>NC_077242.1:23265096-24465096 GCF_947179165.1 Solanum dulcamara
TCATACTATTCATTCGGGTGACTCCTTATTATCCCTGTAGACATAAATTTTATCGGGTTAAATTAATTTAAAATATTAAATTTGATTCATTTTCATTTGGGCTGATTAATTAATTTGGACTTTACAAATTAATTAGTTCATTTTTAATAAATTCAAGCCCAAGGTCCATTACACCTTGAAGCCCAAACTCATGCCACATGTCATGATGACTAGGCATCCAAGACCAACAAGATGACGCCATATTTCCAAATGAGGTGGTAGTCCTAGTCAAATGCAAGAACCAATCGCAACCCGTCCTTTTGGCCAATCATAAACAACCTTGTCCATCCCTTTCAACTATAAATAGGGGATAGAAATGACATTCAAGAGGGCATTGTGCAAATACTTCAACAAGTATTGGAGAAAGCTATAACATCTACTACATAGTTCTTTTAAGGAGCGATCAACGGAGTTCTTCCCAAAGATCATCTCGAAACGACGAAGCACTAACCAATAATCTCGATGATTGGAATACACCTATAGGAGATTCAAATCATCCAAAAATTTAAGAAGTACGCTACTGAAGGCCCTCGAATCTTGGAGAAGTTTAGGAGAGGAGAATGAAGAGAGTAATGGAATTGTACTCACAAATTCATCAATAAAAATTAACCTTTTCTTTTATTTATTTTTTATTGCAGTTAATTTTCAGCACTTTGAAAATTTGTTGCAAACAAATTTTGGCACGTCTAGTGGGACCGATTCTCCTCTTCATTTCTTTCTCTTGCAAATCAAAAATGACAAAGTCAACTATTGCAATGGCCTTTAGAAAGACGATCGATGTTTCAGGCAAGGACTCTACTGCTGTCGTATCTACTGATCTCAATCATGTTGGCCCTATTACTCGAATCAAGTTCAAAATTTGTGTCTTAGATGGATCTTAATACTTTACTTCTTTAGAGACAATGAAAGGCAATAACTCTCATATGACAATCGTAACTGCAACCCCTGAGGGAAACCTCACATCCATCTTCTTTGAAGAACTTTCTTAGATTGGCTCCAAATTTAGTGAATCTGATGATTCAATGGATTCTCCAACTTCAATGAATGTTAATACCATGATGTCTAACTCAACTGATGTTGATGAGAAGTTTGGTATGATGGAGCAAACCATTGAATCCTTGAAGAAGTCCATTGATGATAAAAATATTCTTATTGCTCAACTTTTGAACAAGTTGGAGGCCTTCACCCCCAAAGAGTCAAGCCATGTCCCCACCTAATCCCAAAAACATGTACGTTGAGGAATCTCTAGCTAAGTCAAAATTTTAAAAGGAGAAACAATTTGTTTCGGTTGCAGTGTTATCAGTTCAACAATTAGAAGACATGATAACAAACACCATCAGGGCTCAATATAGCGGAACACAACAAAGTTTATTGTATTACTCCAAGCCATATACCAGACAAATTGATTGTCTATCCATGCCGACGAACTATCAACCACCAAAGCTACATCAATTTGATGGCAAAGAGACCCCAAGGAAATACATCGCTCAGTTTGTTGAAACTTGTAGTAATGTTGGAATACATAATGACCTTTCGGTAAAATAGTTTGCTTGTTCCTTGAAAGGGAATGCATTCGAATGGAATATCGACCTGGAGTAAGAGTCCATTGATAGTTGGGAGCAATTGAAGAAGGAATTTCTCAATCATTTTTACAGCACTCATCGAATCATAAGCATGATAGAGTTGACTGGCACTAAGCAAAAAAAAGGTTGAGCTTGTTGTGGATTAACATCAATCATTTGAGAGCATTGAGTTTGGAATGCGAAATTCACCTTTCTGAGATCTTTTCTGTGGAAATATGCACTCAGGGTATGCATTGGAGACTTCCATACATACTACAAGGAATCAAACCATAAAATTTTGAAGAACATGCTACATGAGCGCATGATATGGAATTAAGTATCACAAGTCATGGTATGGCATCTCCTTTTACTAATCTGACAAAAAAATATTAATGGATTGAAGAAAGGTACAACCTCAAGAATCTAAACCAAAGAATCTATGGCAGTGAAAGCAAATTCTGTAAAGGTCACCACCAAGAAAAAATTGAAAGAGGAGGAAGCGCCGAGTCAATATCCAAAGGAGGAGAAATGTCGTCCAACCTTAAATGAGTTAGAGGAAAATGTTTACCTGTTTCCATATTCAGACGTACCTATGATACTTCATGAATTGCTAGCCAAAAAAATCATTGATCTACCTAAATCAAAGAGGCTCAAAGAAATTAGTAAGGTTGGTGATCCCAAATACTACAAATTTCATCACGTCATTGGCCACCCGACAATTAAATTCTTTATTCTAAAGGAGAGAATCGTGACATTAGTAAGTGAAGGAAAAATCATCATTGACATGGATGAAATAGTGAAGGAAAATCATGCTAGTGTAGCGCCCAATCACAAGAAGTGCTTGAGGTCACAAATTATGTCAGACACTATTTTCTTAAAATTCAGGAGTTCCATAGCTGTTGAAGTTGATGTTCGAAGAAATGCTCTTGAAGGTTCACTAGAGATAGACAACAACCACAAAGAAAATGAAGATGAAGGTTGGTCGTTGGTCACTCATAAGAAGAGGATACATCAAGCAGTTCCTAGGATATGTCTTCCTAAGATGAGAGAAATAAGGAGTGATGTCAATCAATTACAGCCATAAAAAAACATTGATTTTTTTATCGTAGCCAAAAAATCTTTGATTCCTTATCATAGAAGGTCCGAAAGCCTATTACATTGCATGAGTTCTTTCTTGAAAAATCCCTTTGTGGCAGTCAAATTAGTGCAGCACATATTGTTTCAAGCATAGACGAAACAAAGGAAAGCAAAGGCGAGCATGATCCAACAATAACACAAGAGCATCATGCTAATGAACAAGTTGCCCCATGTTGTGTTACAATTACCTTCATAGATGATGACTTTTTTTAGGTTAGTCTAAGATACATAACATGCCTTTGTATATTATAGGATCTATTTGAGAACAACATCCCAATCGCATACTAATCAATGGTGGTTTAGCAGTCAAAATCATACCAAAAATTGTTATGAAAATGCTTGGGATCTCTATTAATGAATTTTCAAAAACTAACCTAAAAATCCAAGGTTTCAATCAAGGAGGACAACGAGCCATAGGAAATATTCATGTAGGATTGTCCATTGCTGAAATGAAATCTGTCACGATCCGACCTAAGACCTAGTCGTAATACGATAATTAGAATTCCGAATGACTCCAACCAAGACTCTTAGAATACATTAAGGAGCATACATAAGGTAAATGAAGCAAATAAATAAGATCAAAGATACGGAAGCATAGTTTCAAATAGAACATAAGTCTCAAAACTAGAAACGACAACATAGACTCCTTATTATCTAACATGTCTCTACTACTAGATAGAGGTGTGAGACAATCTCCCAGCTCACCCTATAGACAACATAGAAGTAATAAAGTACAAATGTCAAATGTGAAATAAATGTCATGTACTCGAACTGTGAGGACTCACTAACAAGAAGGTGATAATAAACTCTAGCCACAAACGGGAGGAGGATGAATATGATCGTTGGTCCCTACATTATAATACAATATAGGTAAAAAGTATGCGTCAGTACATGGAATGTACTAAGTATAAGAGAATATTCATGAACAATAAACATAGGACATAATCGATATGAATCATAGGATGCAAGACCAGTATCTTTAAAATATGAGTAAAGTAATGAAAATATTAAAACATTTATCTCATTGGTTAATGCATCAAAATAATCTCATATTCATCATAAGAATTCATAACTCAACTGAAATTGTGTAGGATAGGACCTTTAACAGATATATAAGACCATGCTAGCTAATACATGGAATCCGATGACTCCTGTATCGAGACAGGAAAGGCTACCCTTCCAGGACATACTCCATCAAGTAACTCTTTTAACTTTGCTATGTGGATCCTCTAGCTTCGCCATATTGTCATATATAAACTTACGCGGGCAATATAGTTTGGGACTAAAGATTGCTACTAGGATTCCATTGGGTAACTAACTGCATTACTGAACTGAACACCACCTAAAAGTCCTCTCGGTGCATAGTCAATATCCCAACGAACTCATAAAACATGATCATAAATATCATAAGGAAAGATAACAACTAATATCAATCCATTTTTATAAAACATCATAAGAATAGCTCATCTAAAATCATCATAGTAAAAGCATATGATTAGCTTATCTAGCATATAACTCATGAAATTTGGTTGTAGACCTTCCATCATTATATATATTTGATCATAAAAATCTTTAGGGACTTAACTTTCCCTATCTTTAACTTTTCTTAAAACATCAAATAATCATCATTCATAAACTTCTTTGCATAAAGCATCTTTATCTCATAAATAAAGCTTTTAGTGAAATCACTTGAAAATCATGATCATATCTTATAAATAATACTTGAAACTAGTATATAGCATCGGTCATTGAAATTCAACTTAAAAACATGCAATATGATGTGAATTATGCATAATTAGGCTAATCTCATTGAAATATATCATAATTAAGAAGACCCAATGCAAATCATAAAATTAGGGATTTTAATTGAAGAAATAATAAGAGAATTGAGAAGAAATTTTTGGGATTCCATGGGTGAAAGGAGCCCATGGATGAAGTCTCACATACCTTGACCTTGATGAGCCCTAAATTGTAGAGAATGGAAGATTGACCTTGAAGAATCCTTTTAAATTGCTTGACGGAGAAAATTCCCTTGAAAGATAACTTGGGAGAGAGGGTTTTATGATTTAGGAATTATATAGAGAATAGGAGGGTTAGAATATTTAAGGTAGTTAATAGGTAGGAATCTAGTCCCAATAACTATCCATATTCATTAATAAAAGTATAGGGACTGATCAAAATATGCCTTATTAAAATTAAAAACTTGGGCTACACGGAGGACCCACCATGGTCCGTGAACTTCACCAGGAGACGTAGTGGTTTCCATGGTCAATGTCTTCAACTTGGGGAAAAAGGGAATCTAGAGGACCTCCTTCATGGAGACCATGATGGACCGTGAAGGTCACCATAGCCCGTGATGGGGATTGTGGTAAGGATCCTAACAGGAGGGTCTGCAGGGGAGACCACCATAGAACCCACCACACCCCGTGAAATTCAATAAGACCTGTGGTGGTGAGGTGTGGTCTCTGCCTTGGGAAACTTTTCTAAGGGTTTTAGGGGAGGGGTCACCATAGAGGGCACCACCGCTCATGGTGCTCATCACGGCCTGTGGTCCTTGTTATGGACCCTTTCCTGTAGCATTTGTGTTTCAAAAGTTCTACCACGGTGTCACACCATAGAACGTGGTGCTTAATATGGCCCGTGATGGCCTTCATAGTCAACACCTGGTGCCAAGAGTTGCATTTTCCTAGAATTTCATCTTTTATTCCTTGTTTTCCATCTTTCCAACTTGCGGCGTCTTACAGTATCTCTCCCCGGGACCATTCGTCCTTGAATGGGACTCAAGCTAGCATGAATGGAATAGGAAAGGAACATAATAGCCTAACATGAATGCAAAACATCTCAAAAATATATAAAACATAAAATCTTTAATCTCGAGCTAAAACATTACTTTAAAACTCATTTCATGAATATGAATGCATATGAAACCATGAGAATAACTGAAACACTTGATTTTGGACTGATTGGATCATGAAGGAACTAAATACCTCAACTAGGATGGAAGGAAAGAGATGAGGATATCAGGACATCATATCGTCTTTGGCTTCCCTTGTAGAACCCTCAACCTCTTGGTTCCCCCAAAACACTTTAACTGAAGTTATTTCCTTGTTTCTCAACTTTATAACTTGTCGGTCTAAGATCTCAACTGAAACCTCCTTATATGAGAGACTCTCTTTCACCTCAATGATGCCCAATGTCCCAATGGAACTAGGATCACTAATAAACTTCCTCAATAAAGACACATGGAACACTAAATGCACCGATACCAAATCAGAAGGCAAATCCAACTCATAAGCCATATTACCAATCTGGCTCAAAATCTGATATAGGCCAACATAGCGGGGACTTAGCTTCCCTCTCTTACCAAAATGCATCACACCCTTCATGGGTAAAATTTTCAAGTAAGCCCAATCATTAACCTTAAATTCAAGTTCCTTTCTTCTCATATCTGAATAGGACTTTTGTCAGCTTTGGGCTATTTTCAATCTTTCTCTAATGAGTCTAACCTTCTCCATAGCCTCAAACAAAAACTTGGGTCCTATCAAAACAACTTCACCAACCTCGAATCATCTGATAGGATATTTACACCACCTACCTTACAAAGCCTCAAATGGAGTCTTCTCAATGCTAGAATGATAATTGATATTATAAGAAAACTCTATCAATGGAAAATGATCATCCCAATTTTCGTTAAAAATCAATGACGCATGCTCTCAACATATCCTCTAATGTTTGAATGGCAAATGATCATCCCAATTTCCTTTAAAATCAATGATGCATGCTCTCAACAAATGTATGAATGGTGCACTCGACTTGACCATCCGTCTGTAGGTTAAAAGTTGTACTAAGCTTCACTTGGTACCAAGACTCTTTTGGAAGGATCTCTAAAATGGAGACGTAACATGAGTACCTCAATCCGAAATGATAGACAATAGAACACCATGAAGCTTTACCAACTCTCAAATATATAATCTAGCATAACCCTCAGTTGTATATGAAGTCTTAACAGGAAGAAAATGAGCCGACTTAGTCATTCGGTCAACAATCATCCAAATAGAGTCATGTTGCCTACGAGTAAGAGGCAAACCTGTAACGAAGTCCATATTTAAGGCTTCCCACTTCCAAGTAGGAATCTCAATGTCTTGAGCCAAACCTCCCAATTTTTTGTGCTCAACCTTCACTTGTTGACAATTAGGACACTTAGAAATGAATTTTGCAATATCTCTTTTTATGTCATTCCACCAATACACTTCCCTCAAATATCGATACATCTTTGTGGAACCGAGATGTATAGATACTACAAACTATGAGCTTCAGACAATATCAAAGCTTTAATTCATCAATATTCGGAATACATAACTGACCTTGATGTCTCAACACACCATGTCCCCCTTGGGATAAAGCCTCAATGGTTTTTTTTGGCAATGTCTTTCTTCAATTAAACCAAATTGGGATCACTAAATTGTTTTTCCTTAACATACGCCACAAGAGATGATTCAAAGCCATTTTTCACAATAACACAACCATCCTCTGAATCAACTAATTGAACACCCAAATGGGGTAATCTATGCACATTCCGAACTAACTCTTTCTTCTCATCCTCAATATGAGCAACACTTTTCATGGACAATCTACTAAGAACGTCGGGAACCATATTTTCCTTACTCGGATAGTATAGCACACTCATATCATAATCCTTCAACAACTTAAGCCATCTCATTTGTTGGAGGTTCAAGTCCTTTTGAGTGAACACATATTGCAAACTCTTGTAATCGGTGAAAAAATCCATATAGAACCATAGAAATAGTGTCTCCACAATTTCAAGGCAAATACCACCGCCGCCAACTCAAATCATGAGTCGGGTAATTCTTCTCATGTGCCTCAAGTTTCCTGAAAGCATAACCTATTACCTTACTATTTTGCATTAGAACACAACCAAGACCAACTCGTGAAGCATCACAATACATAACAAACCCATCAAAACCTTCTGATAAAGTCAACACTGGAGCAGAGGTAAGCCTATCCTTTAACTCTTGGAAGCTTTTCTCACATGCCTCGGATCATTAGAACTTCACCTTCTTCTGAGTCAAAGTAGTCAAGGACGATGCAATGGAAGATAAACCTTCCACAAACCATCTATAATAACCAGGTAAACCCAAGAAACTCTGAATATCAAAAAGAGTCAATAGACTAGGCCAATTCTTAATCGCTTCGGTCTTCCTTGGATCAACCATAATTCCTTCACCTGAAATAATATGACCAAGGAAAGCATCTGGCCTTAAACAAAATTCACACTTACTAAACTTTGCATACAGCTGACGGTCCTTGAGAATTTGCAATACATTCCTCAAATAATCGGCATACTTTTCCTCACTCCGAGAGTAGATAAAAATATCATTAATGAAGACAATCACAAACATATCTAAGTATTTCTTAAACACTCGTTTCATCAAATCCATAAAAGTTACAAGGGCATTCATTAGTCCAAAAGACATAGCCAAACATTCAAAGTGTCCATACCGAGTTCTAAAGGCTATCTTCGGAATGTCACATTCCCTTACTCAGAGTTGATAATAACTTGATCGAAGATCATTTTCTAAAAAGTAGCTTGCTCCTTGAAGTTGATCGAATAAGTCATCAATCCTTAGAATGGGATACTTATTCTTAATTGTGACCTTTTTCAATTGCCAATAATCAATACACATACGAAGAGAACCCTCCTTCTTTCTGACAAAAAGAACTGGAGCACCCCATGGAGAGATACTCGGTCTCTTGAAACCCTTGTCTAACAAATTCTTCAATCAATACTTTAACTCTTTCAATTCTGTTGGAGCCATTCGGTAAGGAGTAATCGAGATAGGCTGAGTATCAGGAAGGAGATCGATACCAAGGTCTATTTCCTTTTTGGGAGGAATACCTAGGATATCATCGGGGAAAACTTTCAGAAACTCATTAACAACTAAAACTGACTCAAGAGTAGGAGTTTCAGAGTTAGTATTTCTAACCCAAACAAGATGATAAATGCAACATTTGGAAATAGTTTTCTGAGTTTTAAGGCATAAGATAAATTGACTCTTAAACCCGGAATTACTACATTTCCATTCTAGGACTGGCTTATTCGGAAATTAAAACTTAACCACACGGGTTCTACCACATATAGAAGCATAACATGCATGAAGCCAATCCTTACCAAGAATAACATTAAAATTGATCATATTAAGCTCTACAAGATCAACGGAGGTGACTTTATGAAAAACTAAAGCTGGACAATTTTTATAGACTCTTTTAGCCACAACTGAATCACCAACTGGAGTATAGATTGAAAAAGTCTCTATCAAGGTCTCGAGACTAACAATGAATCTCACAGAAAGATAAGGAGTAACAAATGATAGAGTAGCACCCGGATCTAATAATGCATAAACATTAAAGTCAAAGTCTCTCAGTATACCAATCATAACATCGGGGGAATCCTCTAACTTTTAATGAGTCTGAAGGGCATAAAATCTATTTCGGCATTGACTTCACCCAAAGTAGTAGCATACTGATCCAAACAACCGGTAGTTTGAGTTTGAACCTAGGGTCTAGGCCCACTCTTACACTCTCTTTCGTGATGACCGGGCTTTCCACACTTGAAACACACATCCAATCCTGCTAAGCACTCTCCCTTATAAGTTTTCCCACACTTCTTACATGGAGGAATGACTTGCCCACCCGGAGCTCCACCTTGTGCCTTAGGATTTGTCACCTTATCCTTCTCAAATTTTAGAGCTGGAGTGTTTGAAGAACCTTGGCCTTGAAATATTTTTCCTTGTTGTAAATGACCATTTCCACCACCGGATTTGTTTAGAGAAAATCCACCTTCATATCGAGTCCTCTTGGACTCCCTTGCATTTCTCTCCTTAAGTATTTCTTCTTTAATTTGCTCGACACAAGTCATGACCTAGATATGTCAATCTCCTTGATAAGTATAGCAGTTCGACATTCTTTCATAACCAAGTCCGATACTCCCAAAATAAACCTGCTCATTCAGGCACGAGAGTCGGCTACTAAGGATGAAACATACTTAGAAAACTTTGTGAACTTGAGGGCGTACTACCTCACACTCATATTTCCTTGCTTGAATAAATTTCAACACCTTTGCCTCCCTTAACTCAATTGGGAAGAAGTGATTAAGAAATGTAACTTTAAACTTTTCCCAACCTATGGGACCATCTTTAACCCTCTTGGCCTTCCATTGGTTGTACCGCACTTGAGCGACACCTTTGAGTTGGTAGGCCGCCAATTCTGCCTTTTCATTCGAAGACACTCTCATAATCTCTTCAAACTTATACAATTCATCAACAAAGTCTTGGGACTCCTCATCAACCTTGGATTTATGAAACTCGGGAGGGTTCATCCTTGTGAAATCTCTAAACCTTGCAGCTGGAGTAGACACAACTTGAGGAGCATCTACCCCTTGATTCACTTGAGTAGTAACAGCTTAGGCTAGCATTTGGAAAGCAGCTCAAAATTTTGCATTAGTCACTTAATCATTCAAAGGAGCATTCAGATCTTGTGGCTCTTCTTCAACATTCCTTTGGATGGGAGCTCTTCATGGTTGTATGATTTATAATCATAAAGAGAAAGCATTAGAGGAGGAAACCTTAAAGTTCAACTCTATAGCACGAGGAGATCATGAAAGAAGTGAAGTTTTCCTAAGATACCTTATAGCCTCCAATTGATAGATGTGGCTTGCTTCACACCGATTAACAAGACTCTACTAGACGCGACATGTTAGACTCCCTAGGACACATAAACCTTGTGCTCTGATATCAACTTTTCACGACCCAGCTAGGTCTTAGTCGTAACACAGCAATTAGAATCCGAAAGGATTCCAACCAATACCGTTATCATACATAAGGTAAATTAAGTAAACAAAATCAAATATATGGAAGCATAGTCTCAAATAGAACATAAGTCTCAAAATGAGAAATGACAACATAGACTCTTTACTATCTAATATGCCTCTACTACTAGATGGGGGCGTGAGCCAATCTCCTAGCTTAGCCATTAGACAGCATAGAATTAATGAAGTACAACTGTCAAATATGAAATAAATGTCATGTCCTCGAACTGTGCAGACTCACTAATAAGAAGCTAATAATAAACTTTAGCCACGAGCGAGAGAAGGATGAACGTGATCATCGGTCCTTACATTATAATACAATGTAGGAAAAAAGTATGTGGTAGTACATGGAATGCACTAAGTATGAGATAATATGCATGAACAATAAATATAGGACATAATCGATATGAATGATGGGATGCAAGATCAATATTTTTAAAATATGATTAAAGTCATGGAAATATTAAAGCATTTATCTCATTCGTCAATGCATCAAAAGAATCTCATAATCATCATAAAACTCATAACTCAACTAAAACTGTGTGGGATAGGACCTTTAACCAACATATAAGACCATACGAGCTAATACATAGAATCCGATGACTCTTGCATCAAGATAGGGAAGGCTACCCTTCCAGGGCATACTCCATCAAGTAACTCTTTTAACTTTTCTATGTGGATCCTCTATCTTTGCCATAGTGTCATATATAAACTTACGCAACAACGTATTTTGGGACTAAAGGTTGCTACTAGGATTCCATTGGGTAACTAACTGTGATATTAGACCAAAACCCACCTAAAAGTCATCTCGGTGCATAGTCAATATCCCAACGTACTCATAAAATATGATCCTAAACATCATAAGGAAATATAACAACTAATATCAATCCATTTTTATAAAACATCATAAGAATAGCTTATCTAAAATCATCATAGTAAAAGCATATGATTTGCTCATCTATCATATAACTCATGCAATCTGGTTGTAGACCTTCCATCATTACATATCTTTGATCATAAATATCTTTAGGGACTTAACTTGCCCTATATTTAACTTTTCTTAAAACATCAAATAATCATCATTCATAAACTTCTTTGCATAAAGCATCTTTAACTCATAAATAAAGATTTTATTGAAATAACTTGAAAATCATGATAATATCTTATAAATCATACTTGAAACTAGCATATAGAACGGGTCATTGAAATTCAACTTGAAAGCATGCAATATGATGTTAATTATACATAATTAGGATAATCTCATTGAAATATATCATAATTAAGAAGACCCCATACAAATCATGAAATTAGGCCTTTTAATTGAAAAAATCATAAGAGAATTGAGAAGAAATCTTTGGGATTCCATGGGTGAAAGGAACCCATGGATGATGTCCCATATATCTTGATCTTGATGAGCCCTAAATTGTATAGAATGAAAGCTTGACCTTGAATAACCCTTATGAATTGCTTGAGGGAGAAGAAGGCATTGAGAGAAAACATGGGACAAAAGGTTTTATGATTTATGAATTATGGAGAGACCAGGAGGGTTAGAAGACTTTAGGGTAGCTAATAGGTAGAAATATAATCCTAAAAATATAGGAAATGAACAAAATACCCCTCATTAAAATAGAAAACTACACTAAATGGAGGACTCACCATGGTCCGTTAACTTCACCACAGGCCATAGTGGTGTCCGTGGTTAATGTCTTCAACTTGGAGAAAAAGGGAATCTAGAGGACCTCCTTCACGGAGACCATGACGGTCCATGAAGGTCAACACATCCCGTGGTTAGGATCTTGATAGGAGGGTCTGCAGGGGTGAATACTATGGAATCCACCAAGTTCCATGAAAGTCAATACGGCCCATGGTGGTGAGGTGTGGTGTAACACCCCAGAATGTTTTTCGCAAAGACTCAAACATTTCATCAGGTATGTGTAGACTCAAACCGAAGGACTTGTAATTTTATATGTGGGTTAGGATCAATTCCTAAGTATTTGAAGTGTGATAGATGTGTTTAGGGGTCATAAGGGATCTCTAACACCAAACCGAGTCCAAAAAATTCCAATCGATTAAGTTTTTGGATGAGTTAGTATAAGAGTCAACTTCAAACGAGCATATCTCCTAGAATATAATGAACTGGGTGGACCATGATCTACCAAATTAAAGGTCTTTGAGTCTTCTTTACAACTCCACAAAGATTTCAATTTGTGGAGTTCGGAGTCAAAAGTTATGACCATTTTACTACAGACTAGTACTGCAGGAATTTCAGGCCTGGGCGACCACTGCAGGAATTTAGGCTTGGCGCTCCAGTGGCGCCCGGTGCCACTATAGCGCCAAAAAACAGCCTCAGTAGTTTGGTCCTTGGCACGATGCACCACTATTAGGTGTGCAGAGTTTTAAGCCTATTTTGGCTTGGCGCTGCAGTGGCGCGACGCGCCACTATAGAGCCAGCAGGATTTTGCCCAGTTTTTCAAATTTTTGAGGAAGGGAAAATTGGACTTTTTCCCTAATTATATATACTCTAGCCTTGAATGATTTGGACCATATTTTTAGCCTTGTACCTCTCTCTAAAAATCCCTCATATCCATTCTCTTCTCTCCCAACCATCTCCAACAAGATTTGCCCTCAAAAGCTCAAGGATTCAAGATCTTCAAGTCATGTCTTTTTTCTTCGGTGAGATATTCTTCATTTCTAGGTATGTAAGGCTAACCTAAAATATGGATTGAGTTCTTCCATATGCCCATAGATGTGTTGGATAGAAGTTGTGAAAGATTTGAACTTTCTATGAAGGTTTTCTTGAAATTTCCTAAACTATAGAATATTACTAAAATGTGTTAATGATGTTCTTGAGTGACTTTGTTGAGAATATGGATTCATGTATTCATTCACATGAACCCAACATGATATTTCTTTTTGGTCATAATTTATCTTAAGGATGAGATTGATGGTTTTTATGTATAATAAAAATAATATTATTTTTATAGTGAAATGAGATATTCTTTTACATGAGTTTGATGAAATTGATTTTTGAGTTATATGAGAATTGGGATAGTTATGAATGTGAATGGAATAAAAAGAAATGAAACATTGGTAGAGCTAGAATGTCACTTTTGTTTCTATAAATGGAATATAAAATTAAATAAGGATTTTGGAGCAAGATGTTTGATAATAATGTGGATGATGATGTTTGACAATAATGTGAATAATGATGTTTGATGATGATGTAAATGGTGATGTTTGATGATGATGTGAGTGATGGTTATCTTTAAATATATGTAGAATGATTGATGAAGAGGTATATGTTGATGATGATGCTTGAGGTGAAGTGGATTGGAGTCTAATGTGATTATGTGATATGTGATTTGGATAATTTGATTTGAT
Source organism: Solanum dulcamara (assembly GCF_947179165.1). Classification (NCBI taxonomy): domain Eukaryota; kingdom Viridiplantae; phylum Streptophyta; class Magnoliopsida; order Solanales; family Solanaceae; genus Solanum; species Solanum dulcamara. The sequence continues at coordinate 23,279,101 of NC_077242.1, forward strand.
TGGAGTCTTATGAATATTTTGAAAATAAATGATCTTTTGAGAAGGAGTTTAAATAAATAATTTGTGAATATTTTTGCATAAACTATTTATACACTATTTTGAGTTTAAAGAGTGATTATTTTCATCTATGATTTAAAAAAAAGAGTTTAAGCATGAGTTATGTTTGAGAAGTCTGTTAATTATTTTTAAATATAAGTATTTTAAGTATAAACGGGTTGAGTATTTTTACATTAAAATGTCTATTTTGAGTTTGAGTTGAGGAGTTGAAATTATATTTTAAATGCGTCTAATATTTTCTGCATTCATTGAGCTGAGATGGTATCGAATTCAGAAAGAAGAGTTTGATGATTGAAATGAGTTGATTGTGAAAGAAGGTCCAATGAGACCAGATGGATTGAGTTTTGAAAAGAGTCCAATGAGACTAAATGAGTTGATTTGAAACTAAGTCCTAAGAGACTAAATGAGTATTTTGAATATTTTACTCACTTGATAGATATGTGCATATTGAGTTTTGGGAGGAGTATCGAGCATCGAATTGGGTAAGAGTATAGTCCATACTCAAATCTCATAAACTACGCCACCAACGTAGAAAGGGATTAAACCGTTAAAGTCGGATGCTTCTTATGGGATCGAACTGTTAAAGTCAGATGTTTCCCATTTTATTGTCCTGAAATGATAGGACTTGACTGATCGATGGAATTCATGATTGGTTAATTCGTTCATGCCCTGACAAGGTATGGACGGATGTGGCAATGACATGGATCGTTGTGCATCACCTACTTATATGTGGTGGGATTGTTGTCGGTTAGAGAAACTCCCAAATTGAGTGGATTGTGCATGATTTGATTGGTTTGATTGAGCTTGTTGATAATTGAGTTGGATTATATCACATTACTAAGTTCTAATTTGCATATTTATTGAGTTGAGTTCTTTGACTTGATTGTTGAGTTGATTGTTGAGTTGATGGTATATGGTTAGATTGGATGATATATGATTGGATTGTGTATGATTGGATTGGAGTAGGTGATATGTGGTGGTTTGGATTAAATGATATGTGTTCGGATAGTGTACGATTGGATTGGATTGAATAGAATAATGTGTGATTAGGTTGAATAGAATGGTATGTGATTGGATGGGATCGAATTGTATATGATTTGATTGAACTGTATTGTACATGATTGAATTGGATTGTATGGTATATGATTGGTCTTTGTCAAAAAATGTATTCTTACTTTAGACTTATGACACTTTGATTGAGTCTCTCTTATCTTTCTGAGTTGAGATATTTGAATCAACGTTACTCTTCCTTGAGGTATGTTTCATTCTGCCATATTACATACTCGTACATTCCATGTACTGGCATCCATTTGGACCTGCATTATTTCATGATGCAGAGACAGGTTTAAAAGATCGTCAATAGGAGTACCATTGAGGATCTATACACACTCAGTATATTGGTGAGTTCTTCCCTACATTCGGAGGACACCGCTTATGTTATTCTTGCGTCGAGTTAGCCCTTTTCATTTTGATTTGAGGTAGCCATGAACATGTCATTGGCACTAATTAGATAGTAGTGATAGAGGCTTCATAGACTAGATAGTGATGGGTCGATTGAGTATTTTTTTTCCTTGAATTATTCTTGTCAAACTATTTTTAACGACATAGATTGGAGTTTGATTTGTTGGCCCATGACCTTTCTTTCTTGAGTTAGAATAGTTGATTTGGATTGCCCATTAAATTATTTATTTATTTTAAACTTTCCGCTGATTGATTGATATGAACGGATGTGTGATTGGACCAAGTAGTTCGCTTGGGGACCAGCAATGGTCTTCGAGTGCCGGTCACGTCTAGGGTACCCTCTCGGGGCATGACATATGGTCCCTATCTTGGGAAACTTTTGTCACACCCCGATCTCAACAGGGTGTGATGGGCACCCGACCCCATGCTTGGAGCCGAGCGAACCCGCTGCTTCATAGTACATACTTAATCTCTTAGACTTTTACATCAACAAGAAATGAAAAACATAACTAAGCTTCGTGAATTATTTTTTCCAAAATCTATCATCCCATAAAACTTATAACATACGACATAATAACATATCGGCTGGTGACGTCGCTTACAAAGATGACACTCTATACCCACAACTCTGTCTGCAAAGTCTCTAACTTCGAACGAAATATCATAGCGCATAAACTCTGACTCGGCAGCACTCCAGAACAAGTGGAGTTGCCAACCCCGCTGAAACATCTTCTATAGTAGCTTTTACTTGTCTGGGTGTACCTGCGTGGCACGAAATGCAGCCCCCAAAGAAAAGGGGGTCAGTACGAGTAATGTACTGAGTATGTAAGGCATGAAAATCAGCATAATAAAGAACATAAGATATGAACAACCATATCGTAGAATCATAGACATATAGTGAGATAAGAGAGTAACCTGTACATATGAGTGTCCTTTTAGGCCGGATGCCATGCATGCTTGTCTTATCATATAAAACATATCTTTTTCATATGCATAGAAAATAGAAGTCATATCACCGAACAACGTCGGCGTGCCCACATATTTCCCGCGTCCGGGCATCCCGCGTCCAGGATGAAAATTACTCCAACTGATCAGGTGGGAATGCGTCTATAGCGCCACATATACACCTCCCCATATCCCCCATATACATATACATATACATATACATATAGACAGCATGCAGGAGAGCTCAACGAAAGTCATGTATCTATCGGAGTGACGGAAGGTCGGTAACCTCCGATTATATTATGAATTAATCACGGTCGCTTTGTCTCACCTTGAAGGAATAATTATTATAGGATGAGACTATCAACGAAAGATAATATTAAGAGAACGTAGAATAAGGTCACAATCTTATAAGGCGCCAAATCGTATACATATCCATATAGGACCAATTTCCAAGACTCGTAGAATAATCGGAATGAGCTATGATTCAAAATCAAGATAAGAGTCATGTCAAGTACCTTTCGAAAATTACCATGGATTATATCAAAATAAAACTTTTTGGAATCATATACACGTATCTAAGCACGAGAAAATATCCTTTGGAAACTCAAGAAAATTGTCCATCCTAGTGGCTCTACGAATAAGACTTCCTTGAAATTGTATAAAATGTCATATACTTATTTCATATAAACCATGCCCAAAAGAAAGAGTAGCTCTATATACATATGTCAAAACATGTCAAAAGAAAGAAGGGTAAACCTTACATACATGAAGCCGTTCTTATCATAGCCGTCATAGACATATTCTCATCCTCGACATCATCAATGTCGTTATAAAACATATCCATCGTCATTGTCATAAAAGCTTGTAATATTGTAAACCTTTGTTTTGGAAAACTATAGACATTTTGGAAACATTCACGGGTTATAGAAAAGGTAGTCATTCCCTTGGGACCATTGACACCTAACTTTTGGAAACAAAAAAAATATGGAAGAACTTATGAAACCATAACATCGGGATCATGCCTTGAAAGAAAAGGGTAAGCCTCACATACTTATGCTAAAGACATGCCAAAAGGAATTCTGGACTTTACATACTTATGTCAAAACATGAAAATCAAAAGAATATGCTTTACATACTTATGTCAAAAACATACCAAAAGAAAGAAAGGTTTTACATACTTATAACAAATACATGCCAAAAGAAGAGAAAGTATAAGCTTTACGTACTTATGACAAAGACATGCCAAAAGAAAGAAAGGTTTGCTTTACGTACTTGTGCCGCGCCTTACTAGCTACGCTTATGTCCAACTTGTTTTTCTACATTCAAGAGAGTTGACATAACCATTAGATTCATCACCATATACTTGTCTCAATCCTTCAAACAAATTAATTTCCAATCTGCCGAAATTTCGGCAGCATCTCCCCTATAAATACACCATCCCCGAGATCTCAACTCGGCCACCATGTAAACAACCATATAAACAACAACAACCAGCAGTATATATAAAATCAAATCACCTCAACGTTACACAACACAAGCTCCAAACAACTAGCATAAAACTACGATACCAAAATAGAGTTTTTAACTTTTATTTCGTAAAATCTTTAACCATACCAAACGGGGGGTCGTATGGCTGCAACCAGCAGCAACCACACCATTTTTAAAATACTTTAAAGCCCTGCAACATACAATCCAACCAGCTGCACCCGCAGCGCCTCAACGACCATACACTACGCGACTTCGATTTAGCTACTACAACTTTAATTTAGTAGTTTCCAACATCATGCCTCCTTATACATTTTCTCTGATTCCAGCCATATTTAGGATACGTAATACACCTCATAAAAACATCATAAACTCCAATTTGAAAGGAGAGACCTTACCTTTACCGAAACTCTCCAAAACTTGCCTCGGAAGCTCTCCTAGCGCGGCTAAAACTTTGGGGCTGTTTGGTAACGTTTTTGGGATGCTACAAACCATAAATTTACGTTACCAATACCTTTATAACATCTTGGTACACCTTAGATAATTAATTCACGAAGCAAAATCGGAGACTTACCTTTTTTTTTCCTTTGGCCGAACCCATTCTTCCTCTAGCTTCAAGTTTCTTCTCTTCCTTTCTCTCTAGAACTCTCTTGAATCCTCTTGTTGATAAAGAAAACTTAATGGATAAATATGACTTAAAAGTCATCAACATATATATATATATATATATATAAGCCACTTAATTAATGGGCTAAGTTCCAAGACTTGGGCCCTTTCCTTGTGTTGGGCCTCTCTTGTTTTCCTTTTTGTTTTCCAAGCCCAATCACTTAGTTCCTATTATTATTATCATTATTTGAGCCCAACAAAACCATAAGTCGTATTAGTAATTCACCAACTAGTTTCCAAAATTTCCAATTTTGCCCTCGGCCTTCCTCCGTATTTTCACACCAATTTTTCCATGAACATCACACCGGTACTAATTAAAATGAATAAAATAATTCACAACTCTACTCCTTGCAAGCCAAAAATATTTGTTTCCTCTTTCTGCATGCCCAAAAGTGCGGGATATAACATCCTTCCCCCCTTTAGAACATTCGTCCTCGAATGTTAAACCGACTTTATGGGATGTCGTAATACTTCGGAAGGGTTCCTCTTATTGTTGTCCTTTTCTTCATGCACATTCCTTATCCCTCACTTCATTCTCCTTATACTCGAACTCCTAGGTCTTACACGAGTCCTCATTCCATGTTATGGGTTTCCTTTTTTGGTACTTGAGAATATTGTGATCCCTCTTTGGCCTAATATAATATGGTCTCGCGCATTGTCGGTAATTTCTCTCGGGAGTTTCACTTATTGAGGTTTCTTTACTTTTTGCCTCCTTCTAATACTTTGATCTCTTTTCTTTCCATCTACTCACTCTCTTTATTTTCCAAATATCGTTTTACAAGAATTTCCAATCCTAACCTATGGTCAAATAATAGCAGCGTACGTTGCAACAGTTGTACCCTTTATTTTTACTGTCGCTCGATCTTCGGTACCCTTGTATGATTAATGCCCTCCTTACCATGACACCAGTTGCTGGAACTCACATGTCCACCAATACAATCATACGTGGGACATCCTACACATTCATATGTACATGTATATATTTACCATCGACTAGCCCACAAAATACTTCCAAACGCTGTTTAAGCATATCCTTATTCCAGAGCTGTGATGCACTTTTTGTCTCTTCACTAGCCTAGTCTACCTCGTCTTACGCGACCTCTTAAGGTTTCCAGCCATTCCATAAACTCTAGTTTTTCCTTAGGTTACTCTAACCTCTCATTTGTCTCTTACGTCTGGATATATAGAATTCTTGCATACTTCCCAGGGGGCCACCCATTCTAGTACCACTCTTGCCCAAGCACGCTTAACCTCATAAGTTTGATGGAATCGGGTGCATTAATGCCGATTTAATCGTGTCCACTTCCTCGCATGACCTTTATTACATCATCGGGAGCGAGTCAAGGTCTTACAGGTTCCGAGATACTTTCATAACACGTCCTTCTTTTACAATTATTGTTTTGCCCTTTTTGATTCTCAATCTTCCCCTTTTGCTTTCGTGCATGACTATCTTTCGTTCTTGACTCCCAGATTCCCGAGGGTAGTGATCGCATTTTCATCGCCATAACCTCTGTGAAACAACGCATCTCACTTATTGTTTATTTACTGTATTTCCTTCCCACGCTTCTTCCTGTTAGACGTACCCAGTCTGGCAGGATCTCCTTACCATGCCCACTATTCAAAATCTGTGAGTAGAAAATATCAACAGTACTTCACAGAACATACGACTATATGACACATTCCAGCCATCCAGTATTTCCAGTTTCAGGTAGCAACGCAGATATATCCAGACTCACCTCTATAACTCGTCATATCGTCACTCACCTCCTTCAGTCGCGTATAAAGCTCATATAGGGAATCTCTTTTCCTATGACTTGGCTCTATCGCACGAAGTAGGACGGAAAGAAGGTCGACAATTCCTAGATGCCCCGCAGCCTCCTGCTTATAAATGTGGCCGGCTTCACATCCATAAACAAGACTCTACTAGACACGACTTTGCAGACAACCCTTAGACCGACCTGCTCTGATACCACTTTGTCACACCCCGATCTCAACAGGGTGTGATGAGCACCCGACCCCATGCTTGGAGCCGAGCGAACCCGCTGCTTCATAGTACATACTTAATCTCTTAGACTTTTACATCAACAAGAAATGAAAAACATAACTAAGCTTCGTGAATTATTTTTTCCAAAATCTATCATCCCATAAAACTTATAACATACGACATAATAACATATCGGCTGGTGACGTCGCTTACAAAGATGACACTCTATACCCACAACTCTGTCTGCAAAGTCTCTAACTTCGAACGAAATATCATAGCGCATAAACTCTGACTCGGCAGCACTCCAGAACAAGTGGAGTTGCCAACCCCGCTGAAACATCTTCTATAGTAGCTTTTACTTGTCTGGGTGTACCTGCGTGGCACGAAATGCAGCCCCCAAAGAAAAGGGGGTCAGTACGAGTAATGTACTGAGTATGTAAGGCATGAAAATCAGCATAATAAAGAACATAAGGTATGAACAACCATATCGTAGAATCATAGACATATAGTGAGATAAGAGAGTAACCTGTACATATGAGTGCCCTTTTAGGCCGGATGCCATGCATGCTTGTCTTATCATATAAAACATATCTTTTTCATATGCATAGAAAATAGAAGTCATATCACCGAACAACGTCAGCGTGCCCACATATTTCCCGCGTCCGGGCATCCCGCGTCCAGGATGAAAATTACTCCAACTGATCAGGTGGGAATGCGTCTATAGCGCCACATATACACCTCCCCATATCCCCCATATACATATACATATACATATACATATAGACAGCATGCAGGAGAGCTCAACGAAAGTCATGTATCTATCGGAGTGACGGAAGGTCGGTAACCTCCGATTATATTATGAATTAATCACGGTCGCTTTGTCTCACCTTGAAGGAACAATTATTATAGGATGAGACTATCAACGAAAGATAATATTAAGAGAACGTAGAATAAGGTCACAATCTTATAAGGCGCCAAATCGTATACATATCCACATAGGACCAATTTCCAAGACTCGTAGAATAATCGGAATGAGCTATGATTCAAAATCAAGATAAGAGTCATGTCAAGTACCTTTCGAAAATTACCATGGATTATATCAAAATAAAACTTTTTGGAATCATATACACGTATCTAAGCACGAGAAAATATCCTTTGGAAACTCAAGAAAATTGTCCATCCTAGTGGCTCTACGAATAAGACTTCCTTGAAATTGTATAAAATGTCATATACTTATTTCATATAAACCATGCCAAAAAGAAAGAGTAGCTCTATATACATATGTCAAAACATGTCAAAAGAAAGAAGGGTAAACCTTACATACATGAAGCCGTTCTTATCATAGCCGTCATAGACATATTCTCATCCTCGACATCATCAATGTCGTTATAAAACATATCCATCGTCATTGTCATAAAAGCTTGTAATATTGTAAACTTTTGTTTTGGAAAACTATAGACATTTTGGAAACATTCACGGGTTATAGAAAAGGTAGTCATTCCCTTGGGACCATTGACACCTAACTTTTGGAAACAAAAAAAATATGGAAGAACTTATGAAACCATAACATCGGGATCATGCCTTGAAAGAAAAGGGTAAGCCTCACATACTTATGCTAAAGACATGCCAAAAGGAATTCTGGACTTTACATACTTATGTCAAAACATGAAAATCAAAAGAATATGCTTTACATACTTATGTCAAAAACATACCAAAAGAAAGAAAGGTTTTACATACTTATAACAAATACATGCCAAAAGAAGAGAAAGTATAAGCTTTACGTACTTATGACAAAACATGCCAAAAGAAAGAAAGGTTTGCTTTACGTACCTGTGCCGCGCCTTACTAGCTACGCTTATGTCCAACTTGTTTTTCTACATTCAAGAGAGTTGACATAACCATTAGATTCATCACCATATACTTGTCTCAATCCTTCAAACAAATTAATTTCCAATCTGCCGAAATTTCGGCAGCATCTCCCCTATAAATACACCATCCCCGAGATCTCAACTCGGCCACCATGTCAACAACCATATAAACAACAACAACCAGCAGTATATATAAAATCAAATCACCTCAACTTTACACAACACAAGCTCCAAACAACTAGCATAAAACTACGATACCAAAATAGAGTTTTTAACTTTTATTTCGTAAAATCTTTAACCATACCAAACGGGGGGTCGTATGGCTGCAACCAGAAGCAACCACACCCTTTTTAAAATACTTTAAAGCCCTGCAACATACAATCCAACCAGCTGCACCCGCAGCGCCTCAACGACCATACACTACGCGACTTCGATTTAGCTACTACAACTTTAATTTAGTAGTTTCCAACATCATGCCTCCTTATACATTTTCTCTGATTCCAGCCATATTTAGGACACGTAATACACCTCATAAAAACATCATAAACTCCAATTTGAAAGGAGAGACCTTACCTTTACCGAAACTCTCCAAAACTTGCCTCGGAAGCTCTCCTAGCGCGGCTAAAACTTTGGGGCTGTTTGGTAACGTTTTTGGGATGCTACAAACCATAAATTTACGTTACCAATACCTTCATAACATCTTGGTACACCTTAGATAATTAATTCACGAAGCAAAATCGGAGACTTACCTTTTTTTTTTCCTTTGGCCGAACCCATTCTTCCTCTAGCTTCAAGTTTCTTCTCTTCCTTTCTCTCTAGAACTCTCTTGAATCCTCTTGTTGATAAAGAAAACTTAATGGATAAATATGACTTAAAAGTCATCAACATATATATATATATATAAGCCACTTAATTAATGGGCTAAGTTCCAAGACTTGGGCCCTTTCCTTGTGTTGGGCCTCTCTTGTTATCCTTTTTGTTTTCCAAGCCCAATCACTTAGTTCCTATTATTATTATCATTATTTGATCCCAACAAAACCATAAGTCGTATTAGTAATTCACCAACTAGTTTCCAAAATTTCCAATTTTGCCCTCGGCCTTCCTCCGTATTTTCACACCAATTTTTCCATGAACATCACACCGGTACTAATTAAAATGAATAAAATAATTCACAACTCTACTCCTTGCAAGCCAAAAATATTTTTTTCCTCTTTCTGCATGCCCAAAAGTGCGGGATATAACAACTTTTCTAAGGGTTTTAGGGGAGGGGTCACCACGGAGGGTACCATGGCTCGTGGTGCTCACCATGGCCCATCATTCCTGTCGTGGACCCTTCCCTAAGGTTTTGGGTTTCAAAAGTTCTACCACGGTGGCACACCATGGATCGTGGTGCTCAATACGGCCCGTGATGGCCTTTGTGGTCATCACCTGGTACCAAAAGCACCATTTTCCTAGAATTTCATCTTTTATTCCTCATTTTTCGTCTTTTCAACTTTCGGGGTCTTACAAAATTAAACTCTTTTATTCGTGCTATAGATGCCAAAACATCATACAACTTGTTTCTCAGACGTCCTTGGGTTCATGAAAATGAAGTGGTGCCATCTACTTGGCATCAATGCATGAAGTATATGAAAGATGGTGAAGTAGTCAAAATTGATGCAGACATCAATCCTTTCACCAAGATGGAGTCATACTTTGTATATGCAAAATTATATTTAAATTCTAGAAGATCAAATATAGAGAAACCCACACAACTCGACTCAACTAATATCGAAGAGAGTGAAGTTCAAGGGGCAGCTATCAAGATGTTTGACAAGAGAACAGAAGAGGTCTCTATTAAGCTTTCACCATCTAAAGGAGACATGCAGACGAATATTGATAGAGAGCAACCATTTTTTGCTACATTCCATGTGAGCGTCGAAAAAGGGGGACAATCCCTGCTAGAGGAATGTACTCAACAAGTTCACCCTCTAAGGAAAAATTGAGTCGCACAACTTTCCAAGATTTGAAAGAGAAAATGATTGTCCCATTTGCACAAGTCCTGTTTATCAGTTTTGAGTCTTCTAAGGACGATACCCAAGTTGGTAAGATAAAAGGGAAATTTTGATCAAAAGGCCTTCACACTACTTGAAAAATCAGGTTATGACTTCTCAAATCCAATAGGACTGGGAGAGCTCCAACATGAAGTCACTGGTGAAAAGATACATGTGCTTATGAAGTCTCAAATGATATTGAGAAAGCAAGGGTATTATGTCGCCACTCCTAGGTTTGGGTTAGGATTCAACTTGCCGGAGTCTCTTCGAAATTCATACAAGAAGCAAAAGGAATCAGCTTCATCCCACCATACATCGATAGAAAAAAACTAAGGAGTCTGAGGATGGTAAAACACCACGACGAAATTCTTTTGAATGCGTAGGAAGATTGACACCCTATGTCTCTGTATTTGAAAGATTGGGCCTCAAAGATGAAAGTAACTCCTCTAAAAAAGTGGGAGGAGATACCACCAGCTCAAAAACCTTCGTATTTCGTCGCTTAGGAAAAAAAATCATTATCAGGAAAGAGCTTGTTGGAGCATGAAGAGCAAGATCTTTTTGAAATAATCGATGACAAAGAGATCCATAGTGTCTTCCCATCACGTATGAAGAGAAAGGTTGCATAATCAATTACTATAGATGGTTCATTGAAGGTAAAAAGAAGCACCATTGTTGTCACCAATCAGTTTTGTGGAGAAACAAAGAAGGAGCGGGATGAAGCCATCACAACCTTCTAAGGAAGTCAGAGGGAAGATTCAAACTTGGAACAAGAATCCTATCACATAACAGCGGAAGAAGATGTGTTTTGACTTATACACCCATTGGGAAGATGTGATTAGCATTGTTTTATGCAATAAAAAAGCAAAGGCATTATTTTGAGGCATACACCATCAAGCTAATTTCCCGAGCTAATCCCGTGAAGTTTGTAATGACTCGACCAATTCTCTCAAGACGTCTAGCAAGATGGTTTATATTGTTTAATCAATATGAGATCATATACACACCTCAAAAGGCTGTGAAGGTGAAAGCACCTACCAATTTCCTTGCTGATCACCCTCTTCCAGGAGAATGGGAAACTTCAAATGAATTTCCTGATGAAGATGCATTATTTATTAAAGAATTATCGCCATGGATGATATTATTTGATGGATTTGCACGATGAGATGTTGTAGGGGAAGGAGTTATGTTGTTATCCCCAGAAAGACTAATCTTTCCATTTTCATTTGTTCTAGGTGAAACATGTTCCAACAACGCCATAGAGTAGCAAGCTTTGATTATGTTGAAATGGCATCAGATATGAAGATTCCGCAATTGGATATCTACAATGGAAGTTGCAAGGTAAAGAAGGAAGATCTTTTGCCATATCACCAATATGTGACATTCTTTCTTAATAGATTTGATCAAGTATTCTTAAACAATGTCTTTAGAGAAGAAAATCGCATGGCGGATTCTTTGGCTAACTTGGCTACAACAATGGCACTCGGAGAAAATAAGACAACAAAGGTGCATGTATGTTATCGATGGGTTATTTCTGTTTGTCTTGATCTTTAAATCAATGAAAGCCACCATACATCCATTCGAGTGGTTGAAGAATTGAAGAAAACTATTAATTGAGTCTCTCGAACATAGAAGGCTTCCTGAGGATCTTCGAAAAAGAGCAGACATTAAGAGAAGGGCACCACGATTTATATTTTACCAGGGAACATTGTTTCGTCATTCTCATGAGGGGCTATTCTTGCGGTGTCTTAACAAAGAAGAAGCTCAACAAACAATGGAGTAAGTGCATTCTGGCATATGCGGAGCATACCAATCAGGACCTAAACTTCATTTTCGCATCAAGAGGATGGGCTAATATTGGCCAACAATGGTGATGGACTGTCTAGACCATGTCAAAAGGTGTCAAGCATGTCAATTCCATGCTAATTACATCCATCAATATCTAGAGACCCTCTATCCAACTATAGCCTCATGGCCTTTCGACGTGTGGGGACTTGATGTTGTTAGACCTCTTCTAAAGTCGTCAAAAGGGCAAATGTATATCTTGGCTGCTATTGATAATTTCTCACGATGGGCTGAAGTCATTCCATTAAAAGAAGTGAAGAAGGAAAATGTTGTTAATTTTATCAAGTCAAGCATAATTTTTAGATATGGCATACCAAGATGCATAGTTACTAATAATGGAACACCTTTCAATAATAAGCTCATGAGGAGTTTGCGCGATAAGTTCCGTTTTAAGCAACATAAATCTTCAATGTGTAATGCACCTACCAATGGTCTTACTAAAGCTTTTAACAAGACACTTGGTAACCTGTTGAAGAAAGTAGTTGCGAAGAATAAAAGGGACTGGCACGAGAGGACTGGTGAAGCTTTGTGATCATATCGTACAACCTTTAGAACTTCTACTCAAGCGACTCCGTATATTCATTGGTGTATGGCGTAGAAGCAGTCCTTCCATTGGAGAAGCAAATTCCATCATTGTGAATAGCAATCCAAGAGGGACTTACAACTGAAAATAATGCACAACTTCATCTAGCAGAGTTGGAGGCATTAGACGAGAACAGATTGGAAGCACAACAAAAGTTGGAGTGTTATCAAGATCTACAAGCTAGAGCTTTCAACAAGAAGGTGAGACCGCAGTCATTTCAACTAGGAGACTTGGTCTTAGCAGTTCGAAGACCCATAATCCTCAACAGACACATAGGTGACAAGTTTACATCAAAATGGGATGTGTCATATGTTGTGAGAGATGCATATTCAAGTGGCGGCTTATAAAATTGTCGGCCAAGACAGTGTAAGAGTTAGTCCAATCAACGGCAAGTTTCTAAAGAAATACAATCCACATCTTCTTGAACTACGATATAGCCCGATCCTCTTCACCGAGGTACGTAGATGCTTGGAGTAGTTACTCTAAGCTCAGTCACATGAGTAAAAAGAACAAAAAGCTTGTGGCATTGCTTGATCATCACAATAGCTCGTTGAAGTGACATAGATAACACGTGAATTAGATATTCCTTCGCCAAATGTGCCATAGAAGCCAAAGAGAAGAATCAAGCAAAGGGCAAAGTTTGAGCTAACTTCAAATGCATATTTTTTTTAAACCATAAAGGTTTTATCCATTATTTTTTACATGTATTGAAATCTTGGGGTTCTCTTCGCAACGAAAAAAAATGGTTCGTGATTCGGAAACTCCTAAGCCGAGTTATGAATTTTCTACCACAGCCGCTCAAAGTTGCGAAACTGACCCGAAATTTTGGAATTAATCCAAGCTGACTTCAAATACTTATCTGTACAAGTCCATGAACGTTTTGACCAAGATTTTTGTATATGTTGTAGTTCTTGAAGTCCTCTTCGCAAAAAAAGAAGCAGCTCGTGATTCAGAAACTCCTACATCGAGTTGTGAATTTCCCACTACGGCAGTTCAAAGTTACGAAGCAAACATGTCACACTTGGAAATCAACATCAAATGTTAATTTGAAAGAAATTTTGATTTGAAAGCTTGATATACAACAGGCTGTCGAATTCCATTGTTGCTGGATAAGTGACTTACAATTCAGCTTGTGTTTTGGCTTGTGGTAGAGTGAAAATTTTGTTTAATTCATTGAAGCTTCAAGGAATTACTCAAAATTAGGGTCATCTTTACCCACAACGTCAAACTGGGATATCCGTCTGATCAAAGCTTTACTTGTGTGTATTGAAATGGCGTACTTGCAAAGATCGTGACTTGAACACTACAAGCTCAAGAGACACACTTTTGTTTTGACAAGGGTGCACAAAGCTGTGAAGTCGACATTCCCGGCATGTACTCAACTTTTAAAAAAAAATTATTTTCGTCAATTTGGAATGAATTTTGCTGCAATTTCTACACATATCGTTCTTGGTGCTATCTTCGCAAGGAAATAAGAAGCTCATAGTTTCAACACTCCTATGCCGAGTTGTAGATTTCACACCTTAGACACGCAAACCTGGAATAAAAAGAGTATATAAGAAAAGAAGAGCTGAGCGATGCGGAACCTGAGCCGACGTTGAATACATATCTGTACAAATACGGAGATCCTTTCGCCGTAATTTTTATGTGGATTGTATTTCTTGGCATCCTCTTTCCAATGGAATAGGATTCTCATGCTTTTGGTGCTCCTACTCCGAGTTATTGATTTTCTACCATAAATGCTCAAAGCTGAAAAAGTTTAGCTAGACAGAATTTGAGCTAAGTTTGAAAATATATTTGTAATAACCTGGAGATCTTTTGGTCATGATTTTTATGTATTTGTATTTCTGTGATTTATGATTCCAATGGAACAATAATCGTGTAATTTCTATTCTCCTACATCGAGTTATTGATTTTCTACCACAGATGCTAAAAACTGAAAAGTTGCGCGTGACAGAAATCGAGCTAACTTTGGAAGAATATCTGTACTAATTCGGAGATATTTTGGCCATGAATTTTATATATGTTGTATTTAAGTGAGTTATCCTTCCAATTCAACAAGAATCGTGTCATTTCGATGCTTCTACACCAAGTTATTGAATTTCTACCACCGATGCTAAAAGCTGAAAAGTTACGCGAGGCAGAATTCAAGCTATCTTTGAAAATATATTTGTGCTAATCCGGAGATCTTTTGACCATGATTTTTATGAATATTGTATTTATGTGAGTTATTCTTCCAATGGTACAAGAAACTCGTCATTTCGATACTCCTACATTGAGTTATTGATTTTCTACCACGGCCGCTCAAAACTGAAAAGTTGAGCAAGGCGGAATTCAAGATAAATTTGAAAAAAACATTTGTACTGATCTGGAGCTCTTTCGGTCGTGATTTGCATATATGTGAGCCATCTTTCCAGTGAAACAAGACACTCATTATTTAAATGCGCCTACCACGAGTTATTGAATTCCTAACATAGGAACTCAAAGCTCAAGGGGTGGGAAAAGTTGACTGGCATAAAGAAGCAGTAACGAGTTGCATAACAAGCATTGAAACGGAAAGTAAAAGAAGGCATTTGAGAAGAAAAAACGTAACTTTTATTTATCCAAGGAGGATTTTCACTGCATCATGATAACGTTTGAAAATAAAAACACCAAATGAAAAAGAGGAAAAGAAGAAAACATTCATAGGCAGAAATAAAATTATGGAAAAAACTTAAAGTCAAGGATATGTTGGCGACTTGTCTCAACGTTCTCCTTTAACTTAGCTAGTTCTCCTATTTCCCTTTCAGACAATGGGCTGATTTTCTCAATGGCATGAATCTCGTCCCCAATGGTCATGATACTCGCTTGGCTTTCGGATAATTTCCTTTGGTAATTCTCGACAAGTGTTGTGGTTTTCTTCTTCTTAATAGTCCAGGCCTCTAGCTCGTTTTCGGTTCTTGCAAGGATTATTTGGAGCTCTCCGAGGTGCTTGTCCACATTTATCTTTTCCTCAGTTGCAATATGAAGGCATTGTTGCACAGTAGAGAGTAGCTCTTGATAAGAATCTGTTGTCATTTTCTGAGATGTACACAACCTCACAACATCATAATCCCCATGTTTCTTAAAAAAGTCTTCAAGCAGAACCTCCAAGGGAGAAAGGTCGATGATGTTAACTTCTCGAATTCCTTTAAGAATCAAGCAACACTCGTCCTCTTTGAGGCTTTCTGAGGATTCAACAGAGAATTGTGTAATAAACTCACATAAGGTACGCCACATTCTGGAAATATAAGATAATTTGAAGCTTGAAATAGTCTCTTGTGGTTCAAAATTTGAGGCAATCCAGTTCAAAGGGTGGACCAAGTCCTTCGAAATGTTTGAACATCCAATCCGATGTGTTCCAACCTCCAGATTATTAATTGAGACGTGTTGGGAAGTTCCAACCCTTTCAGAAAAAGGAACCGTTAACTTTCTCGATGGACTCTCATTTTTAACTTGACCCTTGACTTCAGCAAGTGGGAGGTGAGGACTCTTAGCCACATTAGCGGGGTTCAAGATTGTGATACAATCTTCAAATACATCTACATCACTAGAGATATCCCCAAGACCCAACTAAAAAAAAATTTTAAAAATGGGTTTAATATGGAATAAAGAAGTTTAGTGAAATATTAAAGAAATATTGTTTACCTGATGTGCCAATTCAATCAAGCGTATTATAGAACCAGCAGCGCCATCTTCAAAGATCGCAGTATCACTACTAATAGATATAGATAATTCTCCAATGAAGGTAGAGACCGTGTTGGTGGACGGACGCCAATTCTCGCTAAAGGCCTGGAGAACATTTTCCTTATGGTCATATGTGAACATTGAAGCAAAGATAGCGTCATAAGTGTTGATGGAGTCCAAAGTCTCCTTGCAACGGGAAGCACATCTTCTACCCAATCCCAATAGCCAGACGTATATCGAACCTCACCAAACCCGGAAGGAGGAACATGCCAACTGCAAAGACTCTCATCACAGCAAGGAGGGATGGCAACAACAACATTTTGATGAGTGGAAGACTTAAAGAGGAGAACTTTTTCGGTTGTGAATTTACCTGAGAAGTTGTCCATGAAATCCTTAGTTTCTATTGTTGACCATTCTGGGAGATGCAGAGAAGTATCCATCAGCTTTCTAACAGGTGGGAAGGCGCCAATCACCGAAAGATGAACGTTTAAGGTGAGAACTTTGGCACGCGAATTTTGCTTACTGTCCACGATCTCCAGACAAGGGTATGGCACCTCTTGGTCACTAAAATCCATTTTCATTGCTGGAAATCAAGATTGCACAACTTTGTTCTGGAAAAAAAAAGAGTTACTTTGGTGAAAACACAACTGGAGAAATCGAAAGAAGAAAACAAATCTGAAACTGAGTTCAATATTAAAAATCAAAACTGTAGCAATCCAGGAGGAATTTGGCTACGAATTTTGTCTATGTTATAGCTTCATGTTTTTAGTTTCGAAAAAATCAAATGGCTTCCGATTTTGATTTTTCTACAATGAGATATGAATTTTATACTACAGCCGCACAAACCTGGACCATAAAAAACGGTCAGCTGCTAAACAAACTTTAAAAAGAAAAACTGTAGTAATTTCGGAAGAATTTGGCTGTGAACCTTTGCTACATTATAGTTCCATGTTTCTAGTTTCGAAAAAATCAAACGGCTTGCGATTTAAATTTTTCTACAATGAGATATGGATTTTATACTACATCCGTGCAAATCTTGACCATAAAAATGGCCAGCTAATGAGATATGAATTTTATACTACAGCCGTACAATGAGATATGAATTTTACATTACAGACGCATAGATCGGGCCATCAAAAACGGGTTACTGCTAAGCAAACTTAAATGTTACCTGAGAAAGTACAAAGGGTACTGTCGCTTTAAGTTTCTGAGATACGATGGAGTCTACGTCTCATGATTTGATAAAATCAAGCAGCGTCACAGCTTAATAGTTAAACACACTCAGGCAACTTGTCTTTGCAGCTTCTGGAAAAAAAAAAACTGATGAAAAATTCTGTGTGCATTGAAGAAGATTATATAGAGATTCTTGTGAATGATTTTCAATTCTTGCACAAGGAATGTTTAGGTAAAATTTGAAGAAGAAAATCTGATTTGAGTTGATTGATTCACCACCCATTTTTGAAATCACACAAATATGGAAGGATGAACCAACAACATAAGGAAAGAAGAACACCTTAATTTAGATCATGTAAAGTGTTTATGTGAGCTCTAAATTTGGTTATGAATTAAGGTGAATCTTTGAGAAGGTTTTCTTTCATCATAATTGAATAAAATCTCTGGTAAGCTATTATTTCCAAGCATCTGGTTCATAAGTTGAAAAAAAAACTACCATATTGAAGGAGATTTCTTTGTAGAGATTCAGATCCTTGGACAACAAAGGGAAGTTAATCTTCTTTGGTTCAAAACTTCAGATCAATTATTTGATTTTATTTTTCAAATCTTTTGACGTGCCTCAATGATGCTCCAGCGTGAAGTGGACTCAAGCAAAGATGAAGTTCATATTTTTCATGTTTACCTAAGAAAAAGGCCTCAAGGTTACATCCGAATTGAAAATAAATTAAATCAAAAATAATATTAGAAGTTATCTGTTGCTTTGATGAAATATTTTCTCAAGTGAAAATGTATGGGAATTGTTTTACTTATAGACAACTCTCTAGTAGCGGCCTAATGACAATGTGACGACAAGAAACAAGTACTTTTGAAGTCTCAAAAATGAAAGCACATTCACGA
Source organism: Solanum dulcamara (assembly GCF_947179165.1). NCBI lineage: Eukaryota > Viridiplantae > Streptophyta > Magnoliopsida > Solanales > Solanaceae > Solanum > Solanum dulcamara. Next base: position 23,297,803 of record NC_077242.1, read on the forward strand.
ATACTTCAGGTCTCGTCGTCAAGTTCGGCAAGCATACACATTGACAAATTTTAAAAAAATGAAAACACATTCATGAATTCTTCAATTCTCGTTGTCAAGTTTCAACAAGTCTACACATTGACAAGTCTCGAAGCAAGGAGCATTTGTAGACTTATAAATTTTATTGGGTTAAATTCATATAAAATATTAAATTTGATTCATGTTCATTTGGGTTGACTAATTAATTTGGACTTTACAAATTAATTAGTCCATTTTTAATAAATTCAAACCCAAGGAACATTACACCTTGAAGCCCAAACTTATGTCACATGTCACCATGACTAGGCGTCCAAGACCAACAAGATGATGTCATGTGTCCAAATGAGGTGGTAGTCCCAAACAAATGCAAGAACCAAGTGTCAAAATGACACCTTGTGGCCAATCATAAACAACCTTGTCCATCCCTTGCAACTATAAATAGGGGATAGACATGACATTCAAGGGGGCATTATGCAAACACTTCAATAAGTATTGGAGAAAGCTACAACATCTACTACATAGTTCTTCTAAGGAGCGATCAATGGAGTTCTTTCCGAAGATCAACCTGAAACGACGAAGCACTAATCAACAATCCCGGCGATTGGAATACGCCTCTAGGAGATCCAAATCATCCAACAATTCAAGAAGTACGTTACTGAAGGTCCTCGAATGTTGGAGAAGTTTAAAAGAGAAGAATCAAGAGAGTAATGGAATTGTACTCACAAATTCATCAATAAAAATTTACCCTTTTCTTTTATTTATTTTTTATTGCAGTTAATTTTCGGCACTTTGAAAATTTGTTGTGAACAATCCCAAAAGAGGACTTTTATTAAATCCAGAAATGAGTTTGTGTCCTTTATCCTGACAAGATACTAGACGACTATGGCAATGACAATAGTTCGTTGTATCATCATGTAGCTCATAAGTGATTAAGTGATGGTTGTCGATTAGAGAAACTTCCCAAGAGAAAAGTATTATATATTTATATACTGAGTTGAATTTACTTATTCATATCTTTTAAAGCATTTTTTTACACATATTGCATTTTTTATTGAGTTGAGTTATTTTCAGAGTTGAGTCCTTTGAGTTGAGTTGAGTTAAGTATCTTTGAAAAAGTTTCTTTTCAGCTATTTTACATATCTTACTGACGTCATTCGATGTTGCATTGATTCATGATCTAGATTCAGGTATTCACGATCGCAGACGCTTTAGTAAGACTTCTATCTATCAACAGTTGGTGAGACCTCCTCACTTCTGGAGGGCTCTAGTTTAGTCAGATCAGTGTATCTACTTTGAGTTATGGTTAGTTAAGTAGTCAGGTAACCATGAGTTTTATCTCGCCACCTATCACGGTTTAGTAGGGACTTCATGGACAAAGTTAGTGAGTCAGTTTAACCTATTCATTCAGATGATTTAAGCATTATTTGTTATTTATATTAAGAGCTATTTTTCAATTTTTGAGTAAAGTATGATTGAGATGTTTTGAGCTATGCATAAATGTTTTAAAGGTTCACTTATTAAAGCTTATGTATGTATGTTGAGTCTTCATTTTAGTAGTAAGCCAGGCCAAGAGTTCGATTGGAACTAGCAATGATTTTCGAGTGTCGACCACGTCCCAGGTATAGGCTCAGGGCGTGACACACTTCTAGGATCTACCTTGGATCGTGACAATCCTCTTCTACTTTGACTTGACCTTGCTTCTTACAGGGGCTAAACTTTCGACGGGGTGCATTTTACCCTCCCCTTTCTTCCTAGCTTGCCTGGTGACCTCCTGACCAAATTTTGTGCTTCCTACGAGATTTTTTCATTTTTAGCTTCATACTTAGCCAAATTTGAACCCTTTCATCGACAAAGCATAAAATATCATTCATAAGCTCAAAAACATGTAATTAAGTGAAAATAAAGAGTATCAACCTATAAATTACTGAAAATAATGCTCAAATGTGAATGAAATATAACTAAAAAGAGAGTAAATTCACCCAACATTACCACCCCACACTTGAACCTTTCATCATCATCGAATAAAAAGGTTAACAATAACTCTATCGACAATATTGTAAATCAATTTTGTGAATTGAAGCAATTTAATAAATTTTCGTATTCTATAGCATGCATTATGGTTGTTGCATCTTATTTTTGAAACCAAGAATTATATTAATGAATATTTATCCTTCTTCAATTCGAAAAATATTAAGAAATAAATATATTTTCTATTTTATTTGAGAAAAATCATCATTATCTAAATGAAAATTAATGATGATTATTGTGTTTTTATATATATGAAAATTAATGATGGGCTAAAATATTTTTATTATAAAAAGAACGTGGTGTTTTAAAAAAACAATATGTTTATTAGAAAAAAGATATCTTTAACCCAAAAATAGCAGTATAAGCCATTTTAGACCAAATTATTAACACACATCTTTGTTCAATTTCATATAGCTTTATAGTATTTTTTTACCCTTTTCTGATAGGAAAACCTACATATAGCCTGAACACGCATACACTTCCATAGGATTTGATGTTAGGCTTTTTGTTGTGCATGTTGTTTTTCAAATTACTTGGTAAGTACTATAAAAAAACTTCATTAGCACAACCATATGTGACATCGGAAGCCCATCAAAGTATAAAAGCTAAGATTTTTCAGCAAATGAATTACTATTCAAAGAATGCATAATCGTATGAATATTAAGGCCCTCGTGTCGGTGCTTATTTCATTGAAATTACCTCTAATTGCTCACCAAATCATAATCTTGTTGAATTCCCCTTCATCCGAGACTTACCTTGTAGAGACGGACATGATTTATGATACAAAAAATGAGAAAAAAGAAATGGACATAAGAAGAAACTAAAGTTAGCAGTGAAGTGAGCTGTTAAACGGCTGGAGATGGAAAAGCTACTTAGGCAAATATACTTCGAGAATTTGAAAGAACATAAGTTGAACTCTGAGAGAACATTAAGGCCACTAGAGTCGGGAAGGGTAACTTGATCCTTACTCCATAGTTCAAGCCACGAACATGAGGTTACCCTGAAACGTACTAAATTACAAATATGCTACATTCATGCTAAAATACGTTCAATACTTCTTATACATGTTTAGTTTTGCTAATCCAATTTCCACAAAAAACAATAGGGAAAGCATAGAAAGATGTCTTAACATACAACACACACCTTTATATATAGCTAAAAAGTTTAGTCTACGACTCACTGTCGCGTAAAAACATACCACTGAAAATAAGTAGCTTCTATTTTATTGCAGGATATTCATGCTTTTCAAAGCAAAATAGCTACTGAACTGTGTAAAGATAAAGATATCTGAGATTTCAAAAAAAAAACTTCTGAGTACTGCTTCATGTTACCATCTCTTTCTGCAGTGTCGGGCCCATCTATATCAAAGAGCAGCTAAAATGGAAAATTAGAGGACTTTGAACTAACTGAATCCCTCCAAACATAATTCAAAACAAAACTACCAACGTCAATTAGTGAGAATGATAATTCAATGTTTCGGATTCAGAAGAAACCTCACTCAAGCTGACTAATAATGGTGAGTTTTCTGAGTCTACCTTCAAGCCACTAAAGGTTGTTTGCAGCTGCAAAGACCGACACATTTGCCGATGCTCCGGAAGGCATTAAACCAGGAAGGCATTAAACCAAGATGCTGCTTCTCTGTAACTCAAAAATATGCAGTTAAGGGATAACATGATGTTTGATGTTTATTTACCAAAATTCAAGATAAGACGACTCCTATTCTTGTCAGATCTTCCACATTTACATTCAACTTCAAGCCCATATTTGACAAGGCACTGAGCATGGTACGAATATCATGTTCTAGTGTTGCAGCCAACTCCTGGAAATGTAACCATCGAAGACAATATTCATATGCACCATTACAGTGACCCTATATCTATCTATATTGTATATATATTATTGTAAAAGTGAGAACCTCAAAAAAAATTGAAAGATCTAAAAAGCCTTCTAAATAATCAAAAAACCTTACGAGTCCTAAATTAACCTAAAGCCCAAGCCAACGCTCCATACTACTTAATTAACAGTGACAATACATCATATTCCGCACAGTCTGTTGGGTTCCGTTGGGCTTTTTTTTTTTTTTTTTTTTTTCGGGAATAGACCCTACACGAGGCTCCCACCTCTCGTGCGCGGCCAGGGGTTAAGCCGCTCACCCCCAAGCTGTATTATACATAAAACAGAAAAAAATACAAGGAGGGGGCATAGACCTAACCTCTAATCCTATGGTGGTTCATAAGCCGGCCATCCTACTAAGGTCAGCCAACTCATTCCCGATACATGCACACGAAAAGAAAACCTAGAAACTATGCACCTAAAGGAGAGGACTCCTCTCGACACAAAGAAACTAGGAAAGCATAAATAAGGGGGGGACACTGTAATTGGGTGCTCAATTCAAGGGTGCAAGATGAAATAGTAAATCATGGAGGCTTTTTAATCCGTTTGGTCTTCCTCCGTCTGAAGCTGGGCAGGCAGACTCTATCTAGCATGTAGTATCCTCGAGTACCAGGAGGTAGCTGCTGGAGGGTGGTGTAGTGGCCTGGAGTGGTAAGAATGTGACTGTGCTTGGAGAGAGCATCCGCAGTGAAGTTTGCCTCCCTGTATACATGCCTACAAGAAAAGAAAGCAAATAATTTGGAAATAACAACAAGGTCATGAGTTACCTGGTGAAGGCTCCACGGAGGTTTCGTTTGATGATTGATCCATTTAGTGAGCAACTCCGAGTCAACTTCTAGGATAACGTGCTGAAAGCCCTTTTGAATGCACCATTTAAGCCCATAAACTGCCGTCTCTAGTTCGGCTTGATTGTTGGTTCCCTCCCCTAACGGTATGGCATAGGCGAAGATGAATTTACCCATGTGATCTCTTAAGATTCCACCCCCCCAGTTGGCCCCGGATTACCCAACGCACTGCCGTCAGTGTTCAGCTTGACGAAACCTAGTTGTGGCTTAATCCACGAGACTTGGGTGATCTTCATCTCATGAGTACACTTATCTATACAGGAGATGGTGTGGATCCAGTTCGAGGGCCAATGGATATAGGGGTACGCGACTCTAAGGAGATTTGAGATGTCCTTGAAAATTGCAAATTTCACTCTCGCCAAACTAGAACTCTTCCCCCCGTATTTGCTCGCGCACCTATTCTTCCACAAATTCCAACATATAAATATTGGGGTGGAGTGAAGGATAAGTTTGTGAGCTTCTGTGCGGTACTTGCGAAGCCACCAACTCATAACAAGAGGTTTGAGGGGTGTGGCTTCATGCCTTATGCCTAGGGAATCTGAGAAGTAGCGCCAAATATTCCTAGCGAATTGGCCAGTGCTGAAAATGTGCTCTATGGTATCCGGACCTGGAATATGGCAGCAACAACATGGAGTGGAATCATAGCCGAATGCAGTTAGCTTTTCCTCCGTTGGCAGCTTGCCTCTAAAAGCCCTCCACAACAAAAAAGAGCATTTAAAGGGGATGTTTTTGTGCCAAGTGTAATAGTCGGAAAATGTCTTGGTCCGGTGTTCCCTGACAACCTGCCATGCCGAGGAACATGTGAAGTTCCCATTGGTGTTAGGCTTCCAAATGGCCTGATCGGGTGTGTTTCCTTGCATCTGAATTGTGGAAGAAGTAATGAGAGGGACGAGTTGCACTAGTGCCAACTGATTTAGCATATCGATGTTCCATTGCCCATTTATAAGAAAATCAGCCACCCTCGCGTTGCTTGCGTTTCCCAATTCCTGCCTATAGTTGGTTAAGGGGCCGATACCTAGCCAATCGTCCCACCAAAAATAACACGAACTCGAGTGAAGCCTCCATTGAATGTGAGGTTCAGCAATGTGTTTGTTGTGCATCATGTGTTTCCATACAAGCGACTGGCCAGAATGGAATTTTTTTCTGATGGGGTTGGCTCTCTGACAGTATTTGGCTCTAAGGAACTCACCCCACAACGTTGGTTTAGCTCTAAAGATCCACCATTGCTTGAGCTGGAGAGATTTACACACATCTGTAGTTCTCCTCAACCCAATACCTCCTTCGTCATATGGATAACAAAGTTTTTTCCATGAAGCCCAATGGTATTTTTTCTTGTTATCCTTCCACCCCCAGAAAAAATCAGCGGTGACTCTCTCAATCTGTTTGAGAGTAGTACGGGAGGAGTAATGGCCGAAAGAAGGTGAATGGGGAGCGACTGAAGTACGTATTTCACGAGTGTAGCTCTACCGCCGTAGCTGAGGATTTTGGAATGCCACCCTCTAATTCTGTTGACAACCTTAGAGACCATGTTCGTGTAGTACATGACTCTTTGCCTGCCAATGTACAGAGGACATCCTAAGTAGGTGATGGGACTATGCTTCTGAGTGAAACCCATAACCTGTTTCACCGTTTCCACATTGTCTTGGAGTGCATTGGGATGCATCATGAAGTGGCTCTTATTTTTGTTTATAAGCTGCCCCGATGTCTTTTCATACAGAGTCAAGGTCTTCATGATAATTTGAAGAATTTCCCTCCTTCCGGAGGAAAAGATGATAACGTCATCCGCAAAACTCAAATGGTTAATTTGTGGGCCTCTTTTCTTCATATAAAAACCATGATAGAAGTGGTAATTATGAAGACTATTCAGCATTCTGGAAAGCACCTCCGCTCCCAAAATGAATAAAGCGGGAGCAAGAGGATCACCCTGTTTGAGCCCTCTGGTAGAATGGAAAAAACCATGTCTAGATCCATTAATAATAACAGAGTACCAATTGTTAGACATGATTCGCCAAATCATATCAATAAAGGTCTCACCGAAGCCCATCCTTCTCAGTACCAGACAAGTATAAGACCAGGAGACTCTATCATATGCTTTGGCCATGTCTAACTTGATGTAATATCCCCTAAAAACGTTGTATACGATGTTTCAATTTTTGCCTAAACATGATACAGTCTCTGTATTTTGGTCATAACTTTTCATAGAAATATCCAAATTGAGTGATTCAAATTTCTGAGTAACCACAAGATCATTACCTACAACTTTTATGAAGACCATATTTTAAGATTCGGAGGTTAAGTAGGTCAAATAAATTAATCTTTGTAAGGTAGGATGCTGTTACGGAAATGAGTGTTTATAGAAGAAAAATCATATCTCACTGTAGGTTTATCCAAATTGGTTGATTCTTGAAAGATATGAAACTAGACTTCCATATCTACAATTCTTATGAAGACACCAAATCCTAATAAGGAATTTATCTTATTCAAACGCAGCTCCCAAAAAGAGTATTCTGTCAAAGATAACTCATTTCACCTACCATAGAAAGATCTAGATACATTTGACATCACTCATGACATAAATTGTCCTCCATTTAACATCATCCATGACATCAATATATTCCACTAAATTTTCAGATTTTTATTTATAATTATTTTATTTATTGTTAGGTCATCTTTCCCACCTATAAATACCCACCTTATTTCCTCATTTTATTCATCAAGCTTTCTCAAGCAAATCTTCTCTCTATACACATTCTCAAATATAGTTTTAGTTCTTAGTAGTGAAGAAATACTATTCCGGTGATTCATATATTCCGGGTAGTACACAAAACGTTCCGGCAAGGAGAGAAGCTAGGACTCAAGAGTGTTCATTAAGTCTTCCGGTACCAACTAAAGCTTCGGTTTCCAGGTATGTAAGGTTTCAATGAGAGTATTCCTTCCACTCTCATGTCTAAATTATTTTGATTATATGATAAATTATATTTATTTTCTTTAAACTCTACTCTAAGTTATGTGTGTATTTATCCATGGGTTCTTCCACCCATGTAGTCCAAAAACTCTTTCAATTAAATATCTTGATTTCAAGTAATATTTTCTTATGTTAATTCTTATATTTACTTAATAGTATGAATCATGGTTAAACTAATGATTATTACTCTATTTTGATGCAACATAATTTCATATGTACGAATTGATGATTTACAAGTAAACCCTCTAACTATCTATTTAAAGGTTCTTGAAATTCATGGTGGGTTGTTTAAAGCATGATTTTTAATTAATGGATTTCAAAGTATTTATGTATATTTATTTACATATATGTTTGCAAGTTGAAGTTATTTGAACCCACCTAGTTTTACTATATTTTCAATAAAGTTTGACTTGAAAGCTTTGACTCCAAATAAATGTTTATGAAAGCAATATCTTTGATCAAAAGGGAGTCTTATGAAATGAAAGAATGATGAAATGATATGAATGATGGATTCTTTATGCAATAAGGACAATTCTTGCATAATTGAATTACCAAATGTTTTAATGAGCTATTCTACCGAATATGATGTTTGAATTCTCAAGTTATATGCTATGAATATTTTAAAGTATTAAATTATTCCGTGGGATTAACTTAGCACCGAATGAGGCATTGAGGTGGGATTCGGTAAGGAAATCCTAGTAGCAAACCCTTGTCTCATTAACTATGTGCCAACATAGGAGCCCTTGTAGGCTTAGGCTAATGGATCCATAAATAGCCCTTAAAGTTAAAGTTAAAGAAATGAATGAAGTTGACGGAGTTCTACCTGGCAAGTAGTCTCCCCGGCCAACGTAGGGGGTTATGTTGGATTCCATGTAATAGCTCGCATGGTCTTAAATGTCGGTTATGGTTAATTTCCCACAAAATGAATGTTTTAAAGGATATCCATATGATTTATTATGCATGTATTACATTATGTTCCATATTACATAAATGTTATAATATTTTCTCAATGTTCATGCATCCTTACATACTTAGTACATTCAAAGTACTAACGCATACTCTTTTGCCTACATGATATCACCATGTAGGGATCGCTGCTCCTCCTCGTTCTCCTCCACGTGGCTAGTTGATATTCCATTGAAGACTACTTTTGGTGAGTTCCCATGTTCCGGGAACAATACTCCTTTGTCTTTCTAGCTTATGATATGTTAAGATATTTTATTATGGCATTTCTTCTATTATGATTGAGGGTGAGCTAGGAACTTGTCTTAGCCCCATTAAATCTAATAGTTAGAGGTATTGTTGGACATATGTAAGTTGAAGATTTATTATTATGATTTCCGCTTGTCTATTTATCATTATTACCTATGAAAGGCTAAAAGAATGCTAAGAGGCTTGTTTGAGGTACTTTCGGGTTCCTCATTCGCCATGTCACGTCTAGGCCCTAGGCTTGGGTCGTGACAAACTTGGTATCAGAGCCCGAGGTTTTGAATGATCCTTGGAAGTCCAACATGCCGCGTCGAATAGGTTCTTGTTCATGGTTGTGAAGCGCGCCACAATTATGAATAAGAGACTATGAGGCGTTTAGGAAAATTTTCACTTCTTTCAAATTCATGTCGTGCCTTAGAGTGTCCTAAGCTTTCCTTTAACTAACGACCCATTTTGTGTTCTCTAGATAATGACTCGTGGAAGACCACCTCGAAGAGCAAGGGTTGACGATGAGGACCAAACTCCTCCGATTCCTAATGCCCAACATCATGAGGACGGGGTAACCCATGCCGAGTTTCGCAGTGTTATTACTTTGTTAGCTCAAGTCGTAGCTAACCAAGGGAATCTAGGTGTTCCTTCTCCCCAAATGCAAAATCCAGCCTCTAGGATTCGGGATTTCCAAAGGATGAATCCACCCGAGTTCGATGGTTCTAAACTAGATGAGGACCCTATGGAGTTCATTAATGAGGTGTACCGGATTGTGGCTATCATGGGTGTGCCACCAAATGAGAAGGCCGAGCTAGTGGCCTATCAACTCAAAGGTGTGGCTCGAGTATGGTACGAACAATGGATTGTTGAGAGGGATGAAGAAATAGGGTCGATAGGATGGGAAGAGTTCAAAGGTGCCTTCCTAGACCGCTTCTTCCCATTAGAGCTAAGGGAGGCCAAAATCCAAGAGTTCATCAACCTCCGTCAAGGGAGTATGAGCGTGAGGGAGTATGCTCTCAAATTCACTAAGTTGTCAAAGTATGCTCCTTTTATGGTTTCCGACCCAAGAGCTAGGATGAGCAAGTTTATTTCCGGTGTCTCAAGCTTGGTGTCCAAGGAGTGCAAAACGGCCATGTTGATCAAGGAGATGGATATCTCTCGGTTAATGACTTACGCAGAACAAATTAAAGAAGAGAAGCTTAGAGAGAGATCAAGGGGGTTCAAAAAGGCTAGAGTGGATGGTGGAGGGTTTAACCCTCAAAGGTCCGATTATGGTAACAATGGCAAAGGTCAAGGTGGGCAACGATTTGTGGGACAAGGTTCCACCAATACTCCTCCTCCAAGGTTCAACAAGGACAAAAGTGGTAAACCAATGATTCCAAGAGAGAATGTTGCTACTCAAACAATCCCTGCTTGCAAGAAGTGTGGAAGGACTCACAAAGGGGAATGCTTAGCTGGTTCCAATGCATGCTTTAAGTGTGGCAAGCTGGGCCACCATGCTAAGGATTGTAGAGATGGTGGTGGTAGGACTCAAGGCCAAATTGCTCATGGTCAACAAGTCCAAGGAGGTGTCCAACGCACCAACCGCTTTTATGCCTTGCATGGGAGACAAGAGGTTGAGGATGCACCCAATGTCATTACCGGTATGTTAAAGGTCTTTTCTTTTGATGTGTATGCACTATTAGATCCGGGTGCAAATTTATCTTTTGTTACTCCATTCCTTGCTAATAGATTTGATGTTTTACCTGAAATGTTATTAGAGCCCTATTTGGTGTCTACCCCCGTTGGTGAGTCAGTTATTGCTAGAAAGGTCTATAGGGATTGCCTTGTGTCTATCTTGCATAAAGTTATTCCTTGTGATCTCATTGAGCTAGATATGGTAGATTTCGATGTCATTCTTGGGATGGATTGGTTACATGCATCTTATGCTTTCATAGATTGTAGGAATCGTCGAGTCAAGTTCCAATTTCCAAATGAGCCTGTTATTGAATGGCAGGGTCGTGATTCGGTGGTTAAGGGTCAGTTTATTTCTTATCTTAAGGCTCGCAAAATGATTTCTAAGGGATGTATTTACCATATTGTGAGGGTTAGGGATGTCAACTCCAAAAGTCCTTCTTTTGAGTCAGTTCCTATAGTCAATGAATTCCCCGATGTCTTTCCTGATGATCTTCCCGGTATCCCTCCCGAAAGGGAAGTTGATTTTGGTATTGATATCCTCCCCGATACCCAACCTATCTCTATTCCTCCTTACCGCATGGCCCCAGCAGAATTGAAAGAGCTGAAGGAACAATTAAAGGACTTGTTAGAGAAGGGGTTCATAAGACCAAGTATTTCGCCATGGGGTGCTCCCGTTCTATTTGTAAGAAAGAAGGATGGGTCACTTCGAATGTGCATAGACTATCGGCAATTAAATAAGATGACCATTAAGAACAAGTACCCACTCCCTAGAATAGATGACTTGTTTGATCAATTACAAGGGGCAAGTCACTTCTCCAAGATCGACCTTCGGTCCGGCTACCACCATCTACGGGTAAGGGAGTGTGACATTCCCAAAACAGCCTTCCGAACAAGGTATGGTCACTATGAGTTTGTGGTGATGAGTTTTGGGTTGACGAATGCACCAGCGGTGTTTATGGACTTGATGAATAGGGTGTTCAAACCTTACCTTGATACCTTTGTAGTAGTCTTCATTGATGATATTTTAATTTACTCTCGGGGTGAGGAAGAACATAAAAATCACTTGAGAGTTGTGCTTCAAACATTGAGGGATAAACAATTATTTGCAAAATTTAGTAAGTGTGAATTTTGGTTAAAGGAGGTAGCATTTCTTGGTCACGTAGTGTCCGGTGATGGAATCAAGGTTGATCCTAAGAAAATAGAGGCAGTCAAAAATTGGCCTAGACCATTATCTCCTTCAGACATTAGGAGCTTCTTAGGTCTAGCCGGGTACTATAGACGGTTCGTCAAAGGCTTTTCTTCCATCTCATCTCTTATGACAAAATTGACCCAAAAGAAATCCAAATTCATATGGACAGATGAGTGTGAGAAGAGTTTCCAGACCTTAAAAGATCGACTTACCTCTGCTCCTATTTTGACTCTCCCAGAAGGATTTGTAGTTTATTGTGATGCTTCAAAGATTGGTTTAGGTTGTGTCTTAATGCAAAAAGGCAAGGTAATAGCCTATGCTTCTAGGCAATTAAAGGTGCATGAGCGCAACTACCCTACCCATGACCTTGAATTGGCGGCTGTTGTTTTTGCTCTGAAGATTTGGAGGCATTACCTCTATGGGGTGCATGTGGATGTATATACTGATCATAAGAGTCTTCAATATGTGTTTACCCAAAAGGACCTTAATCTAAGGCAAAGGAGGTGGCTAGAACTCCTTAAGGACTATGACATGAGTGTGCACTATCATCCGGGTAAAGCCAATGTGGTTGCTGATGCACTTAGTAGAATATCTATGGGGAGTGTGGCCCATGTGGATGAAAGGAAGAGGGAGTTGGTGAAAGATGTTCACCGATTGGCTAGATTAGGGGTGAAGTTGGGTAGTACTAATGATGGGGGTATGGTTGTTCAAAATAGTTCTGAATCCTCTTTGGTAGTGGATGTTAAATCAAAGCAAGATCTTGACCCAAAGTTTATCGAGTTAAAGAAGTTGGTAAAGGAAAAGAAGATAGAAGTCTTTTCCCAAGGGGGAGATGGGGTTCTATACTACCAAGGTCGGATATGTGTTCCAGATGTTGATGGCCTAAGGAGTTTGATCTTGATGGAGGCTCATAATTCTAGATACTCCATTCATCCTGGTTCAACAAAAATGTACCGAGACTTAAAGGAGTTGTATTGGTGGGGTGGCATGAAGAAGGACATAGCAAGGTTTGTGTCCGAATGTACAAATTGTCAACAAGTGAAGGCCGAACATCAAAGACCGGGTGGCCTAGCCCAAGACATTAAAATCCCAACTTGGAAATGGGAAAATGTGAATATGGATTTTGTAGTGGGTTTGCCTCATACTCGGAAACGTCATGACTCGATTTGGGTAATTATTGATAGAATGACTAAGTCAGCTCACTTCTTACCGGTTAAAACTTCCTATAGTGCCGAAGACTATGCCAAGTTGTATATTCGGGAGTTGGTGAGGTTGCATGGTGTGCCATTATCCATTATTTCGGATCGTGGTACCCAATTCACTTCTCACTTCTGGAGATCATTTCAAAAAGGCCTCGGTACTAAGGTAAAGTTGAGCACAACATTCCATCCTCAAACGGATGGGCAAGCCGAAAGGACGATTCAAACACTAGAGGATATGTTAAGGGCTTGTGTGTTGGAGTTTAAAGGGAATTGGGATGATCATCTACCTCTCATCGAGTTTGCCTATAATAATAGTTACCACTCAAGTATTGAGATGGCACCGTTTGAGGCTTTGTATGGGAGACGATGTAGATCACCGGTAGGTTGGTACGAAGTAGGTGAGATGACCTTGTTGGGCCTCGATTTGGTACTTGATGCTTTAGAGAAGGTGAAGATCATTAGAGAGAGGTTCAAGACGGCTCAAAGTCGTCAAAAGTCCTATTCTGACACTAGAAGAAGGGATCTTCAGTTTAATGTGGATGATTGGGTGTATCTGAAGGTTTCACCCATGAAAGGTGTGGTTCGATTTGGTAAGAAAGGGAAATTGAGCCCTAGATATGTAGGGCCTTATAGAATTGTGAGACGTGTTGGTAAGGTTGCATATGAGTTGGAATTACCATTGGAAATGGCCATGGTTCATCCGGTGTTTCACGTGTCTATGTTGAAAAAACATGTGGGTGATTCTAGTTCCATTGTACCTATGGCAGTAGTGAATATTGAAGAAAACTTGACCTATGAAGAAGTTCCTGTGCGGTACTTGCGAAGCCACCAACTCATAACAAGAGGTTTGAGGGGTGTGGCTTCATGCCTTATGCCTAGGGAATCTGAGAAGTAGCGCCAAATATTCCTAGCGAATTGGCCAGTGCTGAAAATGTGCTCTATGGTATCCGGACCTGGAATATGGCAGCAACAACATAGAGTGGAATCATAGCCGAATGCAGTTAGCTTTTCCTCCGTTGGCAGCTTGCCTCTAAAAGCCCTCCACAACAAAAAAGAGCATTTAAAGGGGATGTTTTTGTGCCAAGTGTAATAGTCGGAAAATGTCTTGGTCCGGTGTTCCCTGACAACCTGCCATGCCGAGGAACATGTGAAGTTCCCATTGGTGTTAGGCTTCCAAATGGCCTGATCGGGTGTGTTTCCTTGCATCTGAATTGTGGAAGAAGTAATGAGAGGGACGAGTTGCACTAGTGCCAACTGATTTAGCATATCGATGTTCCATTGCCCATTTATAAGAAAATCAGCCACCCTCGCGTTGCTTGCGTTTCCCAATTCCTGCCTATAGTTGGTTAAGGGGCCGATACCTAGCCAATCGTCCCACCAAAAATAACACGAACCCGAGTGAAGCCTCCATTGAATGTGAGGTTCAGCAATGTGTTTGTTGTGCATCATGTGTTTCCATACAAGCGACTGGCCAGAATGGAATTTTTTTCTGATGGGGTTGGCTCTCTGACAGTATTTGGCTCTAAGGAACTCACCCCACAACGTTGGTTTAGCTCTAAAGATCCACCATTGCTTGAGCTGGAGAGATTTACACACATCTGTAGTTCTCCTCAACCCAATACCTCCTTCGTCATATGGATAACAAAGTTTTTTCCATGAATCCCAATGGTATTTTTTCTTGTTATCCTTCCACCCCCAGAAAAAATCAGCGGTGACTCTCTCAATCTGTTTGAGAGTAGTACGGGGGGAGTAATGGCCGAAAGAAGGTGAATGGGGAGCGACTGAAGTACGTATTTCACGAGTGTAGCTCTACCGCCGTAGCTGAGGATTTTGGAGTGCCACCCTCTAATTCTGTTGACAACCTTAGAGACCATGTTCGTGTAGTACATGACTCTTTGCCTGCCAATGTACAGAGGACATCCTAAGTAGGTGATGGGACTATGCTTCTGAGTGAAACCCATAACCTGTTTCACCGTTTCCACATTGTCTTGGAGTGCATTGGGATGCATCATGAAGTGGCTCTTATTTTTGTTTATAAGCTGCCCCGATGTCTTTTCATACAGAGTCAAGGTCTTCATGATAATTTGAAGAATTTCCCTCCTTCCGGAGGAAAAGATGATAACGTCATCCGCAAAACTCAAATGGTTAATTTGTGGGCCTCTTTTCTTCATATAAAAACCATGATAGAAGTGGTAATTATGAAGACTATTCAGCATTCTGGAAAGCACCTCCGCTCCCAAAATGAATAAAGCGGGAGCAAGAGGATCACCCTGTTTGAGCCCTCTGGTAGAATGGAAAAAACCATGTCTAGATCCATTAATAATAACAGAGTACCAATTGTTAGACATGATTCGCCAAATCATATCAATAAAGGTCTCACCGAAGCCCATCCTTCTCAGTACCAGACAAGTATAAGACCAGGAGACTCTATCATATGCTTTGGCCATGTCTAACTTGATGTAATATCCCCTAAAAACGTTGTATACGATGTTTCAATTTTTGCCTAAACATGATACAGTCTCTGTATTTTGGTCATAACTTTTCATAGAAATATCCAAATTGAGTGATTCAAATTTCTGAGTAACCACAAGATCATTACCTACAACTTTTATGAAGACCATATTTTAAGATTCGGAGGTTAAGTAGGTCAAATAAATTAATCTTTGTAAGGTAGGATGCTGTTACGGAAATGAGTGTTTATAGAAGAAAAATCATATCTCACTGTAGGTTTATCCAAATTGGTTGATTCTTGAAAGATATGAAACTAGACTTCCATATCTACAATTCTTATGAAGACACCAAATCCTAATAAGGAATTTATCTTATTCAAACGCAGCTCCCAAAAAGAATATTCTGTCAAAGATAACTCATTTCACCTACCATAGAAAGATCTAGATACATTTGACATCACTCATGACATAAATTGTCCTCCATTTAACATCATCCATGACATCAATATATTCCACTAAATTTTCAGATTTTTATTTATAATTATTTTATTTATTGTTAGGTCATCTTTCCCACCTATAAATACCCACCTTATTTCCTCATTTTATTCATCAAGCTTTCTCAAGCAAATCTTCTCTCTATACACATTCTCAAATATAGTTTTAGTTCTTAGTAGTGAAGAAATACTATTCCGGTGATTCATATATTCCGGGTAGTACACAAAACGTTCCGGCAAGGAGAGAAGCTAGGACTCAAGAGTGTTCATTAAGTCTTCCGGTACCAACTAAAGCTTCGGTTTCCAGGTATGTAAGGTTTCAATGAGAGTATTCCTTCCACTCTCATGTCTAAATTATTTTGATTATATGATAAATTATATTTATTTTCTTTAAACTCTACTCTAAGTTATGTGTGTATTTATCCATGGGTTCTTCCACCCATGTAGTCCAAAAACTCTTTCAATTAAATATCTTGATTTCAAGTAATATTTTCTTATGTTAATTCTTATATTTACTTAATAGTATGAATCATGGTTAAACTAATGATTATTACTCTATTTTGATGCAACATAATTTCATATGTACGAATTGATGATTTACAAGTAAACCCTCTAACTATCTATTTAAAGGTTCTTGAAATTCATGGTGGGTTGTTTAAAGCATGATTTTTAATTAATGGATTTCAAAGTATTTATGTATATTTATTTACATATATGTTTGCAAGTTGAAGTTATTTGAACCCACCTAGTTTTACTATATTTTCAATAAAGTTTGACTTGAAAGCTTTGACTCCAAATAAATGTTTATGAAAGCAATATCTTTGATCAAAAGGGAGTCTTATGAAATGAAAGAATGATGAAATGATATGAATGATGGATTCTTTATGCAATAAGGACAATTCTTGCATAATTGAATTACCAAATGTTTTAATGAGCTATTCTACCGAATATGATGTTTGAATTCTCAAGTTATATGCTATGAATATTTTAAAGTATTAAATTATTCCGTGGGATTAACTTAGCACCGAATGAGGCATTGAGGTGGGATTCGGTAAGGAAATCCTAGTAGCAAACCCTTGTCTCATTAACTATGTGCCAACATAGGAGCCCTTGTAGGCTTAGGCTAATGGATCCATAAATAGCCCTTAAAGTTAAAGTTAAAGAAATGAATGAAGTTGACGGAGTTCTACCTGGCAAGTAGTCTCCCCGGCCAACGTAGGGGGTTATGTTGGATTCCATGTAATAGCTCGCATGGTCTTAAATGTCGGTTATGGTTAATTTCCCACAAAATGAATGTTTTAAAGGATATCCATATGATTTATTATGCATGTATTACATTATGTTCCATATTACATAAATGTTATAATATTTTCTCAATGTTCATGCATCCTTACATACTTAGTACATTCAAAGTACTAACGCATACTCTTTTGCCTACATGATATCACCATGTAGGGATCGCTGCTCCTCCTCGTTCTCCTCCACGTGGCTAGTTGATATTCCATTGAAGACTACTTTTGGTGAGTTCCCATGTTCCGGGAACAATACTCCTTTGTCTTTCTAGCTTATGATATGTTAAGATATTTTATTATGGCATTTCTTCTATTATGATTGAGGGTGAGCTAGGAACTTGTCTTAGCCCCATTAAATCTAATAGTTAGAGGTATTGTTGGACATATGTAAGTTGAAGATTTATTATTATGATTTCCGCTTGTCTATTTATCATTATTACCTATGAAAGGCTAAAAGAATGCTAAGAGGCTTGTTTGAGGTACTTTCGGGTTCCTCATTCGCCATGTCACGTCTAGGCCCTAGGCTTGGGTCGTGACACTTGATAACCACGTTGTCACCAATAACGGGCTTTCTGATATCGTGGATAATCTCCTGTGCTAGCATGATATTTTCGGAGATGCTTCTTTCTTTTACAAATCCAGATTGATTGGGAGAAATAAGAACGGGAAGAATCGGTGCAAGCCTGAGGCTAATGAGTTTTGATATGATCTTATTGGTGAAGTTACTGAGACTAATGGGTCTATAGTCAGAGAGTGTGTTGGGGTGATCTACCTTAGGGAGCAAGACCAAACAAGCATGAGAAAAGAATTTAGGCATAGCATACCCTCCGAAGAAAGAAGTAATGACTGCTAGTAGGTCCTCCGAAATAATCTCCCAGCAAGTTTGGAAGAATTTTCCATTCATACCATCTGGACCAGCTGCAGAGTTAGGATTCATGGAGAAGACCACATGTTTCAATTCTTCAATGGTAGGCGTGGCTTGAAGGATTTCATTTTGAGCATCTGTGATTATTCTAGGAATGTAATTCAAGATGTTCTCCGGAATCGGAGATTGATCACCTGTGAATATTTGCTGAAAATGATCGCAAGATGCTCTAGCAATGTGCTCGTCGCCCTGAATCCAATCCCCTTCTTCATTAGTAACCTTGTGAATGAAAAGTCGCCTTCTCCTACCACGGATTAAAGCATGGAAATACTTAGTGTTAGCATCTCCATCCTTGAACCAATGTAGCTGAGTTTTTTGTTTGAGAATGTTTTCTTCAATTTTAAGAAATCTGATGTATTCGGAGTTGAGAGCATGCAATTGCATCCTATTCTCTTCATTATTGGATACTATCAGATTTTCTTCGGCGATTTTCACTAGTTCTTCATATTCCCTAACCTTGGCAAAAATGTCGCCGAATTCCACTCGCGACCATTTGCTAAGTGTGGAGGAAAGCCTTTTCATTTTTTGGTGAAAGGACCACATTGGGTTCCCTGTCATGGGTCTGTCCCAACAGGACTCTACAGTTTTGAGAAAAGTAGGGTTATCCACCCAACAGTTCAAGAATTTAAAATATTTAATAGTGGAATCCTGTCTTTCATTCATTTCTATAAGTAGAGGGTTATGGTCAGAACCAGTAGAGGGGAGATGGGTGACTGAAGTGTGAGGCATAGCGGCTAACCAGTTATCGGACACCATAGCTCTATCGAGTCGCTTCCATATTCTTTTATACATATCTCGTTGATTACACCAAGTGTAGTCTGAGCCATGATACCCCAAATCTGTTAGGCCACATGCTTCAATAACGCTAATGAATTCAAAGCTTTTGTTCATGTTGTAAGGGATTCCACCTAGTTTCTCATTCGTGGAGGTGATGACATTGAAGTCCCCAACTGTGCACCATGGAAGGTTAGTGGAAGCGTGATGCATAAGTCTATCCCAAAGCGGTCTTCTAAGAGTATCTTTGCATTTTCCATAAACAAATGTCATGAGAAATGCACTTTGATGCTCTACATGTTTCATCTCGCAAGTTATCTGTTGGTCGTCAACGTCGATAACTTTACAATCAACATCCTGTGTCCAGAAGATCCAAATCTTACCATTAGGATTGCACACGGACCTATCCATACCAAGGTTGATTCCAAAGCTTTGGAGATGAACATTGTTAGAGAAAGGTTCTAGGATGGAGATTATGGACGTTTGGTGGATATGTGTGAGCGACTTAAGTCTATCTATGACGCCTTTGGTATTGATTCCCCTAGCATTCCATACAATTGTGCTAATCATTGATGGGATCTAAGGTTACGGAGCCTAGTGTTTGGTCTGTTACTAGGAGCATGAATAGTAGTAATTTTAGGATTATGGTGAACCCCTGTAGGTGATAATCCTTGCTCACTAGCTAGTTGGTTCATTTCATCGTTCGTGATTTTAGTCGTGATCCTAGAAGGTGCAGCTGTACTATTTGATAGTTCAACAGTCTCTTCTTCATCCTCTAACCCAACCTCACTTTGAAAGTCTTTGTCGTATTCATCCTCCGAGTGTATAACACCATATTCATCATCACTATCAGGAGCTGAGATCTGAGCCTCCTTAAAAGTGCATAGGATGTTGATGGCATTTTCAGGTTGCATAAGAGGAGCTGCTTGAATATTCAAAGGGGTAAGGTTAAGAGGATCTTCACCACCAAAATCTAGGCTTCTAATTAGGGTGGTCTGATCTAGGAGGACATACTTAGAGCAAAAGTTTGAAACCACCTTACCAATTGTATCGTTTTCAACTCTATCAGCAGCAGTGTTTGTAGTGGTAGAGGTTGAAACTTCGTTTTGCTTTTCTAATTTCTTCTTTCTAGCTCTCTTTCTCCTTAGATTTTTAAAGTTACTAGGACTAGTTGAGAATTCTATATCATTAGTGTTGGAAATGTCTTGTTGTTTGGTGATAGAAACTTGCACTTGGTGGGAACAAGGACTAGGCACATGGTCACTTGAGGTTGTGCTGAAACTGTAGCCATTAATTGGGTCATTTTCAGCCCTCTCAATGTGACCAACCCTTTGTTTTTGGTGCTGAAAAGTTGTAAGTGTAGGTGCCATAGGCTGAACATTTTGTTCTTTCAATCTAGGAGCTGGACCACCTTCTAAAACCTGATTGGCCATATTTTGCTGCATATTCTCCTTCCAAGGAACAGCAGAATTAGCACCTACAGCCTGCCTAGTTTCATTGGAGAGGACAGCTTCAGAAACTCCCAAATCATGCCATATTTCTTGCAAATCTGAAGCTACAATCTGGCTCAAGATCTGCTGATTATGAGGCTGAGAATTGCCTGAGGAACTGCCTATTTCCTGAGTGGAAATATGGCCAATTACAGGTGCAGGTCCTTGCACTTGGTTGGGACTAGGACTAGGGGTTGGATCACTTGAGAATGTGCTGAAGTTATAGGCATGGTGTTGGTATTTTTCAGCATTTTTAATGTGACTCTCACCATGTCTATGGTGCTGGAATGGTATGGGATTAGGGGCTAGGGCTTGCACCTTTTTTTCTTTCAAGTTAGAGAGTGAAATAGCACCCAAGACCTGTAAATTTTCTTTTACAGAGACAGCAACACCCTGTCCCAGTAACTGCAGGTTTTGGGACTGAATAGGGGCATCATTCTTGGCAGTTTCCTGCGGGGGATTAGGAGTAACTGAGAACCCTAACTTTTGTGCATTGACAAAGTCCATTTTGTCCACTTGCTTGGAAGAAAAGTGTTGAATATTTGAAGTGGTAGCAGGGGCTCTAAGTTCATTCCTAGGGTCAACCATAGGGTTCTCATGCAAAACATGAGACAAATCCCCCCCACTGGACACCCCATCCTGCAGGTTAGTTGGTTTCTCCTGAATACCATCCTCTCCTCCATCAACTTCAGAATCAGCCAATACATTAAAAGTAATGTTCGGGGAGCCATGGGGGATTGGGAGCATTGAGTCAATACCTGATTGTCGCTCGCAATGTCCATGAATTGCATCAGTACCTGTATTCTTGGTTTGGGTGGGTTTATATACCTGATGAGTGTTTCCTTGTACCTTCTGGGTGTTCTGCATAGTTTGGGTCTTACCTTTGAAGTTTCTTTTCTTTTGGGTTTCCCATTGTTCATTTGAAATTTGATTCTTGTTTGTATTGGTTGATTGTTCCTTAGCCTTGCCTCTTTCTTCCTGAGATGTGGTGGTAGATATTTCTGGTGGTACCTGTTTCCTGAAACTTACAGCATTAGTTAAGACAATAGGAGTAGAGATCATACCTGTGTGTTTTGTCAACGCATCTTTGCTTAGCTCTTCTTCCTTGTCTTTGGCCTTGTTGCGTTCTGCATCTCTTCTGTTGATGGGGCATGCAAGAGGAGTATGGCCTT
The DNA here is from genome assembly GCF_947179165.1 of Solanum dulcamara. Taxonomy (NCBI): domain Eukaryota; kingdom Viridiplantae; phylum Streptophyta; class Magnoliopsida; order Solanales; family Solanaceae; genus Solanum; species Solanum dulcamara. Next base: position 23,319,414 of record NC_077242.1, read on the forward strand.
GGTGTTTGCAATAGGCACAATAAAGGGGGACATCTTCATATTCGATGTCCTGCCATCTACCTTCTCCATTTGGATCATCATTTTCATCGAATCCAATCCAAACACTTTGGATTCTAGGCTTTGTGATGTCCATTTGGACTTTTGCTTTTGCTACGCTCCCCCTTGTCTTTTGCATAAAGGCCATGTCCAAGTGCAACACTTGTCCCACATCCGCAAGCAAGAGCGTAACAAATTCTTTATGGAAGCAATGCCATGGGAGCTCCGAAAGTATGACCCAAACGGGAAGAATGGGGGTTTCATAATTTGGATCGAAAGTAGGGGTCCAAACTTGAAACCGCATAAAGACACCGTCAATGTACATACGCTTGCTATCTAAAATGGTGGCTCTATCATGTTCATTATCAAGGTCAATGTATATGTGTCTAGAGTTGAAGTGGGTAATCTTGACCTTGCCCCTTAGTTCAGTTTGGGTAATAAATTTCTTTCGAATAATCTCCATCTTGGGCATAGGGCTGTAAAACTTGCCTATGAGTGTATACTTACAGGATTCAGCCATCTTAATCATGTAATCATCTCTCTTAAACATGATGGCCGGACATCCCTGTTTTGTAGCTCTTTTTGGAGGTGATAGGTCTATTTTAGTTTTGGTACCGACTTGTCTAATCCTAAGTCTTGTGGCTAAGGATTGCATTATGATGGGCGGAGGGGGGTGGTTAGTAGTGGTGGGTTTATTGTTGGGAGGTTTAGTTGTTGGAGGTATAGCACTGGGGTTAGGGAAACTATAGGTACTTTAGTGATTTTAGGGTCGAATTTTTCAAAATTGGATGAAATGGTAGGGAAGTTTGAGACTGTGGGGTGTTTGGTAGTTTTGAGACCATTGGAGGTACAAGGAGTGTCCGAATTAGTGGCATGATTAACTAATACAGCGTCGGACCTTAATTCACTGTTTTCGTGTCTATTGGTAGGAGTTGCAATTTTGGAATTTGAGTTCGGGGTATCTAAAAATTGTGTTTTTTGGTTTAAAATGTTCGTATTGGTATGAGGGTCGTTCTGGTTTATAGAATTGCTTTGGGCGTTCAACGGAGTGGTGATTCCGGTGATTCTTTGAGGAATTCTAACACTAGCAGTAACGTTTGAAATGGTGGGATGGTCGTTTTCCTTAGCATTTTGTTCCTGAGGTGTATTTGGATGCTGGGGAGTACCATTGAATTGAAAAGGAATTTTTTCGGTCACCGGAGCTCCGGCGCAACCACTGTCAGCATGTATTGTCAAATTGGAAACCTCAGAATTGAAATTCGACGGGTTCGAGACCTTACCTGATGGGGCTTTTTGGATGGTTGGATTCCTGTCATCATTCTGAACAATTTGGCATTGCCAATTTCTGAATCGGATTCCCGCCGCTTCGCCGCCTCCGGCCAGTGGAAGCTTAACCCTAATTCCCAAATTCGAATCGTTAGAGAGTGAATTCAATGGGTCTTTTGGGATTTCTGTGTTCTTCGTTGCATCGTGGTCAAAACCCATTGGAAAATTTATATTTTCGTCGACATTCGCAGTGCCGCCGCCGCCGCCGGAATTCTTGCAGCCGCCTGAATCCTTTGAACTGATATTTGACAAGATTGGTAATGAATTTGATGGAGATTTTTGTATGGTTGTATTCGTGTTGAGCTCCTCTACACTTTGGCATTGGTCTTGAAGTTCGAATGTCACCGAAACTCCGGCGTCGAGGTTCAACAGTAGAGTGCCGGCGACTCCGGCATCTATTGGGGCTGGGCTTTTACTATGAGGGGCGCACTGAGGTGGGAAACCAACCCCAGGTGGTGCGCCAACTTGAATACCATCGGCGGGCGTACAAAAGACATCCCGATTGGCCGGCGACTCGCCGGAGTTTCGCTGGACAGTCGCGGCTTCATTTCTCTCAATTGCCTCGCTGAAATTGCTTGATTTTCGAATATGCTGTAGCTGAGATGTTGTTCTAACATTCTCAATTGGTGGTTTATCAAAACAATTCACAGAATTGGAGCTAGAATCGATTTCTCGTTCAATGATCGCGTCTGGTTTTTCAATATTCCCGGGGCTTTGGATGTCCGATTGAGACGATTCTTGAAGAGTTTTGCTTAGTCGAAGATTGTATAGTTCTCTGGACTGATCCGGTGGCTTGAAAAGTTCTGTCGGCGGCGATGATGCCATTCCGACAGAGTTGTTGTTGTTTGTAACGGCTATATTTTGAGAGCGTATTTGCTAATTCTAAAAGCAAAAAAATACTAAAAGTATAGGATATATTCGGGATTTTTTTTTTTTTTTTTAACCCCCATTTTGGAGGATTTATAGTGTTTCCACACTTCCCCTCCAGTGTGACTCGAACCCAGGACCTACCGATCGTGAGTGGAGGTGCTTAACCAACTGAGCAAAACGAAGTTTCAATGTCAGGTTGTTTTTTTGTGGAGAGGAATGTTCAACTAATTGACAAATCAATCAACTCGTCCAACTGTTTTCAGAATTTTAAAATTGAAGCAGTCTAGGCAATTAAAGATTGGTCCCATACAATTATAGATAGTGCTGGCAAGTGGACAATTGGATCGAACACGGGGGTTGATAACGGATTTAAAAAAAAAGTGGAAAAAAATTCCATCCACCATATTTAATATGGATAAAAAGAATTGATTGTGTGACAGATCATATGAGTACCCATGTTATCCAAGGCTTCTTGAATAATGTCACCGTTGGAAGAATTTCTAGGCTCAATATCTGTTGTCAAAATGGCTAAGTTGAAGTCCTGGGTTCTAATCTATCTGAGTAGGGAGATTGTATTTGTATAAACTTCTTCCTATGTAGGTTAGCTGTCCAACTATGTTACATTTGAAATTTGCAAGGATTTATAATATTACAACCAGTAACTTTCCCTATACATATTACTCTACTAAGAAAAAACCTAAAAAGATACAAGCACTTCTCTTATAATCTAATGCCTAGTGTAGTGTAAAGAACACAGGGTTGAGGAGACGACGTAAAAAATACAAACAATTGAACATGCACTTAACAGCACAAGATGACACCCATGCCGTGTTTTGAAGAAATCAGAACCAGTCAACTGGGATCAGAATAAAAAAAGGAAACTATATAGAGGCTAACTAAAATCCAAAGGGTAACCCATAAATAAGAACCAAACAAAAACACACCAAATAAAACTCCTAACGTTCTACATCAGCACTAAATCATAACAGAGAAACTCCCACGAAAAGGTAATAATTCTCAAAATAGCCTTCCTCCTCTCATCCTTTTGTCGCTTTATCACCTCCAAAGGCCAGTCCGCAACTAGCTTTTGAAGTTCAACCATGAATTTTTGCCTTCTCGAATCAGGTACTGTCTGCAATTACCATCAGCACTTTGAGTGTGTGGGTCAAAGGATACATATACATGAAATGCAAGAGGACCAAACATTGCAAAATATGATAACTACGAGAACATTTGAATAATAGGTAAGCTTCAATAATAATCTATGTCATTCATTGATTACTCTTGCACAAAAGTCTAACTGCAATGACCTGCTGAAGGGATGGAGCAAGTATATTTATCTTGTTCAGTTAAGCAAACGAGAATGAGCAAACATGGAAATGCATGTCTACCTTCTTCATTAGTTTTTCAAGACCGTGTAATAAATTGGATGGAGTTTATTCTACAGTTGTTCCAGGGATGCACCAAAATCAGGGACCTATAAACCTTCAACAAGGAGAACTAAAGCATACAAAACCCTCTTTCTTCCCTCTGCCTCCCCCCATTTTTTAAATGACCGAGAAATACATCTAGAACCAACCTTTGGGCCGACCGCAACCTTTGGAACTCAGAAATGACGGGTCCGCCCCTCTATCCTTCTCAACGTAAGTACTGGACTTAGTTTCCTTGGTGTTGGACTCGAACTTGTGACTAAGACACAAGTCCCTCACCCTTATCCAATTGAGCTAACCCTGGGGTTTCCCTCTCTTTCATTGAGCCAAACATTGTAAAAACAAGAGTCTTTAGTTACATATCATAATAATACCCCAATGTTTGGAAGATCAGAATAGCAAGGAAGATTGAATGAACTTTGAAGAAATTAAAATCTGGGAAACTATATAGAATTGACACATTTGCTTTCTCTGACCATCAGGTGCATGCTAGATGATTAATGTATCAGTCGGTCAATTTATGAACATTCAAGAAATCAACATTTGAATGCTGATGATAATTGAAATGGTCACCGATATTAAAAGTCTATTTAAAAGGGGAGATAAATGATCAATTATCCAAAAAAAAAAGAGATGTACATGATTATGGAGGGTCACCATGAATTTTCAGTAATTTATCAAATTGCCAATAGCGCACATTATCCATTGGGAAATACAATGGACAACATTTTGAGCACTTAAGCATCAGTCCATTCTAGTTGTTTTAGAGTTGACTATATACAGAGCTCCAATTCAAATCATAATATCCTTACTATTGCACAAGTATACCCATGCTTGATAACACCTCTCCTTAAAACAATAAAATAAAAGATTGCAAAAGGTCAGAACAAGCAAAAACTGGGAGCAACCTGATTGAGTAAATGAATGATGGCAGCAGCATCTTCAGGTTTGTGATCAACTAGGAAACCCTACAAACCAAACCAAAATTTGTTAATGTTGAGTTCAAGACCACATCTGTCCCTCTCCAGTGCGTGGATTAAATTTGCCGGTGCAGGTTCATCATGTTGCACTTGCAACTTGTAAGCAGTTAGAAAGATGAGCAGACAGGAGTTTGAACTTGATTGGCAGCCCTTATATCAGCAAGGTTTGTTACATAACTATTGCTGCCTACTTCAGTTGAATTTAAGAGGGGAAAGAGAAGGTGCAACTATTCAGATCAGACTGATCCAGACACACGTTATTTCGGCAGGTAAGTGACAATGGTGTTAAATGCAAGAAAGCACTAAAAGATGTGTCTATAAGTCTACCATCAAGACCTCGAATAATTTTTTAACCACTTCTCCAGTAGGTTATACGCCACAAACTTTTATACCCTTCAAGGTAATTCAGTTTTGTGCTGAAACAAGGGAAGCAGGTAAAGAAAATGTAAAATAAATCAGAATTAACAACAACAACAACATACCCAGTGAAGTCCCACTAAGAAAACGAATTACCTTAGCACATGAAAGTCCACTTCCAAGAGTACGTTCCTTCATGGTTTCTGATCGTATCTTCTCAATTTTCCACAAAGCATCCACATCTCCTGCGGAGAAGCAAAGATGCAGTCAACAACAGTGTGCCAAAGCCAGAGCAGTAAGCTCTGGTGTTTGATTGGAAACTATGTTCCACAACAGAAGCCACTAAGAAATTCACCCTACTACTTAGTTCTTGTTAGAATAGGAATAGGAACAAAAATAGTATATACAATCCTACTTAGAATAGGAATAGGAGTACATAAAATCCTAAATTGGGAAAGGATTAAAATGTAGTGTCCTAATTGGGAAAGGAATCTAATGTAAACAACAACAATAACAACATACCCAGTGAAATCCCACAAGTGGAGTCTGGAGAGGGTAAAGTGTACGCAGACCATACCACTACCCTCATAGAGGTAAAGAGGTTGTTTCCAAAAAATCCTCGGCTTTAAAGTACATGTCCGAAGAAAGAGAGAGCAACAATATATATATACCATATCGGCTAAAACAAAAGGCGCTACAAATTCTACAGGACAAGAACAATACTAATAGCAAGAAAAAAGTGGTCAGATGGCAGTAACAACACAACTAAACTGGCACGCCTAGGCCTAAGACCGTCACAGTGCAATACCACAATCTACCCATGCTAGTCGTCTAACCTTACTAGCCTTCTACCCTAATACGCGACCTCCACTCCTTTCTATCTAAGGTCATATCCGCAATGATATGAAGTCTATATCCTCTCTAATCACCTCTCCCCAATACTTTTTCAGTCTACCCCTACCCCTCCGCATAGCCCCCAAAATCAACCGCTCACACCTCCTAACTGGGGCGTCGACATACCTCCTCTATACATCCCCAAACCTCAGTCTCGTTTATCTCATCTTATTTGCCACAAAGGACACTCTCACCTTCTCCCAAATAGCCTCGTTCTTAATCTTATCATGCCTCATATGTCTACACATCCATCTCAACATCCTTATCTCCGCAACATGCATCTTCTGAATATGAGAGTTCTTGACTGGCCAACACTCCACACCATATAACGACGGCCTAACCGCCATTTTGTAAAACTTACCTTTAAGTTTAGGTGGTACCTTCTTATCACACAAGACTCCAGAGGCAAGTCTCTATTTCGTCCATGCCGCCCCAATGCGATGCGTGACATCCTCGTCGATGTCCCTATTACTCTGGATGATGGATCCAAGATATTTAAAGCTCTCTCTTGGGTATATGTTGAGTGGGAAGCCTCACTTCCATGCCCTCTTCATCTAAGCAATACTGCATTTGCACTTCATGTATTCTATCTTGATCCTGCTCAATTTGAACCTTTTCGACTCCAAGGTTTGTCTCTAAACCTCCAACCTATCATTGACTCTGTCCCGAGTCTCATCAATCAAAACTATGTCATCTGCAAATAGCATACACCATAGAACGTCCTCCTAAATAGATTGTGTCAACTCATCCATCACCAAGACAAAAAAAGGACTCCGCACGGATCCCTGATGTAGTCCCATCTCAACAGGAAAGTGCTCTGAGTCACATCCCATTGTCCTAACCCGAGTCTGGACTCCAGCATACATATCCTTTATCGCCCTAATATAAACCATCGAAAATATTTAGCCTCCAAACACCTCCAGAGAACCTCTTTTGGCACTTCGTCGAGCGCCTCTCACCTTTGACGATGGCAAGAGAGGCACGCCTTTCAAATTTTTTTTAAAAAAAGAACTGTCGTATTAATTAAAAGGAAATTTTAGGGTTTTCTTAGCTGCACAAGTCGCGCATCAGTTCCTCTCCTCTTACTCAAGTTATCTTTCTTCTTCAACGATTTCTCAAGTCTCAACAGGTATGTTCTTCTTTCAGTTCTTTATTTTTCTTCTTCTCTTCGCATCAGTTCGTCACCTCTGCCACTGTTTTTCTCGTCTCTGTTTTTTTTCTGGGACTGAGTTTTGGGTCACTGTTGTGACTGATGCATTCTGCCAACATTTAAAAAAAAATTAACTTTTCTCTATTTATTTCTCTCATAATTAATTTAGTTTTATACTAATTAACATAGTATTTATTTGTTCATAAATAGTTATTTCAATGGCGTCTGATGCTAACAAAAAGGACATTGGATGAAATTATGGTATCCAAGGACCAACAAAAGATTCGGTAATATGTATGTTTTGCAAAGTTACTTATAATGGTGGTATTACTCGACACAAGCAACATTTGATGGCTGGTAATAGAAATGTTAAACAATGTCCAAAATGTCTGCCAGAAGTTAGAGAAGAAATAAGAGCTTATGTAGAAAATAAAATCGCTAGTAATCCGAGATTTCAGGCAAGGCAGCAAGAAGAACAAATGGTTAATATTGATGATGATGATGATGATATGGATGAATATGGTGAAATGATGCCTCTCTCAAAAACTCAAAAGATGTCTTCTAGTGGAAGTGCATCATCCACAGGGCGGAATGTGGTGAAAGGTCCTCTCAATCTCTATTTTTTAGAAAAATAACAACAAAAGGGAGTCTTTGAAAAGGGAGCAGGATTTGATGAAACCAAGAAAGTTCTAAGGGAGCGTGCGGTAAGTGCTTTTGCATTATGGATGTATGATGTGGGGCTCCCTTTTAATTGTGTTAATTACAAAATCAAGGCAGTAGGACAACATGGCCCCGGAATGAAGCCTCTTTCCTTCCATGAAGGAAGAGTTACTCACCTAAAAAAAAGAGGTGAAGAAAGTTGACAAAATTGTTGATGAGCATAAAGTCTAATGGAGTAAGTTTGGATGTTCCATTACGTAGGGATCAGATGGATTGAAATTGAGCATACTATGATCCAATTGTGTTTGAGTTTTTTTTTGAAATTGGATTTCACAAATGAGGTGAAATCTTAGTATCCTCATTTTGTCAGTTGTTTGTTAATGTAGGCTATGTATCAATGAATTATTGTTGCGATGATATGGAAGTTTGTCGTCTATAGATATTTTACATAAAAACACCAAAAAGATTGTTTTATTTGATTAAGTGAAGGTTCCCAATGATAGATTGAGTTATGACATTCATAAGGGAAACCATTAACTTTGTAATTACATATTTATTGTGCATGGGGGAAGTCTGAGTACCCATTAGTGCCTTTGAATTACGATTCCCAATGACAGATCAAGCGACGACATGGACAGCAAGAAATGGTAAAATGATCATTAATATTTTAGTTAATTCTTCAATCGGTAGTGTATTTCTTGGTTCTATTGATGCTAGCAATGAATCTACTGATTCTACAAAAATGTACAACTTGTTCGAGAACGCTACTAAAAGAATCGAACCAAAAAATGTTGTACAAGTTGTCACCAATAATGCTAGTGAGAATGTTAAAGCAGGAAGCATGATGATAGGTGTGTACCCACATATTTATTGGACTTCATGTGCGGCTCATTGCATCAATTTGATGTTTGGTGACATATTCAAAATTAACCTATATGCTTCAGGTAATATCACTCTTCTATCCTCTAACTTTCTTTAAAGTTAATATTTAATATTTATTAGCTATTAATTACCATAATTATATTACTTTAACAGTTTTTAAGAAGGCCCTCAAGATATATTCTTATTTTAGTCAAAGGCCGTTGTTGTTGAACTTGATGAGAAAATTCACCAAAGAAAGAAATTTGGTGAAACCGGCTAAGACAAGATATGCAACGGCCTACTTGACTTTGAGAGCTATGTACGATCAAAAGAAAAATTTGAGAATGCTAATCTTCTCAACCGAATGGACTTCAAGTAGATTTGCAAAGGAGACTTTGGGAAAAAATGTGCCAACCATCTTATTTCTGTCCACTTTTGGAATGATGTTGTTCGGGCACTTAAAGTTTGTGGTCCTTTGACAACAGTGCTTCGTTTGGTGGATGGGAGAAAAAACCACCAATGGGCTATATTTACGAAGCAATGGATAGAGCGAAAGAAACTATTGAGCGGGCCTTTGGTGGTATTAAGAAGCAATATGAGAAAGTTTTTGAAATAATTGATGCAAGGTGGACTGACCAACTCCATCGGCCTTTGCATACTGCAGACCATATTTTGAACCCATGATTGTTGCAAGGTGGACTGACCAACTCCATCGGCCTTTGCATACTGCAGACCATATTTTGAACCCATGATTGTTTTATAAAGCTCATGAAGATTGCACTATACATCAAGATGTGTGGACAAGTTATCATGCATGTGTTGAGAAGATGAACCTCAATATAGCAACACAAGATTTACTAGTAGCTGAGCTTCCTAGGTACAAAAATGGCGAGGGATTATTTAGTTGTGGTCAGGCTCAAAGAGCCAAAGACACAAGGTAACCGGGTAAGTGAGTTGATTTAGTTCTTTATAGTTACTTAAGTTAGTTGACTTATTTATACTTATTATTAACCTTTAAATTTATTTTTTTTATAGTTGAATGGTGGTCACTATTTGGTAGTCAAACTCCAAACTTGCAAAAGTTTGCCATGAAAGTGTTAAGTCTAACTTGCAACTCATCCGAATGTGAGCGAAATTGAAGTGTGTTTGAACACGTAAGAATAATATTTTATATCCTAATATTCATATTATATTATTATTAGTATTTGTTAGTTAATATCTACTACTTATGCGCAGATTCATTCTAAAAAGAGAAATAGGCTTGCACTATCGCGTCTCAATGATCTAGTGTACATTAAGTACAATAGAACATTGAAACGTCGTTATGATGCTTGTGATACCATTGATGCAATCGCCTTGGATTATATTGATGAGGCAAATGAATGGTTGGTTGGATGCCCCGAAGATCAAGAAGATGAACTAGTCTATGAGGAAGGTGATCTTACTTAGAGTATTGTTGCTACGACAATTGGAGCCGACGAGAGTATCTATGGTCTTAGGGGAATTCCTTCAAGATCAACGGCACTTGACAAGGGAAAAGGAGTACAAACTACAAAATATAATCAAGAAGAAGGACATCTCGGACACTAATTGATGAAGAATCCGAGGAGGAAGATGATGAGCAATATAATCAAAATAAAGTGGATGTTGATCTTCAAGATTTTGATAATCATGAAGAAGAATAGACTTCTAGACTTTTAGCAATATAATCAAGACTTTTAGAGTTCAAGTTCTAGAGTTTTAATATCTACTATTAGTTTTTGAATTGAAATATTTGCTAATATATGTTATTGCTATTGAGATTTTGGATATTTATATATGCAATTAAATATTTTAAAAATTTGGTATTAATTGGCTCCTCAATTCAAACTGGCGAGCGCCTCGCCGCGTGGCGAGGCAGGGCCTTGTCGCCTTTCACCTTCCAAAACACTGGCCTTTTCAAGATCGATGAACACCATATGGAGATCCCTCTTTCTTTCCCTAAATTTCTCCACCAGTCTCCGCATAAGATGGATTGCTTCAGTAGTCGACTGCCCCGACACAAACCCTAACTGGTTCTCTGAAATTGACTCTTCTCCTCGCCCTCATCTCTACCACCCTCTCCCAATTTTTCATAGAGTGGCTCAACAATTTGATACCTTTGTAATTATTATAATTTTGGATATCATCTTTGTTCTTGTACAATGTAGTGTCTATAAATAAGCTCTTAGTGTAATAATGTAGAGACAACAATTCAATAATATTCTTCTCCAATATTTCTCACATGATATCAAAACCTTTTATTGGTAGAGAATTAAAAAGCTTCCGCTACCAGCGGACGATTATTACTCATATATGTCGCCCGCCTGGCCAATGATTATGTTAGTAAAAGTTGGGTCACCATGTATCTTTCCGATAACTATTTTCCCATATTTAATTTGCAAAGCACCGTGCATTTTTTCGATAACTACTTTCTCATATTTAATTTGTGTAGTACCGTGCATTTCTCTAGACTACTTTCTCATAAATGAGTTGCATAGTACCATGCCATCTTTTCGATAACTACTTTTTTATATCTTATTTGTGTAACACTGTGCCATCTTTCCATTGACAACATTCTCATATCTTATTTGTGTAGCACCGTGCCATCTTTCTGATGGCTACTTTTTCATATCCAATTTGCGCAGAACCGTGCTATCTTTCCTGTGACTATTTTCTTATTTTTATAGTCGTGCCATCATTCCGACCCCACCCATATAATTTCTCTTTTTCAGTAGGATTGTGTTGTAAATTAGACCCTACCCATATAATTTTTTTCCAATAGGGTCGTGTCATCATTTCGACGCTACCCATATAATTCTCTCTGTAGTGTCATGTCATCATTCCGACCCTACTTATATAATTTTACTTCTCAGATTCAAATCTAATACTTTGACGCATGAGCATGTTCCGATCAATTTTTAGATGACCTTATTTAATATCGACTCGTCTATTGATTCCAAGATAATTCATATATTTTATACCAGATTTTGAGCACTTTTCGATGACCGCTACACTGTAAAGAAGTCTATATAGAGCAACCACCTAGTGTTGTTACTTAGGGGGAGTTTAGAAGCCTTGTATGCCGATTACTGTAATGATCTCCAAGGTCATTTTCATGCTTTTGCGTGTTTTACCATTTTGCCCCTCCTTGTAGGTTATTTATAACCCTTGTGTGATGATGGGATGGGTGGCACACTTCTTGAGGTGGTTGGGTGAGCTTGGTGTGAGTTTTTTCCTTTTCAGAGGTTTAAAAAGTGGAAAGAGTTGACTTTAGTCAACATTCGGAGATTCAATAGTCGTATCAAAATTCTGACGGTTCCATCAGCTCCGGAAGGTCCATTTTGGTCTAGAAGGAAAGTTGGCTCAGATTTTGGAGTCTTCGTTTTGATTTTGTGCGATTTATCGTTTCAACTTTAAAGTTTTGGCCAAGTTTGACTTCGATCAATATTTCAAGTAAATGGGATCAGATGAAAATTATGTCAGTGCGGTTAGCTCCGCAACGCCGAGTTTGTTCTAGAACGACTTTTGGTCCGGTGCCTAAGGTGCTCAGAAGAAGCTTTTGGCCGTTTGGGCGTATGTGTTTTTCTTTGAAAGTGTTGACTTTGGTCAACATTTCGACGAGACGACCTTTGTTGGTCATTTCATCGATTTCGTTGAGTCTGGATTGTTGTTTCCGATTGGGTAGCATAGTCCATTTGTATTGACGGGGTTCCGAATGAATTTCGGACCCCCGTCGGAAGAAATCTCAATCCTTCAAAGTTCAACACCAACTGAATTGCTGGTGCAGGTCTTTTTGTTCTTCGCGTTCGCGAGCCAGCGGTCGCGATCGCGAAGGACAGGGTCCTTGGTCATCGCAATAGCTAAGGGTAATTTGGGTTAGTGTCCATGATCGTGGACCTAGGTCATGCAATCGCAAAGAGCAATTTTGCTTGCATCAGTGATCTTTAAGACCCATTTTTGGCTAACCCTTTTTCATTTCCAACACATCGAAACTCAATTTTGAGAGCTCCTCTTGATCATTTTCAATAATTCTTGTTGCATTGTGTTGGAAACTCTTGCGGGGACATTCTAGAACTCTTTATCGTCCCAAAAATCTAGAAAGTCTTGCGTGTTTTCGTTGAATTATTCCATTTTTGACCTTCTTATGGCTTGAGCTTGGTGGGACAAATTTGAGCCCTTTTGGTGCTCGAAATGTTCCCATTTTTGGGGCAGAATTTTCTTGAGCTATTTGAAACCTTGTGACAGAGTTGGTTTTTCAATTTCATGCACGGATCTCAATGTCGAATTTTGACCCGATTTTTGTTCTAATTTTAATTATGGTAATATGGGTATCATTGGCTTCGTTTTGATGTGTTCTTTGATAATTTGATAGAGTGTCATTGTTTGGAGGCGGCGCAGAAGGGAATAGCTCCGATCTAGCGGTTTGTGTGTGGTTTCAGCCTTGAGGTAGGCTATGGTTTTTCATTTTTAGACTTGCTCAGTTAGAATTTGTATATTTTGAGTAGTAATATATGTCTAGGTTGGTAAATTTAGGTGTTGATATCATTTTATGCAAAATAGGAGTTGATGGTCATCATGGGTAATTAGCTTGGATCTTAGACGTTGAAGCCTTACTTTAGGTGCTTCCTTGTCTTGTTGTACCGTTTAGTATCCTTAGAAATTGCTCCTATGTTTTTTGACTTGGTTGGTTACATTTGCCCTTTTGGTGTGTTTTCGGGTTATAATTGTGTTATGCCTTGCTTATGTTTTTAAACTATTGGGCCCGAGGTCTTGCTTTTGGTACACTGGAGTTCCAAGTTAGTAATTTGATACCTCTAGCGAGGTTTTCCCCACGGCTTTGAGTAATACATAATTTTTGATATACTACTTACCTTGGTTGCCTCGTTGATGTTTAAAATCTTTTTAATGTATGAATAAATGATGAGATTGGGACTTTGATAAATGAATAAATATAAGGATTTGGAAAATACTAGTGATATCATTGTTTATGGCATTTCATGATTTTGATGAGCTTGAAGTATGATTCCGAGCGGCCCTTTTATTGACTTTGGGCTATACTGTCATATTCACTATTGAAAAGCTCGAGATGTGAATTCTGGGCGGCCCGTCGATACATATTTCGAGTTATTATCTTATATTTGATGAGCTCGAGGGTTATTCCGGGCGCTCTGTAATATTTTTAGGATTATTATCACGTCTTTGCTTTGTTATATATACTTTCTCTCCCAATATTCTATGAGTTTGAGGCAATTATGGTGATTATCTGTTGTTGGGTTATTTGGTCGTGTATGTTCTCATACCCCGATGCACCCATAATTGTAGTTCATGGTTTGCTTTATGGTATTAGTATCATCGTGTTGCTTATATATATTTATTCCTTCTAAGCTCGGTCGGCCTATGATGCCTACTGGGTACCCCGTGTTTTGGTACTCATAGTTTGAGCCATCCTCAGTGCGTGCCTGATCATCCAAAGCTATGCCAGATCCGAATTGTGGTAAGTTCCCAACGTTCAGAGACTTGCTGCTTTCCATCTTTCGTACTGACTTACACTTGTATTTTTGGACAGTAAGTTCTGTATTGTATATATATTATCAGCTTTTGTAGTTAGTAGCTCTTGCATATGTGACACCAGGTCCGGGGTTTGGTCTAGCGTTAGTTCATCATTTTTGGTAACTATCGGACCTTTTTGTATATTTTGTATTGTATTTACATATCTATACCTTGGCCCGATCTCTTGTTATATTATTCTTGTTTCCGCCTTCATATGTTATTACCTATTTATTTAAATTTGATGTTCGACTTCCACTTTTGAGTTGGGTTGGCTTGCCTACTCAGGGGTTATGGTAGGTGCCATCATGGCCCGAATTTGAGTTGTGACAATTATGCAAGTCACACTATGGACTGAAATAGTCTTCTCGATTGTGATTTGAAAAGTTCAGCACAGTGTAGCAGAGCCAAAGCAACAAGATGAGATGCACTTCTGGTTTCAGTCCAAAAGAATACATTCTTTGTGGATATTAACAAGTTTGCACTACAAAAGATGGCAACTGGTAACTAAGCTTAAATACCGGAGAAATCGCAAAAGAGAACTCTCAAATAGGTTTGCAATTCTTGTGTACATAACAAAGGATTTGAGTAATAAAGACACATCTGATATCATACCCAAATCAATGACGCCAACACGTACACATGCCTTGGTAATTTCCTGGCAGAGAGCACAGTTGAAGTTTTCATGGATACGGAGATTAGAAAGTCTCTGCACTCAAACATACACCACGTGCTACTTACCATTAGATGTGCAAATCAACAAGGACTTCATATTCATAAGTTAACATGATAAAAAGACTAACAAATATCCGAAGTCTCTGCAATATGTCGAATAAAAGATTAGCATCTTCATGGTTTACACAACTTTGTATTAGGGACCACAACCAGGCATTGGGCGGAGCACTTCTTTGATCCACGACAGACTTCAGCATCTTGTCATACAATTCCTTCACAGACTCTGCTTTAAAACTATGATTCAGAAAGAAAGAAAAATCAAACCACTCGAAACCAAACAGAAAACAACTATCACCTGTCGCACCACTTTCAACTATCCCTGCTTCAGTAGAAAATGATGCCCTGAACAGCATAGAGCATTTCTGACACTGACATATATTTCTCTGAAGATTGCATTCTGTTTGGATATAATTTCCATAAATCGTACCTGTTTAGTCAGAATACTGATCTTAGGATACTGGTAAGTAAAATCTGTCATTTGGCTGGAAAACACAGCAACTTTACTAGCATTCTAGTGTAGACTTGTCTAAGCTCAAAATCTGGTTAGTTGGAAAATCTTTAAATAGCATTCATAATTTTTATACCAATGTCTAGATTTCCCAAAAGATTCTGGGGGTCGCCAATTTTCCAGCAAATAACAAGATACCCAATGAAAAATGAAAAAAAAAAAAGGAGAAGAAAAGACAACATAATCAACAACCAGCCAAGTTGTCTTTTTCCCTGTTTTGTGTTCTCCTCTTCCACAATAGATCAAATTGCTCATTTTCACCAAGTAAAATTCCAGAAGAAAAACACCCTTGTTTAAAAGATATAGGATTGAAGGAAAAGCTAAAGCAAAGATGGAATATTACCAGACGTAAAGTAACCACGACATAAAGAAGAGTTGCAATTAGATTGAATAGGTTCAAGGATACAAGGAGATTGAACACGCGAGACTGAATATAGTAAAATCGGAGAAGACGGACGTCTCAAAACCCTAGCAAGTTGGTGAGCCTTCAAAAACCCTTGCATTTTTATGTAAACCCTCACAATGGCTAGTGTAAAAAAACAGGTGTTAAACTACTTTTTTGGTGCTATGGAAGTGGAGCTCTTCAATTGCACACCGATTGGCTACTCCTAAATTTTTACCTTAAATTATGATAATTTTAATTTTTTTTTTGTTTCTAATTGCTAATTAATTAAAAAATTATGATTCAAAGACTCAAAATATTATTATTTATGACATAATTTCCCAAGGTATAAGTTTAGAGTTGCGTAGGAAATAGCTTTTGTCTTATAAGGCATGTAACTTATGGATTCTGGATTGAACTTATGGCTCAAACAATATAAATTATGTCGGAATTAAGCGGCATAACTTGTTATGCATATGCCTATCAGACATAACTTATATTATATTACGATATAAGAATATAAACTTATGTGTTGTAGATTATTTTGGGGGGTTTTCTTTGTTAGGGGTATTTTCGGCCACTTTTTTGTTACTTAAAGTATTAAAGGGCAAAAATCAAAAAATTGATAGAGAAAAAAATTCGACACCACCCCAAAATAGAGGTATTCATGTGAATGACTCATTTCAAATCATTTGAAATCATTGATTTAAATCAACTATTAATTTGAAGTTGAAACTTTATTAGATATGCGATTCAGATTTCTTTAAATTGTGTTTTTTCTCATAAATATGAATACTCTGTAATTTGTGAAAACTGTTAATATTTCCTCTACTCTTACACAATCTTACCAAATGAGCAAATCGTAGTTCATAAACAAGGTATGGAATAAATTAATTTTTTTTTGACAAATCTTTTTAAAAAAATAAAATTCAAAGGCCAAAAGCCATTTTATTAAAAAACAAACGAAAATCACAAAGCCACCGCCCCAAAACAACTATGGCCCAAGAAACGAACAATTCAGAAAGCAAAAAAAATAATAAAAAAAAGTAAATAAAAATGAAAAGGAAATCTAGCTAAATAAAACAAACTACACCTCCAACTTCATTTTCTCCAAAGGCTCGATCCTCAACATTCTAATTTCACATTCGATAAAGCTGCCATGGAGACTCCCAAGGTGAGCTTCTACTTATCATCACATCACTCCTCTGATCTGTCAAACTAATGGGACTTCGATCGTTCTCATTTAGGGCGTTTACAAGACTTTGAATTAATGAATCACATATTGTCATGTTCCTTTTAGGGTTAAAGCATAAGTAAAACCCTCACCCCCTTAAAATTATGACTGAAATTTCAACGACACACCTTAACTTAACTAGGATTCTATTATCCTCTCCCCCCCCAAACTCATTTTTAGAGTATTTTCATGCACCTTTTGTGTTGATGCGACACATTTAATCAGGTAAGTTAGTAGCATTGTATAACACGTGCTGCCACGCGTGTAAATATTATTTTTTTAAAAAAAAATCTTCTTATTTTTTTTATCTTATATTTAAACTAAGTTAATACACGTGATTTTTTAAAAAAAGAAATTTGTCATGTATTTAAATTTATTTTTTGTATATTACCTTCATTCATAATTATTTTTCTATTAATTTTGTTTATTCTTTTTATTTTCTTTCCTTTTTCTTTTGATTTGATTTCAAATTGAATTCAAATGTCTTGTTTTTAAAATAAGTTAATTAAGGACGGATATCAAAATAAGTGAGGAAAATCAAATAGAACATAAAACAAAATGGAAGCATGTCATGACCCAAGCTAGACCTTAGACGTGACACGGCGAATAGGATCCCGAGACTCTAAACAAGCCTCCTAGCATAAAATTCAAGAGTAGAACTTAAATGCGAAAAGTAAGTCTCAAAAGTAGAAATCTCGAAAAAAGAGAATCTAAAAATAATCATTTGAATAAAAGAGGAAAATCATATTAGTCTACTCTGACAAGCCTCTACTAACATAGACTGCGGCATATGACAAGTCTTAACTCATCCAAAACACATGAAAGTGAAATAAGTCTGAAAATAAGGGACGACATGGTGATTGCGCCCTCGAATCATGAGGACTCACCAAAGCAAGCAACACCAACTAAAACATATACTAGCCACGAGAATGGGCAGGAGTGTCAAAGCCTATATTATGAAATAATATGGGCAAAAAAGTATGCATCAGTACTATAGAATGTACTGAGTATGGAGAATATGCAATGCATGAATTAAATCATAATAATGCAATGACCAATTTAAACATAGTTAAAACCTTTGAAAACATCATTTGAATCACAATAAATAGTCAATGCAAACTCGTAAGAAATTCATCAAGTAAATATTGCATAAATGAGTCATAAAACTTTGTAGGAGATACTATTAACTAACATAAATCATGAGAGCTATGTAATGGAGTCTAGTGTCTTCCCTACACTGAAAAGAGGTTGTACCACTTGCCAAGGTAAGGACCATTTATATGAGCTATATGTGGATCCACTAGCTTAAGCTTAGACTATCCATTTGGGATATCCTATGGTGGTACGTAGTTATGGCATCTAGGTGATTGTTGATGTGGCGCAAATTTATGATACTTTTGACACTTAAAACATTGAATTAGCGTGTGTTCCAAGCATGTTTTTGTAAATTTAATGTGTATTTATGTTTATTTTGTAGGAAAATTAAGTCACGCATGACGATGGGCTGAAGTGTTGACTTTTGCTAAAGTTCACTAAAGACTGTGATTTCATGAGGTCCTCCACGAGTCATGAAGGCTTATACGGCTTGTGGAAGTTGACCATTAAAAGCAATATTGTGAAAGAGGACAATAGTTTTTTGTCTAAGTGGAGTCCCACGAAACCCTTTACGAGATGTGGAGCAGTCATACGGGTCGTGAAAGTGAGGCAGCGAAGTGATTACATGAAGCTCAAGTCAATTCCTATGAGACCCACCACGTGACACGGAAGCTAAAATGGGTCGTCGCCAATGCCTGTGAAGAAGAGGTTGAGAAGACACAGGAACAGTACAAGGCAAACTACGCGAGGCCCTGAATAGGCTGTTATGTCCTGAACTGGCTGTGAGGCTTATTCGTGGAATGATAAACTCAGAAGCTGTTGAAGCAAAGGCAAAGACCACCGAGTACCTCTACAGGGAATGTCACCACAACCCGTAAACTGTCAACGTGAACCTGGCTAACTTAGTTTTCCTACTTTATTTAGGATTTGATTTTGTTTTCTATAAATACTCTACATAGGGGTTATGTGTATGTTGCGTAATTTTTCAAGTTTTTGAGCATAGAACAATGTGTGAGACATATTTTCGAACAACTTTTGGCGATCAAATGTGATTATTGATTCTCATTCTATTCTTGATTCATTATTCGTCTATTGAATCAAGATTAACTACTTCTCAAACGTAAGTGATTGTGATATGAATACTACACAAATTTTTAATGCTTTGCTTATGAATTTGAATAGCTAAATTTCATAACTAGGGTTGTAGGAACCATGACAGAATAACGAAGTAGGCAAACATATAGGTGATTTTCGATCGATATCCAAGCATGAGTTGTTGTTATCTTCGTCTTGGTTTCCTTTTAACTAGTGCACGTGCTAAAACTCACATGTATTCATTATTTTCTAGGAAAAGGGGTAGTGATTAGGAAAATATAACTACAATGGAAATTCGAAGCTACAAATCTTCTTCTAAGAACTTAAGGCCAGGAGGAAATAATTTTCTGAGGTCAAAAGCAAGGTTAGATAGACATATATTCTGAGATCGGAAGGTAACAAGTAAAATTCATCTAATAGGGCTGAAAGACGTTTATATGTCCATAACTTGCTAGATTTTGCATGTGACGCATTGAAACGGAATCACTAATACAAGACGTCTATTGAGTTACATGTCATGGGAAACACAGTCCTAGCTATATTCTTATACTGTTCAAAACTCTAAGTTTGTTTTACTTTATTATTACAAATATTGTTACTAATTAATCAACTGAACAAACAAACCCAATTTACTTTATGCATCTTTTACTTTCAGGAAATAGTGACTACAACTAAATATAAGTGCTAGTAGACTTATTTCCTCTGCATTTCTGTGGGTTCGACCCTAACCTAGTTAGGTTCTATATTTGTCAGTGACAGTTTTATACTTCTTAATTGGAGTGTAAGTTTGAGCGTATCAAATTTTGGCATTGTTGTTAGGGAATACGTCTTCAAAATACTCCATTAGTAGTTATTTCGATTTGCAGCTTATTTCCTAATTTAATTTTTGTTTTGTGTAGGGTACAAGTTTGTGCATGCTCAATACCCAAAGTAAGGGTGAACCACTGATTCCTTACAATCTAGAGCTACAAAAGTCAATTCGAAAGATGAATTCACAAGAGCGTAAAGCGCAAAGTGTGAGAGAACTTGATGAGGCTCAAGCTGGAGCCAATAATGTAATAGTGATAATTTGTGGGACGATCAAGAAGATGTAGAAAATGGGTTGGAACTTCAGTATCGTCAGCCAATGTCATGAGGTAGGGGGCAACAACAACCCATTGACTTTGCTTTGGATGATGATGATCCAAATATGAATGGAGTCGGAGCCACTTGGCTATAGTTCTTCCACTACTGCAACCAGGCATGAAGTTCACCATAACTAGTACCATGCTTCAACTTTTGAACCTAAATTGACTATTTAAAGGAGCGGCTGAATATGATGCGAACCAATATTTAAGAACTTCATCCTATATGCAAGTGTTCTGAGATCCCTAGAGTTAGCCAAACAACGATTTGTCTGAGATTATTTCCATTGTCTCTATTTGGGGAGGCAATAAAGTGGCTAAATGTGCTCCCGCATTATTCGATCTCTAAATGGAGAGAACTAAAAGAAGCATTTCTAGAGCGGTTCATTTAAACTTCGAAAAAGTTGTAGATCAAAGATGAGATCAATAGTCACAAAAAGATGCCTCATGAAGCACTATATGACTCTTAGTTGAGATTTAGTCAGAAGTTGAAGCAATGCCCTAATCATAATCTCATAGATGATCACGTGATGGCGCTATTCTATAGATCTTGCAACTTTGTGACCAAGCCAGTTTTTGATCAAGTTTGTGGTGATTTTTTCATGTCTAAGACTTTTGTTGAAGCTTCAACTATCTTGGACAAGGTTTCAAATAATAATAAGGTGGGGCACATGAGATATTACTAGATAGGAGGTTTAGGATATACATTCAAGATGTCGATAGAGTAGAGAAAAAGAGAAGAACAATGAGACCAAGACATGGCCTACATCAAAATCCAAATGGATTTACTGACCTAGCGCTTACTATCTGGAGGTGCTGAGATGGTAAATGTGTTTGGGGGTGCAAATTGATATGATGACCTAGAGCTCGATTATGATGAGGAAGCGATGTATATGAAGAACTAAAGGTTTTCCAGACTTACAACTCTGGAAACCAAAGTCAAAATTTTCAAAAGGATAGGTACTATGACTTGACAAAAATTCGCGATCAAGGGAGGTGGCAGAATAAAGACAATTTTAAGAATGGTCAAAGTGGTGTGCATGTGCCTCTTGGGAACAGAGATCGAGTTAGGAATGGTTCTGGTAGTTCGAGGATGGAAGAGATGCTAGATAAGGTACTGCAGAAAGTGGAGTCGAATGAAACTGTTGTCAAAGATTTGAAAGGTGACATGTCCAATATAAATCAGCTAGTGGATTCACACTCCACTTCCATTAAACAGTTGGAGCATCAGATGGGGCAGTTATCAGCGATACTAAATCAGAGGAAGAATAGCACACTTTCTAGCAACACCATACAAAACCTATGGAAAGACGAATAATATATGACGATGACGACTAGGAGAAGTAAGATGCTTCAAGGACCAACACCTAGAGGTATAGAGCAGGAAAAGGATGTCAAATCCAAAACTGATTAGCATGCTAAGAGTGGTGTCAATGATACTGTTCTCCTGGATGATGATGATGAGGCTAAGAAACTAGTAGTAGAGCCAAAGTTGGCTAAGTATGGTAAGTTCTTGAAGTTCATTTCTATGCTGAAGGAACTATCCATGAATATTCCATTGGTTGAAGCATTGAAGCAAATGTTGGGTTATGCAAATTCATGAAGGACCTGGTTATAAAAAAGAGGACAAACACTTTTGAGCTAGCTAATAACTTACATCATTATAGTGCTATTGCTACAAGGTCTTTGGTTGAGAAGAAGGAGGATATAAGCGTGTTCACCATTCCGTACACAATTGGTGCATTCAACTTTGCAAGGGATTTATGCGACTTAGGAGGTGGTATAAATCTCATGCAGATAGTTAGGCTTAGAAGCCCCCAAATCGACTACAATGAGATTGTTGATGGATGACTAATCAGTAAAGAGGCCCATGAGAATTCTCTGTGATGTGTTGGTGAGAGTTGACCATTTTATATTCCCTACTAATTTTGTCATATTGGACTAGGAGGTAGACTTTGAGGTTCCCATAATTTTGGGAAGGCTATTTTTTACTACAGCCAGAGATTTAGTAGACATAAAAAGTGGCGATCTCACCTTCAGGCTGAATAACGAAGAAGTGAAGTTCTATGTGTGTAAGTCACTGAAGCAACCTAGAGACATGACTGTGATGTTCGTGATAGACGTATCTAACAAAGCGTTCATTGAGGTATCCATTAAGGAAAGGTTCACTATTAAAACCTTGACTGCTGTGGTCATGAACTTTGAGGGTGATGGCTTAGAGGAGTAAGATGCGATTTTAAACACTTTAAGAGGCATGGGATCACACCCTTATGTCCCTAAAAAGGTAGACCTTGATTTGAAGAATAGGCCAACTCCCCCCCCCACCAAGCCATCCATTGAAGAGCCGCCTTTACTTAAGCAAAAAGAATTGTCGTTTCATCTTAGGTATGTGTTTCTAGGTGAGGGCAACACTTTGTCGATCATTGTTGCTATAGATTTGAATTAGGAACAAGTTAGATCACCCGTCAAGGTATTGTAGAGGTATAAGAAAGCAATTAGTTAGACTATTGTTAACATCATATGTATACCCCTTGACATCTGCACTCATAAAATTTAGTTAGAGGAAGATTGCATTCCTATTAAGCATCAACAGAGACTGAACCCACCTATGTAAGAGGTGGAGAAAAAAAAGATTATCAAGTAGCTTGACGCAGGCGTGGTATATTCGATTTCAGACAACAGTTGGGTCAGCCCTGTATAGTGTGTCCCCAAGAAAGGAGGCATGACAGTTATTTTTAACGAGAAGAATGAGTTTGCTGAAAGCTCAACAAGTAGACCTTGAAAGACCGTTTCCCAATGTTTTTCATGGACTAGATATTAGATAGGCTAGCAGGTAGAGGTTGGTATTGCTTCCTAGATGGGTACTCTGGATACAATTAGATTTCCATAGCGCTGGAGGATCAAGAGAAAACCATATTTACATGTCCCTATGGCACCTTTGCCTTCAAGCATATGCCATTTAGACTATGTAATGCGCATGCCACATTCTAGAGGTGTATGATGTCTATCTTCTCAGACATGGTAGAAGATGCTCTAGAGGTATTCATAGATAGATTTTCTGTGGTAGGTGATACTTTTGTTGATTGTTTGTTCAATATGCAGAGATGTGAAGAGGCCAACCTAGTTCTTAACTAGGAAAAGTGCCACTTAATGGTCAAAAAAGGTATAGTACTGGGCCACAAGATTTTTGAGAAAGGCCTGGAGGTTGCCAAGGAAAAAATTGAAGTCATTGAGAAGCTGCTCCCTCCTATCTCTGTGAAGGGTATTCAAAGTTTCTTAGGACATGCAAGTTTTTATAGGCGATTTATAAAGGACTTTTCTAAAATTCCACATCCTTTGTGCAAGTTATTAGAGAAGGAGGTAAAGTTCTACTTTGATGAGACATGCATGAAGGCGTTCGAGTGTCTAAAAGAGAAGCTGATTTTAGAACCAGTGATCATTGTTCTAGACTGGTATGAACCATTTAAGGTGATGTGTTATGCTAGTGGTATTGCTTTGGGGGTTGTGCTAGGGAAGAAATGCGACAAGATATTTCACCCTATATATTATGCAAGCAAGGCACTAAACACAACCCAGAAGAACTATATTGTCATTGAGCAAGAGCTACTAGAGGTTTTTTATGCCTTTGAGAAGTTCAGAGCATACCTTTTGGGTACAAAAGAGGTAGTGCACTAATCATGGAGCTTTGAGGTACTTAATGGCAGAGAAAGATGTGAAGTCGAGGTTGATAAGATGGATTCTTTTGTTACAAGAGTTTGACTTTTAAGTCAAGGACCGAAAGAGGTGTGAAAATCAAGTAGCTGACCATTTATCTACGTTAGAAGCTGAGAAAAGAGCTGGGGACAAGCTTGAGATTGATGACTCATTCCCAGATAAGTAGGTATTAACCGCTAGCCTTGACCTTATTCCTTGGTATGCCTAACTTTCCTAACTATCTCGTTAGTGATATGATGCCCGAAGATCTGACATCCTAGCAAAGAAAGAAGTTCTTACATGATGTGAGCAGGTATTTCTGGGATGAGCCTTACTAGTTTAAAATGTATGCTAACAATCTGATTAGGTGATTGTGTCGAAAGCTGAGATGCTGAGTATACTTGAGGCTTGTCACTCATCTCTAGTGGGTGGTCATCATAGCAGAGCCTGATCTACTCAAAAGGTGCTTCAATGTGGTTATTATTGGCCACCATCTATAGAAACACATATGATCTAATAAAGAGTTGTGACAAATGCCAAAGGCAAGGTACAATATCAAGGCGCCAAGAGTTGTTTATGACTCCAATCCTAGAGGTTGAACTCCTCGATGTTTGGGGCTATTTATGAGTTCGTATAGAATGAAATATATTTTGGTTCTAATCGACTACATCTCCAAATGGGTTGAAATATTAGCCTTGGCTGACAATGAAGGTAAGAGTGTGGTTGGTTTCCTGAAGAAGAAAATTTTCTCCAAATTTGGCACACCTAGAGAAATCATCAGTGATGGGGGGTCCCATTTTTGCAAAAAGATCTTCCAGACTCTAGAAACTAAATACGGTGTAAAGCAGCAAAAAGTACCTACCCCATACCATCCTCAATCAAGAGGGAAAGTTAAAGTGTCCATGTCACGACCCTAATTTGGGTGTGATGGCACTTGCCTTAATCTACCGAGATGAGTCAGCCTATAACCCAACGAAAAGTAAATACGGAAGTAATTAAGATAAAACAAGGTTTAACTTAAACAAAATGGATAAATAAACTTAAAATTCCCCAAGTTTGGTTGTCACGTGTACAAATAGCTAATGTAATATAGAAATAAGTGGGAAAAAAAGTACAGTCACAATGTCTTTATCTCAAGAACAGGACTAAAACATAGATATAGTATGAGGTGTCCGCCGAAAAGATGCAATAACTACCTTAACACTCAAAACATAAACCTCGAATGTGGTAAGAATGCTAGAAATCACGCAGGTCCGGGCTCATAAGTAGAGTACCAACCAACACGGTACTCAACAAGCAGACTAGTAACACTAAGCAAAGATAAATAGAATACAACTACTACTGTCATTCCAAACAAACCTCCTCAATTAGAACCTGCATAGAAATCAACCCAATCTAGCAATTGCACATATCATATACTCTTAATCAGTAATAACTTAATCACAATTCAGTCAATTCATATCAAAATCAATAGTGTCAATCATAGAAATAACAAAGGGTAAACACGATCCACAAATGGGGAAAGAAATGCAATGCAATGTAATGAAATGTCACGTATAATGATGCATATTTGTCCTAATGATATACATTCACTGACTAGCTGGCTGGAATCTATGAGGGACTCACATGGTCCATGTATCCACCGGAACTATTTCCCTTCAGCATAATCATTAATCGTTGAAACCATTTCCCTTCGGCATCATCATCATTCAATCTCATCACAGTATATCAGAACCAATGCTTACGATAATATGATGTTATCAACAACAACACACAATTCATATCAAGATAATCACTTCACATGTCCGCAATATATCAAGTCATCATCATATCAATCACACTGATATAAGTAATCAAATTGCCATCTTTTTCATTATTAAGATCAATCAAAGTAAAAAACTATCCCAAACTAATTACCATTAATCTACAATACACATAACAAGAAATATGAGATTCACAAACTTTAAGGAAGGTTTTGAAGTTTATTTGACTCAATTTCAATCACCAACGATCTCAAAACTTAGGCTTTTCCTTTACGTCGGCTCTCTGAATTAACTAAATCTATTCAAATAATGATTCATGATAAGAATTCGAAACTAACAATACCATTTCATAAAATTTGGACAAAAAATTGTTAAAACGGCTAAAAGTTCTGATTTCTAAAATGAGGTGTGAAATCCCATGTTTTTTTTCTTGCATAATATATGTAGTGTGGTGTGGTTATGTAAGGTGTATATGATTGTGTATAGTACATCAGGAGAATGATACTGCAAATGTGTAGTAATATCAAGAAACTAAAGTTTTAGATCAAAGGAATCCCTTAAATAATATATCAGGTTAAAGAAATGACTTGGGTAGCACCCCACCCATTTGGATGGTTTAAAGTAACTTGCGCCTTCGGAATAAGACCAATAGTGTATAATATGCTAAAAATAATATATTATGAGATATTATAATATCACAATGGTCATATGTTAAGTTTTGGAGTCAATCTAGTTGTAAAATAAAGGTCGGGAAAAGTTAATGTAAGTTTCTCTTATAATTATTTTTAAACATTGGGTCAATGTCTCTGATAATTTTTTCCCAATATATAAAGATTTATAGGGCCCAAAATATATCAAATCAAAGTTCTATGAGTCTAGTTTACAAGTAAAAAGACACGTCAAACCGACTTTGGAGTAAGAAGTTATGAGTATTTTACCGCTGTTTGTCCGAGTTTAAATTGGCCGGGTCAAAAAGATGTTTTTTTTTGGGGGGGGGGGATAGACCCTACATGAGGCTCCCACCTCTCGTGCATGGCCAGGGGTTAAGCCGCTCACCCTCAAGCTGTATTATACATAAAACAGAAAAAATACAGGGAGGGGGCATAGACCTAACCTCCAATCCTATGGTGGTTCATAAGCCGACCATCCTACTAAGGTCAACCAACTCATCCACGATACATGCACACGAAAAAAAAACCTAAAAACTATGTACCTAAAGGAGAGGACTCCTCTTGACACAAAGAAACTAGGAAAGCATAAATAGGGGAGAATCTCCTTTTACATAAAAATAAAGGAAAAATCTAAATAAAACTGGGGATGAATCCTCATAAATGCTTTATACAACAAAATTAGCGTAAATGAGAGACATCAAATAACATGACTAAGATATAACATGGAGAATAACAAACACTGTAATTGGGTGCTCAATCCAAGGATGCAAAACGAAATAGTAGATCATGGAGGCTTTTTAATCCGTTTGGTCTTCCTCCATCTGAAGCTGGACAGGCCGACTCTATCTAGCATGTAGTATCCCCGAGTACCAGGAGGTAGCTGCTGGAGGGTGGTGTAGTGGCCTGGAGTGGTAAGAGTGTGACTGTGCTTGGAGAGAGCATCCGCAGTGAAGTTTGCCTCCTTATATACATGCCTGCAAAAAAAGAAAGCAAATAATTTGGAAATAACAACAAGGTCATGAGTTACCCGGTGAAGTCTCCACGGAGGTTTCGTTTGATGATAGATCAATTTAGTGAGCAACTTCGAGTCAACTTCTAGGATAACGTGCTGAAAGCCCTTTTGAATGCACCATTTAAGCCCATAAACTGCTGCCTCTAGTTCGGCTTGATCGTTGGTTCCCTCACCTAATGGTATGGCATAGGCGAAGATGAGTTTACCCATGTGATCTCTTAAGATTCCACCCCCCAATTGCCCTCAGATTATCCAACGCACTGCCGGATAATCCACGAGACTTGGGTGATCTTCATCTCATGAGTACACTTATCTATACAGGAGATGGTGTGGATCCAGTTCGAAGGCCAATGGATATAGGGGTACGCGACTCTAAGGAGATTTGAGATGTCCTTGAAAACTACAAATTTCACTCTCGCCAAACTAGAACTCTTCCCCCCCGTATTTGCTCGCGCACCTATTCTTCCACAAATTCCAACATATAAATATTGGGGTGGAGTGGAGCATAAGTTTGTGAGCTTCTGTGCGGTAAAGGCGAAGCCACCAGCTCATAACAAGAGGATTGAGGGGTGTGGCTTCATGCCTTATGCCTAGGGAATCTGAGAAGTAGCGCCAAATATTCCTAGCGAATTGGCCAGTGCTGAAAATGTGCTCTATGGTATCTGGACCTATAATGTGGCAGCAACAACATGGAGTGGAATCATAGCCGAATGTAGTTAGCTTTTCCTCCATTGGCAGCTTGCCTCTAAAAGCCCTCCACAACAAAAAGGAGCATTTAAAGGGGATGTTTTTATGCCAAGTGTAATAGTTGGAAAATGTCTTGGTTCGGTGTTCCCTAACAACCTGCCATGCCGAGGAACAAGTGAAGTTCCCATTGGTATTAGGCTTCCAAATGGCCTGATCGGGTGTGTTTTCTTGCAGCTGAATTGTGGAAGAAGTAATGAGAGGGACGAGTTGCGCTGGTGCCAACTGATTTAGCATATCGATGTTCCATTGCCTATTTATAAGAAAATCAGCCACCCTCGCATTGCTTGCGTTTCCCAATTCCTGCCTATAGTTGGCTAAGGGGCCGATACCTAGCTAATCGTCCCACAAAAAATAACACGAACCCGAGTGAAGCCTCCATTGAATGTGAGGTTCAGCAATGTGTTTGTTGTGCATCATGTGTTTCCACACAAGCGACTGGCCAGAATGGAATTTTTTTCTGATGGGGTTGGCTCTCTAACAGTATTTGGCTCTAAGTAACTCACCCCGCAACGTTGGTTTAGCTCTAAAGATCCACCATAACTTGAACTGGAGATATTTACACACATCTGTAGTTCTCCTCAACCCAATACCTCCTTCATCATAAGGATAACAAATGTTTTTCCATGAAGCCCAATGGTATTTTTTCTTGTTATCCTTCCACCCCCAGAAAAAATCAGCGGTGACTCTCTCAATCTATTTGAGAGTAGTACGGGGGGAGTAATAGACGAAAGAAGGTGAATGGGGAGCAACTGAAGTATGTATTTCACGAGTGTAGCTCTACCGCCGTAGCTGAGGATTTTGGAGTGCCACCCTCTAATTCTGTTGACAACCTTAGAGACCATGTTCGTGTAGTACATGAATCTTTGCCTGCCAATGTACAGAGGACATCCTAAGTAGGTGATGGGACTATGCTTCTGAGTGAAACCCATAACCTGTTTCACCGTTTCCACATTGTCTTGGAGTGCATTGGGATGCATCATGAAGTGGCTCTTATTTTTGTTTATAAGCTGCCCCGATGTCTTTTCATACAGAGTCAAGGTCTTCATGATAATTTGAAGAATTTCCCTCCTTCCGGAGGAAAAGATGATAACGTCATCCGCAAAACTCAAATGGTTAATTTGTGGGCCTCTTTTCTTCATATAAAAACCATGGTAGAAGTGGTAATTATGAAGACTATTCAGCATTTTGGAAAGTACCTCCGCTCCCAAAATGAATAAAGCGGGAGCAAGAGGATCACCCTGTTTGAGCCCTCTAGTGGAATGGAAAAAACCATGTCTAGACCCATTAATAATAACAGAGTACTAATTGTTAGACATGATTCGCCAAATCATATCAATAAAGGTCTCACCGAAGCCCATCCTTCTCAGTACCAGACAAGTATAAGACTAGGAGACTCTATCATATGCTTTGGCCATATCTAACTTGATAACCACGTTGTCACCAATAATAGGCTTTCGGATATCATGGATAATCTTCTGTGCTAGCATGATATTTTCGAAGATGCTTCTTCTTTTTACAAATCTGGACTGATTGGGAGAAATAAGAACAGAGAGAATCGGAGAAAGCCTGAGGCTAATGAGTTTTGATATGATCTTATTGGTGAAGTTACTGAGACTAATGGGTCTATAGTTAGAGAGTGTGTTGGGGTGATCTACCTTAGGGAGCAAGACTAAACAAGCATGAGAAAAGAATTTAGGCATAGCATACCCTCCGAAAAAAGAAGTAACCACTGCTAGTAGGTCCTCCGAAATAATCTCCCAGCAAGCTTGGAAGAATTTTCCATTTATACCATCTGGACCAGATGCAGAGTTAGGATTCATGGAGAAGACCATATGTTTCAATTCTTCAATGGTAGGCATGGCTTGAAGGATTTCATTCTGAGCATCTGTGATTATTCTAGGAATGTAATTCAAGATGTTCTCCAGAATCGGAGATTGATCACCTGTGAATATTTTCTGAAAATGATCGCAGGCTGCTCTAGCAATATGCTCGTCGCCTTGAATCCAATCCCCTTCTTCGTTAGTAACCTTGTGAATGAAAAGTCGCCTTCTCCTACCACAGATTAAAGCATGGAAATACTTGGTGTTAGCATCTCCATCCTTGAACCAATGTAGCTGAGTTTTTTGTTTGAGAATGTTTTCTTCAATTTTAAGAAATCTGATATATTCGGCGTTGAGAGCATGCAATTGCATCCTATTCTCTTCATTATTGGATACTATCAGATTTTCTTCGGCGATTTTCACCAATTCTTCATATTCCCTAACCTTGGCAAAAATGTCTCCGAATTCCACTCGCGACTATTTGCTAAGTGTGGAGGAAAGCCTTTTTATTTTTTGGTGAAAGGACCACATTGGGTTTCCTGTCATGGGTCTGTCCCAACAGGACTCTACAGTTTCAAGAAAAGTAGGGTTATCCACCCAACAGTTCAAGAATTTAAAATATTTAAAGGCAGAATCCTATCTTTCATTCATTTCTATAAGTAGAGGGTTATGGTCAGAACCAGTAGAGGGGAGATGGGTGAATGAAGTGTGAGGCATAATGGCTAACCAGTTATCAGACACCATAACTCTATCGAGTCGCTTCCATATTCTTTTATGCATATCTCGTTGATTACACCAAGTGTAGTCTGAGCCATGATACCCCAAATCTGTTAGGCCACATGCTTCAATAACGCTAATGAATTCAAAGCTTTTGTTCATGTTGTAAGGGATTCCACCTAGTTTCTCATTCGTAGAGGTGATGATATTGAAGTCCCCAACTGTGCACCATGGAAGGTTAGTGGCAGCATGATGCATAAGTCTATCCCAAAGTGGTCTTCTAAGAGTATATTTGCATTTTCCATAAACAAATGTCATGAGAAATGCACTTTGATGCTCTATATGTTTCATCTCGCAAGTTATCTATTGGTCGTCAACATCGATAACTTTACAATCAACATCATGTGACCAGAAGATCCAAATCTTACTATTAGGATTGCACACGGACCTATCCGTACCAAGGTTGATTCCAAAGCTTTGGAGATGAACATTATTAGAGAAAGGTTCTAGGATGGAGATTATGGACGTTTGATGGATATGTTTGAGCAACTTAAGTCTATCTATGACGCCTTTGGTATTGATACCCCTAGCATTCCATATAATTGTGCTAATCATTGATGGGATCTAAGGTTGCGGAGCCTAGTGTTTGGTCTGTTACTAGGAGCATGAATAGTAGTAATTTTAGGATTGTGGTGAAACCCTCTAGGTGATAAGCCTTACTCACTAGCTAGTTGGTTCATTTCATTGTTCGTGATTTTAGTTATGATCCTAGAAGGTGCAGCTGTACTATTGGACTGTTCAACAGTCTCTTCTTCATCCTTGAACCCAACCTCACTTTGAAAGTCTTTGTCGTATTCATCCTCCGAGTGTATAACACCATATTCATCATCACTATTAGGAGTTGAGATCTGAGCCTCCTTAAAAGTGCATAGGATGTTGGTGGCATTTTCAGGTTGCATAAAAGGAGCTAGCTGAATATTCAAAGGGGTAATAGTAAGAGGGTCTTCACAACTAAAATCTGGGCTTCTAATTGGGGTGGTCTAATCTAGGAGGACATACTTAGAGCAAAAGTTTGAAACCACCTTACCAATGGTATCGTTTTCAACTCTATCAACAGTGTTTGTAGGGGTAGAGGTTGCAACTTCTTTTTGCTTTTCTAATTTCTTCTTTCTAGCTCTCTTTCTCCTTAGATTTTTAGAGTTACTAGGACTAGATGAAAATTCTATATCATTAGTGTTGGAAATATCTTGTTGTTTGGGGATAGTAACTTGCACTTGGTGGGA
The DNA here is from genome assembly GCF_947179165.1 of Solanum dulcamara. NCBI lineage: Eukaryota > Viridiplantae > Streptophyta > Magnoliopsida > Solanales > Solanaceae > Solanum > Solanum dulcamara. The sequence continues at coordinate 23,351,425 of NC_077242.1, forward strand.
ACAAGGACTAGGCACATGGTCACTTAAGGTTGTGCTAAAACTGTAGCCATTAATTGGGTTATTTTTAGCCCTCTCAATATGACCAACCCTTTGTTTTTGGTGTTGAAAAGTTGTAAGTGTAGGTGCCATAGGCTGAACATTTTGTTCGTTCAACCTAGGAGCTGGACCACCTTCTAAAACCTGACTGGCCATATTTTGTTGCATATTCTCCTTTTAAGGAACAGCAGAATTAGCACCTACAGCTTGTCTAGTTTCATTGGAAAGGACAGCTTCAGAAACTCCCAAATCATGCCATATTTCTTGCAAATCTGAAGCTACAGTCTGGCTTAACATCTGCTGATTATGAGGCTGAAAATGGCCTGAGGAACTGCCTATTTCCTGAGTGGAGATATGGCCAACTGCAGGTGCAGGTCCTTGCACTTGGTTGGGACTAGGACTCATTCCTAGGGTCAACCATAGGGTTCTCATTCAAAACATGAGACAAATCCCCCCCACTGGACACCCCATCCTGCAGGTTAGTTGGTTTCTCCTGAATACTATCCTCTCCTCCATCAACTTCAGAATCAGCCAATATATTAAAAGTAATGTTCGGGGAGCCATGGGGGATTGGGAGCATTGAGTCAATACCTGATTGGCGCTCGCGATGTCCATGAATTGTATCAGTACCTGTATTCTTGGTTTGGGTGGGTTTATATACCTGATGAGTGTTTCCTTGTACCTTTTGGGTGTTTTGCATAGTTTGGGTCTTACCTTTGAAGTTTCTTTTCTTTTGGGTTTCCCATTGTTCATTTGAAATTTGATTCTTATTTGTATTGGTTGATTGTTCCTTAGCCTTGCCTCTTTCTTCCTGAGATGTGGTGGTAGATGCTTCTAGTGGTACCTGTTTCCTGAAACTTACAGCATTAGTTAAGACAATAGGAGTAGAGATCATACCTGTGTGTTTTGTCAACGCATCTTTGCTTAGCTCTTCTTCCTTGTCTTTGGCCTTGTTGCGTTCTGCATCTCTTCTGTTGATGGGGCATGCAAGAGGAGTATGGCCTTGGTGTTTGCAATAGGCACAATAAAGGGGGACATCTTCATATTCGATGTCCTGCCATCTACCTTCTCCATTTGGATCATCATTTTCATCGAATCCAATCCAAACACTTTGGATTCTAGGCTTTGTGATGTCCATTTGGACTTTTGCTTTCGCTACGCTCCCCCTTGTCTTTTGCATAAAGTCCATGTCCAAGTGCAACACTTGTCCCATGTCCGCAATCAAGAGTGTACCAAATTCTTTATGGAAGCAGTGCCATGGGTGCTCTGGGAGTATGACCCAAACGGGAAGAATAGGGGTTTCATAATTTTGATCGAAAGTAGGGGTCTAAACTTGAAACCACATAAATACACCGTCAATATACATACGCTTGCTATCTAAAACGGTGGCTCTATCATGTTCATTATCAAGGTCAATGTATATGTGTCTAGAGTTGAAATGGGTAATCTTGACCTTGCCCCTTAGTTCGGTTTGGGTAATAAATTTCTTTCGAATAATCTCCATCATGGGCATAGGGCTGTAAAACTTGCCTATGAGTGTATGCTTACAGGATTCAGCCATCTTAATCATGTAATCATCTCTCTTAAACATGATGGTCGGACATCCCTATTTGTAACTCTTTTCGGAGGTGATAGGTCTATTTTAGTTTCCATACCGACTTGTCTAATCCTAAGTCTTGTGGCTAAGGATTGCATTATAATGGGAGGAGGGGTATTTGAAAAACATATGAGGTTCCACGAGATATTTGTATGTGATACGAAAGTGATTATGAGATTATGAGAATAAGAGTACTAATGAGACAAGATTGTCTATGTTCTTTTTATAGACTAATATGTTTATTCAAATTTCATATCATACATGACATGTATGGACTCTGAGCTATAATTGGGGGGGGGGGGTAAGGAGCCTATTTTCCCAGATGATTATATATATTGTACAGATGGCCACAGGTTAGCAATATGATGCTGGTTAGTTATCGGAAATACCACCATATATATATATATATATATATATATATATTAACGACTTACGATTACATGAGTATACCATGCAATTTGATTACTATGAGATCAGATGTCGGCCATAGAGGCTATCAGAGTTTCTGTGTCAGGTGGTATCTCAATTACCCTTTTTACAACAGCTATCTATGATTTTACTTTCTGTCTTACATACCAGTACATTTTTATTCCTACTGATGTCCCGTTGCTTGGGAACACTTTCTTATTATTTCATTTGTGCATGTTTAGTTAGGGATTCAGATCGACCCTTTCGCTAGGATTCGGGGTTTAGCTGTGAATTGGTAAGCTCCACCTCTTCATGGAGATTTCATAGGATGTTTACATTTGTTGTACAGTTTGGGTATAGCCGGGGCCTTATCCCAACAGTGCTTATGACACTCTTACAGCCTGTTGTGGACACTGTATTCTAGGTTTCCTTTGTGTAGCTTTTAGTCTCTAGCCCATAAGCTTGGCGCATATATATGTGTGTATGCATGTATGTCTTCAGTTGAGGCCTCATCAGCTAGTTAGTACTTCATTATTTATGCTTATATACCTTTTGTTTATATGAATTATTGTTATTCAGGTCATGACCTTAACGGACCAAGTTTAGTATTTCAAATGTTCTGCTGCCCGATCTTTTGAGCTTTAGATTAGTTAGCTAGTATGATCTGTAGCTAACTCGATCGAATATGATATTGAATGCAGTCGCACCTCCCGTATTTTGGGGTGTGACACAAGGTTAAATTCTAGGATTTCTTACATGAAAATGTCCCTCAAGGCAATTGAAATTCAATTGTAAAACCCATTAAAAATGGAGTAAAAAACAATCCACAATCACCAATTACGAAAACTTTGATTTCTTGATAAAACCCCCATTTTTTGGAATCAAAAATGAAGAAATTGAGGTTGAAATCATAATTTAATCTATGGGTATTGAAAATTCTAGGTTTAAAACACTTATCCATTAAACAAGACTTGAAAATCCACTACAAAATTGTCTATCCTGAGCTCTAGGGTCGCATAAATGGTGGGATAGGGTTGAAACCCCGACAAGACCCTCTTCAGGTGTCGTGATGGCGAGCCTAGGCTCGCTATCACAGTCATCGCAAAAAGTGGCACTGGGTCACAAAACCGATCCCCGCTAAAATTGACCTTTTCATGAAAATGAAGGGTCTCTGTTAAAGTAGAGGTCGCAAAATCGACACTCTCTCTGCGATCACGAAGTCACCAGAACACAGCAACAAAAATTAGTCCACTTCTCAAACTTCCAAATGGACCCTCGAGATTTGTTTGGAATCCCATGAATACAAAGCATACATGCCACCCTACTAAATTCGACATCCTAGACTCAATAGAACCATTGGAATCCAAATTCAAGGTCTCCTTCATCAGAAATCCATTTAGTCACAACTAAATTAGTTTAGGACCCCAAAAGATTAAAACATCCTTTGAGCTCCCAAAAAATACATTAAAACTCTTCCTAGGCCTAAAATCACCTCCTTAATCTAGTAGAATCATCAGAAATCTAATTTGAACATTTGAACTCTGATTGTTGACCAAGGTCAAATCTTAGTCTAAAATAACTTAAATTTCCAACTTAGGACCTCAAACCTCCAAAATAACTCCAAATTCAGAAGCAACGACTCATAGTCCAAATTCCAAATTTCCAAGCTGATGAAACTGACTAAATTCTATTCTGAGGTTCGTAGCTCCGGTTGGTCCCAAATACTACTTTTGAATAACTTAAGCCTTCAATACTCAAAAACTTCCAAAAATGTAAACTTTTCAAACAATTTCCAAATCCACATCAAATACTGATCTATTATGACGCAGGGTAACTATTGAGAGGGGAAAATTGTTATTTTGAATTTTTTTTCCAAAAATGACCTTCTGGGTCATTATAGTCCAATCGAGATATTAAGGAGATATTGGTCAAGTGTGTGAATACAAATAGAACTGAATGGTTGAGGAAGATTGATGATGCAGTATGATCATATTAGATAGCTTTCAAAACACCCACTGGTATGTTACCACATCAATTAGTTTTTGAAAATACATGACATTTTCCTGTACAGTTAGAGCACAAGGCGTTGTGGGCACTTAAAGAAGTTGAATTTGAGTGGGAACGAATCCGCCAATATGAGGTTAGAGTAGAGAAATTAAATGGATGAGTTCCGGTTGAGTGCATATAAGAGAGCAACTCTTTATAAAGAATGAATGACGTTATATCATGATTGATGTATTGAGAAAAGAGAGTTTTGCCTTGGGGACTTGGTGTTGCTGTTCAAATATAAACTCAGATTGTTTCCAGGAAAGTTGAAGTCAAAATGGTCTATACCCTTCACAACAGCACAATTATTTCTACATGGTGCAATCGAGCTTGAGGCATAAGATGGGTACAAGTTCAAAGTGAGCGGACAATGTGTGAAGTTGTACTTAGGAGTAAAAGAAGAAGCAAAGATAGTTGAAGAGCTCAGACCTAATGAAGTCTGAGTAATCAAAGAACCTACATCATGCCACAATATTAAATCAGGCACTTCATGAGAGGCAACCTATGTGGAAGCTTGATGAAGTCTGAGTAGTCGAGTGACCAGCGTCATGCCTTGACGTTAAATCAGGCACTGTTTAGGAGGCAACCAAGGATTATACTTGTAATAGTAAGGTTAAATTTTATTTTTCAAAGTTATATAGTGTCATGGTGTGTTCTGTGGGTTCAGGTATCAAGAAAAGGAGAAAACACTAAAAATGAAGTCAAGTCACTACACCATGAGTCCCTATGTGGACCGTATAGAGCACCACGACCCTCGGTGTGATGGCGTCCAGGAAATTGGTAATTTGGCTCCAGGTTTGTGGTTAGGTTTACGGCCTGTGAAGACATTCATAGACCATTTAGCCTCCCATAAACCCCCAGGTTAGTCTCCTTGATATTTTTCTAACTCTCATGTCACGGAAGGGTCAACGGCGCATGGTGCTCTTCATGAGCAACATTCACAACCCATGGAAACTAGGACAGAAAAATTAAAAAGACCTGGCCTTAACCCTAGTCCTAAAATCTCCAAATCAAAAGGGTTTAATACCCATTTGCCCACATAATTTTGGTCATGTTCAATGCCTTTCCTGTCAACTTCTAAACCGCCAAAGCATAAACTAGATTCCCTTCATCTCATTGCCCTTAATCAAAGTGACACGAACACTGTGTGGGTGTTGAAATCAACATTCTTCCATATCCAATCAGTGAACCATCCTATCCCATTCGATTTGAAGTAATAAATTAAGTCTCTTTATGAATTCACTTCATACTTATATGATTGGGTTATGGCTCGATATTCTTGTTAAGAATTGATGTTGTGAATTATGTTGAATGTGATCGTGCTTATTATGACTAAATTAGTAGGATTAAACCCCCTTTGATTGGAATTTGGGTTGAACAAAACTGACGATCGAACCATCTAGGGACAAAGGCATTTACATAAAACATATTGCACTTCATGATCTGTGGTAAGTGCTTGTTTGCCCCAAACTAAAAAAATTCCTAAGTGAAGGACCACATGAGGCTTTACGGGTCATGAATTGCTTCATGAACCATGAAGTCATCCGTGATCCAATACTTAGGAATATTTTTCCTGCACTAAATCACTGAAGCATCCTCACAAAACCATTCAAGGGCCGTATAACACTTAATGATCTGTGATGTGCAGCCTTATAATAAAAAACTATAAAATACCAAAATAAGTTTTGTGAATGCTAATTTGCGTGCAATTTCCTGTTGATGGATTGAGTGACGATATTTTTAAGGGAAATCGTCATGTTTATATAATTTTAACTTCGGGGAAGTCTGAGTACCCGTTTATTTCATCTCATTGCATTATGTTAATTCTAACCATCTTTTTTATAGGTACAACGACTCCATGACGCAAGACAACTCCACCTTATGATTCTCTAAGTCTCGACTCCATGACTCACCTTCGGAGAATAATGTGGACAATTCTAAAGATGAGTCAGGATAGGGATCATCCTATGGCTATGAAGTACAATTGTCTGCCCTCATGTCTGTAAAACCCCATGTTTTTTCTTCTTGCATAACATACGTAGCGTGGCATGGCTATATAAGGTGTATATAACTTGGTATAGTACATCGGGAGAATGATACTGCAAATGTGTTGTAATATCAAGAAACTAAAATTTTAGGTCCAAGGAATCCCTTAAACAAAGGTTCGTGGTTAAATAAAAGGTTCGGGTAGCACCCCGCCCATTAAGAAGGTTTAAAATAACTTGCACCTTCGAGATAAGATCAAGAGTGTCCAATATGCTAAGAGTAATATTTTATAAGGTATTATAATAGCACAATGGTCATATGTCAAGTTTTTAAGTCAAGCTAGTTGCAAAATAAAGGTCGGCAAAAGTTATCATAAGTTTCTCTTATAATTATTTTAAAGCTTTGGGTAAAATATCTTAGATCATATCTCCTAATATATAAAGATTTGTGGGGCCCATAACCTACCAAATCGAAGGTCTACGAGTTTAATTTTCAACCAAGAAAACATCACATCAATCTGACATTGGAGTAAAAAGCTATGACTGTTTTACCATGGACTGTTCGGACTGAAACTAGGTCGTGAACCGGGCCGGGTCAACAATGTGGTTAAGTCGGTCTTTGAACGTTTTAAAGTATTAAAATATTTCTATTTCATCCCAAAATAGTAAGAAATCTGAAGATAAGGGTTCCATGGTGTTCTTGGGTGATCTAGGTGAGTTTTAACAATTTCTACACTTAAAGTTTGTCCTCGTGCCTAGAAACGCGATCTCTACGCATGAAAATCATTTTCTCCTTCTATTAGCTGCGTTTGGACCTATTTTTGGATGATAGGACTTTTTAATTTGTGGTATCTTTTTAATATTTGTAGTTGTTTTGCTAATATAATCATCTCGGGACTCTTTTATGATCGTTTTTACGAAGTTCTATGGATGTTTTTCCAAGTTATAATCATATGGATAATTTGCCGATTAAAGCTCAGTTATAAACTGTTTATAGGTGCGTATAAGCTACACATATATTTTTTTTTTGCGAAGCTTAGGACGTAAGGAATAACTTTCGTGAAGGAACTACGGGCATTTAGACGTTCGTTGGAAAGGATGTTAGGCCTAAGATTCATCCTTCCTTTTAGCATAAATTTTGAGAAATTTCTAAAATGCCAAATGTGATATTTTACTATTCTATTGTTAGAGAGACCTTCTGTGAAAGGCATTGGGATCGCAGCTGAAGTATTTTTATGATTCTATTTTGTGGATACTCCACTCATTCGGTTAAATAGGGTATTCGATATCTATATATGTTATTTTGTCGGCTTTCTTGACTATTTGTCCATATGTGTGAACTCTTATTCGTCTTGGGGTGATGCAATTTTAAAATATTAGGATAGGAATTTAGTATTGGCAATCAGTCCTTCTTCATCATTTAAGTGTATTTTAAAAACTTTAAAGTAACACTTCGATTTCCCAAAATCTCAAATATAATTTCTATGTTTAAATTATGCTCTTGGGTACATTCATGTGACCAATAGCAAATAAAAGCCATAATTCATAGTTAAGTTTAGAGAAAATTCCTAGAGTTTAGTTCATATTTTCTCATATTTGTGTATTGTTGTAACCAACAAACATGATTAGACACTTTTAGGGCTAATTGAGAAAGAATAGACATTCAAAACATGATCGGATTGAAAGTGGAGCTCAAAAGAGAAGTTGGGAATAAAATGCAAAGAAAATACATCATATTGAAGCATGTCCACGTCGCACACTAAGCTTCAGTGTTTTAATTCCAACACTTGGAATTTATTTGACTCAATAGGATGGTGCATGCCAGGTCCGCGTCGTGGACCTAGTTCTGGGTAGAACAAATTTTTACCGACACAGATAATGTAAAATCTCACTAAACTGAACCAAGTCCGCTTACTTTAACTCCGCGTTTTGGTGCAATAAATAATACCTTTACATATTTTATTAAAAAGTAGATCAGATTGTTGGATTTGGACTGAATGAGATGAAGGAAGAACTATTTTTGGGTGATATTTCTTCTTTTCTTTCAATTGAATTCAAGTTTGTCTGTTATTAATCATTTGTGTAATTATGTTACAAACTATGAGTGACTAAATCCTCTTGTTCTTGGGTTGTAGCCGCAAGATAAAGGTTTAAATCTTATTTTCTTTTGTTGAAAATGGGTTTTTGTATGTGATTACTCCTATATTCTTATTTTGATTGTTTTAATGCTTGATCACCATTAGAACAAATTTGTTGTCCACCTGGAACTTGAAAGACAAAAAGGGGATAGAACACTAGAATATAGGGAGCATGTTATTTCTAGAATTACCTAGAATAATTCGTGTATAGATTGACCGTGACACATATCTATACACCATGTTTGGTTACAAAATAGGATGATATGATTAATGCATGTTTGTTGGTTCATGCTTATCCCCACTTAACAATGTAGTTAAGTTGTCAACAAAAGTAGGCAATTAGATGTCAGAAGATCATAATTGTAAAATCAATCCTCTAAACTAGTAATCGAAAGACCCATTGGATACCAAAGTAAAGGATGTTAGACCGGAAATATATAAGTGCTACAATCCTGGGACTCTTCCTTAAATTGATAAAAATTCTCTAATATCTTTGAATCATTTTATTATATCGTTTGTAGTATAATCATTTTAGATATAAATGAACTCAACTCTTTCCAAATACACATAAATAATTCGATTTATTGAAAAGCTAACCAACGCCTAATTAAGCTTTCCTGTGGATTCGATATTTGACTCTTAAAAAGGGTCACTATATAACTTTTGAAACTGCGTTCACTTACGTGTACGTTTGGAAGTACCATGTTTTTGGCGCCGTTGCTGGGGAAATTTTTTAATTTGGCAATAGTTTTCTTTTGAAAGTTTCTTTGTTATTTGTGTTTGTATTAACAACTTGATCTTAGTTGTTATTTCTAGCAGGAGAATTCACAAAGGCACACTGGACAGATGTAGGAACATTGTAGAGCCACTAGCTGAGCCTGAAAGATTTCCGCATTAGCAAAGAAGGAAAACAAATGCCCTATATTCCGTACCATAGGTAAATCTGGGTGATACTAATAAAGTGCTTGTAAAGGTCCTTGTGGAGATGGAAACCAGGACAGTGCATGATGTGGCAGTCCCACTCACAGCGAATGTCACCTCTAGCATTTAGAAACTGCCAGCTGGAGGAAATTTTGAATTAAAACAGAATATTGTGCAACTGTTGCACTCTAATGGGCAGCTTATTGATTTTCCTCATGAAGATTCCCAAGTCCACATCTAGAACTTCTTGGAGATTAGCGACACTTATACGCCTAATGGGGTATCTCCTAGCTATGTGAGGTTAACATTGTTTTCTTTTTCTTTCTTTGGGGAAGCTAAGAGGTGGTTGAAGTCAAAACTACCAAACTCAATCACTTCATGGAATGATTTGGCTCTCAAGTTTCTTATCAATTTCTTTACTTTGGGAAAGACATCTAAGTTGAGGGCTAAAATTTTAAGCATTAAACAAAAATCTAGAGAAAATTTGTATCAATCTTGGGACATGTTTATATCTTTACTCATTAGTTTTCCTCACCATCATCAAGCTAATGATGTGTTGGTCCACACCTTGATAGAAGGGTTTGAACCCAATACCAAAATTCTTCTTGACTCTGCAGCAGATGGACAGGCACTAGAGAAAACATATAATGAGCTCTATACATTGCTTAATCGCATATCTTAGGGAAATCTTGAGTGGAACGGAGGAAACTCTAGACCTGTGGTTCAAAAATAAGAAGGCATGTTGGAAGTTGATGCGGTGATAATATTGACAGCACAGATTGCAGCAATGCAGAATATGATGACAACATACTTCAACACTTTAGCAAAAAAATGATAGAAGTCTCCAATGAATATGGTTAAGCAACAACACATATGGTGAGAGGTGTGGCAGTAGTGAACATGTGGTAGAATACTATAGAGCTAATCCTGAGTCGGTGAATTTCGTGGGTAATGCACCTAAGGGTGGAGGTAATTATAACTATGAAAATACTTACAGCCTAAATTGGAGAAACCATCCAAACTTATCATGGGTGGAAATCGGCAAAACCAACATCAAGGGCAGATCTAATTCAGACCACAAGAAAGTGGGAAGCACTACAACAATCAAGGCCAAGGTCAATATAGACCACAAGGAGGAGGCCAGTACTATAATAAGCAAGACCAGAGTAACCAACAATCAAGTAGTATAGAAAACATGAGTGTGAAAGACATGCTTAAAAAACTCTTGAATGACCAAGCCAAGCTAGCTGCAGAAGTTCGTCACTATCAAATAACTACTCAAAATTTAGAGAAGCAGGTGGGACAGCTAGCAAGTGCTCAGAATTCTCGCTCGCAAGGTGGTTTACCAGGTAACACTGATCCAAACCCCAAGTAGGTAAATGTTGTGAGCATACAAAGTGGATGAGAACTAGTTGAGCTAACGCCATAAAGCAAAGGTAGTGAAGGCAAAGGTAAAGCTGTGGAGATTGAAGCTAGTGAATCTAGCCAACCATAGACGGAGCAAGAGCCAATAATAAAACCACCTTCCCCATTCCCATAAAAATTTAAAAAGAAGAAAGAGGAGGAATTTTTTAAAAAATTTATAAAGATGCTTAAACAGGTGCAAATTAACTTACATTTGATTGATGTATTGTAGGGAATTCCTAAATATGCCAAATTTGTCAAAGATATTGTGGCCAATAAGAGTAAGTTAGCTGAATTTGAAATAGTGTCACTCACTAAAGAGTGTAGTTCAAGAATCTTGAACAAAGTTAAGCTTCTAGCTAAACAAAAAGATCCAAGTAGTTTCACGGTACAAGTAACTATTGGTAAGTGCAATAATGCAGGAGGTCTCTGTAATCTAGGTGATAGTATAAACTTGATGCCTAGATCTATGCTTAATAAATTAGGTTTGGAAGAATTTAAGTCAACCACCATTTTATTACAATTAGCTAGACCGGATGGTATTATTAAGGATGTGTTAGTTTAAGTGGGATCTCTCATCTTTCCTGTTGATTTTCTTGTATTAGATTTTAAGCTTGACCCAGATGTTCCTTTAATCTTGGGGCATCCATTCTTAGCAACAGGCGGTGCACTTATTGACATGGCTGCAGGTAGAATGACTAGGAGAGCACATGACAAAGTAGAGGTGTTCAATGTATATCAGGCACTGAAATTTCCTGCAGTCTATGAAAAGTTGTCTTCTATAATTGTCATTCATAATGAAGTCTCAACTCAATGCATTTTAGCAAAAGATCCTTTGGAAAGAATCATGATGGGCCAAGATATTGAAGAGGACATGAAAGCTAAAGAGTTAGCTAGTGTGCTTGACATGCCAAATGTCAGCATGTAGAGAAAGAATGTGGAACCTTTGTACTGAGAATTGAGTCCTTCATCCAAGCGATCTCTTTAAGAAGCTCCTAACTTGGAGTTGAAACAACTGCTAACATATCTCATGTATGCTTTTATTAGAGTGAATAATACCTTACCTGTAATTTTTTCATCGGTTTTGTCTGAGATGCAATTCACAACAACACTTGAGGTATTAAAAAGGCACAAGAAGGCAATTGGATGGAAAATAACTGATCTTTATGGTATCAGCCCCTCTTTGTGCATGTATGTGATTTTTATGGAAGGACATAAGGCTAGTGCACAACCAGAATGCCAGTTGAACCCTATCATGAAAGAGATGGTGAAGAAAGAAATAATTAAGTGGCTAGATGTAGGCATAATATACCCAATCTCGATAGTAAGCCCAGTTCAGTGTGTACCACAGATAAGGGGAATGACTGTAGTGATTAATGAGAAGAATGAGTTAATCCCTACAAGAATAATAACTGGTTGGCGTATATGCATGGACTACAGAAAGTTAAATGATGCTACAAGGAAAGATCACTACCCTGTGCCATTTATTGACCAAATGCTTGACAGGTCAGCAAGCCAAGAGTACTATTGTTTCTTGGATGGGTATTCGAGGTACAACCAGATTACCATTGTACTGGAGGACTAGGAAAAGACAAGTTCACATGCCTACATGGGACATATGCATTTAAACGTATATCGTTTGGTCTTTGCAATGCTCTTGCTACTTTTCAAAGGTGCATGATTGCTATATTTCATGATATGGTGGAAGAGTTTGTAGAGATTTTTATGGATGACTTTTCATTATTTGGAGAGTTTTTTGATCTTTGTTTGCATAATTTAGAGAAAGTACTACCAAGGTGTGAGGAAACAAATCTCGTCTTAAACTGAGAAAAGTGTCATTTCTTAGTAAAGGAAGGTATTGTGTTGGGGAAAAAAGTTTTAAAAGATGGTTTGGAGGTAGACAAAGCTAAAATTGAAGTAATCGAGAAGCTTCCACCACCGGTTTCAGTGAAAGGTGTCCGCAGTTTTCTAAGTTATGCTGGATTCTATTGGCGATTCATCAAAGATTTTTCAAAGATCGCTAGACCTATGTGCAACTTGTTAGAAAATGAGGTAAAATTTATTTTTTATGATAAATGTTTGCAGGACTTTGAACTCTTGAAGAAGAAGCTGATCGAAGCCCCAATCATGATAGCTCCTGACTGGGAGATACCTTTTATGCTGATGTGCAATGCAAGTGACACAGCAGTGGGAGCAGTACTGGGACAAACGAAGGATAAAAATTTTCACTCCATCTATTATGCTAGCAAGACTCTTGACTCATCTTAGGCCAACTACACTATCAAAGAGAAGGAAATGCTGGCATTGGTTTATGCATTTGATAAATTCTGCTCTTACCTGGTAGGTACAAAAGTGATTATTTATACTGACCATGTAGCCCTCAGGTACTTGTTCAACAAGAAGGATGTAAAACCTAGATTAATCAGATGGATTTTACTACTCCAAGAATCCGATATTAAAATCAAAGATAGGAGGAGATGCGAAAATCAAATAGCAGACCACCTATCAATATTAGAGAATTCATCTCATGTAGGTGCGCAAAAGTTGATAAAAGGAAGAGTTTTTGGATGAGCAATTGTTGGCAATAGAGGTACAAGTACTCCAATGGTATACAAATATTATGAATTACATAGTGAGTGGAGTATTTCCCCCAGAGTAAACTCCCAACAAAAGAAAAGGCTAATGTATGAAGCAAAGTTCTAAATATGGGATGAACCTTATTTGTTCAAAAGATGTGTTGATAAGATGATAAGGAGATGGGTGCCTGAATTTAAAGTTCAACAAGTTCTACATAATTCCCATTCATCTGCATATGATGGACATCATGCAGGCGAATGAACAACCCATAAGGTATTGCAGTCAGGTTTTTTTTGGCGTAATTTGTTTAAAGATGCTGTAGGATTTGTGAAGAGTTATAATCAATGCCAAAGGTTGGGCACAATATCAAGAAGGAACAAAATGCCATTGAATAACATCCTGGAGGTAGAGATATTTAATGTGTGGGGAGTAGACTTCATGGGTCCTTTCCCATCGTCATATAGACATCAGTATATACTGGTGGCAGTTGATTACATTTCTAAATGGGTCGAGGCCATTGCTTTCCCAACCAATGACTCTAAAGTGGTAAGTCGTCCGCGATGAAGGTAAGTATTTCATAAATCAAATGATAAAAAATCTGTTAGCTAAGTTCGGTGTCAGGCACAAAGTTTCCATAACATATCACCCCCAATCTAGCGGACAGGTTGAAGTATCAAATCGTGAGGTGAAGCAAGTCATTCAGAAAATCATTAATGCTACAAGAAAGGACTGGGCTATCAAGCTAGATGAAGTGCTCTGGGCCTACTGGACTGCATACAAAACACCAATTGGCACTTTACCGTACCATATGGTATTTAGAAAAGCATGTCACCTGCCAGTGGAACTAGAGTACCAAGCATATTGGGCCATCAAAAAGTTGAACCTAGACCCGGAGTTAGCAGGTAGAAAGCATATGGATCACCTCTATGAATTGGATGAATTCAGACTCCACACTTGTTAGAATGCAAAGATGTATAAAAAGAAGATGAAACGATGGCATGACAAATATATAGTCGCTTGAACATTTGAGCCAGAATAAAACGTCTTGCTCTTTAACTCGCATTTGCGTCTTTTTCCAGGTAAGCTTCGATCAAAATGGTGTGGACTATTTGAGGTGGTGCAAATGTCGGCACATGGAGCCGTGAAACTATGGAATCGCGCCAAATCGACCATATTCGTGGTGAATGGACAATGTGTTAAGTACTATTTTGGGAAAGATGTAGATCGTGAGGAAGATGAGATTGAGCTTGAGAATTAATGTAGCTACAACTGAGTCATTCTACGACTTTAAATTAGGCGCTGCGCGGGAGGAAACTTGTGAGGTTGTGTAAAATATTTTTTATTAGAGGTTATAATGGATTTTGTTTTCTAGTTTGCTAAAATTTTATTTTGTTTTAGTGTATTATTAGAATAGTATAAGTTATACATGAAAACAAAATAAAAAAAAAGAGTTTGGGCGAGTCCTAAATAGTGTAGTATGCGACATCTCTGTGTCACGGATTTTCTCCATCACTATTTAATTTTTGCCCAGGTATGTTTTTGAATATTTTTGGTGAAAATATGTTCCAAGGAAAGTATGAACTAGGTCCACGATGCGGACCTACTTTATTTATGTACAAATTGAATTTTGAAATTTTGGCATGCTAAACAGTGAGGTCTGCGACAAGTCCGCATCGTGGACCTGAGACATTTTTTGGGATTTTTCATTTAAAAAGACGGGTTTAACCTATTTTAATGGTTTTTACCCGACCAATTCAGTTTTTAATACCTAAATAGACCCTTTTAACTCCTTATTTTCATAATATTATCTTCCTCTCATTCTTCTACTCTCAACAACTCCTCTCTTCTAAAGCAAATCCGCGATGCATGCATTTAATTCAAGCAAGATTTGTGAATTTCTCCTTCACACCAACAAGGTGTGTGTTCTTAAACTACTTTTAGGATATGAATGGTTGAAGTTTACATAAGTAAGTTCTTGGGCTTTAGGTTTTGACTCAATGTAATTGATTCTCATTGTTCTTAGATTGAAATCGTTATGGGTGTGTAAAATTGCTGAGAAATTGATTGTTGTGGTTTATTGATTATGGGTTAAGTTCTTGAATTCTAACCCTAATTTTGATGTTAGAGAAAATGGATGTTTGTGGTTGTTATAGATAATGTATGTTGAATTCTTGAGTAAGCATACATAAGGCATTGTGTTGAAGTTGGTTTGATTTGTGAAAATAGTGTAGGGTGAGTTTCTATTGTTCTAAATTTTGGGTTGAAAATATGCTTGAAGTTAGGGGAGATAATTTTGGATAATGCTTTGTTGCTTGAATCATCTATACTTCTTTTAAAGGGGAATGCTAGAATACAAAAGGCTTCTGTGAATTCTTATAGTATTGGATTCACTATGTTGATTAATTGAAGAATGCCTTGGTTTATTAGCATGTATACATATATTATTCAAATGAAAGAAAGTCTGAGTACCTTCATATCACTTACAAGCTAATGAAATGCTTAAGTGTGGGGTTGCTGGCCTAAAGTTCGAATGCACGTCTAAGCTCTTATATGTTTTGTTTTTGGGTGGATTGCTTGAAAAAAATGTCATCTAGCCAAAGGCCCAGAAAGGAACCAGAAGGCCCTAGCAACAGGAAGAGACAGAGAGGGTCACCCTCTATACCACCTTCCCCACCTATGCCTTGAGGTCAACCTCATCGATTTGGCTTGAGAGCTGTACATCCAACAAGAAAGAATTTGTATAAGCGATACACCAAATCTCACTATCTATCAGATATGCCCATTGATGAAGAAATATTGGCCAGAGACTACCCACAAATCATGAGAATAATAAAGGATCTTAATATGAATTTCTTGTTTGCTGACCCGAAGCCATGCAATTTGCTCATGGTGCGGGAATTTTATGCAAATTATCAACCAGATTAGTGAAATCATTACATTACAGTGGAGGGGTTGATGTTCCTCTATATCCAATGGCCATCAACGAGATATTGGAAACTCATGAGTTGCCTACCACCGCCCTGACTGAGTTGAATATTCAACCACTATATAGGGATGTTCGTTATACTTTATGTGGGCCTAGGTCAATAGCAAGTGAGTTCATCACGGGCTATGAGGCTACTATAGCACATTCCCATATGCTCATCTTAACAAAAAAGACCGTGTATGGGTAAAAATTATCATGCACAGCCTTATTCCAAGCCTCCACTACACCAAAATAACGCGAGACAGAGTGTGCTTGGTCTATGCCCTTATGAAAAGGGATGGACGTCAATGTTGGTGCTATTATCAAATCAACCATCTGTAAGTGCAGAGTCCATCGAGGTAGAGGGTACGCATTCGGAGGCCTCATCACGGAGATATGCCAAAGGGTCAGGGTCCCTAAGGACCAATATGATTATATGGCCCCCTTACCTCGTAGTCTTATGATGTCACCAATATTAATGGGCTAGACTACACTTATGGCCCAGTCCTCACTACATAGCAGTGCACGAGGTGCGATGATATGATAACAACCCATATGTTTGGCCTGGAGATGCTTCAATACCGCACCGGAGGGCATGCCTCTACTAAAGAAGAACTCCGTAAGGTAGAAAGACAATATTCACTAAACGAGCATGCTATGGCTATCCTAGGACTTGTGCCTAATTTTTATAAGCCTACTGAAGATGACATCCCTACAGATGAGGATATGAGGAGGACAGGTTTAGATATGAAGTCAGATTTTAAGGCCACAGAGTTTGAGCCTTTGGCGGTTAAAGATTCAGCTGCTGGAGGATTGATGGATGAGTAGATAGGGAAGTCTACTACTTTGTGCTCCTGAAGACAGTGCCCAACTTTAAGTATTGGGTGGAATGTCTGTTTAATTTAAACTATATCTATTTATTTTTGTTAGTTTGATATTTTAGTTTATCTATTTATCTTTGTCAGTATTGATGTTTTGGTTTATATTGAATGTTTGATGTCGTTTAAATTTTTTTTATTAACTAATTTGGGTTTTATGGAATTTATTTTTGGTTCTTTGGCCATGGATAGTCCCTTTGAACTGTATATAAAAAAAGAGTTTTTGTTAGATATTTATAATATATATAAAGTATTTTGCCAAACTATCACATTGCATAGGTAGCAAATAAAATGGTTGAAAAACCATAATTTTGATCCAAGAAGCCAAGCGCTTTGGAAGAGAATATCGGAGAAATGGGGGGGGGAGGGTTACAATCTTGTGTCACTAAGAGTAAAACCATTGGTGCAAATAATTGAAAAAAAATCTTGTGTTAGGAAAGAAAAGCATGTGGAAAGTTAAAACAACACCAACCACATTATGGTTGAAGAGAGTAAAGATAAAAAAGAATCCCCTACACAGATAAATTAATGAATGGGTAAGCTAAAGAAAGAACAAAGTGGTGAGAATAAGGTTATGAAGTACTTGCATGGAATTGCTAAATATAGTGTATTGAAAGCTCTTGGGAACCGAGTCACTATACATGTCCATATTACTACCTACCCATCCCCTAGCCCACATTACAATCTGAAAAAATCCTAAGTGATCCTTAAGTATTAGATGACTTAATAGAACTGCATAATATACTAAGGGCAAGCCTATGGTTCATCTTGAGCAACTTGTGACTTCATTTGAGAGAGTGAGCAAATTTTGTTTAAATACCCATTGTTGTTGACAAGGGGTGTAACTGCGAGAGTATGGGTAATTCTTTTCTGGTGAGAGCACATGTTTAATGAAGAAATGGTAATTCTACATGAATTATAATTTAACAAGCCATATGAGTTTGTTTCATTACAGAGTCAACTCTCGAGTTTATATGGTATTGAGTTAGTCATTCGCGTGAACAAAATTAGACATGTGTGTGTAATGTAAGCTACTTGTGCAATCATTGTTGTTTGGTAGAATTGCTTTGTATATCATGTGTTTGGTATTTTAGGAATAAGACTCGGAGTTTTTTCGAGGAATAACAAAGCTATAAGTGTGGGGTGGTGATCTTGGGTATATTTATGTGCCCAATAGCAAATAAAACCCATAATTCATATCAAGTTTAGAGCAAATTCCTAGAGTTTAGTTCATATTTTTGTATATTTGTGTATTGTTTTCTTTTTTTTTGCGGGAACCAGACCCTATACGAGGCTCCCACCTCTCGTGCACAGTCAGGGGTTAAGCAGCACCCCTAAGCCTTATTATAAATAAAAATAATAATAAAAATACATGGAGGGAGGCATAAACCTTACCTCCGAACTTAAGGTGGTTCATAAGTCAGCTAACCTACTAAGGTCGGCCAACTCATCTCCGAATACTAGGTGGAAAAGAGATAAACCTATGAGAGGACTCCTCTCGATACATGCGACTAAGAAAAACATAAATGAGGGAGACTCTTCCCTTCCATGTAAATATGAGAAAGAAACCTACACTAGTCCTATTCAACTAAGCTACATTAAAAACATAGCTAAATCAAAGTAGAGCAAGTATACGAAACTTCCCATTTTCATGGATCGAGAGCGGTCATGTCATCATTGTACTTCTTAATCTTTTCATACCGAGTTTGTCCATGTGATGCGAGTGCGTCATGCAAGGCAAGTATATGTTATCATGATGTTGGTGATTTGGATATGAATAGTGTGTCCGTCATTGAAGGAATTTAAAAAATGACTAGATTTTCAAGATCGCTCGACTAACGTCTTCGATTATCCATTCAAGCCGCAAGTTCTTGGGTTCCCTAAATGTGGGAGGTACAGCAATTCTGCAGCTTTGGATGTGCTGCAATTCCCCATCTGCAAAGTTTGCCAATGTGCTGTGATACACATTGGAAAAACTAATAAGAACTACAGCTTGTCTTGAGTGTTGAGAGTTGGAGCAGATGATAGGTGCAGTATCTCTGATAGATTTGTTGTTGATGGCTGCCTCTATTCTAGCAACCTGTAACTTTATAAAAAATAAACCAACCAAACCAACAAGTTGCTGCTCCTCTTGTTCTTACAAGTGTTGAATCATTCCAGGTTTTGTACTGTGGTGTACCTATACAAACCAGAAAATAAGACCAAAAAGGACCAACACAAACTAATAAGAGAGGAAAGACCTGCAATATTGCTTTGAAGATGTTTGAACCTTCTTGATTAGCTACTTCATCCTGTTTTATCACTTGGAGTTGTTGGTGGTTCATATGTTGGAGCTTCTTAATGTATCTTATTGTGGCAACCTTCAGCATTATGCCCTTGCTCTCCAAATCCCACTGCATCTTCTCAAATACTGCACAACCAAGCAACTTGCATAAGCTAGCAAACAAAGGTGCAGGCTGCTGTAACTTGTACTTTGGATTTATTCCTTGTGTGCTATAGATTGCTGGACTTGTGGATGAATGATGTTGTTATTGGATATTGTATGTTGGATGGTTTAAGAGTTGCAGCTGCTTAACTACCTGCCACATCCTGTACCTGCACCAAAAGAAGCCAAGGCAAGTACATGTACTAGGTACAATATACCAATAAGAGGTTGCATTATAGCAGCCTGCACCTCAGTTTGCTGGCTCCATTGTTGAAGTTCTACATCATACTTGCATCTCCCAGGAAAGGTCCAGGTTTTCAAATATTGTATCATGCCACTACTGTACCAGGATGCACATTTAAAAGGCCTTCCTGTACCAGGATGCACATTTAAAAGGCCTTCCAATTGATGGTTGATATGTTACAGGTTTGTATGTACCTGCACAGCCAAGAGAGAAAAGAAAAAGGAAGAAAACATCTATTCTAATCCTAACTTGTAAAGTTAGTTTGTTTATTCTAAGCAAGCAGGTAGCTGGGGAGACTTTCCCCTTTATAGTGATCCTAACTATAGAACCTTCAAAGTAGTTATAACTATGCATAATAATAACCATTTTGAATAGTAAGTTGGACCAACAAAGTTGAAGTGGTCATGGTGGTTTCTTGATTCTCTTGAGCCTTCTTCTTCTGAAGTTAGTCATTTCCACCTTGTCTAGTTCCATATGAGCTCTTGCCTCTTTGGGAAGATCTTGCTTGCTGAAGTAGAGTTCTGGAGCAGTGCATTTGTGATTATGTTTGGACAAACTATCAGCTGTGGAGTTGGCTTCTCTGAAGGTGTGGCAGCAGCTGAAAGATTAGAATTGGTTGATGATGTTGTTGAGCTTGTCTAGTAGCTCTGTGATGGCCCAAGGTGGCTTTGCTTCATGTTGCAGCCACTTAAGTAGAAGCTGAGAATCAACTTCCAGCACTACCTATGTATAACCAAGTTGAAGACACCAAGAGAGACCAAATATTGCAGCCTTAATCTCTGCTTGGTTGTTAGTACCTGCACCCAACTGGATTGCATAAGCAAATATGAGTTCACTATGTGCATTCCTAAGGATTCCTCCTCCACCAATGTTGCCAGGGTTATTAAAAGCACTGCCATCAGTGTTCATTTTCACCATGTGGTCAGTTGGCTTGGTCCAGCAGACAAGAGTGATTTTGGTGTCATGGTAACACTTTTCAATCAAAAGGACCAGGTCCCTCCAGTTATTTGGCCAATCAATATATGGAAATGTAGTGTTGAGTAGGTTAGAGGTGTCTTTGAAGATGGAGAACTTCACTCTAGCAAGATTAGATTGATTTCCACCATACTTGGAAGCACATCTATTCTTCCAAAGGTTCCAGCAGATGAAAATAGGAGTTGCATGCCAAATAAGTTTGTGAGCCTCATTCTTGTGCTTTGAGTTCCACCATCTCATTAAAAAGTTTTTGATAGGTGTGTACTCTTTATTAATGCCCAAGGAGTCAGCAAACATCCTCCAAATACACTGAGCAAAATCTTCTGCAACAAAGATGTGCTCAATGGTATTCTGTCCAGGTCTATAGCAACAATAGCACTGTGAAGGAGCTTGTCCAAAGCTAATAAGCTTTTTATTAGTGGTCAACTTCCCTCTAAGGATTCTCCAAACCAGGAATGAACATTTGAAAGGGATGAGCTTATGCCAAGTGCATGAATTTGACACAGTCTTGGTCCTCTTTTCTCTGATATGCTCCCAGGTAAAAGAGCAACTAAACCCTCATGTGCTATTTGGGATCCAGCAGGGATGGTCCTATTTGAGGGGTTGGTAGTTAATGTGAGTGTCTAAGATGATTGGTACAAGCTGAGAGGGAGTTTTTTGGATGATCAGATCAACATTCCATTGGCCATTAGTAATAAAATTTGGAACTTGAGTGTTGTTGAATCTGCAACTTTTAGTTGTGAAGTATGCTAAGGGGCCAAATCCAAGCCAGTTATCCCAATAAAAGAGGCAGGAGCCTGAATGAATTTGCCACTGAATATGGGGTTCAATGTTATATTTATTGATCATCAGGTGTTCCAGGTCAAGGATTGACCTGTATCCCATTTCTTGGTGATGATATTGGCCCTCTGGCAGTATTTGATATTGACCCTCTGGCAGTATTTGGCTTTAATGAAGTCTCCCTATAGGGTATTCTTAGATCTAAGTATCCACCACTATTTGTATTGAAAGGACTTAGCCACATCTGTAATTTGCCTTACTCTTATGCCTCCTTCATCATAAGGAAAGCTCAGATTCTTCCATGAGGACCAGTGATACTTCCTTTTATCATTTTTCCATCCCCAGAAGAAGTTGGCTGTTATGATTTATATCTGTTTGATGGTGGTTGAAGGTGGAGTACTAGCTGATAGCAGGTGTATTGGCATGGCTTGGATAACATGCTTGATTAATACAACTCTTCCCCCATAGCTAAGGATTTTTGCATGTCATCCAGTGATCCTGTTAACCACTTTTGCAATAAGATCAGAATAATAAAGTACTATTTATCTGCCAATATAGATAGGACATCCCAAGTAAGTTATGGGGCTATCTTTTTGGTTGAAGCCTGTAATTTTCTTAATTCTCACCACAGTAGACTTGAATGCACTGGAGGGGATCATGAAGTGACTCTTATTCTTGTTGATCAACTGTCTAGAGACTTTTTCATAAGCATCTACAGTATCCATGATAAGTGTCAAAGTCTGCTTTCTTCCTGAAGAGAAGATGATGATATCATCTGCAAAGCTGAGATGGTTAATCTGAGGACCATGATTTACCATATAGAAGCTATGAAATTGAGGATGATGGTGTAGGTTGTTCATGAGTCTAGAGAGCACCTCAACTCCAAGGATGAATAAGGCAGGGGAAAAGGGGGCTTCATTGCTTGAGACCCCTTGTTAAATGAAAGAAACCATGTCTTTAACCATTAACTATGATAGAGTACCAATTGTCTGCCATAATTCTCCAAGTCATGTCAATGAATCTTTCACCAAATCCCATTCTTCTCAAGACCAGACAAGTGTAGGACCAAGAGACCCTATCATAAGCTTTAGCCATGTCAAGTTTGATCACAACATTGCCTCCTACATTTGGATTTTTGATCTGGTGTATGATTTCTTGTGCAAGCATAATATTCTCAGAGATGCTTCTATTCTTGACAAAGCCAGATTGATTAACGAAGATAAGGTTAGGAAGAATTGGAGCCAGCCTTAAACAAAAGACTTTGGAGATGATTTTGTTGGTGAAGTTACTCAGACTTATGGGTCTGAATTCAGAGATTTTGGTAGGATGGTTTACTTTTGGAAGTAGAACCAAACAAGTACGGGTGAAGTAATTAGGAATGGCTTGTCCACAGAAAAAGGAATTGACCACACTAAGAAGATCTTCTTTGATGATATCCCAGCACATTTGAAAATCTTTTCCATTCATCCCATCTGGACCTACTGCTGAGTTTGGATTCATTGTGAATACTATATTTCTTAATTCATCCATAGTAGGCATGGCTTGGAGATCCTTATTATGCTTGTCAATAACCATTGAGGGGATGCACTGCAGAGCCTATTGCTGAATATACTTGTCCTGCTTAGTGAATATGTCTTGGAAGTGCTTGCAAGCTGCTTCAGCTATTTTAGTATCTCCTTGCACCCAAGAACCTTCTTCAGTTTGGATCCTGTGAATATACGGCTTCCTTCTCCTACCTCTGATAAAGGCATAAAAATAGCTAGAGTTCATATCTCCTTCTTTGAACTAATGCAACTGAGTTTTCTGCCTGAGAATTGCATATTCCATATTTAGGTATTTGATGTATTCAGCATTGATGGCATGAAGCTTAGCCCTGTTTTCATTGGAGTGCATATTGATCAGGTTCTCTTTAGCTTTTCTAACTTCCTCCTCATATTCTTTAACTCTAGCATAAATGTCTCCAAATTGATTTCTGGACCACCTGCTAAGAGTGGAAGCTAGTCTCTTCATTTTTTGGTGAAAGCTCCATATTGGATTACCTGCTACTGATCTGCTCCAACACTCCTTAACAGTATCTATGAATGAGGGTTGGTCTGACCAGCAATTCAAAAATCTGAAGTACTTGTTGGGGTTGTGATGATGATCCACCATTTCCAAGAGCAAGGGGCAATGATCTGAGCCCACAAAAGGGAGATGAGTGATGCTAGTGTGAGACATGGTGTCCAGCTACTTGTCATTAACCATCCCTCTATCCAATCTCTTCCAAACTCTAAACATAATACCTCTTAGGTTGGACCATGTGTATTTCTGCCCAGAGAAGCCAAAATCCTGCAAACTACAAACTTTTATAATACTGATAAAGTCAAGACTCTTTCTCATATTATAAGTAAGCCCTCCAAGCTTTTCTTCAAGGTCTGTATAACATTGAAGTACCCTAAGGTGCACCAAGGGAGGGGAGTGATTGACTGTTGTAGTAGACTGTCCCAAAGAGGCCTTCTAAGTTGGTCCTTGCATTTTGCATAGGCAAAGATAGTGATGAACTGATTTGGGATCATAACATGATTAACCACACATGTGATCAATTGCTCATCATTTTCCTAAATCCTACAGTCAACGTCTTTGCTCCAAAAAATCCAAGTCTTACCATTTGGATTATGGATTGGCATAGTCCATATTAAGCTGATTTCTGAAATGCTGCAGTTGAGAATTATCAGAAAAGGCTCCAATAAGGCAATAAGGGAGATTTGATGCATGTTTTTTAGCTGCTTGATCCTTTCCATGGATCCTTGGGTGTTAATACCTCTCACATTCCAGCTGAGGATACTAATCATTGAGAGGCTTTGGAAATGTGGAGCTTGGTTCTTAGTTTGCCTATGGGGGCAGATATAGTAGAGCTTTTTGCCTTGGTTCTAAGTCTGGTCCTGTGTTTCCTTCTGGGGGATAGGCCTTGTGAACTAGCCACCTGTTGAATCTCTTCCTCATATACATTATCAGAAAAGGGGTTGAAGGTTTTGATTTAACTGCTCACTTACAATATTATTTTCATTCTGATCTTGCAATGACTGATAATCATTATTCTCTTCATTTTCTGACTCACACACAACATACTCATCAGTAAGATTGTGTATGTTGGTGTTTTTATGTATTGTTATAATCAACCAACATGATTAGACACTTTCAGGGCTAATTGAGAAATAATAGACATTCAAAACATGATCGGATTAAAAGTGGATTTCAAAGGAGAAGTTGGGAAAAAATACGAAGAAAATGCATCATATTGAAGTGTGTCTGTATCGCGCATTGAGCTTCACAGATTTAATTCCAACACTTGGAATTTATTTGACTCAACAAGATGGTGTGCGCCAGGTCCGCATCACGGACCTAGTTTCTGGTAAAACAGATTTTTACCAAAATAGATAATGCAAAATTTCACTAAACGGAACCAAGTCCGCGTCACGGACTTTAGTGTGCTTACTTTAACTCCATATTTTTGATGTTATAAGTAGAACCTTTGCATATTTTATTAAGAAGTAGATTAGATTGTCAGATTTGGACTGAAAGAGATGATGGAAGAACTACTTTTGGGTGATATTTCTTCTTTTCTTTCAATTGAATTCAAGTTTTTTATTTTATTCATGATTTGTGTAATTATGTTATAAACTATGAGTGGCTAAATCCTCTTGTTCTTGAATTTTAGCCTCAAGATGAAGGTTTAAATCTTATTTTCTTTGGTTAAAAATGGGTTTTTGTATGTGATTACTCCTATATTCATGTTTTGATTATTTTAATGCTTGATCACCATTAGAACAAATTTGTTGTCCACCCAAAACTAGGAAGACAAAAAGGGGATAGAACACTAGAATATAGGGAGCATGTTTGTTCTAGAATTACCTAGAATAATTCATGTATAGAATAACTGTGACATATATCTATATACCATGTTACTAAACAAGATGATATGATTAATGCATTTTCATTGGTTAATACTTATTCCCGCTCAACGATGTAGTTAAGTTGTCACCAAAAGTTGGTAATTAAATATCGGAAGATCATAATTGTAAAATCAACCCTGTAAATCAGTAATCGAAAGACCCATTTGATACGAAAGTAAAGGATGTTAGACCAGAAATCTTTAAGTGCTACAACCCTGGGACTCTTCCTTAAATTGATAAAATTTCTCTAATATCTTTGAATCATTTCCTTATATTATTTTTAGTATAATCATTTTAGATATAAATGAACTCAAATCTTTGCAAACACACATGAATAATTTGATTAATGGAAAAGCTAACCAACACCTTATTAAACTTTCTTGTGGGTTTGATATCCGGCTCTTACAAAGGGTCACTATATTACTTTTGAGACCGTGTACACTTGCTTGTGCGTTTGGACACAACAAACTACTAAAACACTTATTTTTTTTAAATAGTTTCTTTTACTAATTATCAAAGAATAAGGTATAAGAACTAAATGAAGTACCTTAAAATCCTTATAGACATCTTCAAGGTTAAGTTATTTTTATAAAAATTTGAATTAAGTGTTCATGTTTATTTGAAAAACATGTGAGGTTCCACGAGATATTTACATGTAATACGGAAGTAATTACGGAATTATGAGAATAAGAGTACTAATGAGACAAGATTGGCTAAGTTCTTGTTATGGCCTAATATGTGAATTCAAAGTTCATTTCATACATGACATGTTATGCATGGAATTCAAGATATAATCAGAGGTAAGGGGTCTATTTACCCAAATGATTATATATATTATACAGATGACCACAGATTGGCAATATGATGCCGATTAACTACCGAAAAGACCACCATTGATAGCATTTGGTTGGGTATGTCATGAATTTGCATCAATATATATATATATATATATATATATATATATTCACGACATGCAATTATATGAGCATATCATGCATATTTGATTACTATGAGGTCAGATGTCATTCGAGAGGCTATCAGAGTTTCAACTTCAGATGGTATTTCTATTACCTTTTTTTATCGCCACTATTTATGATTTCACTTTTTGCCTCACATACCTATACATTTTATTCATACTGATGTCCTGTTGGCTGGGGACACTGCATTTGTTTTACATACGTGCAGGTCCAGGTAGGGATTCTAACCAACCCTTCCGCTAGGATTTGGGACTCAGCTGTGATTTGGTAAGCTCCACCTCTTCCTTGAGCTTTCATAGAATGTCTAATTTAGTTGTATAGTTTGGGTATAATTGGGGCCTTGTCCCGACAGTGTTTATAACACTCTTAGAGGCTATTGTGGACACATTATTTTGGATTTCCTTTTTGTAGCTTTCAGTCTATAGCCCATAGGCTCTGCATGTATATATATATGTGTATGTATATATGTCTTTAGTTGCATCTTCGTCAGCTAGCTAGTAATTTATCATCTTGGATTATCTACCTTTGATTATATGATTTGTTAATATTCAGGTTATGACCTTAACAGTCCAAGCTTAGTATTTCAGATGTAGTGTTGCCTGATCTTTTGGGTCTCCAGTTTAGTTAGCTAGTATGTTCTATGGCTAACTTGATCAATTACGGTATTGAGTGCCAGTCGCACCTCTCCTATTTTAGGGTGTGATAGTGTCTCCTCACTTACCCCATACTATAAGGTCCAAAGCTGCAAATGTAGTTATTGCTTCTCCATCCCAGTCTCAAGAGGAGGCAACAGGGTTGGGTGATGAGCAAGGCTCTAAAATGGAGTTCAGCTCCGAAAAAGAAAATACTCTGGGCAGTGATGAGGAAGTTGAGAGTGTAGAAAGTATTGAGAGGTTTACAGCCTCTAAAGAACTTGATCCGATCACCTTAAGAATACTAGTTGACTTCATAAGGAATAGGTTCACTATTTTGAGGTCCCAGCGCATCTTCAACCACGACCTATCATAAAGGTCTAGCGGTATCAACAAACGTACTATAGTACTTGAAATCCAGCTTGTCACCGACAATTTGACTATGATGCCTGATATCAAAGAGGCGTTCGACCACCATCAATTCAATTGGATGAGTATACCATATGGCTACTATGGAGAGGGGCTCGCACGAGAGTTTTTTATCACATATGCAGCCATATTGCTGAACTCCATCATAAACGAGTCATCGAGGAAGAAAAGGAAAGAGTTAACATCAAAGTTGCCACTGTTGGAAGATGTTTAGATATGGGGAGTCTGAGTAGATAATTTTGAGGCCACACTCCTCTGGTTCATACATGGACCAGATTATGTCACACCACCGATAGGGTTGTAAGAGCACCACACTATTTAGTCCTGAGTGAGGAGCAAATAAAAGATCCTACCTCCTGAGCTGATATTCTGAGGTGGATAGCATAACAAATTGCTATCGAGGGAATTGATGCATCTTGGGTAACGAACCCGAGATAGTTGATTAAAAAGGTGTCCCTCACTTTTGCGGATAAATTTTAGTGGGCTATTGTTCGAGCTCACCTAACGACAACACTAAATGATAATACTCTCTTTTGATCATAGGTGTCATTGGTCGCGTGTTTCATGGCTCGGTATGATTTATATATGATTTATATATGGGTCAGTTGATTATAGCTAAAACTTGAGTCTGATCCCTCAATGAAAAAGCCAGATTGCCTTTCTCGTATTTAATCCAAAAGTTGTGTAAGAGTGCGGGAGTCTCTATCATCTAATTCCTAGATCAATGCACCACAGCCACAATGGCCACAAATATCTCATTGATAAAGGATGCTGATAACCTAATCTATAAGGTTAGAACATCCTGAGCTGCGTCCCAGTCACTATCACACTGGGTCTACTACTGTCCACTTTATCTTTGGAGGGGGTTCTACTACCCCACCTAATAGTCAGGCTTCTAAGCAGCTTAAGGGCGAGAGCCGACCTCTTTCGACAGTAGCAGACATTAGGATATTAGTGACTGTGCCATATGAGTTCCTTTCTAGATTAGTTACTGACCATCTTCAAGGGTGATATTGGACAAGGTTATTGTAAGACTACCACAGGTAGTCTAGACTCAGGTTCACCAAGTGGAGGACTGACTTTGCATCGACCTTAGGAGAGAGATCAGTGTCTTGCAGGGTCGAGTAGATAATCTAGAGGCACACCTTATTGTGCAGATTGATAGCTTGGGAAGTTTGGATGCCAAGTATGTAAAGTCACAGTTGGAGTCACTATATTATGAAAGCTAAAAGAAAAGTCTGCCATTATTGCCCCTTAATTGACACTGATGTGTTAATACAGTTATTTGTTGCCGCTCTAGAGACCATGAAACTATATAAGGTGTGGGGTATTATACCAATATTTGAGCTTGATAAAAAGGGAAAGGGCAAGAAGTACCACGATAGGTCGAGTCTTCCCGCTGACACACCAAATACTGAGGTAAAGCACTTGAGAAAAGCATAAAGGGCTGCAAAAAACAAAAGTTAAGGAAAAGGAAGAAAGAGAGCGGTAGCAGATTGAAGCTGCATAGGTTGGAGCTTCGGCGAGTTGAGTCACTCTAGCCCAGACTTCTAAGATTCCTTGTTCTAAGACCACCACCGGTGGAGTGCCTTCAGGCAAATCCACTCCTGCTACTAGCAATGACCCTTTAGGCGAGCCCACATCATTGAGCGTATCAACCACCACTTGTGCCACTTCTGAGACACAGACTAATTCCTAGGGCATCATAGATATGATTACCTCCCTTATTTTCACTTTTGAGAGTGTTGACATGCATTGAGGACAATGCACAACTTTTTGGTGGGGGTTGGGGCATCCTGGCCACTTAGGTGTTTTTCTTACCATGTTTTTTTTCTTTCAAGTGTATTATCTATAGTAGAAATAGCATGTTTAGGTTGTTTGATTTTGTGTAAATATAATAAGTCTGTAGAAGTGGGCATGTAGCCTGTGAGTTTGAAACATATGCTTTGATTTGAATAAAAATGACCCTTGTTTGAAAATTCTTAAAAATGCTATGTATTTGTATCTGGACTGTGAAAATTGACTTGCTAGAATATTTGTATGATATTCAACTTATTGATGTGTCGATCAAATGCTACCTAGAACATGAATGTGTCAATTGGTGCTAGATAATGTAGGTTATGTGCCATATGTGTGTGAGTTGAATTCCCTAGTTCAAACTTCGCATATGTAAGCTAGAACTTGCCTGGATGGTCACACTAAAATGATTGAATAGCTTGATTAGGATAGGATCATAGGTCGTTATTGAAAATAGTTCACTTATCCTAAAAAACCAAAGAAATGAAATTGTACCATTTGAACTAAAAGTTTGAGTCTGAAAAAGACCTTTTCTTCGAAATAACACAATTCACCTTCTTTGTTTGATGGTAGACCTTTATCTTGGACCTGGTCCCTCCTAGGATAATGTGTACCTCAACTCAGGCTAAAATACTAAGTTGAGGGTGACTACTATAGAGAAAAGAGAAATAGTTGGGGTATGAAGAGAAATGTGTAACGAGAGAAAAAGAAAAGAAATGGGTTGTGTCCATAAGGAAAAAGAAGAATAAAAAATAATGAGAAAAAAAATAAATGCAATGCGACTTTTTTTAGAGAAAGGAAAAATGAGCGAAATCCACACCCAAGCATAAACAAAAGAAGAAAATTGGGGTGACATAAATTTGGGTTGGAAAATATGTAGTTAAGTCAATGTAGAATCTTGGAGGGGAAGAAAAGTCACTTATATGATAAATATATCCTACCTAAGCTCGAGCCTACATTACAAGCTAAGAAAATCCTATCGTGATACTAAATGAGCTATTCGAAATTTAAAGTGTAGAAAATAAGGGCAAGCCAATGGTTTATATATGTGCATTGGTTGAACTTCGTTTGACAACGTGAGTGAAATCATTCTAGTCTCTATTTTGTTTATATACGTTGTGAGAGAGACTTCTTTGTGGTGTGGCCACTATGACTGCACTGTTTTGTTGTTAATTTGGCTACAAATTATTGTTTGCATTAATTTGGTTGACTGTGAGTAGTGAACCGCATAAATAGATTCTTGCAATTTAGTTGGAATATTTGGCGTATTGCATAGCCAATGTGAATTGAAATTGAAAGGGTCATGTACATTATGTTTGGGGCTGCTGTACATCTTCTAAGAATCGTTTGTATTTACGCGTCATTGTATTTTGTTTAGTTTTTATTTCTTGAGGAAAAACAATGGTTCTAAGTTGAGGGTGTTGATATGTCACGAATTTATGACACTTTCGATGCTTAAAACATTGAATTAGGGTTCCAAGCATTTTTTTGTAAATATGTTGTGCATTTTTATTTATTTTTACTGGAAAGTTAAGTCGCGCACGAGGATGGGATGAAGTATTGATTTTTGCTAAAGTTCACTGAAGACTGTGGTTTCACGAGGTCCTCCATAAATCATAAAGGCTTATACGACTTGTGGAAGTTGACTATTAAAAGCAATGTTGTGAAAGAGAACAAGAGTTTGTTGTCTAAGTGGAGTCCCATGAAACCCTTCAAAAGACGTGGATGGTCACATGAGTATTGAAGAAGGATCATGAAAGTGAGGAAATGAAGTGGTTGCAAGAAGTTTAGTCAATTTCCATGAGACCCACTATGTGCCGTGGAAGCTAAGATGGGTCATCGACAATGCCCATGAAGAAGAGTCTGAGAAGACACAAAAATAGTCCAAGGCAAACCACATTAGGCCTTGAACAGACCGTTGTGTCCTAAATGAGCTGTAAAGTTCCTCTGTGGAATGATAAACTCAGAAGTTGTTGAAGCCAAGGCAAAGAAAATGGAGTACCTCTAAGGAGGCGTGAATGTCACCACGGTCTGTGAAGTGTCAACATGAACCTGGCCGACTTAGTTTTCCTACTTTGTTTAGAGTTTGGTTTTGTTTTCTCTTAACCCTCTACATAGGGTTTATGTTTATGTTACACAAGTTTTCCAGTTTTTGAGCATAGAACAACATGTGAGACATATTTTCGAACAACTTTTGGTGATATAACGTGATTATTGATTCTTTTCCTATTCTTGATTTGTTGCTCATCTTTTGATTCAAGATTTACTACTTCTCAAATGAAAGTGATTGTGATATGAATTCTACACAACATCTTACCTTTTTGCTTATGAATATGAGTAGCAAAATCCCATGACTAGGATTGTGGAAACCATGATGGCATAATTAATACAGGCAAACATAAAGGTGATTTTCGATAGATCTCCAAGCATACATTATTTTTATCTTCATCTTGTTTCTTTCTTAACAATTGTACTCATTAAAACTTGCCTATATTCATTAATTTCTCGGGAGAGAGGTAGTAATTAGGAAAAGATAACTATAAAGGAAATTCGAAGCTGCAAACCTTCGTCTAAGAAGTTGAGTCTAAGAGGAAATAGTTTTTTTAGTTCAAAAGCAAGGTTAGATAGACATACATTTTGAGACCAGAAGGTAACAAGTGAAATTCATCTAATAATGTCATAAGGGCTTTAGATGTCCATAACTTTCTTGATTTTTGCATGTGATACATTGAAAAAGAATCACTAATACGAGACATCTACTGAGTTACATGTCATGGGGAACACATTCCTAGATACATTCTCAAAATTATCCTCAAAATGATATACTTTAGGAGTTAAAATAATGGGAAAAGACCAAAATATCCCTGACTTGAAAACTATCAAAATGTCGTACGGACGGGACCTATGATTTGTAGGAATTTCTACAATCTATCGGAAGCATCCGTAGAAGGCATGTCCAAAATCTGAGGCTACTAAAATTGCATTTCCATCCAACGAACCTGGTCTACGAGTCATAGACTCCCCAACGAGTTGTAGGGACCATTCGTCCTGTACAACTGCAAAAGCCCAAAAATCTAATTCTCTGAACCTTACTCTACGATTTATCCTATGACCCGTAGAACTACCTATAATCCATAGGATCCTCTCGTGGAACTTAACTTGAGCCAATGGAATTTTTCATTCCTTAGGACCTTCCTACAATCCCCTTCTACAGGCCGTAAGACCTTATACGATTCGTAGAAGTCACTCATAGTCCATACCAATACTTAGCCAATTTCCAATTTCTAGTACCCTACCTACGAGACCTTCCTAAGGTCTGTAAGACTTCCTATAACTCATAAGTTAGCTCATAGGACCTACACCAACAACCTTTTCTGCAACCTTTTCTGCAACCTTTTCTTTTCATTCTGACTTTCCAACTTTCGGGGTCTTAGAATATCTCCCTTGAGAACATTCGTCCTCGAATAAGACTCAAGCTAGCATGAATAGAATAGGAAAAGAGATCTAACAACCCAACATGAATCCAAACACATCAAAATGCATAAAACCCAGGAGTAATCAACTCCAACCTAAAACATGAATTAAAAATCAATTTCATGAACATGCATGCATACGAAAACATGAGAATGATAGAAATGAATGAATCCGAAAGAGTGAACATGAGGAAACTAAATACCTCAAGATGGAATAGAGGAAAAGAGATGATGATAATAAGTTATCATATTGGTTTCGACCTTCCAAGTATCACCCTCAACTAGTTGGTTCCTCCAAAGGGCATTAACCTAAGCTAGTTCTTTATATATCAACTTTCAGACTTGTCAATCTAAAGTCTCAATCGAAACCTCTTCATAAGATAAATTTTCTTTCACACCAACATTCTCCAATGGCACAATAGAAGTAGGATCATAAATCACTTCCAACAAAGAGACATGAAACACTGGATGCACCAATGCCAACTCCAAAGGCAAATCCAATTCATAAGCCACCTTACCAAAATGCCTCAAAATTTGATATAAGCCTACATATCAGGGACTAAGCTTCCCTTTCTTACCAAAATACATTACACTCTTCATGGGTGAGATTTTTAAGTATTGTAATTGCCGTCCATGTAATTTTTGAAATAATGCATTCATTTCATTATTTAGAGCATTCCTATAGAGACCCCAACTCATTTATGACTTGCTGGCATGTTTCCCTATTTTATAGCTCTTGAAACTTAAAAAGTTGATTTCAAACATTAGGTAAAAAGCCTTAGAACAGAATTCTAATGATGCCATCAACTTTAGAATGGCCAAATTAGGCTAGTAGCATATCAGTATGAGTAGTGAGGCTTTTGGTGCGAGTTTGGACCATCAGGCATTTTAGTCTTTGAAATTTGGCCTATGTTTTCCTTTGGTCAACATTCATGGAAAACACACTCGTATGACAATTCTTTCAATGTAGTTATCTCTAGAATGTTGAGTTTGGTCTAGAACAACCTTTTGTATTCTTTTTGAGGCTTCTGGTCTAATACCAAAGATCGTCGTAAAAATTGGCTAAAAGTGACACTTAGGTTTGGGACCCACCTATTGTCAAAATAACCTCGTGTAGGAATTTTAACTGTGCCATTGAGTTTAGAACGCTGAATTTGGTGGAATACCATATCTCATTTTACCACATGGGGTTCCGAGCACCCCGTTGGAGACTTGGCACTTTCAAAACTCCATTGCACCAGCCGTGTCTGGTCTAGTTTCTAAAGCCACCCTGGGTCGCTAAAGAGACCCCTCACTTAAGCAATAGGGTTTTGCTTAAGTGAGGCCCGCCTATTTTAGGTGGTCGCTTAAGCGACCTAGTTGGTCACTTTTGTGACTCTTAGGGACTTATTTGATGCGTTAATTTTAGTTTTTCTCTCCAACATAAAATTTAGTTTTCTCTCACATTTCTTGGCAAAATTGTGTGATTCAAAAGCCAATTTGTAGGTAATTCTAGGAAAAGGTGTTGGAAACTTTGAAAAGTGGTTGGGAACCTTTGATTGAGGAAAATTTCAGACTTAAAATGTTGCCACAACCTTGTTCTTGAACTTAGCTAGAATTTTGATGCATGTTCTTGTTCTTACTTATTCGAGCCCTGAATTATGCTCTAATTTGAAATAAAAGTTTAGGGAAGTAAATGAGACCTTTTCATCAAGTCAATTCCAAAATTACCAAAATGTGTCCCACATTCCCCTTTTTGACTTCAAAATTGGTCTATCTCTGTGTTTTGTAAATTTTGTGTCAAAATGACCTTGTTGACGTTATGTACCTATTTTTTATAGCGTAGTAGCATTCAAAGGCCATTCAGAAAAGGAAGGATCCAATTCTTTGACTTTGGAGCACTCATAATCAATATACAGGTAGGCTACAGCTTCCCGTTCCTTTGATTGAGCTTTGATTATGTTAATGCCTATTGATTTGCTAGAATTTAGGGTGGTTAGACGTTGAACCAT
Organism: Solanum dulcamara; assembly: GCF_947179165.1. Classification (NCBI taxonomy): domain Eukaryota; kingdom Viridiplantae; phylum Streptophyta; class Magnoliopsida; order Solanales; family Solanaceae; genus Solanum; species Solanum dulcamara. The sequence continues at coordinate 23,386,035 of NC_077242.1, forward strand.
GCTTAGGTGTTTAGAAATAATGTCTTAGATTTATCTTGGGGAATTTTGGGAACTTTTGAGCATGATGGAGACTTGTTAGCTTGTTGCTTTGCATTATTGATCATCCTTATCCCGTGGTGTGTTTGAATGCTTATTTGATTAAATGTTTGAAGCATGTTTGGCCTTAGTGTAGGTTTAACTAGTGCTTGCCTTAGTTTTTCCCCAATATTTTTATGGCTTACTTAGATCTTTTTAGACTGGTGTAGAAGACTTGAGTCTGATAGCTTGTGTTAGCTAGGTGGTAACCTTGCTCCATTGATACTCTATCCTTAAGCCCCCAATTTTTTGGCTTTGCAAGTTACGTTGGCGACATTGAGTTTTGTTTGACTCAAGTGGTTGAAATGATTAACTAAGGGTGGAAGATATTTAACAATGAATTATGACCATATCCTAATGTGAACCCTCTCAGCAGGTACATTGAGACTTTTGGGGGGCATTAAGATTCAAGGTCTGGACTCAACCACATTGATACTTTTGAAAGACATCCAGATTTTAGGTCTAGTCTCAACCATATCAATATCTTTGGCAATTATCCAAATTTATGTTTTGGCCTCGATCACACTGTTGCCCTTGAAGAGCATCCAAATTCAAGGTCTTGCCTCTGTACTTTGAGATTCTATTGGTTTGGTTTAAGGTTCAAATCTCAAAAGTTTTAGCTATTCTATGTATTTCTTGAGCTTATGAGATTCTGCTTGGGTTTTTATTTAAACTTGTGCATGAGTGTACCTTCTGGGTTAATGAAGGCTCATTTAGGTGTAGTTAGCTTGTAGATTAGTTAGTTCTTTCTACACTCGCATGCATTACTTTACCTTATACTTGTGTTCTTGACCTTCGCTCAATTCTATTCCTTCTTTTCATATTGCCTTTACTTTTCAAGCTTAGTTGGCCCATGATGCATACTGGGTACCTCTTGTTTTGATATTCATACTACACTCCACATCTATTTTCGTGATGTAGGTCCGAGCATCATTTGCCAACGTTGATTCAGGCCAGCTACAGTCTACTTTAGAGGCATGAGTGAGCATTTGGCATTTTTGGATCTTCATGTCTCCATCTGTATATATTTGACTTGTCTTTTGCTTTTTGAGACAATCTTATTTCATGGTCCGCTTTTAGGACTTGTATTAGTATTTTATAGTAACTTTGTACTTGTGACTTCCATATTTTATGAGAGATCTTATATTTTGTTGTATACATGTTATTCGATGAGCTTCTGCTTATTCTTATTGTTCTTGTTATTATTTTAGTATTGTTTAGTTGATACCCTTAATCTTATTACTTTGCAGGTCCAAGATATGGGTTGGATTACCTATTGGTAGGTTAAAGTAGGTCCCATCATGACTCGAGAGGTCGGGTCATGACAAGTTAGTATTAGAGCCCCAGATTCACTAGTCTCATGTGTACAGAGTTAATGTCTAGTCGAGTCCTACCAATTGGTGTGGAGACATCCATAACTTATCTTCGGGAGGCTACATAATGTCATTGGGAATATGTCTTATTTTGTATCACTTTGTTGCAATGTGTGTATTATTGGTTTCATAAATCTCACTTGTTCCACTCTTTTTATAAGGATGGTTCGTACATATGGTACTGTGGCCGGTGGTGATGCAATCAAGCCTTCTGATAGAGTCCCAACTAGGGTAAAAGCTGACTTTAAGGTTGTGCCATGAATACAACACCATCCTAGGAGAGAGAACATACTTCAGAGCATGAGAAAGAACCTCAAGTAGAGCCTATTCATCATAGCTGGTAGGGCCGAGGCCATCCTAGCCACCACCCACACTAGTTATGGCTTTCGAGCTGGAGGCGACCATTATACAACTACTCACAGTACTATAGGGCATGTAGAAGAAGGCCCCTACTGCTGCTGCAGTCATGCCAGTGCAGTAGGGATAACATGTAGCAACGGCTCTAGAGGTTCAGCGGCCGCTAGCCTCGCCATTGCTCAATTAGCTATAGCCGATGAGGCCATGTCTCTGAGCGAGAAGAAGCTACTTAGGGTGTTCCAGAGGTTGTCCCCCCTAGATTTTCTAGAGCTATAACGGAGGAAGCCTAGGAATTTCTTATGACATACCAGGAGTATCTCCAGTCCTTGAGTATCATAAAGTCGAGAGGAGCTGACTTTACTGCTCACCAGTTCCACAGGTCCGCCAAATAGTAGCAGTACTCATATCTACATATCATGTTAGTTGGGTCACCATCGGTATCTTGGGAGGGGGTTTTTTGAGGCCTTCTTGTCTAGGTACATAGCACAGAGCATCATGAATAGGCTTCATGATCAATTCTCTAGGTTAGAGCATGGTTCCATAATCATCTCAGAGTACGAGGTGAGGTTCCATGAGTTTTCTTGCCATGTCACCATGATATTGCCCAGCGAGGAAGAAAGAGTCTGTTGTTTTATGAGGGGACTCAGATTTTAATTGAGGATTGAGACAGAGCCTATGGCTTTAGTAAAGAAATCAATTCTGGATATTGTATATCACGCCCATACTATCGCGCATATTCATTGTGAAGCCCATGGGAGTAACGAAAAGAGGGTTGGCCACCAGGGTAGTTACAATGGGTCCAAGTCTAAAGGCAGAGACTCTTACGATAGCCTCGCCAGAGGTTCCACCAGGATCAGTCTAGACTTTTTGTTTAAGTGGCATTGCATGGTTATGAGGGTAGCCAGCATCATTAAGGTGGTCCTAGCAAAGCCAGAGTTCGAGGGGATCAAATTTAGGTCCTTTAGGCCGTAGTGGTCGTATTCTTACGGGTCATTCTTCTCAGGGTTGTTATGACTATGGTGACCTATACCATTGGTATAGAGTGCCCATGGTGAGGGAAAAGAGCAATTGTACCAGCTTCCCTAATACCGGTGTTAGCAGTACCCCCTACAGTTAGAGCTAGAGGTCAGGATCAAAACCATCGGGGTGGCCGAAAGGGTGCTAGAGGTGGACTTTGGAGAGGTAGGATAGGTGGTAGATCAGACGCACAGGGTAGAGGGGCCCAACACTATTTCTATGTAGCTCCTTAATTGGAACTTATTTTCACCAAAAACGTTTCAAAAACATACCTGGTAAAATTTGAACTGAGATGGAACAGGTCTGCGATGCGGACTTGTCGCGGACCTTACTGTTCAAGCTTCATCCAAATTTTCTTTTTATTTTCTTTTATTTTTATTTTATACACTCACTTATACACTAAAACAAAATGACATTTTAGCAAACCAAAAAAATAATATTTTACACTACCTCATAAGTTTCTCCCGTGCAGCACCTAATTTAAAGTCGCGGCACGACTAAGTTGTAGCTTCATCATTCATCCTCAAGTTCTACAGTTTCCTTTTCACAGTACACATCACTACCAAAGTAATGCTTGACTCTTTGCCCATTAACTAGAAACGTGGACATTTTTGAGGAATTCCACAGTTCCACAGCTCCATGAGGTATCATACATACCACTTCAAAGGGGCTACTCCACTTGAATCTTAACTTTCCTGGAAAAAGTTTCCCGAATTCGCATAAGTGTGTTCGCACATTTTCATAGGCCTGGAGCCTAAACTCCTCCAACTCATGCAATTGGTTCAACTGCTTTCTCCCTACTAACTCTGGGTCAAGATTAAGATTCTTGATTTCCCAATAGGCTCGGTGCTCTAACTCAACTGGTAAGTGACATGCTTTACCAAATACCATCTCATATGGAGAGGTCTCGATGGGTGTTTTGTATGCCATTCGGTATGCCCAAAGTGCTTCATCTAATTTCTCTGACCAATCTTTTCTTTATATATTCACAGTCTTTTGTAATATTTGCTTTACCTCTTTATTGGATACCTTGGCCTGCCCACTGGTTTGCGGATGATATTCTATAGCTACTTTATGCCTCACCCCATACTTATTCAAGAGATTCTTCGCTATTTGATTTATGAAGTGAGATCTTCCATCACTGATAATTGCTCTAGGAGTGCCAAATCGAGTGAAGATGTGTTTCTTTAGAAACTTAGTCACTACTTTTGAGTCATTGATGGGAAGAGCTATGGCCTCAACCCACTTGGACACGTAATCTACTGCCACTAAGATATACTGGTTTCCACATGATGATGGAAACAGACCAATGAAGTCCATGCCCCATACATCAAAAATTTCGACTTCCAAGATATATCTCAATAGCATGTCGTGTGTTCTTGAGATGGTGCCCATTCGTTGGCATTGGTCACAGTTCTTCACATAGCCTGCAATATCTTTAAATAATATAGGCCAATAGAAACCAGATTGGAGTACCTTATGCGCAGTGCGCTCTCCTCCATGATGACCACCATATGGTGATGAGTGGCAACAATCTAACACTTGGTGCACCTCAATTTCTGGCATACACTTTCTTACCAACTTTTTCTTCTTTATGAGGTTGCATCTAGGGAAAATACCCCACTCACCAGGTAATTAACTATATCAACATACCACAGCAATTCAATCAACTCAAAAGCTTAAAGTTGCTCATCAGGGAATTCTTCTTTGATCTGCATCTGTTCCCCAATATGTGTCAAACTCTCTAGCCTGTAAAGGTGATCGGCAACTTGATTTTCACAACCCTTGCAAACTTTGATCTCGATGTCTAATTCTTGGAGCAACAGGATCTATCTTATGAGTCGTGGGTTTGCATCTTTCTTGTTGAATAGGTACTGAAGAGCTGCATGGTCAGTGTAAACAATTACTATAGTACCTACCAGATAGGATCTAAACTTGTCGAATGTATAAACCAATGCCAGTATTTCCTTCTCTATGACCGTGTAGTTATCCTGAGCAGAGTCAGGAGTTTTGCTTGCATAATAAATAGAGTGGGAGATCTTCTCTTTTCTGTGTCCCTAAACTGTTCCCACTACTGTGTCACTTGCATCGCACATCAACAAAAAAGGTAGCTCCTAGTCAGGAGCTATCAGGATGAGGGTTTCGATCAACTTCTTCTTTAAGATTTCAAAGGCCTACAAACATGTATCATCAAAAATAAATTTTGCCTTCTTTTCTAACAAGCTTCACATGGGTCTTGCAATATTTGAAAAATCTTTAATGAATCATCAATAGAATCCATCATGACCTAGAAAACTATGGATACCTTTCACTAAAACCAGTTGTGGAAAGTTCTCAATCACTTCAATTTTAGCTTTGTCTACCTCCAAACCATCTTTTGAAACTTTGTGCCCTAACACAATACCCTCCTTTACCAAGAAATGCCATTTCTCCCAGTTTAAGACGAGATTTATTTTCTCACACCTTGCTAGTACTTTCTCTAGATATTGCAAAAAAAGATCAAAAGATTCTCTAAAGACTGAAAAGTCATCCATAAAATCTCTATAAACTCTTCCACCATATCATGAAATAGAGAGATCATGCACCTCTAAAAAGTGGCAGGAGCATTGCAAAGACCAAATGGCATACGCTTAAACGCATATGTCCTATATGGGCATGTGAACGTTGTCTTTTCCTAGTCCTCTGGTGCAATGGTAATCTGATTATACCCCGAATACCCATCTAAGAAATAATAATACTCTTAGCCTGCTAACCTTTCAAGCATTTGGTCAATAAATGGTACAGGTTAGTGATCCTTCCTTGTGGCATCATTTAACTTTTTGTAGGCCATGCATATACGCCAACTAGTTACTGTTCTTGTGGGGATTAACTCATTCTTTTCATTAGTCACCACAGTCATTCCCCCTTTCTTTGGTACATACTGAACTGGGCTTACCCACTTACGATCAGAGATTGGGTACATTATGTCTGCATCTATCCACTTAATTATCACTTTCTTCACCACTTCTTTCAAGATGAGGTTCAATCGATGTTGTGGTTGCGCAATAGCCTTATGTCTTTCTTCCATGAAAATTCTATGCATGCATAAAGCAGGGCTAATACCACGAAGATCAACTATTTGCCATCTAATTGCCTTTTTGTACCTTTTTAATACCTCAAGTTCTGCCGTGACTTGCAAAGTAGATAAAAGAATTACAGGTAGGGTATTATTCAGTCCAAGAAAAGCATACCTGAGATGTGCTGGCAATTAATTCAACTCTAAGTTAGGAACTTCTTCCATAGATGGCTTTGGTGAAGGGCCCAATTCTCTATACAAAGGTTCCACATTCTTTTTCCACATGCTGACATTTGACATATCAAGTACACTAGCTAACTCTTTAGCTTCCATGTCCTCTTCAATATCTTGACCTATCACGGCTCTTTCCAAATGATCTTTTGCTAAGATGCATTGAGCTGAGACTTTCTCATCGATGCCAGTTATAGCAGACAACTCTTCATAGACTGCAGACAACTTCAGTGCCTGATATGCATTGAACACTTCCACTTTGTCATGTGCTCTCATAGTCAATCTACCTATAGCCATGTCAATAAGTGCACCACCTATTGCTAAGAATAGATGCTCCAAGATAAAAGAAACGTTTAGGTCAGGTTTAAAATCTAATATAATAAAATCAATAGGAAAGATGAGGGATCCCACTTGAACTAACACATCCTCAATAATACCATCAGATCTAACTACAGAATGATCAGCTAACTGTAACAAAATGGTGGTTGATTTAAGTTTTCCCAGACCTAATTTCTTAAGCATAGATCTAGGCATCAAGTTTATACTAGCACTTAGATCATAGAGACCTCTTGCATTACTGTACTTACCAATAGTTACCTTTATCGTGAAACTACCTGGATCTTTTTGTTTAGCTAGAAGCTTAACTTTGTTCAAGAATCTTTAACTACACTCTTCAGTGAGTGCCACTGTTTTAAATTCAGCTAACTTGCTCTTGTTGTCCACAATATCTTTGACAAACTTGGCATATTTTGGATTGCCTTGCAACACATCAATTAAAGGTACGTTAATTTGTACCTCTTTAAGTATGTCTATGATTTTTTCAAAACATTCCTCCTCTTTCTTCTTTTTAATTTTTGTGAAAATAAGGGAGGTGGTTTTATTTTCTGCTCTTGCTCCGTTTGTGGTCGACTAGATTTACTAGTTTCAATTTCCACAGCGTTACCTTTTCCTTCACAATCTTTGCTTTGTGGCACTAGCTCAACTAATGCTCATCCACTTCGAGTGCTCACAACATTTATCTTCTTGGGATTTGGACCAGTGTTACCTGGTAAACTACCTTGTGGGCACAGATTTTATACACTAGCTAGCTGTCCCACCTATTTCTCTAAATTTTGGGTAGTGATTTGGTATTGACGTACGTCTGCAACTAGCTTAGCTTGGTCATTCATGAGTTTTTAAGCATGTCTTCCACACTTATATTTCTTGCACTGCTAGATTATTAGTTACCCTGGTCTTTCTGGTTATCGTATTGGCCTTCGCTTTGTGGTCTATATAGACTGTTGTACTATTGCCTGCTCCCTTGTGGTCTAAATTATGTTTTCCCTTGGTGTTAATTTTGTTGATTTCCACCACATAAGAAATTCAGATGGTTTCTCCAGTTTGGGGTTGTAAGTATTTCCATAGTTATGATTACCTCCATCCTTAGGTACATTACCTATGAAATTCACCGACTCAGGATTAGCTCCACAGTATTCTACCATATGTTCACTACTGCCACACACCTCACACCACAGGTGTTGTTGTTGAACCATATTCACCAAAGCTTGCTGCTTTCTTATTTCTAAAGTGTTAAAATGCGTTGTCATTATATTTTTCATTGTTGCAATCTGTGCCGTCAAAACTATCACACATCAACTTCCTACATGCCTCCTTGTTTTTGAAACAGAGGTCTATCATTTCCTCCATTCCACTCAGAATTTCCCTAATATATGAAATTAAGAAATGTATGTAGCTCTTCATAGGTTTTCTCCATTGCCTGTCTACCTGCAGCAGAATCAAGAAGAATTTTGGTGTTGGGTTCCAACCCTTCTATGAAGGTATGGACCAACACCTAATTACCTTAATAATAGTGAGGACAACTAATGAGTAAAGATTTAAACCTGTCCCAAGATTGGTACAAATTTTCTCCAGATATTTTTTTAAAGCTTAAAATTTCAGCCCTCAACTTAGTTGTCTTCCTCGAAAGAAAGAATCTGATAAGAAACTTACAAGCCAAATCATTCCATAAAGTGATTGAATTTGGTGGTTCCAACTTTAACCACCTCTTAGATTCCCCCAACAAAGAAAAGGGAAATAATGTTAACCTCACATAGTCAGGAGATACCTCAATAGGCGTATAAGTACCACTAATCTCCAAGATGTTCTAGATGTGGACTTGGGGATCTTCATGAGACAAATATGTAAACTGCCCATTAAAGTGCAACAACTGCACCATGTTCTATTTCAGTTCAAATATTTCTCCAGTTGGGGATTTCTGAATGCTGGAGATGACATTTGCTGTGAGTGGGACTGCTACATCACGTACTGTCCTGGCTTCCATCTCCACAAGAATCTCTATAGGAATCTCTATAGGCACTTCATCAGTATCAGCCAGATTTACATGTGGTATGAGATATAGAGCAACTGCTCTCCTTCATTGCTGATGCAGAAACCTTTTTGGCTCAGCTAGCGGCTCTACAATATTTCCACTTCTGTCCAGTGTGCCTTTTTATGTTCTCCTGCCAAAAATAATAGCAAAGATAAAGTTGTTAACACAAACTCAAATAATAAACAAACTTCGCAAAAAAAACTATTGCCAAATTAAAAAAAATCTCGGCAACGGTGCCAAAAACTTATTCCGTTCAAATGTACACACAAGTGTACGTGGTCTCAAAAGTAATATGGTGACCCTTTTTAAGAGACGGATATCAAACCACAGGGAAATGCAATTAGGTATTTGCTAACTTTTCAATGAATCAAATTATTCATGTGTGTTTTCAAAGAGTTGAGTTCATTTATATCTTCAAAATAATTATATCAAAAATGATATGAAAATCTGATTTAACGATATTAGAGAAATTTTACCAATTTAAAGAAGAGTCCCTGGGTTGTAGCACTCATATATTTCTAGTTTAAAATCCTTTACTTTGGTATCCAATGTGTTTTCGATTACTGATTTACAAGGTTGATGTTACAATTATGATCTTCCAACCTCTAATTGCCTACTCTTGTTGAGAACTTAACTACATCATTGAGTGGGGATAAGTATGAACCAACAAAAATGCATAGATCCTTTTATCCTATTTAGTAACCAAACATGGTGTATAGATATGTGTCACGGTCATTCTATACATGAATTATTCTAGACAATTCTAGAACAAGCATGCTCCTTATATTCTAGTGTTCTATTCCCTTTCCATCTACCAAGTTTCGGGTGGATAATAAATTTGTTCTAATGGTGATCAATCATTAAAATAATCAAAACAAGAATATAAGAGTAATCACATACAAAATCCATTTTCAACCAAAGAAAACAAGATTTAAACCTTCATCTTATGGCTACAACCCAAGAACAAGGGGATTTAGCCACTCATAGTGTGTAACATATTTACATAAATCATTAATAACATAAAAACTTGAATTCAAAATGAAAGGAAAGAAGAAAATATAACCAAGAGTAGATCTTCCTTCGTCTTCTTTAACTTCAAACCCGATAATCTGATCTACTTTATAATAAAATATATAAAGGTGCTATTTATTGTACCAAAACTACGGAATTAAAGTAGGTGCATTAAAGTCCGCAATGCAGACTTGGTTCATTTTAGTGCAATTTTTCATTTCATGTGTTGGCCTAAATTTATTCTATCCAGAACCAGGTCTGCGACATGGACTTGGCGCGCACCACATTGTTTCGTCGAATAAATTTTAAGTTTTGGAATTAAATCTCAGAAGCCAAGTGCTCAATGTGGACACACTTCCTTATAGTGTATTTTCTTCACATTGTGTTTCCAACTTCTCCTTTGAGCTCCACTTTTTATCCGATTATGTTTTGAATATTCATTCTTTCCCAATTAGCTCTGAAAGTGTCTAATCACATTGGTTGCTTACAACAATATAAAAATACAACAATATGAACTAAATTCTAAGAATTTGCTCTCAACTTAACTAAGGAATAATGGGTTTTATTTGTTATTGGGCACATAAATGTACCCAAGATCAACATGGCACGAGGACTAGCAACCCAACATATATACAATGACACTTGAAATGCATCAACTATGAGATCTTTAAACTTAAACATAAAACATAACTTTAAAATTCAACATCATGAACATGCATGCATATGAAGACTTAGGAAAAACTAAAACATAAGAATCTTAAACATTGGAACATGAATGACTTATTACCTTAGGCTTGAGTAGAATGAAAGAGATGAGGATAACGTTTCATCATATCCGCTTTCGCTTCCTATGTAGCACTTTCGACTTGTTGATTCCTCCAAAGGAGTTTAACAGAGGTAACTTATTTGTTCCTCAAACTTTTGACTTACCGGTCCAAAATTTCAACCGGGACTTTTTCATAGGTCAAATTCTTGTCAACATTCACTACCTCCAAAGTCACAATGGAGTTAGGTTCTCCCACACATTTCATCAACATTGACACATGGAACACCGAGTGAATCTTGGTCATTTCCGAAGGTAATTCCAACTCATACGTAACTTTGCCATCCCGCTTTAGGATTCTATAAGGACCTATATACCTAGGAATCAATTTTCCTTTCTTACCAAACCGAACCACACCATTCATGGGTGAAACCTTCAAATACACCCAATCACCTATATTAAATTCAAGATCCCTTCTTCTAGTGTCTGAATACGACTTTTGGCGACTTTGAGCCATCTTCAACATTTTTCTAATGATCTTCACCTTCTCCAAAGCATCAGGTACCAAATCGGGACCTAACATGGTCATCTTTCCTACTTCAAACGAACCAACTAGGGATCTATATCGCCTTCCGTACAAAGCCTCAAACGGCGCCATCTCAATACTCGAGTGGTAGCTATTATTGTAAGAAAATTCAATGAGCGGTAGGTAATCATCCTAACTCGCTTTGAACTCCAACACACAAGCCCTTAACATATCCTTTAGGGTTTAAATTATCCTTTCGGCTTGCCCATCAGTTTGAGGATGGAACATTGTACTTAACTTTACTTTATTACTGAGGCCCTTTTGAAATGATCTCCAAAAGTGAGAAGTGAATTGAGTATCATGATCCAAAATGATTGACAATGGCACACCATGCAATCTCATCAACTCCCAAATATGTAACTTGCATAATCTTTGGCCCTATAGGAATTATTAATTAGTAGAAAGTGAGCTGACTTAGTCATTCTATCAATAATCACCCAAATAGAATCATGTCATTTCTGAGTGTAAGCCAAACCCACTACAAAATCAATTCACATATTCCTATTTCTAAGTAGGGATTTCAATAGATTAGGCTAGACCACCCAGACTTTGATGTTCAGCCTTTACTTGTTGAAAATTTGGACATTAGGACATGAACCTTGCTATGTCCTTCTTCATGCCACCCTACCAATACAACTCTTTCAAGGCTCATTACATTTTTGTTGAACCGAGGTAAATGGAGTATGTAGAATTATGTGCCTCCGTCAAGACCAAACTCCTTAGGCCATCCATATCCAGAACACATAATCGACTTTGGTAATATAATACCCCATCTCCCCCTTAGGAAAAGACCTCTACCTTTTTTACCTTCACCAACTTCTTTAACTCAACAAGTGTCAAGTCAAGGTCTTGTTTCGACTTGAGATCCACTACCAAAGAGAATTCGGACCCATTTTGGACAACCATACCACCATCATTGGTACCGTGCAACTTCACCCTTAATCTAGCCAACCGGTGCACCTCTTTTACCAACTCCCACTTTCCTTCATCAACATGGACCACACTCCCCACAGATACTCTACTAAGTGCATCGGCAACCACATTGGCTTTACCTAGATGATAATGCACACTCATGTCATAGTCCTTGAGGAGCTCTAGCCACCTTCTTTGTCTTAGATTGAGGTCCTTTGGGTGAACACAAATTGAAGTCTTTTATGATCGGTATACACATCTACATGTACCTTATAGAGGTAGTGCCGCCAAATTTTTAAATCAAAAAACACGGCTGCCTGCCAACTCAAGATCATGGGTAAAGTAGTTACGCTCATACTTTTTCAATTGCCTAGAAGCATAGGCTATGACCTTATAATTTTGCATTAAGACACAACCCAAACCAATCTGTGAAGCATCACAATAAACCACAAACCCTTCTAATCTTTCTGGTAGAGTCAAAATAGGAGTGGAGGTAAGTCGATCTTTTAGAGTTTGGAAACACCTTTCACACTCATCCGTCCATATAAATTTTGCCTTCTTTTGATTCAACTTTATCATATGACATGAGATGGAAGAAAACCCTTCGACAAATCTTCTATAGTAAATGGCTAGACCCAAGTAGCTCCTAATATCCGAAGGAGACAATAGTCTAGACTAATTCTTGATTGCCTCCGTTTTCTTAGGATCTACTTTGATCCCCTCACTGAACACTATGTGACCAACAAAGGCCACCTCCTTCATCCAAAAGTCACATTTGCTAAATTTTGCAAATAATTGCCTATCCTTTAACGTTTGGAGCACAACCCTCAAATGATCCTTATGTTCTTTCTCACTCCGAGAGTAGATCAAAACATCATAAATGAACACCACAACAAAGGTATTAAGGTAGGGTTTAAACACCCTATTCATTAAGTCCATGAACATTGCCGGTGCATTCGTTAACCTAAAACTCATTACCACAAACTCGAAGTGACTATACCTTATCCGGAAGTCATCTTGGGAATGTCATACTCCCTCACCTTAGTTGGTGATAGTCGGACCGAAGGTCAATCTTGGAGAAGTGACTTTCCCCTTGCAGTTGATCAAATAAGTCATCTATCCTAGGAAGTGGGTACTTGTTCTTAGTAGTCACTTTATTCAATTATCGGTAGTCTATGCACATTCAAAGTGACCCATCCTTATTTCATACAAATAGGATGGGGGAACCCCATGATAAAATACTTGGCCCCTTTTCTAACAAATCCTTTAATTATTCCTTCAACTCTTTCAATTCTTCTAGGTCCATTCGGTAAGGAGGAATAAAAATAGGTTGAGTATCTGAGAGGAGATCAATACCAAAATCAACTTCTCTTTTGAGAAGGATACCAAAAAGGTCATCGGGAAAAACATCAGGAAATTCATTGACTATGAGGACCGACTCAAGAGGTGGACTTTCATAGTCGATATCCCTAACTCTTATTCCCTAACTCTCACTATGTGGTAAATACAATCCTTCGCAATCAATTTTTGAGCCTTGAAATAAAAAATGGATCTACCCTTCACCACTGAATCATGACCCTTCCATTCAAGAATGGACTCATTTGGGAATGAAAACTTGACTTGAAGAGTCCTACAATCTATGGTAGCATAAAATGCATGTAACCAATCCATCCTAAGGAAGCTCTATAAGATCACAAGGAACCACTTTATGCAAGATGGACACGGGAAAACCCCTATAGACCTTTGTAGCCATTACCGACTCACCCACGGGAGTAGACACAAAATAAGGCTCTACTAACATTTCAAGTAATATATCAAACCTATTAGATAAGAATGGAGTAACAAATGGCAATTTTGCACCCGAATCCAATAATGCATACACATCAAAAGTAAAGATCTTCAATATACCAGAAACAATATTTGGTGCTTTCTCAACCCCTTACCTCTCATACAAAGCATAGAAATGGTTGGTGCGTTGGCCACCTCCTTGAACTGGTTGTCCATGAGCAACTTGGACTTGAGGCCTATTACCACCACCACCTCTATAATCCTTAGCATGGTGACCAGGTTTATCGCATTTGAAGCATGTATTTAAGCCTGCCAAACACTCCCCTTTGTGGGTCCTCCTATATTTCTTACATGGGGGAAAATCTTGGGCGCCAACATTCTCTCTTGGGACCATTTAGTTGGGACCTTTGTCCTTGTTAAACTTGGGAGGAGGAGTATTAGTGGAACCTTTTCCCATAAACCGTTTCCCAACTTGACCTTTTTTATTGCTACCATAACCTGACCTTTGAGGGTTGGACCCTCCACCATCCACTCTAGCTTTCTTGAACCCTCTAGACCTCTCCCTCGATTTCTCATCTTTAATTTGTTTAGCATAAGTCATCAACAGGGAGATGTCCATCTCTTTGACCAACATGGCCATTTTGTATTCCTTGGACACCAAGCTTGAGATGCTGGAAATAAAGTTACTTATCTTTGCTCGTGGGTTGGAGACCATAAAGTGAGCATAATTGGACAGTTTTGTGAACTTTAGGGCATACTCTCTTACACTCATACTCCCTTGATGGAGGTTGATGAACTCTTGAATTTTGGCCTCCCTAAGCTCCAACAGAAAGAAATGGTCTAGGAAGGCACTTTTGAATTCTTCTTATTGTATCTGTCTCCTTTCTTCATTTCTCTCAACAATTCATTGCTCATACCACACTCGAGCTATGCCTTTTGGTTGGTAAGTCACTAGTTTAACATTTTTATTTGGTGGAACACCCATGATAGCCATAATCCAGTACACCTCATTGATAAACTCCATAGGGTCCTTATCTAGCGTAGAACCATCAAATTCGGGTGGATTTATCCTTTGAAAATCCTAAATTTGGGAGGTCGGATTTCACATTTGAGAAGAAGGGACACCTTGATGCCCTTGGTGGGCTACAACTTAATCCAATAATGTGATGATGTTGTGGAAATCGACATGAGTTACCCCATCCTCATAATGTGGGATATCCGGAACCGAAGGAGCTTGGTCCTCATCGTCCACCCTTGATCTTGGAAGTTCTCTTCCACGAGGAATTATCTAAAGAACATAAAATCGATTGTTAGTTAGAGGAAAACTTAGGACACTCTAGGGCACGACATGAATTGAAAAAAGTGAAGACCTTCCTAAATGTCCCATAGTCTCTTATTCATAGTTGTGGTGCACTTCACAACCATGAACTAGACCCTATTTGATGTGGTATGTTGGAATTCAAGGACCATTTCAAAATCTCATGCTTTTTTACCAAGTTTGTCACAACTCAAGCCTAGGTCCTAGTCATGACATGATGAATGAGACACTCGGAGCGCCCAAGCCTTCTAGCATTTAATAAGTATTTCATTGATAATGATAAAAAAATCACGTAGAAACATAAGAGATACAGGGACTAAGGGGCTTTACAATAATAAGAGTCGAAGAAAACATAACATCCTTTACTATATCCAACAATACCTTCTATATTAAGACTTCGTAGGGGCTAACACATGTCCCTAGCTCACCCTCAAGATTAAGTCAAAATACCAAACTTAATTTAAATGTCTAAGCATAACATAATCTAGATAAGATAGGAGTGTCATTCCTGGAATATGAGAACTCACCAAAGTGGTAGCCTTCAATGCTAAACTTAGCCATGGAGAGAAGAATGTGGAGAGACGTTGGTCCCTACATGGTGATATTATGTAGGCAAAAGTATGTCTTAGTACTTTAAATGTCCTAAGTGTGTGAGTATGCTATGAAATGAAGAACATAAGAGAGATACATATATAGGCAATATGTATAAGTGAATGCAGGGATGAGAAATCATCATGTGAATCCTTAAAACATTCATTTTGTGGGGAAGCGACCTTAACCGATATTTAAGACCATACGAGCTACTACATAGAATCCAACATATCCCCCTATATCAGCACGGGGAGACTACTTGCCAGGTAAAACTCGATCAACTTTAAACATTCTTTAACTTTAACTTTAATGGCTGATCGTGGATCCACTATCCTAAAATAGAAGACAAGGGTCCCAATGGTAGCATATAGTTAATGCAATATAAGACTTTACATAAAGACCCCTTCGATCGAGCCTCCATCTACATACTACATTCGGTGCTAGGTCAAGTCCCATGGAATAACATTTAAATATTAATATAACATAAGATTATATAACTTTGACATTAAAACATCAATCGGTGGAATAACTCATTAAAACCTTTCATTTGTCCTTTCACATTGAAACCTTACTTTGGCTAAGAAGCCCTTCATTAATCAATCATTTCATAAAAATTCCCTTCCATAAGCATTTACTTCATAACATTCATTTGGAGTCAAACTTTATTTTAACTTTGCTTTTATCATAAGAAACTAGGTGGGTTCATTTCCTAAAAACCTTTCAATGCGTTTAAATAATTCTTTCATGTATAAGAGTAATGGAAATGCATAAAATAAACATTCTTAAAGCAACCCACCATGTATAACTTCATGAAATCAAGAGTCAATATCCATCAATATATGTAAAAAAACTTCAAATATATCATAATCTATGCATTTAAAGTCATCATGTAAAAGCCCATAAGATTTTATCATTTTGAATTGAAATGCTAGGTTGAAAAAACATTTGGGCTCCATGGGTAGAAGGACCTATGGATAAAAACCCACATACCTTGAGGAAAATAAAATCCCTAAGAACACTTGAGAAAGAAACGAGACTTGAATGCCTTGAATTTGGAAACCCTAGCCTTACCTTGAAGCCTTTGGAAGAACTTGAAAGGAGAGGATTTCTGTTAGAGAAGTTAGAGTGAAAGAAATGAGGGCTTTGAAGGGTTTAGGGTCTTTAGATAGGTGAATTTTGCCCTCAAAATGACACCACCTTAGGTTAAAATGCAGGAAAAGACCAAAATATCCCTATAAAGATCTGGCGAGAAGAGACTTCACGTGGACCTTTCACAATCTGTGGTGTTCACCACAGTCTGTGGTGGGTCCCATGATAAGAGTCTTAGAGAAATTCACAAAAGGGACTTGCGGTGTAATCTCTAAAGTTTCTTCATGGACACCTTGATGGTCTGTGAAATGTATCACGACCCGTGTAGGGTGACCACGGTGTAGGTCCTGTGGGAGGACTGTAGAAGTAGCCACCATGGACCACTACATGGTTTGTGAAAATCTCCACGGCCCGTGGTGGTCGTCCGTGGACCTGCCTTGGAAAAATTCCTGAGAAATTTGGGGATATCTCACCATGAAGGGCTTCACAGTCCATAGTGCCTACCACGGTCCATGAAGACTTTTGTGGTCAGCTTTTGGTGCCAGTTTTCTGCAGCTTTTCTGAGAATTCATCCCTGGTTCCTTGGTTTAGGACCTTTCAAATTTCTGGGATCTTACACTCACCCTCTTCAATTTATATATGGCCAAATACTCCTTCTCCACCGAATTTACACCCATGACATCGACGATCTTTTGGATCCTTTTAATAAACTCTTGTGGATCCTTATCCAACTTAGACCCATGAAATTCTACAGGATTTATTCTTGTGAGGTCACGCACCCTAGTAGCTATCGTACCCACATTTGAGGTCACAAGAGATATCACTTCATGATTGTCTTGTGCTAACATAGCTTGGGCAAGAACTTGAAAAACCTCTCTAAATTCAGCATGAGTAACTTGCTCAGCCAAGAGATCAACCGGAGCTTGAGGTTCTTAATGCTCCTCATCTTGCCCTACATTCTTTCTCAATGGATCTCTTACTGGAGGCATGATTTTATAACACAAAGAGCAAGAATAAGAAGGAAAACCTTTTAGAGTGTGATTCACACCCACGAACAAGAATCTACTTGACATGATTTTATTAGTGTAATGACCCTTCAAGTCATTTCTTTCATCTTTTGACCATTTTAGCTTTATATATTTGTTGTAGTGACACCAGTTCATTTATGACTTACTGGCACTGACTGTTCGGTCACCTAGTCATTCATTTGGGTTTTCAGCTTATTTCCTTATTTTAGAGCATTTATAACTTGAAAAGTTGACTTCGATCATAACTTCAGTAAATGACCTTAGAATGGAATTCTAACACTTCTATCAACTCTGAAATGGCCAAATTAGGCTAGTTGCATGGTTGACATAAGTATCAAGAAAATTGGTTCGAGTTTGGGACCGTTTAGAGCTTTTGCCTTTGAAATTTGGCCTAAGGTTGACTTTGGTTAATATTCTTGGAAAACATGCTCGGATTGAAATTATGTTAGTGCTATTAGTTTCAGAATATCGAGTTTGGTCTAGAACAACTCTTCGCTTTCTTTCTGAGGCTTCCAATCTAATTTCGAGGCCCATTATGAAATTTGGCAAAAAATAGCTTTGGGAATGGGACTTACATTTGGAAATACCAACCTCATATAGATATTTTGACTACGCCATTGAGTCTAGGACATCAAATTTTGTGGGGTAACATATCTCGTTTGCGCGCATGAGGTTCAAACGAATTTCGACCACTCCGTCGGAGACTTAGACATATCAAAGTCAATTTTGCACCAGCTAAGTCTGGTGCCATCGCTAAATAGAACCTTGGTCGGTAAAGTGTCATGTCCCTTCTAGGCGGGTGTCGCTAAACCGACAGGGTCTGCACTTAAGCGAGGCCCGCCTCTTTGAGGTGGTCTCTTAAATGACCATCAGGGGTCCACTTAAGCGACACCTGAGGGTCATTTTAAGGTTCAAATTTTTAGTCTATTGTCTATCTTTGATGCTTGATTTTTCTCTTAATATTAGGACATTTTTGGCTATTCAAAAGGCTATATTGCATGGATTTTTGAGCAAAATCTAGTGTTGTGTTCAGAATTAGGAGAAAAGACTACATTTGATGTAGTTTGCCCTTTTCCCTGCAGTTTTAGTTGTTCGTAGGCTAAGTTGATTAGTGTGGTGTATGTGTGGATTGTGGTTGTGTTAATGCATGAATTGTGTTCCTTTTTGGATCACAAGCTAGGGATAGCTCTTAGGGTCTATTCTCGAAGTTAGTTCTATAAATTATGAAGTGGATCCCATAATTCTCAATTTTAACTCTGAAATTAGCCCATCTCAAAATTCAATATGTTTATTATCAAAATGTTAGTACTGATGAGGTAATCAATATTTTAATAGCGTGACGGCAATTCAAGTTGATTTGGAGGATTGAGGGCTTCATCTTGGTGGATTCAAAGTACGCATGTTTGGCTTTGAGGTAGGCTACAGTCTCTGTCTTTTGACTAGACTTTATTAGATATCGTTTAGTATATTTTACATTTAACTTAGGTGAGTATTTTCTGAGATTAGCATTCTCCTTATCCTATCCCATTTTCTTGTTACTCGGGTGGGCTTTAGGTTAGAATAGTTCCTTGAAATCCTTAGATTAGGCTATAGCCCTTGGTTGTGGTGTTTTCTTAGCAATGTTATCCTGTTTAGGATTGTTATTGATGGCCTTAGGACAGGTTTGAGCCTTAGGGGATTTAACAGGTGTTTATTTTCCCTTATAACTAGGTGTAGCTTTTGGTAGGGCTTGTTGTGGACATCATACATTAGTGCTAGTATAGGAGACCTCTGTGGCTCGTCATAGCCATAGTTTTGGCTTAGTTGTGCTCGTTGGGAGCTGAAATGGCATATTTTGGGGTAAGGCATCAATCCTAGAGATATTTCTCCCCCTATTCAATTATGATCCATGTCCCGATTGTTTCTCTTTGTTTAGGAGTAGGCTTAGGATCCTCTATATCTATTATATATTGATTGGGCATAAGGCCATGCTTAAGGAGCGATTTGATCCCTGATTAGTCCCTTTTCACCTCGATTATTTAGTTTGACTCGATGTTATTCTTTGGACTGTGTATGTCTTGTTTGGATACTGATGATAGCATTCTTGCATTTGATTAAGGGAGATGGATGGGTCCCACCTGGAAGGCTATGGGCCGGGGTAGGTCTATACAGTTATTGTTGTTGATCTTTGAGAGCCACCAATGATGTCATTGGTTTTTACTACAGACTTGCATTCATTAACATCGTCTATCACCAGTATACTTATATGGTGTAGTCCCTCGGATTTATGGGGGCCTGAGGTATGTTTGTTATTATTTGTACCTTTTTGAGGTATGGGCGTTCGGTCGGTTATTGTCTGATTATACTTGTTCTTATCTTTTTTCATACTTGTAGTTGGTACCTTTGGTTGTATTGGTAGTTGGTCTACGTGGTATTTGAGTTGGATTGTGATTAATACTCCCTGCTAGGTTCAGTCAGAATAGTTCCTAGGTAATTACAGGATTAGCGTTGCCTATTAGCAATGTATTTTCATTAGTAGACTCCTAAGATGCCTTCTTCGTGTTAATAGGTTGTTAGATCGTGTTTTAGGTGGGTACTTTGACTCTACTCCTGTATATATTTCTCCAGTCTCCTTGTCTTATTTCCTGTCAGTGTTGTGATAATTCCTAATTAGTTACTTATGCAGTATTTATCTGATTATAGGTTCGTTATACTTGCTTTATCTGTGGAGGTAAATCGGCTTATGCCTACTATTTATATTTCATTTGATACTCATAATACACTTCTGCCCCCTGTAGATTATAGTACGGGTTATCACGGTTAATTTGGACTGGTGCGGAGCAACTTCTGATTCGGAGGTTTGGTGAGCTCCTGGCGTTTGGAGTTGCAAATCTCCATCCATGCTGAATTAGGATGAGTCTTTACTTGCTTTCGAAGACTGTCTATACTTATATTGTATTTGTAAAAACCTTGTACTCCTATTTTGATTTTGATTCTCGATTACTGACTGATGCCATGTCTAGGGGTGGTTTTTTGTAGTTGTATCAGTTATTCTTTTTCTTCTCATTCGTACTTACTTTCCCCTTTATTTAATCATCTTCTTCTTGATAGCCCGTTGCCTCTGGTTCTAGGCTAAGGTTTAGACTTACCTATGGGTAGATGTTAGTAGGTGCCATCACGGCCTGAGAAATTGGGTCATGACAAGTTGGCATTAGAGCTCTAGGTTGACTGGCATCGTTTGTATAATGGCAATGTCTAGTAGAGTCCTGTGGATCGGTGCAGAGACGTACGTATCCTATCTTCGGGAGGATATAAGGCTCTTTTAGGGAATTATGTTCTTGAATCCTTATCACGTGTTCTTGTTTTGAATTTCCTTTAAACTGAGCATTTGGAATCTATTCTTTCTTAGATAGATAGCATGAGTTTTCTGGTGAACACAATCAGAGCGTCAGCAGGTTCTGCCAGTATTCTAGTGGATAGTTCTCAGACCAGAGATGAGTTGCTGGTTCTCCAAAAGGATTCTCATCAGTATTAGAGTATGTCATAGAGTTCTTGAGTGGGCTGGGAATAACCCCAAATCATCCCCTATGAATCTGTATATGAGTCGGGAGTTCATTAGGGTGCGTCAAGCCCTTGATAGAGATTAGGTCTACCTTTTCTTAGGTGGTTTCTCATGCGAGCGTTGTGGATAAGGCATGTCTTAAGGCTTATAGAGATAGTGGTAACAGGCCTCTCCATCAGCACAATAGTTATAGCATCCTACTTTAGGATGAGTATCAGTTTGGCGAGGGTCATCTTCCTTTTCGAACCATCAGGCCCATAGTGGTAGCACCTCATGACCTAGGAGGTTTTGAGGTAGGATATGGGGTTTATAGCAGATAAGGTTCAGGTCAGACTTCTCAGGGTGAATATATTTGGCTTTCAGTAGTTGGAGCTTGTCCTATTCTAGTTGGATCCTTTCAAAGGGTTGGAGATGATTCACAATTTGTTAGGGGCCACCAAAGGAGTTCTTCGCATTTTTCACACTAAGCTTCAGTCTATAAAGGTTTCTATGACTGTGGGGGTCCTGATCACTGGTCCAGGGATTGCCCTAGGAAAGGGTTGATCCTTCATATGCTTATGGATTCTTCTACTCGCTAGACCAGAATTGTAGAACCTTGTCGCATTTGTGGAGAGCTAGGCCACCGATGTAGATATTGTCCCTAGCAAGGAACCCATGCACAATTTGCTCAGCCAGGACAGTATCATGGTTTTATAATGCCTTCAGTTAGAGGTAAAGCTCAGAGGGTTACTGCTGATACTTCAAGTGTTCAGGCCGAGATCGGTCATGATCTATTCCATGCTTTCATGAGTCATTCAAAGGTCGAGGATCCAGGTATCGGTGATATTTGCTTAATTTTTCTTATTTTGCTTTATACTGTTTATTTTATGTAGTTTTGGGGTTTCATACCCATATGTGTCTATTTAGCTTGCTTGTTACCTTCTAACTATTGTAGCTTCCTTATCTAGACTTATGTATGTATTTTAGCTCCATAGTTGATTTCTTTTAGTAGTGGATCGACTAGGTCGATTTGCTGTGTTAAGTAGTGGCAGTTGAGCAACTTCCCAAACCTTACCTGGGTGATATTATTTTGAGTTGTGCTGGGATAGTTTGCCTCCTCTTTCTTCTCCCTTACTGTTGATCTTACTGTGGTTCTGACCCTTGTTAGATAGGTGGCTAGACCAGCTGTATGGGTTTTAAGAGTTTGGGTGTTATAGGATCTAGTTGGCTTTGAGGGTCGCCTTAGTTGTGTGTTGTCCAGTTCGGTTAGTGGTTGAATAGTTCCTCGAACCCTTGTACATAACTAGCTTTGCTTTATTTAGTAATCTTCCTCTGCTATTTGGGTTTTCTTGGGTTAGACGGTTGTCTCCATTGCTTGGCATTTTTTGTTTATTGTTGAAAGATTGGTTGTCGAGATAGTATGTGAATGGAGATGTATCATCTTTGGAGTTGTTGTATATTTTGTATGTTGATTTCTCCCTATGCCTTATTGGTATTTTAGTCCTTAGGCAGTAGAGCTAAGGTTTTCTCTCTTTTGCATACCTGGTTGGCTTCTTTATGGAATTATTTGTGCTTGGGTTTATTAATCTCTAGAGAAGTGTGATTGTTGGAGTTATGAGAAAGGTTATGTAGCCTTCGATGGTATTATGATAATCTAATTGGTCGTCTTTTCCCTTCCACCTCTATTTTATTCTCAGTTGTGTTGCAGTGTTTCGTTTGTTCAATCTTTTAAAATCCTCCATGTTGGGAGTTTTGATGCCAGTTTTGGCTAGTTGGGATTTGGAAAATGTGATCTCTTATTGCACCTTGTTGTTGTCGTGGTTGGTTCTTTATGTTTAGGTTGGTAGTTCTCGAGGTCCGAGTTGTTTTATAGAGCCAAAATGGTGGTGTTCCTTGGTGGGTTCAGACCTAAGCTTCTGTTGGGGAGTTAGAGGTTGTTTAGGATGTTCATCTACAGGATGGGGCCAAAGTAATTGTTGGAGTCTGTGAATTTGAATTTGTTTCGAATGGAAGGCTTCCTTTTGGCATATTTGGTAGACTAAAGTGATTGTGAGTCCGACTAAATTCTCTTGGACCATTACCGATAAGTGCTCATGTTTATGCGTCACCTACCGGTATGGTTTCCCTTAGACTTAGATGGTTGGCTCAAATTTTAGGTGGTAGAGTGATTTATGGGTACATGAAGCTAGTTTTTCATAAGTTCCTATAGTGAAGTAAGCCACTAGGACTGGTTTCAGTGTGGCCTTGTTATTTATGGGATAACCGTCCCTAGTATTCAGTTTCAGAAGATTGCATTTTGCCTCTTAAATATGTGTTTAGAAGTTGAGATTGGAGTATTTTGCTTTACCCCGGGTTGTCTCCCTATTTTGGGTTATTGTCATTAGTCGATATTTAGATAGAGTATGTAACTCCTTCGAGGTTGGTGTAGTGTGGTTCTATAGGAAAGTTTCAGATGGTGTTGGTAGTATTCAGGATAGCTAAGGACTAGCAGAACGCCCTAGGTGGCTAGAAGAAAAGAGACTTAGAAGCATAAGACGAGTATTTGAAAATTTTAGTTGAGTGTATTTTCCAAGGTCCTGCATTACCTATTTCAGTGGTTTCAGCGTAGTTTGGTCCTCGGGTGAATACGATGTTTTTGGTCAAGTTTGGTCTAAGCAAGCGAGAGTTAGAGCCTAAGAAGGAATTGGAGGATTTTTTGAGTTGCAAGTGAATTTGAGAATTTTTCTCTCAGCCTGAGTTCTGTGATGGTGTTGGCTGATCTGAGAGGGTCTTTGAGGGTCTGGCAGGGCGTGGGAGCTTGGTACCCTCGTCTTTCATGCCTTTAGGCTGTGATTGTATTTTTACTTTCGAGGACAAAAATTCTTTTAGTAGTAGATGTTGTAATGACCCTTTAGGTCATTTCTTTTATCTTCCAACCTTTTCAGCTTTTAGATATTTCATATAGCGACCCCAAGTCATTTATGGCTTGTTGGCATTGACAATTTGGTCTCTTGGTCGTTCGTTTGGGTTTTAGGCCCATTACCCTATTTTGGAGCATTTATTACTTGAAAAGTTGACTTCGGTTATAACTTCAGGTAAAGGACCTCAGAACAGAATTTTAACTATTCCATCAGCTTCGGAATGACCTAATTAGGCTAGTTGTAGGGCCGACATGAGTATCGAGATAATCAATGTGAGTTTGGGACCATTTGGCATTTTTACCTTTGAAATTTGGCCTAAGGTTGACTTTGGTCAACATTATTAAAAACATACTCGGATTGAAATTTCTTCAGCGCGGTTAGTTCTAAAATATTGAGTTTTTTCTAAAATGACCCTTCGCTCTCTTCTAGAGGCTTCTAGTCTAATTCCAAGGCTCGTTGTGGAATTTGACTAAATATAGCTTTGGGAGTAGGACCACATTTGGTCGTAACAACCTTGTATGGAAATTTGGACTGCACGATTGAGTCTGGAACATTAAATTTAATAGGGTATCATATCTCATTTACGTGCACAGGGTTCTGTTCGAATCTCGAGTACCCCATTGGAGACTTGGACATGTCAAAGCGACTGTCACTAAAGAAACCAGTGGCTCACTAAAGCGACCTGGACCTCCTGGGAGGGTGTCGCTAAAGCGACAAGAGGTTGCTAAAGCGATAGGGTCCTCACTTAAGTGAGGCCTACCTCTTTGATGTGGTCTCTTAAGCGACTATTGGGGGTCCGCTAAAGCGACATCTGAGAGTCGTTAAATTTTTAGTCTATTGTCTATCTTTGAGACTTGATTTTTCTCTCAATATTGGGGCATTTTGGGTGATTCAAAAGGCTATATTGCATGGTTTTATGAGAGGAATACAGTGGTGTGTTCAGAATTAGGAGTAAAGACTTCGTTTGAGGTAATTTTCCCTTTCATTGCGATTTTAGTTGTTCTTGGGCTAAGTTGATTAGTGTGGTACATGTGTGGAATCTGGCTATGTTGATGTATGAATTGTGTTTCATTTTGGTACGAAAGTTAGGAATAGCATTTAGGGCCTATTCTTGGAGTCAGTTCAATAAATTACGGAGTGGGTACCAAATTTCCCGATTTTAACTTTGAAATTGCCCCGTCTCTGAATTCCATATATCTAATGTCAAAATATTCGTACTGATGAGGTGATCAATATTTTGGAGCATGACACCGATTGGAGGTGATTCAGAGGACGAGAACTTCATCTTGGTAAATTCAGAGCACACATGTTCGGCTTCGAGGTAGGCTACGGTATTCCCCTTTTGATTGGACTTTATTAGATATCGTTTAGTAAATTTTACATGTGACTTAGATGATTATTCACCGAGATTAATGTTCTCCTGATCCTATCCTATTTCCCTATTTCCTAGGTGGGCTTTAGGCTAGAATAGTTCCGCAAAATCCTTAGATTAGACTATGGGCCTTGGTTGTGGTGTTGGCTTAGCAATGTTATCCTATTTAGGATTGTTATTGATGGCCTTAGGCTAAGTTTGAGCCTTAAGTGCTTTAGCAGGTGTTTATTTGCCCTTATAGCTAAGCGTAGATTTTGGAAGGGATTATTATGGACATCATACATTAGTCCTATTGCCGGAGACCTCTACTACTCGTCGTAGCCATAGGTTTGTCTTAGTTGAGCTTGTTAGGAGCTAAAATGACATATTTTGGGGTAAGGCGTCAATCCAAGAGATATTTCTAGCCCATATGATTATGAACCTCATCCCGATTGTTTCGCTTTATTTATGGGTAGGCTTAAGATGACTCTATGTCTGTTATCTATTGATTGGACTCGAGGAGCGATTAGATCCTAGGTTAGTCCCTTTTTCCCTCAATAGTTTGGTTTGACTCGATGTTGTTCTTTAGACTGTGTGTACCTTGTTTGGATACTGGTGATGGCATGCTTGCATTTGATTGAGCATATTCATTCATTTTGTGGTACGATCCTAGTATTGGCATTGGAATTTTCAATACTATTTTTTAGAAGTATTACTCACATTTTACCACTTTTAAAGTGGTTTTAACGAGAGTCGTACCCCCTGGATTACTTTGTCACTGGTTTTGAAACTTATGAGGCTTTGGGGACGTACTCCTTTTTCTACTTGAGGGATTAGAGGCATTTGAGATGTACTCAGTTTTACTTGGCTATTCGGCGAGATATTCCCACTGGTGTGGGAATCGCCAAGACAAGAGCCTCAGTAACATTCCCTTGAGCCTTTTTCCTGCTCCATATCCCCTTTAGAACTCTAGAGTTAAACTTAACCCATTTGACTCCTTTTTCCACGACAATTTTAACATGGAATTTCCCATAGTCGAACCCACTACTACATATAGGAGATTACCGCTCCCCATCACCTTAGTATAACGACTAGACACACCATAAGGGTCCATCCATTACCCCTATTAGACCAAGGACTACAGGATAAATAAGGCACAAATTAGCACAACTTGTAACATTGGGATCTTATTAACTCAACTATAATTTAACCCTATCATAGTAATAGACGCAATTTAACAACATATTTTTTTAGCCCAGTCATGAAATATGTTAAGGAAATCTTATAACTACTCTTATGCTATTGTACAACACTAACTCTTTTTCTTACGTGGTTTCCAACCACATTCTGACTATCCCAAAACCAGAGTATCTCCATAGTTCTTGTTGTCAATTTCCCTTACCAATTATTACCAATGGTAAGTCCATGAACCATTTACAGGCTGCATTCCCTCATATGAGTATATCATTTAACACATCAGAACTCATTCTTTGATTGCCTTGGGTCTTACACAAGACTAATGCACATAACCCAGTTATAACTCCTTCCTGACATCTAGCTCACAACATTACTATCAAACATGTACTACATAATTTCAACAAGCAGGCAAAGGTGTTTCACACATTAAATCAGGAATCACTATACACCTAATCAAATATTCAGCTACATAACTGAAGCAAGTTTAAAAATGCATCAATTAAGTCCGCTTCATGGACGATAATTAGCTGGTCATCCATGCATTCTCACTGCCTCCAAGGCAAGATACCAATTGGAACCTTTTTGGTTCCAATTTCTTTACTTTTGTCCCTTCATCCATGACAATGGCATATGGTTTGCTTCGTTGAGATACCAATTGGAATCTAAATATACCAATTAGACGCAACCCATACCACAAGTGACAAACTGCATGATTAAGAGAGAAGGAATGAAACTACTTCCTAAAATGCTTTATAGCTTCCTAAAGATTAGATGGGGAAGTCAACACACCCATCCACATGAGTCTATTCACCATTCGCTCTTGTATCGAGAGACAGGAAACCTGGGCTCTGATACCAAATTATCATGACCCAACCCACCTGGCCGTGTGGTCACCCACTCTATGACTTAAGTAGGACAATCCTTAACCCCTTATATAAAAAACATTGTGGAATTTTAAATCAAAACTTGAGTAAATAAACCAAATGTTTATTGAAATCTATAATAATACACTTCTACAAAAATGATACATAAAGCCCCCATGGATACTAGTCTAAAACAGGTACAAGATATCTATCGGAATAAGATATAATACAAATGAAAGACACAGCTTCAACCACAGGAAAGGAAAGGTAGGAGTTGTCGAAAGATCATCTTCGCCTTCACCTAGGAAACTTTACTGACCCTGCAACTAGACTATACCAAGTGGCATAGCAAGATTAGTATAAGTACAAAAAATACGTACTGGTAGGCATCATTGTTCAATCTGATACCTACCGCATAGTATATGAGCATACAAATAAGAGAGATCATAATAATTAAACTTTATTAACTTGTTTATCCCAACCAATAGATACACTCCTTACCCTCACCCCTAAGGTCTTTACTGCTCTACATTCTAGTGATTCACTACCCACTCTAGTTATAATTTAACACCAATGGGTTATGGACCCACCTTACTACTATTCATTCACTCCAATAGTCTCCACCTAACAACCTTAACCGCTTAATAATTTCACACAGACTTCACTAGTTTGGTCCAATTGTCTCACAACTTAAAGGCATATCCATCTCACAACTGCACTTCCTAACTAAACCCGATTTAGACAACCACTACTATCCCCACAATTACTCGTGGAAACTTCAATAATACAACTGGCTGTCAGCAAGCAACCTCCACCTCTAAGTCCATGAAAATATAGAATACTTTGTATAACACATATGTCACATCAAGCCTAATACGGCCCATAACCCACAAATAAATTTATACATGCTCGCAACTATTTAGAACTAACACACCTCAAGGGTTCTTTTTGAGGTCCTTAATCCATGGCTCATCCACCACTAACCTTATTATTATATGTAAGTACCGATATCATTAGGTTCTCTCATGGAACAATCCATATATACATATTTGGCCCTTTTAGGGGATCCAATCCAGTCATATATGTGTCGAAATATGACGCTCGATCCAACTATATGTCGGAACATGACACCCGATCCAAATATATATCGAAACGTAGCACCCGATCCAATTATGCAACCCAAACATAACTATCAATAATAGACCACTTTATATCACCAAAAACAAGCCAAAAATTAATCATTGCATCACGTCTAACATTTTTCCCTTAATCATACACACAAATGCATATCGTGAAGCAATTTAACAAGTATATGAACAGGAAACAAAACCATCATATACACTACCAAACCTTTAAGGTTTATCATCAATATCTATTTAGTTTTATATTCCTATACACAATACTAGATCCGTTATAAAATAACTGTCTACATGCAATAATATCACAATGAATACACTTCCCCAATCATTACAGCACCTTTTTACCCAGATCACATTCAAATTAGACCCTAATACAACTGAATTTCTACCCGTAACCCATGACCAGTTATATGATTTCTCATTAAATTTTCTTCTATACTACATAATAAGTATAGATTTACTACTCAGAAAAGACAAGTCTAGCCTACTTGGGAGCCAAGCAACCTGAAGAGATAATGCTGCTAAAATCATTGATTCCTAATATTCTACGGGCAAGACCGGATTGGATTTTATGGGTTGAAGCCTTCCAAAAGATGAGATTTCCTCCCCTCTTCTTCTCAAGTCAAGAGCAACCTTTTTGGGGGGTTTTTCAGAAATCCTAGCCTCTAACTTACACTTCAGAGAAGTAGGGGAAAGAAGAAATTTGCGACTTAAATTCTGACCCACGACCTCCCACTCTAGCGGTGCCGCTGAGGCTAGATTTTCCCTCTTTATTGGGATAATGGGATCCAATCAAGTAAAATTCTTGTGATTCCTTTTAATCTTAATTAGTAGGGTCGTTATAGACCATTTTTCCCTTTTCCATCAACACTCCACCTACACAGACTCCAAAAGCGTCACAATACACAGTAAAGCCCACACCTTCATCGGATAGAGTCAAAATAGGAGCCAAAGTTAATAAACCCTTGAGCTTTTGAAAGCTAGTCTTACACTCATCGGGGCAATAAAAATTAATGGTCTTCTAAGTCAATCTAGTCAAAGGGGTTTCAATAGTAGAGAAACCCCGCACAAAGCATCTATAGTAACTTCCCAATCCAATAAAACTTTGAATCTCGGTAGAGAAGTAGGCCTCATCCAGCCTAAAACTAAATTTTTTACGGCTATATTGTAATTTAGTTTTTGTATCTGTAAAAAAAAACTTGGGGAATCTATAATAAATTTTACAAGAAAATTAGTGAAGAAAATAAATTTGACCATCAAAATAATAAAGCTGAAGTCGTCTAATTAGAAAAGTCATTTATGTAACAGTAGGGGTATATATGAGTCACTTTCATAGTGAGAGGTGTATCAAGCCCTTTCCCTTACTTATTTGTAGTCATGAATTTTTCCCTTGTTACTCTCTTATATGGTGCTTATAAATTTTAATTTTACCCAAACACTATTAAAGTGCTTTAAAATTATTTTTATTTAAAAACACTTAAAATAAGTCGAGCTCTAAATCATGTTTTTCATTTCTGCGAGTAGGCCAACACTTATTTTTACTTGAAGATTCTCCCATAAAATTTTCAAGTAAATTTTACTTTTTTCCTGCACTGGAGTACTTAGAGTGCAATTTTAGTGAGACACCTCAGGAAGCGGGCGCGAAAGTTAGGCTTGGAGACCAGGCCATCCAAAAGAAAAGTAGTTTCAAGTACCTTGGGTCTATTATGCAAGAAAGCGGGGAGATTGACGAGGATGTCACACACCGTATTGGGGCAGGGTGGATGAAATGGAGGCTTGCTTCCGTTGTGCTATGTGATAAGAGGGTGCCACCACAACTTAAGGGTAAGTTCTACAAAGTGGTGGTTAGACCGGCCATGTTATATGGGGCGGAGTGTTGGCCAGTTAAGGTCTCCCATGTTCAAATAATAAAAGTTGCCAAGATGAGAATGTTAGATGGATGTATGGACATACCAAAAGCGATAGAATTAGGAATGAGGCTATTCGGGATAAGGTAAGAGTGGCCTCGGTGGAAGACAAGATGCAGAAAATGCGACTAAGATGGTTTGGGCATGTGAAGAGGAGGGACTCAGATGCCCCAATGCAGAAGTGTGAGAGGCTGGCCGTGGATGGTTTCAGAAGAGGTAGGGGTAGGCCGAAAAAATATTGGGGAGAGGTGATTAGACAGGAAATGGCGCAGCTGCAGCTAACCGAGGACATGACCTTAGATAGGAGGGTGTGGAGGACCCATATTAGGGTAGAGGGTTAGTACATAGTCACGGTAGTCTATCATATTAGTAGACGTTTTAGCACACTATAATTTTTTTGTTCTCTGATGTCTGCTATTATCTTATTACTTTTTACTTACCGTACTTTTCGTACTTTGATTACTCTCTTTTATTTGTAGTATCTCCGTTCTGTACCTTATCATATAGCTTTGAACTTATTGACCACTTCACTTTTTAACCTTATCTAACGTCTTTTTATGCATTATGCTTTATTGAGCCGAGGGTCTCCCGAAAACAGTCGTCCTACCTTGGTAGGAGTAAGGTCTGCCTACAATTTACCCTTCCCAGACTCCACGTTGTGGGATCAAACTGGATTGTTGTTTTTGTTGTTTCCTGCACTGGAGTTGGCGTGCTAAAATTTTTGTTGGCAAAAATTACTTATTTTTCAAATCATTCTCAAGATTCATATTAATTAATATTTTTTTAAAGATGTGCAAAGTTCATTAGACAAATAAAAGTAAACGAAGAGAGTATGGTATACAAACTTCTTATTAATTAAAGTTAAAATGTGAAATTTAAAGTAATTTTTTTCTTTTCAATTATTTACACCTTATTGTTATGAATATAAAAAGGTATTATCATTTTAAAAATAGATTAATAAAAAATAATAATAAACAAAAGGTGTAACAAGGAACACATTAATAATAGAAAAAACTATATAATTAGACTAAATCATCCCTATCATATCTGTTAAATTTTACTATACTTTAAAATAATTACATAATCTATCATCCCCCAATTTCTCTCGCTCTCTGTCCCCTTTTTATGCTATCTCCCCCCTCACTCTGTCCCTCTTTTTGTTCGGTGGTAATGACAATTTGAGACAATTAATGAATGTATTAGTGCATATTTGATACCAGATACATGTATCTTTGATACCAAATACATGTATTTTTTATACCAAATACATGTATCTATCTATATATATATATATATATATTTGATACCAGATATATATATTTATACTTGAATACAGTAGATACATTATTTGCCATGTTTTTCATGTATATGTTTGTGAGCATACCAACACTTCATAGCCCAACTTGAAGATTCTGCCATAAAATTTTTAAAGCAGTTTTTAACTTTTCCTTCACTAGTTGTTGGCGTGCTAAAAGTGTTGTCTGAAAAAAATACTTAATTTTTGAATCATCTTTCATGATCTATATAAATTATTACTTTTTTAAGAATGTGCAAAGTACAAACTGAACAAACAACAACGAACAGAGCTCGTATATATTAATCGATCGACTTGAGTGAGTACATTTCCTTGTCTCATTGCGCTAGAAAATATGTGAAAGGGTCCTTCATTGTTAGTTACTTCACTCTCGAGTGTATGACGATGATGCTAATTGGAAAGAAGAAGAAATATCTATCCAAATAGTGAATATTAAAAATTGCTTAAATTAGGTTTCATTTGTTTCACAACTCAACTGGTCCATTTTCTTCAACTGGTGTTGGCATGCCAAAAGTATTGTTGGCAAAAATTACTTTTTCAAGGAAAAGAAGACAGAGAGAATATGAAGGAAGAAAAGAAAAACAAAAGTGAAACTATGTATGTTCTCTCGTATGATGTGTTTTATTTGTATCTATGTCTATGCCTATATATAGGCAGAAAGAGGAAGATAGTGGGACAAAGAAAAATGAATACCAAGTGGGCAAATTACCCACTTTTCAGTGGGCCCCACTTGGGACAAGGACATCCATACACAATTTAACACTCCCCCTTAGATGTCTAAAAATATTCTAGAAAATAAATAAATATAAATAGTTATTCTGAACCTCCATAGATGTTGTGCCTCGTTAAAACCTTACTTAGAAAAAACCCAGTGGGAAAAAGCCTAGTGAAAGAAAAAGAGTACACATATATGGTAATACGTCTTGAATGCTGCCTCATTAAAAACCTTACAAGGAAAACCCAGTAGGACAAAACCATAAAAATTAAATTTACTGCTCTTGATATCTCTGGAAAAGGCTACTCATCATGGGCACTTGATGCCGAAATTCATTTAGAATCAATGGGTCTGGCAGACACCATTAAAGATGACAATATGGCATCCAATCAAGACATGATAAAGCCATGATATTTCTCCGTCACCATCTTGACGAGGGGCTAAAATTACAATATCTCACATTAAAAGACCCCCTTAAATTGTGGAAAAATTTAAAAGAAAGATATGACCACCTGAAGTTGGTCATGCTTCCACAATCTCGTCATGATTGGCTAAATCTGAGATTAATGGATTTCAAAAATATAACTGTCTGGCAATTAATTTGCCTTGATAACAAGCAGCACATGAAAATTCATCATTTGTAAGAATCTTCTGGTTCTTTAACGGATGTCCAGTTGAATTTTCAAGAATTCTTCTCATTATTATTGATCCAGGATGACCTATTCGATCATGCCATCGCACAAATGTATTTGGATCAGTAAACTTCTGGTTTACGATCATATGTGCTTCAAATGCACTAATTTTTGCATAATATAGGCCAGATGACAAAGTTGGTAATTTTTTCAAAATATATTTATGGCCTGAGACACTCTTGGTTATGCCAAGATATTCAGTATTCATTTCATTTAGTGTCTCAACATGATATCCATTTCTGCGAATATCTTTAAAACTTAATAAGTTTCTAGGGGATTTAGAAGAGAATAATGCATCTTCTATAACAATTTTTGTTCCTTTAGGCAGGATTATAGTAGCTCTTTCGGAGCCTTTTATGATTTTTGAATTATCAGATATTGTATTAACATTAGCTTTTCTTCTAAGCAAATTGGAAAAATATTTCTTGTCTTTAAAAATAGCATGAGTTGTTCCACTATCAATTACACAAATATCCTCTTGATTTATCATTGATCCAAATAAGATTTGAGGCATTTCCATATTTTCTTCAATAAGAAATAAAATACGTATTAACACATGGTATATTACATAAATTGTATTTATTTACATTGACTAGGAAAATACAAACATCATATTTAATACAGATAAAAAGAAATATATTTACATATTATTAGTCTTATCAATATTCATATTTTCGTCTGGAAAATTAAAGAAATCAGCTACATCCAAATGCATGGACTCAATATTATCTTCAGAGATAAAATTCATCTCTGGATTATTTTCTTTCCTTTTTAGAGATGCCTGATATAGCTGAACAAGGCGCTTTGATGACCGGCAAATCCGCGACCAGTGCCCCACACCTCCACATCTATGACATATTGTTTCTGAATTTTTCTTGGGTAAAGCTTCTGGCTTTTTACCCTGCCTTTTATATTGCTGGTCATTTCTCGGTGTCAGCCGAGTATCATGATTAAAATTTCTTCTTTGACCACGACCACGACCACGACCACGACTGGGGTCATGGCCTCTTTCTCGTTGGTTAGAATTTGCCTGATTCACTTCAGGGAGTGGCAAAGAACCAACTGGCCGACTATCATGATTTTTCATTAATAGTTCATTATGTCTTTCAGCAATAAGAAGGTGAGAAAGTAATTCATAATATTTTTTAAATTCTTTTTCGCGATATTGCTGCTGCATGAGCATATTCGTGGGTGGAAATGTGGAGTATGTCTTTTCAAGTTTATCTTGCTCAGTGATCTCTTCTCCGCATAAATTTAACCGAGCTATAATTCTAAACAGAGCATATAAAAATGGTTCTGCATCTAATGTTACACAAATGACTCACATATACTCTTTTCCATTAATGGAATTAAAAATTAGTTTTAAATTTACTTTTTAATTTTTTTTATTTTAAATAATATTCATGTAGGGGTATATTTGATCCATCTCACACATAATTTCTTTTTGGCTTCTTTGATTTGACAGCTAATTTATATTTATTATTTTGATGGTCAAATTTATTTTTCACTAACTTTCTTGTAAAATTTATCACATATGCCCCAATTTTTTTACAATACAAAAAATAAATTATAATATATCTGAAAAAAATTAATTTTAAAATTCTTTTCTTACTTTTTTCTCTTTTTTCATTCACACTTTTTTAAAATTTTTCATATTTTTACACTAAAGAATGAAAAGAAAAAAAAGAATAAAAAAACTCAAATAATGATAACCAAAGAAGTCAATTATACAAAAAATATATCATGGGTGAAAAAGATTATATATACCCCTACATGATTATTTTTTCAATTAAAAATCAAAACAAATAATTTAAATTAGTTTTTTTCACTTCTGTTAGATGATAGGTATATGTGAACAACTTTTGAAACAGTAGGGGAATATATGAGCCATTTTTATAACGGTTGAAGTATATGTGAGCCACTTTTATGACTAGGGTATATCAGCTCTAAATGACAAAGTTGAGGGGCATATCAATTCATTTTTCCTTTTTCAAATTATTTGGCAAAATTGAAGATTAAACATCATTTCACATAGATATTATGATAAAACATTCATATCAATGATTATTTTTTATAAAAATGTCCAAAATACAAGGTGAGCAAATAAAAGTGAACAGAGAGCATATATTAACCGATCAACTTGAGTGGGTACATTTTCCTTGTCTCGTACCTCTAGAAAGTAATATGAAAGTGTCCTTCATTGTTAGTTACTAAAATCTCGAGTGTATGATTGTGCTAATTGAAAAAAAAGAAAAAACATCTATCCAAAGTGGTCCATTTTTTTTCTACGTTCATGTACTGTGGACCACTAAAAGAAAACTCCATGTTTTTTATGTTTGCGTTCTATTGGAAAATTCAACAAAATGACACAACTGTTTCATATACTTGAGTGTTGATTGCATAAATTTAGATTATTATGTGTCCTTAATATCTTATCTTCTAAAAGGTCCACAACAAATATTCAATTAGTCTTTATTAATAGATGATTTAATTTTTTTAATTTGGAATATTATAATATACTTTCTCTTTTTTAATTTGTTTGTTTGATTTTGACTTGATATGTAATTTAAGAAAATATATATTTTTTAAAATCTTTGATTTTAAACTAAAGATATATATAATGGATCAAAAAAAACTTTAAATCTTGTGATTTTAAACATATCAGATGGAAAATTAAAATTAAATATTTTTTTTTAATTTAATTTTTTTGTCTTTTAAAGAAATAAAACAAAATTGAGGGTAGGAGAAGGAAAAATGGGGAAGGAAATTGTAAAGTGAAGAATCAAGCCTAACCAATATAAGACTTATTTTTTAAAAAAAAATAAAAAAGTAAGACAAAGTAATTAAAACAAATGAAGAAGTTAAAATGAACTAATCTAACTTATGTATTAAATATTGGTAAAATGAAACATTCATATTAATTAAAGTGAAGTGCGCCTAGAGTAGTGCTGATTGAACCACTTTTCGCTTTACCCTCGGTTCCCAAAAGGTTAGAGAAAAATTTGAAGTTGCTAGAAAGTTAGTGGAATTTGGTTGTTCACTAATGAATTTTTTTATTCATGTGGGGCTCATTAAAAGTGGGCAATTCATTAGTTTTCTCTCTTTTTCTAGCTTATATATTGTCATCTCTTGGCATGGCAATATTTATACACACGCAGCAGAAAACAGAAAATACATACTTCCTCTAAATTCTCTCTCTCTCTATTTATTAATTTTTTTGTTACTGTTTCTCCTTTTAATTGTTAAACTAGTATATTTCTTAACACGTTATCAGTACGAGGCTTCGGCTATTTTTTTTCAAGGTAACAAAAAGTCGCAAGAGTTTTATTTAAGTTTATTTTCATAAAATGACAAATATTTCAAAACTTGAATTTGTGGCTCTAGACATTTCTGGAAAAGGCTACTCCTCATGGGCACTAAATGCCGAAATTCATCTAGAATCGATAGGTCTGGCAGACACCATCAAAGATGATAACACGGCATCTAGTCAAGACCGTGCAAAAGCTATGATTTTTCTCCGCCACCATCTTGACGAGGGGCTCAAATTACAATATCTTACATTAAAGGATCCCCTGAAATTGTAGAAAAATTTAAAAGAAAGATATGACCACCTGAAGTTGGTCATGCTTCCACAAGCACGTCATGACTGGTTAAATCTGAGACTAATGGACTTCAAAAATATAACTGAATATAATTCTGTCTTATTTAGAATTATAGCTTTGTTAAATTTATGCGGAGACGAAATCACTAAGCAAGATAAACTCAAAAAAACATACTCCACATTTCCACTCGCGAATATGCTCCTGCAGCAACAATATCGCGAAAAAGGTTTTACAAAATATTTTGAATTACTATCTCACCTTCTTATTGCTGAACGACATAATAAATTATTAATGAAAAATCATAATAGTCGGCCCGTTGGTTCTTTGCCATTCCTAGAAGTGAATCAGGCAAATTATAACCAACGAGAAAGAGGTCATGGCCTCAGTCATGGTTGTGGTCATGGACGAAAAAGAAATTATAATCATGATACTCAGCTGGCACCGAGAAATGATCAGCAATATAAAGGCAGGGTAAAAACCAAAAGTTTTACCAAAGAAAAATTCAGAAAGTGTATGTCATAGATGTGGAGGTGTGGGGCACTGATCGCGGACTTGCAGATCGTCAAAACGCTTGGTTCAGCTATATCAGGCATCTTTGAAAAGGGCAAAAAATAATCCAGACTAATTTTATCTCTAAGGATAATATTGAGCCTATGCATTTGGATGTAGCTGATTTCTTTAATTTTCCAGAAGAAAATATGAATATCGATAAAATTAACAATATGTAAATAATTTTTCTTTTTATTTATTTGTACTAAATATTATGTTTGTATTTTTATAGTCCATGTAAATAAATAAAATTTGTGTTATTTTAATACTTATTTTATTTTTTATTGAAGAAAATATGGGAATGCCTCAAATCTTGTTTGGATCAATGATCAATCAAGATGATATTTGTGTAACTGATAGTGGAACAACTCATGCTATGTTTAAGGACGAGAAATATTTTTCCAATTTGCTTAGAAGAAAAGCTAATGTTACTACAATATCTGGTAATTCAAAAATGATTGAAGGCTCCAGAAAAGCTACTATAATTCTGCTTAAGGGGACAAAAGTTATTATAGAAGATGCATTATTTTCTTCTAAATCCCCAAGAAACTTGTTAAGTTTTAAAGATATTCGCAAAAATGGATATCATATTGAGACACTAAATGAAATAAATACTGAATATCTTGGCATAACCAAGAGTGTCTCAGGCCATAAATATATTTTGAAAAACCAACTTTATCATCTGGCATATATTATGTAAATATTAATGCAATTGAAGCACATATGATCGTAAACCAGAACTTTACTGATCTAAACACATTTATGTTATGGCATGATCGAATAGGTCATCTTGGATCAATAATGATGAGACGAATTCTTGAAAATTCAACTAGACATCCGTTAAAGAACCAGAAGATTCTTACGAATGATGGATTTTCATGTGCTGCTTGTTATCAAGGAAAATTAATTGCCAGACCATCGACTCTGAAGGTCGGCATCGAATCTCCTGACTTTTTAGAGCGTATACATGGAGATATATATGGACCTATTCATCCACCTAGTGGATTGTTTATATATTTTATGGTCATAATAGATGCATCATCTAGATGGTCTCATGTGTGCTTGTTATCATCTATCAACCCGGCGTTTGCGAAGTTGTTAGCATAAATAATAAGATTAAGAGCACAATTCCCAAATTATCAAATTAAGGCCATTCGCTTTGATAATGTTGGAGAATTTACATCCCAAGCTTTTAATGATTATTGCTTATCAATTGGGATAAAAATTAAACATCTTGTTGCTCATGTTTATACTCAAAATGGTCTTGCAGAGTCATTTATAAAGCGCCTACAATTGATAGCAAGACCTCTATTAATAAAAATAAAATTGTCAATTATTGTTTGGGGTCATGCTATCTTACATGCAGCAACATTTGTACGTCTCAGACCGATACATTATAATAAATACTCTCTTTCACAATTAGTATTTGGTCATGAGCCAAATATAGCCCATCTAAGAATTTTTGATTGTGCGGTATATATGCTTGTAGGACCACCACAATGTACAAAGATGGGCCCTCAACGAAGGTTGGACATATATATTGGGTTTGACTCACCCTCCATAATTCAATACCTTAAGCTGTTGACTGGAGACTTATTCACTGCTCGATTTGCAGATTGTCGGTTTGATGAAATAACTTTCCCACCATTAAGGGGAGAGAAAAAGAAATCCGAACAAAAAATTGTGTGAAAAATTTCGTCACTATCTCATTTTGAT
Organism: Solanum dulcamara; assembly: GCF_947179165.1. Taxonomy (NCBI): domain Eukaryota; kingdom Viridiplantae; phylum Streptophyta; class Magnoliopsida; order Solanales; family Solanaceae; genus Solanum; species Solanum dulcamara. The sequence goes on from NC_077242.1 coordinate 23,425,063, forward strand.
CCACACACCCGCTCATGTGAGCAGGAGGTCCAGAAGATCATTCACGTACAGAAAATAGCAAATCAAATGCGAGATGCATTTACTGATTTGAAATGGATAACTAAGTTATATATCCCTGTAGTGAATGTGCCTATCCGAATTGATATCTCAAAAAGACCATTTGCTAGTATCATAGCTTCTGATGAAGCGTGGTAGACCATTGGGTTCAAAGGATAAAAATCCTAGAAAGAGAAGTGTGAGAAATAATAAAGATGATACTACACAAGAACCTTCTAAAGAAGGTCAAGATTTGAGTAATCCTAATATTCCTGAAGAAATCATTCAACCCGAGATTCAAGTGAATGAAGAACTTTCAATAAGTTCTACCGGTAATGAGATAAATTTAGATCGATCAAAAATCACGATTGATAATATTTTTGCATATAATATTACACTTAACCTCATGCAAGATAGTGAAAGTCTTGAGCCTAAATCCATCGTAGAATATCGACGTAGATGTGATTGGCCAGAATGACAAAAGGCAATTCAATAAGAATTAGATTCACTTGTTAAACGTGAGGTTTTTGGACCTGTAGTCCAAACCCCTAAAGGTGTAAAACCAATTTTTTATAAATGGGGTTTTGTGCGAAAATGAAATGAGAGAAATGAAATTGTAAGATACAAGGCACACCTTGTTACACAAGGATTCTCTCAAAGACCCGGGGTCAACTATGAAGAAACATATTCACCTGTTATGGATGGAATAACATTTCGATATCTCATCAGTCTAGCTGTACGTAAAAATCTTGAAATACATCTAATGGATGTAGTTACAGCTTACCTTTATGGTTCACTTAATAATGAAATTTACATGAAAATCTCAGAAGAATTAAAATTGCCTGAAGCATATAATACGTCTCGGGAGATAAACTCAATAAAACTGCAAAGATCATTATATAGTCTGAAACAATCAAGGTGTATATGGTATAATCGCCTTAGTGAGTACTTAATAAATGAAGGCTATATAAATGATGTTATTTGTCCATGTGTTTTTATTAAGAAAACGAAATCAGAATTTGTTATACTCATCGTTTATGTTGATGACATAAATCTCATTGGAACCCCTGAAGAGGTCCAAAAGGCGATTGCGTATCTAAAGAAAGAATTTGAGATGAAAGACCTTGGAAAGATAAAATTTTGTCTAGGTCTGCAAATTTTACATTTAGCAAACGGGGTCTTTGTCCACCAATCTGCCTACACTGAAAAAATCTTAAAATGATTTTACATGGACAAAGCACATTCATTAAGTACTCCAATGGTTGTTCGATCACTTGAAGTGGAAAAAGATTCATTTCGACCTCAAGAAGATGATGAAGAACTTCTTGGTCCTCAAGTACCATATCTCAGTGCAATTGGTGCACTTATGTATCTTGATAATGCAACCAGACCTGATATAACATTTTCTGTTAATTTGCTGGCAAGATATAGTTCATTCCCAACGCGAAGGCATTGGAACTGTATCAAGCATATTTTGCGATACCTCAAGGGTGCTATTGATATGAGTTTGTTTTATATTAACAAAGGTTGTGCAAAGCTTTTTGGTTATGCAGATGCAGGTTATTTATCAGACCCACATAAAGCTCGATCTTAGACATGCTATCTATTTACATATGGAGGAACTGTTATATCATGATAATCTACAAAGCAGTCTATTATTGTTACTTCTTCAAATCATGCTGAAATAATAGCAATTCATGAAGCAAATAGAGAATGTGTGCGGTTGAGATCAATGATACAGTTCATCAAAGAAAGATGCGGTCTAGAAAATGATGTTAAAGTACCCACAATTATATTTGAAGACAATGCCGCATGCATAGCTCAATTGAAAGGTGACATCTTTAAAGGAGATAGAACGAAACACATTTCACCAAAATTAATCTTCACACATGATCTCCAGAAGAATGGTGATTTGATGTACAACAAGTTCGTTCATGTGGTAATCTTGCAGATTTATTCACAAAGGCATTACCAACATCAACTTTTGAGAAATTAAGATATAAGGTTGGAATGTGTCATCTCCAAAATATCAAATGAAGCTTTCATCATGGGGAGTAAAATACCCGTTGCACTCTTTTTTCCTTAACCAAGATTTTGTCCCATTGGGTTTTCCTGGTAAGGTTTTTAATGAGGCAGCACTCAAGACGTATTATCAGATATGTGTACTCTTTTTTTTCATTAGGCTTTTTCCCACTGGATTTTTTTTCTAGTAAGATTTTAACGAGACACAATATAAATGGATGCTCAGAATGACTATGTATATTATTTCTTGTAAAGTGTTTTTATGGAGGCACATTACACGTGGACATCCAAGGGGAGTGTTAGAAAGTTAGTGGAATTTGGTTGTCCACTAATGAATTCTTTTATTCACGTGGGGCCTACTGAAAGTGGGCAACCCACTAGTTTTCTCTCTATTTCTAGCCTATATATTGCCATCTCTTGGCATGGCAATATATATACACACTAGCAGAAAACAGAAAATACATACTTCCTCTAAATTCTCTCTCTCTATTTATTAATCTTTTTGTTACTGTTTCTCCTTTTAATTGTTAAACTTGTATATTTCTTAACAAAAGTTATTTTCTTCTTTTTTTCCAATAATTTAAGGCAGAATTCATTGGTAGCCATTTAAGTTGACACCAATTTTCACTTAGACACTTCAAGTACCTTTTGTTCATTTTAAACACTTGTAATAGGACTTTGTTGTGTCATTTTGACACTTTTTATTGACTTTGGCACATTGTGTGTTACACTCACTTTGAGCGCGTGAAAAACTTAAATTTTACATTTTTTTATTTTTTTCATTTAACTAAAAGAAAATAAAAATACTTAAAAATATACTCCCATCTTCTTCACCGGAGAAACGAGAAATTCAGATATGGTAACATGGAACATTCTTATTAATTAAAGTTAAGTGTGCCTAGAGTTGTGCTGACTGAGCCGCTTCTCGCGTTACCCCCGGCCCGGTGCCCACGAGGTTAGTGAGAAATTAAAAGTTATTTTTTTTTAATAATTTAAACTATATTGTTATGAATATAAAAATGTATCATCATTTTAAAAATAGATTAATAAAAAATAATATTAAACAAACTAGAATAACCCAAAATAGAATTTCGGTGTAGTATGAGAAAATTACGGCCATTTAACCTTGAAAAGTTGTTGTTGAGTTTGATGCATCTGCAAATGCGGAGTTTGGACCACAAATGTGATATTCGTAAATGTAGTAAAGGTCCGCAAATATGGCAACCTTAGAATATTAAAAATCTGATTTCACCCTCATTCTTCAGAATCATTTGTGGAAGCTAGGGAGCTCAAACACATAGCACAATTATAAGATGCTCAACAGAAATCACAAAAATATGATTATGATAACTTTACGTAAATCTGTTGAATATTCAAACTTTTTTTTTAACGTAAATGTCATTTTATGTAGACTTAAATTGTGTTTTATGATTTACGGAGGCCTGTGTACGGGTCTCATGAAATTCGTATGCATTTTGGAGAAAAAAATAAAAATCTATAAATGGAAAACTTAAGAGCTTGTCAATATCAACATGAGTGATTTGGATGTTTAAGTTGAAAATTCGGCGACATTTTTGCCAAGGTTAGGGAATATGAAGAACTAGTGAAAATCGCCGAAGAAAATCTGATAGTATCCAATAATGAAGAGAATAGGATGCAATTGCATGCTCTCAACTCCGAATACATCAGATTTCTTAAAATTGAAGAAAACATTCTCAAACAAAAAACTCAGCTACATTGGTTCAAGGATGGAGATGCTAACACTAAGTATTTCCATGCTTTAATCCGTGGTAGGAGAAGGCGACTTTTCATTCACAAGGTTACTAACGAAGAAGGGGATTGGATTCAGGGCGACGAGCACATTGCTAGAGCAGCTTGCGATCATTTTCAGCAAATATTCACAGGTGATCAATCTCCGATTCCGGAGAACATCTTGAATTACATTCCTAGAATAATCGCAGATGCTCAAAATGAAATCCTTCAAGCCACGCCTACCATTGAAGAATTGAAACATGTGGTCTTCTCCATGAATCCTAACTCTGCAGCTGGTCCAGATGGTATGAATGGAAAATTCTTCCAAACTTGCTGGGAGATTATTTCGGAGGACCTACTAGCAGTCATTACTTCTTTCTTCGGAGGGTATGCTATGCCTAAATTCTTTTCTCATGCTTGTTTGGTCTTGCTCCCTAAGGTAGATCACCCCAACACACTCTCTGACTATAGACCCATTAGTCTCAGTAACTTCACCAATAAGATCATATCAAAACTCATTAGCCTCAGGCTTGCACCGATTCTTCCCGTTCTTATTTCTCCCAATCAATCTGGATTTGTAAAAGGAAGAAGCATCTCCGAAAATATCATGCTAGCACAGGAGATTATCCACGATATCAGAAAGCCCGTTATTGGTGACAACGTGGTTATCAAGTTAGACATGGCCAAAGCATATGATAGAGTCTCCTGGTCTTATACTTGTCTGGTACTGAGAAGGATGGGCTTCGGTGAGACCTTTATTGATATGATTTGGCGAATCATGTCTAACAATTGGTACTCTGTTATTATTAATGGATCTAGACATGGTTTTTTCCATTCCACCAGAGGGCTCAAACAGGGTGATCCTCTTGCTCCCGCTTTATTCATTTTGGGAGCGGAGGTGCTTTCCAGAATGCTGAATAGTCTTCATAATTACCACTTCTATCATGGTTTTTATATGAAGAAAAGAGGCCCACAAATTAACCATTTGAGTTTTGCGGATGACGTTATCATCTTTTCCTCCGGAAGGAGGGAAATTCTTCAAATTATCATGAAGACCTTGACTCTGTATGAAAAGACATCGGGGCAGCTTATAAACAAAAATAAGAGACACTTCATGATGCATCCCAATGCACTCCAAGACAATGTGGAAACGGTGAAACAGGTTATGGGTTTCACTCAGAAGCATAGTCCCATCACCTACTTAGGATGTCCTCTGTACATTGGCAGGCAAAGAGTCATGTACTACACGAACATGGTCTCTAAGGTTGTCAACAGAATTAGAGGGTGGCACTCCAAAATCCTCAGCTACGGCGGTAGAGCTACACTCGTGAAATACGTACTTCAGTCGCTCCCCATTCACCTTCTTTCGGCCATTACTCCCCCCCATACTACTCTCAAACAGATTGAGAGAGTTACCGCTGATTTTTTCTGGGGGTGGAAGGATAACAAAAAAAAATACCATTGGGCTTCATGGAAAAAACTTTGTTATCCATATGACGAAGGAGGTATTGGGTTGAGGAGAACTACAGATGTGTGTAAATCTCTCCAGCTCAAGCAATGGTGGATCTTTAGAGCTAAACCAACGTTGTGGGGTGAGTTCCTTAGAGCCAAATACTGTCAGAGAGCCAACCCCATCAGAAAAAAATTCCATTCTGGCCAGTCGCTTGTATGGAAACACATGACGCACAACAAACACATTGCTGAACCTCACATTCAATGGAGGCTTCACTCGGGTTCGTGTTATTTTTGGTGGGACGATTGGCTAGGTATCGGCCCCTTAACCAACTATAGGCAGGAATTGGGAAACGCAAGCAACGCGAGGGTGGCTGATTTTCTTATAAATGGGCAATGGAACATCGATATGCTAAATCAGTTGGCACCAGTGCTACTCGTCCCTCTCATTACTTCTTCCACAATTCAGATGCAAGGAAACACACCCGATCAGGCCATTTGGAAGCCTAACACCAATGGGAACTTCACATGTTCCTCGGCATGGCAGGTTGTCAGGGAACACCGGACCAAGACATTTTCCGACTATTACACTTGGCACAAAAACATTCCCTTTAAATGCTCTTTTTTGTTGTGGAGGGCTTTTAGAGGCAAGCTGCCAACGGAGGAAAAACTAACTGCATTCGGCTATGATTCCACTCCATGTTGTTGCTGCCATATTCCAGGTCCGGATACCATAGAGCACATTTTCAGCACTGGCTAATTCGCTAGGAATATTTGGCGCTACTTCTCAGATTTCCTAGGCATAAGGCATGAAGCCACACCCCTCAAACCTCTTGTTATGAGTTGGTGGCTTCGCAAGTACCGCACAGAAGCTCACAAACTTATCCTTCACTCCACCCCAATATTTATATGTTGGAATTTGTGGAAGAATAGGTGCGCGAGCAAATACGGGGGAAGAGTTCTAGTTTGGCGAGAGTGAAATTTGCAATTTTCAAGGACATCTCAAATCTCCTTAGAGTCGCGTACCCCTATATCCATTGGCCCTCGAACTGGATCCACACCATCTCCTGTATAGATAAGTGTACTCATGAGATGAAGATCACCCAAGTCTCGTGGATTAAGCCACAACTAGGTTTCGTCAAGCTGAACACTGACGGCAGTGCGTTGGGTAATCCGGGGCCAACTGGGGGGGGTGGAATCTTAAGAGATCACATGGGTAAATTCATCTTCGCCTATGCCATACCGTTAGGGGAGGGAACCAACAATCAAGCCGAACTAGAGGCGGCAGTTTATGGGCTTAAATGGTGCATTCAAAAGGGCTTTCAGCACGTTATCCTAGAAGTTGACTCGGAGTTGCTCACTAAATGGATCAATCATCAAACGAAACCTCCGTGGAGCCTTCACCAGGTAACTCATGACCTTGTTGTTATTTCCAAATTATTTGCTTTCTTTTCTTGTAGGCATGTATACAGGGAGGCAAACTTCACTGCGGATGCTCTCTCCAAGCACAGTCACATTCTTACCACTCCAGGCCACTACACCACCCTCCAGCAGCTACCTCCTGGTACTCGAGGATACTACATGCTAGATAGAGTCGGTCTGCCCAGCTTCAGACGGAGGAAGACCAAACGGATTAAAAAGCCTCCATGATTTACTATTTCATTTTGCACCCTTGAATTGAGCACCCAATTACAGTGTCCCCCCCTTATTTATGCTTTCCTAGTTTCTTTGTGTCGAGAGGAGTCCTCTCCTTTAGGTGCATAGTTTCTAGGTTTTCTTTTCGTGTGCATGTATCGGGAATGAGTTGGCTGACCTTAGTAGGATGGCCGGCTTATGAACCACCATAGGATTGGAGGTTAGGTCTATGCCCCCTCCTTGTATTTTTTTCTGTTTTATGTATAATACAGCTTGGGGGTGAGTGGCTTAACCCCTGGCCGCGCACGAGAGGTGGGAGCCTCGTGTAGGGTCTATTCCCGAAAAAAAAATAATTGAAAATTAGGTGATTTTACCTTAAATAAATTATCATACATATAAATTTCAATTAAACTAGAAAAATGAACATGCATTCCAATTAAATTAGTATAATCTAACATCACTTATTAAAATTATGGGGAAACGAAATACCTCAAAAGATGTATTTTTTGTGGTGGCAGTGTTGCAGTGGCGACGGACGGTGGTGGATAGCAACGAACAAAATATACTTTCTGTCATGTTTTTTATGTTTGCAAGCACATCAACACTTATAGCCTCACTTGAAGATTCTCCCATAAGATTTTTTCAAGTAGTTTTTAACTTTTTCTTCACTAGTATTGGCGTGCTAAAAGTGTTGTTGGAAAAAATTACTATACTTATTTTTTAAATTATTTGTCAAGATTCATATCAATTATCATTTCTTTCGTAAATTAAAAAAGGCACATATGGCAAAAAACTTTGTTCCCTTAATTCACTCTTAGTTTTCTATTCTGCTACTTTGTGCTCATGGTTCATTTGAGTGCTTATTATGCCTACTTTAATTTTTATACGACCATGTTCCTATTAGTTCCTACTGTGAGTATTTATTTGATGGCTTTAGGTTTGTCACTTTGTCTTCTTTAAGTGATTTTCAATGAAGATTTTTTTTTTGTGAATTATTAATAGTTAAATTGATAATTAGATATTAGCGATCAATAAATAATCGATAATCAATTCACTGTATTTTAACAATTTTATAGAAGTTCAGTATATTTATAGCCTCAAAACCAAAGCGATCGTATAAGCAACCTATTTGAAAGTCATAGTTATATGAAATAATAAATAATTTTGTAATTCAATTATCAAGATTGAATAATATTTAAGTACCTTCAAAATAACAAGCAAAGAAAATTGTAGGTGTTGCAAATAAAGAAACTTTGGAGGGAATGGGATGAAAAGAGGAGAAGTAATCGAACTTGGAGGGAATAGCGAGAAAAGAGAATAAATAATCGGATTTTTCTAAATTGAGATAATATATTTATTACCTAAATCATGGTTTGAAAATTTACATTTATCAATTAAATTTTAGTTATAAAATTTAATTTATGCCATGTATCACCAATTGAAGCAGGAACTTGGGGAAAATGACCCATTTTCCCCTTATCTCCTTCCTCTAGAAAGTATGTGAGAGTTATTCATTGTTAGTTACTTTACTCTCGCTCGAGTTACTTGCAAGTTGTCTTTTTTATTGGAGTCCATCAAAATATAATGTATCTCGTTAAAATCTTATTAGAAAAAACTCAATGAAAAAAGTCTAATGAAGGAAAAAGAGTACACACATCTGATAATACGCCTTGAGTGCTGCCTCATTAAAAACCTTACTAGAAAAATTCAGTGGGACAAAATCTAGACTAAGGAAAAAAGAGCGCAGTGCATATTATACTCCCCTTGATGAAGACATCATTTAATATCTCGAAGATGATGCATTTCAATCTTGTATCTCAATTTCACAAAGGTTGAAGTTGGCAATGCCTTGGTGAACACATCTGCTAAATTATCACTTGAACGAACTTATTGAACATCTGTTTTACCTTTCTTTTGAAGATCATGGGTAAAGAAGAATTTTAGTGAAATCTGTTTTGTTCTGTCTCCTTTGATGTATCCTCCCTTTAATTGAGTTATACACGCAACATTGTCTTCATACAATATTGTTGAAGCGTCTCTTGTGAAATAAAGGCCACATGTTTCTTGAATGTGTTGAGTTATTGATCTTAACCAAATGCATTTTCGGCTTGCTTCATGAATGACTATTATCTCTGCATGATTTGAAGAAGTGGCAACCATAGTTTGCTTTGTTGAACGCCATTATATAACTGTACCACCACATGCAAATAAGTAGCCTGTCTGCGATCGACCTTTATGGGGATCAAACAAATATCCTGCATCTGCATAACCAATCAATTCTGACGTGGATTCATTTGAGTAAAACAATCTCATATCTGTGGTCCCTCGGAGGTATCTGAATATATGTTTAATTCCATTCCAGTTTCTTCGCATTGGGAAGAACTAAATCTCGCTAACAAGTTTACTAAGAAAGTTATATCTGGTCTAGAATTTTTGGCAAGATACATTAATTCACTAATTAAACTAAGATATAGTATTTTAGCACCAACAAGCTCTTCATCATTTTCATGAGGTCAAAATAGATCTTTATTAATATCAAGAGATCTCACAACCATTAGGGTACTCAGTGGGTGTACTTTATCTATGTAAAATCTCCTTAAAATATTTTTTGTATATGTTGATTGATGGACAAATATCCCATTTGCAAAATGTTCAATTTGTAGACCAGGACAAAAAGATTTCTTTCCGAGGTCTTTCATTTCAAATTTCTTTTACAAACATTTTACTGCCTTCGAAAGTTTTTCAGGAGTTCCGATAATATTCAAATCATCAACATATACGGCTATTATGACAAATTCAGATCCAGACTTTTTCATAAAGACACAAGGAAAAATTGGATCATTTTTATATTTTTTTAGCAAATATTCTCTAAGACGATTGTACCATATTCGCCCTAATTGTTTCAGCCCATATAAAGATTTTTGAAGTTTTATTGAATAAGTTTCACGAAAATCTTTATATATTTCAGGCATTTTAAATCTTTCAGGAATTTTCATAAAAATATCGTTGTCTAGAGAACCATATAAATAGGCTGTGACGACATCCATCAGATGCATGCCAAGTTTTTCATGAAGTGTCAGATTTATAAGATACCTAAAAGTAATTGCATCCATCATAGGAGAATATGTTTCCATATAATCAATGTCAGGTTTTTGCGAAAATTTTGTGCCACAAGTCATGCTTTATATCTTACGACTTTATTTTTCTCATTTCATTTTCACACAAAGACCCATTTGTACCCCACTGGTTTTATACCTTCAGGTGTTCGGACTATTACTCCAAAAACTTCACATTTTTCAAGAGAAGCTAATTCAATTTGGATATCATCTTTCCATTTTAGCCAATCATTCCTCTGTCTACATTCATCCACATATTTTGATTCAAGATCCCCATTTTGTTGCACTATTTCAATAGCAACATAATAAGCAAAACTATTGTCGACAATTACATTATTTCAGTTTCATATTTTTCCTAATGAGACATAATTTATTGAAATTTCTTCATCATTTTCTGGTTCCTTAACCCTCTTCCAAGGTTTTATCAATCGTTGTCTCCTCGCTCTTTTGAGTAGGTTCTTTCATATTATGACCATCTTGATTGTTTGCTCCTTTTCTTTTTTGAGGATTTTTATCTTTGGAACCGATCGGTCTACCACGTTTTAATTGTGGTTTAGACTCATTTGCAATAATTAATTGTCCTACTGGGACATCAACTCGTATTGGAGCATTAATAGTTGGAATATGAGATTTAGTAACTCTTGATAGGTCAGTGAATGCATCTGGCAGTTGATTTGCAATATTTTGCAAATGAATTGTCTTTTGAACTTCCAGTTCACATGTATTTGTATGAAGATCTAAATGAGATAGTGATAATACATTCCAATCTATTTTCTTTTTCAATTTCTTATTTTTTCCCTTAATATTGGGTATACTGATTCATCAAAATGACAATCAACAAATCTTGCAGTAAATAAATCTCCAGTCATAGGTTCCAAATATTGTGTGATAGAAGGAGATTCATACCCAACATATATCCCCAATCTTCTGTGGGGTCTCATCTTTGTGCGTTGTGGTGGAGCAATTGGAACATGTACTGCACATCCAAATATTCTAAGATGAAAAATGTTCGTCTCTTAACTAAAAGTCAATTGTAATAGGAATACTTCATGATAACTTGTGGGTCTAATCTGCACAAGACTTGCTGCATGCAAAATAGCATGACCCCATAATGAAATGAGAAGTTTTGTTCTCATAAGCATTGGTCTAGCAATTAATTGGAGACATTTAATCAATGATTCCGCTAGACCATTTTGAGTATGAACATGAGCAATCAGATGCTCAACTGTTATCCCAATGGACAAATAATAATCATTAAATGTCTGAGATGTGAACTCACTAGCATTATCGAGATGAATTATTTTTATTGCATAATCTAAAAATTGTGCTCTTAACTTAATTATTTGAGCAAGTAATCTCGCAAATGTCATATTACGAGTTAATAATAAGCACACATCTGACCATGTAGTAAATGCATCTATTAAAACCATATAATATTTAAATGGTTCACATGATGGGTGAATGGCCCCACATATATCTCCCTGTATACGTTCTACAAATGTTGGGGATTCAATTCTCACTTTGATTACTGATTGTCTAGTAATCAATTTTTCTTGAGAACATGCAGCATAAGAAAAATTTTTAAATTGAAGAATCTTTTGGTTCCTCGAAGAGTGTCCATGTGAACTCTCAATTATTTTGTGCATCATATTAGAATCGGGATGGCCCAATCGGTCATGCCAAATAATAAAATTATTTGAGTTAGTAAACCTTTGATTTACAATGGCATGTGTTTCAACCATGCTAATACTTGTGAAGTAAGCCGGATGAAAGAGCGGGTAAATTTTCAAGTACAAACTTTTTTCCTGACATCATTGTAGTAATGTAAAGATATTCATTATTTTCATCATTTATAGTCTCACTATGATAACCATTTTGAAAAATGTCTGTGAAACTTAATAAGTTTCTTTGAGACTTACTACAATATAATACTTCATTAATTATTAAATTTGTTCCTCTGATAAGTACAACTTTAGCTTTTGCGGATCCTTCAATTAATCTTGTGCTATCAGATATTGTATAACATTAGCTTCTTTCATAATCAAACAAGGGAAATATTTTTTATCTCTTGAAATAGTGTGTGTTGTGGCACTATCAACAAGACACATATCATTATAATTGATTTTGGATCCAACTTATGACTAGAGAATTTCCATATTCTTCATAAACAAAAAGATATATTATAAGAACGTGAAAAAGTAACAACATAAGAAACTTTAAGAAATTGCACTGCCTTAAAATTTTTTTTACGAAGGACTACATAATATCAAACATAATAGGAAAACAATAACTATTTTTATAATATTTATCCCTAGTTAGATGATCGATTCTTCAGTCAATATTCATAAAATTTTCAGTTTCCAAATGAGTAATATTTGGTAGATTTTCAAAATCATCATCTTTATAAGCAAGATTTGCCTCAATATCATCATATTTATTTGAGGGAGTTGCTTCATTATCATCATTCCATAAATTCAAGTGCACCTCCACATTATTATCTCTTCTTTTGAGAGAAACTTGATAAAGTTTCACAAAATAGTCGGGCGTACTACATTCACGTGTCCAATGATCCTTCATACCACACAAGTGACAAATATTGAATTTAGCTCTGGAAGAATTATTTTGAGAAACTTTATTGTTCTCATGTTTATTTTCATCATGATGACGATAATCTTTTTGTCCTCGTCCATGTCCACAGTCACGATCGCGATAATTATTTTGTCTTGATTTAGACTGATTATGTGCTTTTACAACATTCGCTTCAGGGAGTGGAGCAGATCCAGTGGGATGGGCTTCATGATTTTTCATCAGCAAAGTATTATTCTGCTCGGCCACAAGTAGGTATGTAATTAATTCAGAATATTTCTTAAATCCTTTTTCACAATATTGTTGATGTAGCAACACATTTGAAGCGCGAAAAGTGGAAAGAGTTTTCTCAAGTAAGTTATCATCAGTGATAGTATCTCTACATAATTTTAACATGAAACTTATCTTGTTAATAACAGAATTATACTCTGTCACAGTTTTAAAATCTTGAAATAGAAGGTTTATCTAGTCATATCGAGCATTTGGTAACACTGTAAGTTTTAGGTGGTGATATCGATTCTTCAAATTAGTACATAATTCAAGAGGGTCTTTCACAGTTAAATATTCAATTTTTAATAATTCATTAATATGATGACGGAGAAAAATCATGGTTTTTGCTTTATCTTGGCTTGATGCTTTATTTTCTTGTTTAATAGTATCACCAAAACCTTTAGCGTCAAGGTGAATTCATTATCAAGGATCCATGATAAATAATTTTTTCCGATAATGTCAAGTGCCACAAACTCAAGTTTTTAATAAATTTGACATGATAAAAACTGAAATAGAAATTAATTTAGAAATAAGAAAGATAACTAAAATTAAATTTCTTCATTAGATATACCTAATATAGTAGTTAATTTGTCTGGAGAAAATTAGAGTTTCGTGCTGATAACATGTTATAAAATAAACTAACTTAGTAAATTAATAAGAAGGAGAGATAGTAAGAGCTGAGAGAGAATTGAGAGAATTTCTATTAGTATGTTTTTGTATTGCAACAGTGCCTTCTTATAGGCAAATTCTGAAGGAAAAAACGGCGAGTTACAATCCAAAAAGGCGTGAGTCTACTGAAAATACTATTCATCTACAGTGAAAATACTATTCACTATAGTGAAAGTGAATCCCATGAACATCCACTTTTTGACTTCTTTTTGCAACATATCCAAAGTGGTTCATTTTTTTACGTGGATAACTAGTGCACCAGTCTAGGGTGACAAATAGTTGGATTGGATTGAATTTGGATGAATTGAATATGAATTGAGCCAAAATGAATTGGGTTACAATCCACCAATATAAAATATGGATAAATATGAATTTGATAAAATATGATTTTGGTAAAAACTATCTAACACACTTTAATCTCCTAAATCCAAAAAAAAAAATTAAATTAAAAAAAAATTGCTATTGCTCTAACCCCTACAAACCCCAATTCACCCCTAAATTATTATTTTTTAAATAATTAATTTTTCATATCACAACAAAATTTAGTTTTTCTTATACCCCCGTAACCCCCATCCCAACCCCTCACCCATCTACGCATCGACCAACTAATTTTTTTTCCATTCCCCTATCTCCATCACCCCAATATTTTTTTAAAAAAATCAAAAAAATATTGCCCACCCGAATCCCCTCCCACCCACCCCCACCTGGATCCCTATCCAAACCCTACCCTCCTCCCCCCTCCCCGTGCAAATTTATTTTAATTTTTTCTTAAAAATTTCAAAAAAAAAATGTATGCCCCCCGCCCCCTACCCATCCACCCTAACCCCACGCACCCCAATTTTCTTTAAAACAATTTAGTGAAATTAGAGATTTTTATTATAAGTGGTGATCTAATGGTTTATATGGATACCCATATTTTACCCATTTCCTTCATATTTGTATGAGCTTTTGAAATAGGTCAATTCATATTTACTCATTTAAAAAATATAAGCGATCCATTTAAATAAATATGAGTTAAATGAATTTATTTTACTTAGGTTGAAATTGCCACCCTTATGCACCACCAAGAGAAAACACCATGGTTTTCATGTTTGCTTTAATTTCTACCGGAAAATAACAAAACTGTTTCATATATTTGAGTGTCCTTAAAATCTTACTCCTCTAAAATGTCCACCACATATTGCTAGTTCCACTCAGTTTTGAATTCCTTTTTAACCCCGAATTTGAAAAAACACCATATTTTTAATGCTTGCATTAATTTTAAATGAAAATGACATAGTTTTTACTATTTTACTACTCACTATCTGTCACTGCTAAATAAAAATACACATTTCCAAATAAATAGAAAATCTAGGAAGATTAAGGGTGGACATGGTATGAGATTGCACGGTATTTGAAATTTCGGTACAGTAATTTTAGTATTCGATTTTTAAAATTATTATATCATTACCAAGTTAATTCGGTATGGTTCGGTATTTTGCGGTATAATAAGTTGGTAACCATAGTTTGTTCAACTTTCACTAATATATACACGCATAATAAAGTATTATGATTTCGACAATTAAAAAAAAGGCCTCAATTGTATTATACTAACACGTTACACATGTAGAAATATATATTCAAAATAAAGTACAAACAACTTCTTTTGTTAATCAATTACATTTAAAATATATTTTCAATATTTATTTTATACTAATACTAGGTTGCACAGGTATTAGTATTTTAATAATATATATATATATATATATATATATATATATATATATATATATTATGCAACTATATACTTTCCCTACTAAAAACAGTTCAAAAAACAACGGAAATATTAGCGACGGACTGCGTCGCTCAAAAAAGCAATGGACTTTGAGACCCTGTCCGTCGCTTTGTTTTGTATATATATATTTTTATTTTTTTTAATAAAAAGCGACGGATAGGGTCTATTTATCCGCCTCTTTTTTGGTGGATTTTTGCGCCATATATAAATATATTTAAAAAGTAATTATAAAATAAAACTAATGACGGATTCCGTCTCTTTTAATTAAAAATAATTAAATATTATTTAAAACTGGCATCTCTGTCCGTCGCTTTTTATTATATTTTATTTATTAATTATTTTTTAAATGGGCGACGGATAGTGTCGCCCTATCCGTCGCTTTTTTGGTCAAAATGGTGGTCAACTACTTAAAAAAGCGACGGACAGGGCGACACTGTCCGTCGCTCTTTCTGAAATATTTCAAACCAGTTGCCTGACTTTTTGTTATTTTCTTTGCTCTCTCTCTCTCTCTAAACCCTCTCCCTTCTCTCTAAAAATCTGACCCTCATCCCCTTCGCCGCGTCGCCGCTGTTTGCCGCCGCCACGCCCTCCCCGTCGCCATTGTTGTCGTCGCCTCTCCCCACCATCAGCTTCTCCGTATTGTTAATAATAAGGTTGGTTAGTTTAGGGTTTTAATTTTAAAAAAAATTAATTTGTTCATTTAATTTGTTTAATGTATCTTTCAAGAAGATACGTTCTAATAGTTGCACCATATATCACTACAAGAAATATACTGTATTGTGGCACCATATGTCACTACAAAATGCTCCATAGTTGCCGCTAAAGGTATATAGCAACGACAATTGCTCCATTCGTAGTAGTTCCATAACTAAAGGTTATTTGTGATGATTAAATAATGTCGCCACAATAAGAAGTCATCTGTGGCGACATAATTCATCACAATATCTTAACAAATATGCCACAAAAAATAATAGTTTACAACACAAATATTTGGAAAGTCGGTCCTAAAATAAGACCTTTAGTGGAGACATATGGCGCCACAATTAGTTTATAAGTTTTTGTGGCAACTTTTATGTCGCCACTAAATATTGTTAGTTTAGTGGCAACAGAGTAGCCACAAAAAATTATAAACTAACTGTGGCAACTTTAATGTCGCTAATAAATATTGATATTAGTAGCATCTCCTATCGCTGCAAAAAAGTATAAACTATTAGCATCAACTTTGATTTCGCTGCTACATAATCAATAGTAGCGACTTCTTCTATGTGGTGCTACTATACTTAATTAATTAACAGCGACTTCTTCCGCTGCAAAATCCACTAAATGTCAGTGACAACTTTTATGTCATTGCAAAAGGTAATATTCATCTCATTACTAAAGAACAATATTCAGTGTTTTAAAATCAAATTCTCTAAAATTAGTATATAGATATTAAAAACATCTAATAGTATTTCACAAAATTAGAACAAAAGTATTTCCGAGTCAAATATTATAAATACTTCCAGTACTAGAAATTCAACTTAATATTAGCTAGTACTTCAGTTATCATTGTATCTATATACATATGATAACAAGAAAAAAATTCGTGTATGCATATACATATGATCGAAAAGCAAAAACTTCCATTGCACGCCTTCAAACTACTTCTTGATTGGGCCCCATTGCCTAAGAACCTTGTCCATGAAAATAGAAAAACACACAATCAATTTCTTATTCGCATAATCTAATCAAATTACTCGAATGAAATTGGTACTTCAAAGTTTTTTTCAGGGGACGAGACAATTCATCTACCAAATTTGATGATGATGTGGTCGAGAAAACTCACGGACACAGATCAGTACAATAGCCATAGATGTTAATGAAGAGGAATCCAGCAAAACCAACACCAAGAAAATTGAGCAAACACAAAAAACTTTCAACAAGGTAACAATTTATTATATTCCAAAGGAGCAAGAGAAAGTACCTGTTGTATTCTAGTCATAATAGCAGCCATTTGTTCTTGGAACATGTTGTCTACTTCGCCTTTCATGTGTTCACGCTCCTCTTCCAATATTTTCTGCAAATCTTCTTTCATATTCTTTTTTAAATCAACATTCATTTGTTCACGTTCTTCTTGTAACTTTTGATCCATATCAGCTTGCATCTCTTGACGAATACTTTCCATCACCGAAGATACACTTGCCTCTATGTCTGCCTGATGTAGTTGAGTCTCTTTAGGAGGCTTCTTTCCATATTCTTTTTTTTGAACATAGCCTGATCTCTCACCAAGAACCGATGATAAAATCTCATCCCTAGTCATGGGATGCTCGATCTCTTCAGATTGTTCTTCAATAACAAGTTGTTGAAGTTGACCCTATAATAATATGTAATTATTTCACCAAAACATAACGTACATATTGAAAGTAACTTTGGACTTTCTTTGGTCCAGCTTTTGGACTTCTTCCATTGCAAACATGTATTCAGCGAAGCAAACTTCCCTGCAAATACATTATCCAAATGCAGTCATATGCTTGAACATACACAATATTTTTATAATTTTCAGCAACTACCACAAGAAACTAAGGGCTACATCAAGTTGGAGAAGCTAGGGATGGCAAGTTTTAGAAGAAGAAAACTAAAGAGGATCAAACAACCTCCTTGAACTCTTTTTACAACTTTAGTGTTCTAACTTCTTCTTCTTCAGTTTGGATGTCTCTATTTCATAGTTATATCTACTTTGAAGATTTAATAGTTAGGACCTTTGTAAAGGAGAGAGTCTTCCTCATTTATAGCTTTCCTAGACTAAATAACTTATCATTAGAGATAAGGACTAGAGTAGGTATTTCTTCATTATTTCTGTTGTGCAGGTACATTGCAGACCTGCAACACTTGATCCAGCACTTGAAATTCCTCTCTTGTTTGCTTCCATTGTGCAGGTACATTAACGTGTTGCAGCACTTGATGACTTTGTTGTGGAATTACAGCATACATCTAGAACCTGCAGGTTGATTTAGCATGGTGCAATGGAGGGGATTACTACATCAACATCTAAGTTTACTGAGCTGCAACATCCAACAACAAATACCTCAACTACACAACCATCTACATATCTACAATACAACCATCCTTGGAACCTTTAGCATCCAACAACTTGCAACACCTTATAGCAGTCATCCTCATCTTCACCTTCAGAACCTGCAGAAATATGGAGCGAAAACTGCAGCTGCAGTTAAGTCCTCAATGGTGTTCTCATTTCCATGTCTTCAAAGGTGTTCATATACATAGACAAAGCAACTTTACAGCTGATATTTTGCCCAAACACAGCCACAAATCCAAAGAAGAAAGATTACATATTGAAGTAGACAAGGTGAAAATGACTATCTTGAGAAAAAGTTGTCTCCAACCTATAGAGTTCTTCATATGCTTGGTCACACACAAGCAAAGATACATTGTGAGTTCTTCTATTAAGTCTATAGTATAAGTTTGCTCCTTTATTGTAATTGGGGATAAGTCAGTGACCTTAGTAGACTACTCGACTTATGAACCATCTTAGTTTCGGGGCAAGGTCCGTTTCCCATAAAAAAAAGTAACTTGTAGTAGATCAAAAATATAATAAGGTAATGACTTTAGGGAATTACATGAATCTATTGGGATTACGGATCCAACCATACACGTTCTCCGTTGACATTTTTATGTGTATGCTAAATCTCCCAGATTTTATCTGGTGTGTCTTTTTCTCCCGATTCAGGATTTCTCTACAATATAGTTCAATAAGAAAAAATATATAAGCAAATAATTATATAAATAACAAGAAGTATATGTAATTAAAGAAGAACAAATGTGTTTTCACCGTAGATTCCTCTGTTTCTGCAAATGATCGTGTCCCACAAGAATGCTTAGTTATCTGTTTTTCTCTATTTTTTTGTTTCTCTCACTGACAACCTGTACTAAGTCAAGAGATCAGAGAATATTTATGATAGTGTAGATAGCTACTGAAAGATGGCATGTTATCCATGTAAGCATATGTCTAAGATTATAAAACCTCTAGTCAATTAAAGCTTATAATTTTTCTAATAGTATTGAAGTAAAGTGAACCAAAAAGAGAACAAAAGAACACATGATAAGTATAGGCAACTAAATTTGGAGTCAGATGACTATAACAGTTCTAGAGGGCAAAAAGTTGAAACACAAAAATAGAGTGGGCAACAATGTTTTGGTTATAATGAAGTTACCTTGAATTTCTCACTGCCAAAATACTTAACTAGGTATTTCCATTCCTTCAACTCAACATCCTCAGGTCGATTAGACAATCTTTCTTCATCACTATCATAGGCATAGTAAGAATTATGCAATCAAGCTTTCCATGCCCTAAAACGTCTTTGCATAGTGCTTACCACAAAGGCTTGTAACTTATGTTCTCACAATCCACTACAAACTTCAAATTTGTCCTGAACACATTATAATATTAAATTTAATAAATTAAGTAATTTAAAGGCAATACAAAATGGAAAGTAATTTATTACCTTAACCTTATACCATATTGCTTCTCCCTATTTTAAAATAATCTTCTGCCAATTTCCATCTCAAAATGAGATACTGCTCCTCATGATCAAGCCACAGTAATTAACAATATATCTAGCACCAGAACCCACAGCTTTATCAATGTCATCTGGAATAATTATATTAATTTTTCCTCCATACTTGGGTTTAATATCAACCGTCTTAGATTTATATTTTCCTCTTCCTCTCTTTTTATTGATGCGAGAAACTGCAAAGCAATAATATTCATTAAAGCACAACATTGTGTTCTGAAAAAAACATTCAGATGGTGAGAACTATATGCAATCATGGCATCTTAGCATCTCCAATAAAAGCTTACAGATTTAGGATTTTTTTGTCCACATCTTTCACAATGAGCATTGAATCTAGTTACAACTTCCTTTGGTGCTCATTTGTGTGTTGGAGACTAGTACGTGAGTGTCATACTTAATCTGTTTTACTACTGTTATCCTCTAACGAGTAGCTACAAGCTAGATCAATAGCCAATCATTAACCCTACTAGCTAGGGACGTGAACTAACCTGCACCAGTTTCAACCTCTGGGGAGGGGCGTATACTTTCTTCTAGATTTCTGGATGATTGTGTCTCTGGAGATGTTCTTTGGATAGGGTCACTTGATATTTGTCCTATCTGCTGAGGTCCTTACCTTGGGTTAGATGATTGTTATGTCTGCAGAGGTCCGTGCCTTGGGTTAGATGATTGTTCTGTCTCTAATGATATTTTGGTAACTCTTATTAGTTGTATTTCTAGCTGTGATGTAGTTCTAAGACTTTCTCGTCCTTAAAAATTTCCACTTCCAGTTCTTATACCGCCTCTTCCATTTTTACCTCATTCAGTTCCTTTCATTTCCTGTAAAATATAATTAAAAAGGAGAAGCATAAGATTCAGAAATTAAAGATGATAAAACATATGTCTACCAGCTAAAGAAAACATCAATTCATAAAATAACGTATTAGATCAATAAATTAAAAAAATATGCGATATTTTGCTAACACCTATAGCTTCATTGATGGAAATGTAACACATTGATTCAACTTAAAACGCTAATTCTATTTATAAAGTTGTAGCTACAAGCATTCTGAATTAATTTCATGTCAACCTAATCAAAATAAAATATAGAAAACTTATCAAAACAAGATGTAGACAGATATCCAGTCCTCTCTGTTAAGCAATCTTCAAAAGGATGTATCACTGTCCTCTCCATCATTATCATCAATTAACTCTTCTTCACTTTCTTTATTTTTGGATACATCTATATTATTATCATTAATAAAATCATCCTCCTGATTTTCTTCATCATTGGTACGCAAAACAGTTTGTGGTTCAATATCATTCCTATGTAAAGACACCTCAATATCAATTTCTTGGTCATTGGTACGGAAGATATTACATTCCACTTCCTCTTGTTGATAAACTTCTTCATTTATTAATTCTTCTTCAACTTCAGGCATATTGAAAAGGTCACGAGGATTTGTCTTTACAACAACGAGCCAATCTTTATCAATCGTGTCATTCAAGTAAAAAACTTGTTCAGATTGAGATGTCAGCACAAATGGCTCATTTGTATTTAGAGCACAATGAGTATTCACACTTGTAAACCCATAACTGTCAATCTTATATCCTCTTCCTAGGCGAGCCACATCCCACAAATGACACTTCAATAGATAAACTTTTTTGTTTCCCACATAACGCAACTCATAAATGTCCTCCAATACATCATAATACTCCTTATTAGAGTCTGCATCATCTCCCCTAACAAGTACTCCACTGTTCTGTATTTTTCTCACAAGCTCTTTTGTTTGAAACCTAAATCCATTCACCATAAATATTGAATATTGATGCACCAATGGTTCTGGACCGACGGCTAAGCTTATGAGCTCATCTGTTGCGCGTCCTTGTGCAGATAGTATAAATATCTATAAAAATAAATAAGATTTGTTCATATTGACATGCCAATACTAATAGTAAAGTATTGTTTTAGTGAACACTTACACGTGCACGAAACCAATCAATAAACTCATTATTATGCATCCTATGAGATCTCGTTGAACCTTGTATTTCAATCTCTCTCATGTATTCCCTACATTTTGTGTTTGTTAAGATTACTTAAATTATCTTAATGTGAAATTATATTTGAATTAATAAGAGACTTACTCCATGAATTTTGAAACCTCTTCACAATTTTGAAGAACATACATACATGCTTGGTTGAACTCATAATGAGGTAGTTTCTTTCTCACTAAAGCCCCTTTTGTTTGCCCACTTATTTTAAATATAGATATTCCACCATGTAATTCAAATCCATCATCAATTCTTGTTGGTTGATTGAACTTGGGATATTTTTTAAATATCGTGAGTAAAACATAAGGTTTTCCCTTGACATATGACCTTCAGCAATTGAACCTTCTGGACGACTTAGATTGCGAACATCTCCCTTAAGTGTTCGCAAATACCTATATATAGATTTCTCATCAATAGAGTTATAGAATATGACAGTTTAAAAACATTGGTTTTCAATATATAGAACAATATGTTACCTCTCAATAGGGTACATATCCCAGTATTGAATTGGTCCACCAAGTTTTGCCTCTCTTGCCAAGTGTATTGGCAAATGAATCATGACATCAAAAAATTCCAGAGGAAAAACATTTGAAGTTTGCCTAATATGATAGGAGTTTCAGATTCTAGGATATCAAGATCTTCAATTGTCAGGCACTTAGAGTATAGATTCTTGAAAAATTTACCTAAGGCTATAATTGGTTCACACACTTTCTTAGGTAACAAACCACATATAGCTATGGATAAAATATCATGCAATAATACATGATGATCATGACACTTCAATCCATGTATTTGTTTTCAAGTACATTAACACACCTTGAAATATTTGATGAAAAGGCATCTGGAACCTTGAAATTAGCTAAGAAATCGCATAACTTCAACTTCTCTTGAGAGGACAATGCATACCAAGCTGCCAGCAACAAAATATTATCCCTGTACTCAATTGGATGTAACCCTTTCCTAATACCAAGGTCCACCAAATCATATCTACTTTTTAATGTGTCCTTTGTCTTACCAACCATACTCATCACAGTTGATAAAGTATTATCGGACACATTTCTTTCTATGTGCATCACATCAAGGTTATGTCTTAACTTAAGACTCTTCCAATAAGGTAATTGAGAAAAAAATACTTTTCTTCTTCCAATTATAAGCATTGTTAGAAACATTATGCTTTCACTTTTTCACTTTACCAAAACTCACATTGTCCAACTCTTGTAATTGCATAACTGCTTCATCACCTGTTAAAGGGCTAGGTGTGATCCCCATTTCCACTTTTCTATCAAATAACATCCTATTTTTACGCCATGGATGGTTCATGGGAAGGAAGCAACGATGACCCATATAACACAATTTGTTGTGTAAGGAAATTAATTGTGTGTCTTTATGGCAATAGGGGCATGCAAGCTTGCCTTTAATTGACCATCCTGAAAGGTTTTCATATGCTGAAAAGTCATTAATCGTCCATAGGAGAGCCACACGCATAAGAAAATTAGATTTTAAGTGTGCATCATAAGTCTCCACCCCATATCATAATTCTTTCAATTCATCAATCATTGGTTCTAAATATACATCAATATCATTCCTCGGAGACTTAGGTCCTGGAATAAGAAGTGTCATCATGAAATATGGATATTTCATGAAATCCCATGGTGGAAAATTATATGTAACTAGAACGACAGGCCATATACTATGATTGGAACTCATATTCCCAAAAGGTTGAAACCCATCACTTGCTAAACCTAATCGCATATTTCTTAACTCAGCTAAAAAGGTAGGATGACGCTCATTAAAAGATTTCCATTCTATTGAGTCAGATGGATGACACATGACACCATCATCAATATTCTCCTCCTTGTTCTACCTCATATTATTTGATGTCTCTTTTGCCATGTATAATCTTTAAAGCCTTGGTTTGATTGGAAAATATCGCAACACTTTATGAGCTACTTTCTTTCCTTTGGGTTTTACTAACTTCCATCTAGACTTTCCACACTTAATACATGATTGAGCATTGACATAATCGCTCCAATATAAAATATAATCATTTTGGCATGCATCTATTTTGGTATATCCCAAGCCTAGGTCATGAAGAACTTTCTTTGCTTCATAGAAAGAACTAGGTACAAATGATCCCTCAAGAAGAACTTCTTTAAAGAACCTTAATAACTCATCCATCGATTTGTTGCTCCAATGGTTAAGTAAATTCAAGTGAAGTAATTTAACAACAAAAGACAACTTTGAGACTTTTGTGCAACCAGGATAAAGTTCTGTCTTACCATCTTCTAACAATTTGTAGAACTTTGTAGCATGCATATTTGGCTCTTCATTTCCCTCCGAATAAGTAGCATTATTATCCAAATTCATATATCCATAAGCATTGTGGATCATTTAAGTAATGTCATCCTCTTCAGCGCTATCAACTTCTACTTCATCATTAAGTGCGATATTATAATTTTCAACTCTAACTAACACTTCTCCATGCAAGTCTCACACCTTATAAGAATCCCAGAATCCCTTCTTCAATAAGTCTACTCTTATATCAATTCTTAGCTTGAACACAGTGTTCATACATTCTTTACAAGGACATCAAATCATAGTTTTCACGTTGGGTTGACTGAATGCCCAATTAAGAAAACCTTCTACTCCGTCTCTATATTTTTGCTCAACTCTATTCCTGATATTCAACCAACTTTTATCCATTCCCATTTCAATAAAAAATCAATAAGTTAATTAATTCAATTATTCATAATGATAAATATTGGACAGAGAAGTTCTGAGAAATAACTTTACAGGAAAATATAAATAATGAGATTGTGACTAGAGTTGGAAATTCTCACAATCAAATGCTAATAATAAAAAAGGAGCATAGAGCACATATGACTGTTATTGCTTGAGATAAAGTCATATATGGGCTTGGAATCAAGACGGGTGAATTGATGAGATAATAACTATTACTTAAGTGACCATATGAGAAATCAACTCTCTTAATTGTATTCATTTTAGATGTTGGTTAATTAGTTACATATGAAAGTTAGCTTGTAAAGTGTTCAAAGTGTAGGATGAGTAGTTGTGGGCTGCACAACCAGGTGGAGCCAATTTTCAATATGTTAATTTATGGGGGTCTGATTCACCATAGAGATAGAGAAAATTTCTCAATATGTGACTAGCACAACTTTATTGTCTTTACAGTGATTATCTAGCAAAGTACAAGTAAACATTCAACTGTGGTAATAAAAAGTTCAACTCTGATGATCTCATGTCCTTTTCTAAGCAATAGGTAGTGAATTTGTTCATATTAGTAGCACTTTTCTATTGCACTCACAGTTACGTAGTTATTTTAATCAAAAATGCAGATGGACTGTCTACTAGAAAAAAACTTTTTTCATAAAATAGACCAATCTATAATTTATAATCTTCTCTTTTTTACATTCTAATAGCACCAAATTCTCAATTTATCAACTATCTACTGCACAATAATGTCAATCTTAAGTTTTGTGGCCTTTTATATTAGAAATGTAGTAGGTGATCTCCAGTATGCAGCGATAAGAAGGATACCAGATGGTTCAAATTTGATAGCAGAAGCAAGGGAACTACATGAGGGTCTTGAATAACACACAGTATGCTACCAGTGGTATTGGAAACAGATTCATTGACTATGAAAATGATCTTAACTAGGCAGTGGAAGACTCCAAAGAGCATATCAATGATCATAAATGATACCTTAAGGCTGAGGAGGGATAAGGAAGTTAGGGTGAAGCATGTTTTGAGAGAAAGAAATGAACTGGTTGATTTTTTAACTAACTATGCTTTTGATTTTGTAGGTAATCATCATTTTCAGAATTTTACTTCACTTTCTGTGGAAGCAAGAAAAATACTAAATATAGAAAAGTCACATATACCATACATGAGGATTATACCATCTAAAGATCATCACATACCTGGAGATTAATAACAATCTAAAGAGCAGTAGCAACAACAAGTTTGCATTTCAACAAGCCATGAATAGCATACAGAAGTTCTATTTGAGACAATGACAAACAATGGTCAACATCAAGGCAAGGAGATAACAGATACAGCTGAATGAACATGAAAGATTTCTACTCCATCCTGGAAGCCTAAATATGTAGTCATTTGACTTTGAACCATAGCACCTGGTGAGAGCTTGTAGGTGTCTGAAATGGTATCAAGGCAAGGCCAGAGGATCTGCAGCAGATTAGGCTCCATACTATTTTGGATGTAGTTCATACTTCAGCATTTTGTTTAGTTTAGGATAGTTTCTCTGGCTTTCTTTTCTTTTGTTTCCTTACAGTTGTGTACTGAAAACTTAATTTTTAAAAATAAAATACTGCCAAACTTGGTTTGGTGGCTTTCAAGCAAAACAAAATATACTAATGTCAATCTCAGATCTCTCCTCCAAATTATATAATTATACGTTATTGTTTTTCCTATAATTTTTAAGTATTATCATATCTTTTTGTAGCTCACGAAAGATAAGGACAAATACTAGATGTCTAATTCTCCATATATTCTTCGGATATTATAGTGAGCCTTATCAACTCTACACATCTCCAAAAAATGAAACGTCAAATAAAGAGAAGCGACTGATCAGCTAAGTAGACAAAACTGCAAAAAGTATAAAAAATAAATCTCTGTCAAAAAAATTGTGAATACTTCTTTCTCCAACAAAGGTGTCAATTCTTTAACTAGTCAAAACCACAAATATAAGAAGAGATAAAGATGTAAACAATGAAGAGACTCCCTATTTCAAGATAGATTTTCCAATGTGCAATCCAAATGCAGAATTTCCATCAAACAAACATAGAAACACCCACACAGAGGAGATAATGCTCAAATGAAGAAAAACAAGGATCCTAAGAAGAATATTATCAAACACACCACACCTAGACATTAAAGTAGAATACATGTTAAAAACTTTCAGCTATAATTCAAAATACAACTTTCACCTTACCAAGAGAAAGACATAAGCCAGAGATGACTTTCAAGATCGAGAATAAAAAATGCAAAAATGCCTTAGAACTTTCAGCTTCTAGTTTACCTCGCAAGATCGAGAATACAAAATACAAAAACATCTTTAGAACTTTCATATTTTAACTTACCTCGAACTGATTTTCAAAACTTCAAATAGGCAAACTGGTTCAGTCCTTTAGAACTTCGAACTTCTTACGCTCACACTGATTTTTAAACTAGGAACTCTCTTCCTTTCCCTTCGACTTTAGAGAACCCCATTCCTACAAAATTTCAAGTGGGTTATAAAAATTACATGGGAAATCTTAAAATACATAAACCCAGAAAGGGATTTGAGAACATACCTGATAAAACACATACTTTAGAGAACCCTATAAATAAAAAATTGAAGAATATTCAGCAAAAAAGAACTCTATTCATATATTTTTCACCAACAGACACTACTTGTTCCTATATTGATATGTTATGGCAAGGGTTAGCTTGGTGCCACTCGTGGTTTTGAGTACCGTGTCTCAGCTAGGGTGTAGACTCGGATCATGACAACGATCATATTGACACATAGAAAAATCTTATGCAGTTTTAGTAACCTTCCAACAAGTGAGATACTGATGAGTAATCCTAAAGCTAATGTTAATAATGATTCTAATTTCATTCCTATTTTCTTAGAAATATTTCAGAGGTTAATGATTTTAAGAAACATGACCAAATTATGAAAATGACCAGCAGTGCAAGAGAAAAATGAGTAACTCGAACAACAAAAGTAATTACTTAAACAAAAAAACAACAAATCCAATTTAGAGAATGAAAAAAAATATCAACTCACCAAGAGTCATACCATAGAGATTCAAGTAAATAGAAAATAGAGATTCAGTTTGATAAGAATGTAATCATACACTACAAGAAATAAGACTTATTGTGGCGAGATTTAGTGGCGATCCTACTTGTTGCTACAAAAGCTTCATATTCAGTAGCGACATATATGATTGTTCCAAAATATTTAGTTTCAGTGGTGGGTTATTTTGTGTCGCTACTAATATCTGTCACTGATTCTCAAATTATAAAGTCCCGCTGAAATAAAATTTTGGCGCCAAATATTTAGTAGCAACTTATGAAATATCGCCTCAAAATATAATTTTGTAGCGACCTAGTCGCCGCTAATGTTAATCCAACTAAATTAAATTTAAAAGAAAAATAAACTAAAAAATCTGGAAAATAAAACCAAAGCTTAGAGAAACAAAAGACCATTCTCTTAGGTCAGCTAAACAAAAGGCCGCTATTTCTCTTTGCTTATAGTTGTACGTTCTCTTGCACAAAGATGAAGAAACAAAATGGTTATTATATAGATCTGGGAAAAGGGAGAAAGAAAAATAGAGACAAAAGAGGATTCTCTTTTCTATGTTGTATATGGATTCCTCTTTGCGCTTTATATGGATTAGAGTGGCACGCATTTCCAATATTATGTATGAAACATTGTTGGCATGCCAATTCAGTATTATATATAGAATGGAGTGACATATCTGTCCAATATCATATATGTATGAAGTGGAGTGGTATGTTTTTCTGGTATATAAATCTCACGAGTCCTCATGAATCCCAGCTAGACACACTATGGTAATGGGTGAACACATAATATATGCATTGTATTTATTCATTTATTATCATTTTACTTGAAGTTGTGAAGTATTCGTAATGGATACATGCATAAGTGTTGTGAATCATGACTTAGTGGTTATCTTTCATTCTGAGAGTTGAATTTTGTGTTAACTATATTGTTGTTGAATTTAGTTACTAGTACTGATCTTATAGTGTTGTTTTGATATATGAGACCGATCACAAGTAAGCAGTAGAAGGCTGATCCTTATCATCACTTCATCACTTCATGTTAGGGTTAGACATTGATTCTGTTGAGTCCATATGAATTTCATACTCACCCTTGCCTTTTTTATACCTTTGTTGTGAAGGTTCCAATATCAGTACAAGTGAAATATGATCATTGTCGCTAGTTGATTATCCAAGATTCCTAGATAGTTTCTTGATTGATCTAAAGTTCTTGGATCTCTCTTACCTTTTTTATTTTGTCTCTATCTATGAGCTCACCAAATCTCTGAATCAAGTTTCTCCACACCAATCTAAATCAACGACGATAATACGTACTATGATCTGCAGGGGGCAGAAGTATATTATGAGTACCAAATGAATGATACTCAGTAGGCATAGGCCGACTAAGCTCCACAAATAAGGTAAGTATAAATCACAGGTAATCAGGTAGGTATAGCACAAGTAGGCAAATAGGATCTAATACAAGACAAGGCAGAAAATTATATACATATATATATATAAAGGAGATAGAATCCAAGAACGCACCTGCACGCGCAAGCCACAACCTATTACAGTAAGGAGGCACTAAAGGAGTCAACAGATCAAGGATGGAAGTATCAAAAAATTACCAAAAACAACCTAGGCTAAGACATCCTGCAACCCAACTACAAATACGACAAGAGATAAGTATAGGTATAATCATATAATAACTGGCCGGACGTCCATATCCCCGGAAGGTATAAATAATGACAAACATACACCCGACCCCCATAAAATTGGGGGACCACATCATACAAATATACTGGTGATAGGTCATGCTAATGAATTCAAGTTTGTAGTAAAAATCAGTAACATCATCGGTGGCTCTCAACAATCAATAACAAGTGTATAGACCTACACCCTCAGCCTGCTAGGTGGGACCTATACGGCCCCCTCATCCAGTTCAATGGTGCACTGCCAGAGGGGCCCATTGTAACGACCCATTAGGTTATTTTGAGAACTAGAGCTTTTTATTCATAAAAAACTTATTCCGTAAATTTTTAATGGATATTTTGGACTATTCGATAACTATAATTATTAGTTGAGGGGCAAATTTAGATAACTAATTTAATTAATGAGATAAAGTGATAATTTATTTATTACCCTATACTACATGTTTCATATTTATTAAAATAAGTTAGTAGGTTTTGTCACTTTTAGTACATGATTAATTGAGAAAATAAAATAAAAAGAAGAAGAGAAGGGTTTGGGGTGTCGAACAAAGAGGAACGAAACTCATTGCGGCGTTGAACACGAAAGGGAGAGATACTAAATTGGTGCTTTCAGGTAAAGCTAAATTCTACTTAGCTTTAGTTTTGAACAATAATTTTTTGTGCTGATAGAGAATGAAGTGAAAATTTTGATTTTCAAGTAATTTGCAACGTGGAAACAGTAATGTATAAACTTTTGATAGAATTTGGCTAATCATTGGAACAATCTAGGATCATTATTGGAGGAGTATGAATTGAGAACATGCATATGCGACACCACTGTTTTTAACAGTTACTCGACCTTTAATTATCTTTCTTAAATTATCACTTTTAATTCATGGTTTGATGTATTAAAATAGGTAATTAAATATTAGATGTATTTGTATTGTATGAATTTTATTAAATTTATGTTGTTGGAAGAATTGAGAGTTGACCCTTGCTTAAGATTTAGGAATATGAGACTTGGGATATTAGTTAGTATCAAAATTTAGGAATTTGATTATAGATTTGGATGGGTTATTAAGTCTAGGCTAGATATATAGTGACTCGTGTATTTATGAATATTGTATATTTGATAGATTAAAAACATTCTGAGGCATCGAAGAAAGGAAAGACATTGGTGGATTAGCTTGCTTGACTTTCGGCTCTTTGGTTGAGGTAGGTTATAGTTTATTCTATATCATAAATAGACTCTTAATAGTGTTTGATAGTTGTTGAGTAATGTGGTGAATTTTTCTATGCATTTAATTTTGTGGTTTGGATGGTTTATATGCTGTTGTGATTGGTCTGCAATTCTAAGACCGTGAAATCCATAATCTTGAACTTGCCCTATCAAAAGTGATTCCTCGAATAAAGAAGGCTTGATGAAGTATTGTTAATAAAGTGGAAAGTGATAAGAAAGAGTGATAAATTAATTATATTTGGATCGGGTGTCACATTTTGACATGGTATATTGGATCGGGTGTCACAAGCTGACACGATATTATTAGACCGGGTGTTACATTTCGACACGGTAATAATATTAAAGAAAAATATATTAAAACAACTTAATACTACCCAATCCCAAATGACTCATTTCTCAAAAGAGCGTGGTGTGGAGGTCTGAGTCCTCATGTATACTTTGGATATTATTGTCTAATTACGTAACTGTCTCATAGTGTGGTCACTTGATCTTGATCTTGTTGTTTGTCAGACGTTAAGTGTTGTAGTTAATTTCCTGCTATTACTTTATGCATATTGATTCTATTTTGAGTCGGCCGATGATACCTACTCAGTACATGTTATCCTGTACTGACCCCTACTTATATTTTTTTATTTTATTTTATGGAGTGCAGCGACTGTTCCATCGACTTCGACTCAACCTCAGCTCTAGCCCGTGTCCAGCACATCAGGTTCCAGGGTGATCTATTCCTTCCAGATCGTATTAGATTCTCTCGGGCATGGCATGATGTCCTTAGTTTTTGGACACATTAAGTTATTTATTTATTCTGGTGTTTGATGTTTTCAGACTTATTCTAGAATTAGATGTCCTTGAAGTGATGATTTTTAGGTTTTGGAAATAATATGTAATAGACCCAAGTGGATTGTTATTTCTTACTTCCGTAAGTTGGGCTTATGCATTATTATCGGATTTAATAAGTTGAAAAACTAATATAAGTTGGGGTTGTATCATTGGTTCTCCCACCTAGGAGGTTAAGTGTGGGTGCCACTCATGGCCCATTTTGGGTCATGACAAATTTGGTATTAGAGCCTTAGGTTCGATGATCTTATCACATAAGGATAGGTCTAGTAGAGTCTTGCAAAATGGTATAGGGATGCATTTATCTTTCTTCGGGATGCTATGGGTCTTTAGTAAAATTCCATTCCTTCTTTCTTTCGTGACTATTATTTCAATCCAATTGGTATGTAGGTGATACAAATTGGTATTTGACCTTCTTCACTTTATTTTCGCAGATGGTTAGAACTAGAGAAACAATAACACCTGAGCCAGTTGTTGGGGCTGTAGCTAGAGGAGGATTAGCAACGAGAGTCCATGGCAGAGATCGCAGGAGAAAGCCCACCATGGGCAGGGGCCAGGCAGCTAGGACAACTAGGGAAAGAGCAGCGACCCCTCCACCGAATGATGAGGTAGCTAGAGAGGATGTTGAGATGGAGGATGAGCAAGTTTATGAGAGAGAAATACCACCCCAGCCTAATCTAGAGATGACCCACCAGGTTCTCACCTATCTCAGTGGGTTATCTAATCAGGGACAAGCTCTCCCAGCACCTTATATCCCAGGAGTACAATATGCAGCTGTTGTGGCTCCCCGCATGACTGCTCCCTCGGGAATAAGTATGTTTCCTCGATTGACTACAGGTACGGTAATGACTAGTGACTAGCATGATCTCTTTGTTAAGTTCTTGAAGTTGAAACCCTCGGTCTTTAGGGGTACTGAATCTGAGGATGCTTATGATTTCCTTATTGATTGTCATGAGCTGCTTCATAAGATGGATATAGTAGAGCGATTTGGTGTTGAGTTTCTGACATACTAGTTTTAGGGAGACGCCAAAATGTAGTGGCGGTCTCATGTTGATTGCCGACCAGCAGAGGCACCACCTATGACTTGGGCAACTTTTTTTGGCTATTTCATAAAGAAGTATATTCCACGGACCTTGAGGGACAGGAGGAGAGATGAGTTCCTAAATATAGAGCAAGGGAGGATGTCTGTTGCCGTCTATGAAGCTAAGTTTCATCCCTTAGCCAGATTGCTACTCAGCTTTGCTTCAGTCCAGAAGAGAGGGTTCGCCGCTTTCTAAAGGGATTGAGGTCAGATTTATGGATTTTAGCTTTACAGGTGGCTGCTTCAACAAAATCTTTTCAGAAAATGGTTGATTTTATGATAGAAGTGGAGGGGGTGAAGCCAAATAACTTCACTAAAGAGACAACGGTCAAGAAGTTTCGTAAGGGAGGTGAGTTTAGTGGTTCTTACTCCAGAGGAAAAGGTTTTGGAGATTATTCGACCCATCCTATTCAGTCTTCATTGCAGGTTTCAGATGGAGGTCCGTTAAAGACTAGTCAGCCCTTCTCTAATTTGGGGGGTTATCTTCAGTCTTCTTCTTCTTCGCAAAGACCCACTCTTGGCCCTAAGACTTGTTACGGATGTGGTGATCCTGGATATATCAGAAAATATTGTCGAAGGCTGAGTCAGGCTTGGCATGATCAGGGTTATAGAACCCCAACAGTTAGAGATGGAGGCGACAACTATGGTAAGGGCTGTCATTCTAGAGGACGTGGTGGTCGCCAGTCCAGCCGAGGTAGCGGGAAGGTTAGAACTACTGTAGTACAACCTGTTAAGGGAAGTGATCAGATAGAGGACAGAGCCCATTGTTATGCTTTCCCCGAGAGGTCAAAGATAGAGGCATTCGATGCTTTATCACAGGTACTCTTATGGTCTGCGATAGTTTGGCTTTCATATTGTTTGATCCTGGATCCACATTATCTTATGTATCTTCCGCATTTGCTGATGGACTCGATTTATATTTTGACTTACTTGACATGCCTATTCGTGTTATTACTCATGTCGGTGAGTCTGTGCTAGTTGAGAAAGTGTATAGATCTTGCCTTGTGACTTTTGTGGGGAGCAAAACTTATGTAGATTTGATTATTCTGGAGATGGTTGACTTTGATGTAATCTTGGGTATGACTTGGCTCTCTCCAAATTTTGCTATCTTAGATTGTAATGCTAAGACTGTGACATTAGAAAAGCCTGGGATGGATCAGTTGGTGTGGGAGGGTGACTATATTCCCACCCCAGTTTAGAGTATCTCTTTTCTTCGTGCTAAGAGATTGGTGAGTAAGGATTGTTTATCCTTCATAGAACATCTTAGGGATGATAGTTCTGAAGTGCCATCGATTGAGGCTATTTTGATAGTGCGTGAGTTTATGGATGTTTTCCCCACAGACTTACCTAGTATGGCACCCGATAGGGATATAGATTTTTGTATCGACCTTGAGCCCGACACTCGCCCTATTTAAATTCCACCTTATAGAATGGCTCCGACTGAGTTGATGGAGTTGAAGGCCCAATTTTAGGAGTTGTTGGGTAAAGGTCTTATTAGACCGAGTGCCTATTCTTAGGGTGCTCCAGTTTTATTTATAAAGAAGAAGGATGGTAGCCTTCGTATGTGCATAGACTACATGCAGCTGAATAAGGTGACTATTAAAAAGAGGTATCCTCTTCCTCGCATTGATGACTTATTCAATCACTTGGAGGGTGATTGTGTTTTCTCAAAAATTGATTTGAGGTCCGGTTACCATCAATTCAAAATACGTGGATCAGATCTACCGAAGACTACTTTTCGAACCAGGTATGGACACTATGAATTCTTGATAATTCTCTTGGGCTTACAGATGCGCCTACTACTTTAATGAGTCTAATGAATGAAATCTTTAAGCCATATTTGGATCTCTTTGTTATTATTTTTATTGATGATATATTGATCTACTCAAAAAGCAGAAAAGAACATGAAGAGCATCTGAGGATTATTCTGGGATTGTTAAGGTAGAAAAGACTATATGCCAAATTCTCCAAGTGTGAGTTCTGGCTTGATTCAGTGTATTTCTTAGGGCACATAGTTTCTAATAATAGAGTGATGGTCGATCCCCAGAAGATTGAAGTAGTGAAGAGTTAGGCAAGACCCACTAATGTCTCAAAGGTAAGGAGTTTTATTGGGTTGTCTAGCTACTACCGCCGGTTTGTCAAGGGGTTTACTTCAATTGCTTCCCAGCTGACCAATCTGACCAAGCAGAAAGTTCCATTTATGTAGTCGGATGGGTGTGAAGAGAGTTTTCTAAAACTCAAGACCTTATTGACTACTGCACCGATTCTTGCCTTGCCAGTAGAAAGTAAGAATTTCATTATTTATTGTGATGCATCATATTCTGGTTTAGGCGCAGTGCTAATGCAGGAGAAGAATGTAATTGTCTATGCTTCAAGGCAATTGAAGGTAAATGAACAAAATTACCCCACTCACAATTTGGAGTTGGTTGCGGTTGTATTTGCATTGAAACATTGGAGAAACTATCTATATGGGGTAAAGTGTGAAGTGTATACAAATCATCGCAATTTACAACATGTGTTCACTCAGTGAGACTTAAATTTGAGGCAGAGGAGGTGGATGAAATTGCTAAAGGACTATGATATCATTATTCTTTATGTCATGACCCAACTCCGTAGGCCGTGACTGGTGCCCAATTTGGGCACCCATACATACCCTTAGCCCCACCGAGCATATAAGCAGAATAAACAAATATAAAAATCAAAAGAGATTGCTAGAGAGCGCACATAAACAGATGTAGCACACGAAGGCCGTTAAGACCATCACTGAACATAAGCCCAAAACACATATACAAAACCCACAATACAAGTCTACAGACCTCTACAAAATGATAGCATAATCATATGATGGGACAGGGCCCCATCGTACCTTTAACCATTACAAATAAATATACAACAGAAAGGTTAGTGCCAAAATAGGGCTCCGGACAAAGGAGCACTGCCAACCAACATGGTGGATGTCCTAGGCGAGTAGATCAGCAAACCGAGTGTCTGTACCTATGGGCATGTAACACAGCCCCTGAAGAAAGGGGGGTCAGTACGGAAAATATACTGAATATATAAAGCATGGACTGTAATAAGTAAAATCATTACCAGAACAGAATGTGCAAAAATGAGC
Source organism: Solanum dulcamara (assembly GCF_947179165.1). Taxonomy (NCBI): domain Eukaryota; kingdom Viridiplantae; phylum Streptophyta; class Magnoliopsida; order Solanales; family Solanaceae; genus Solanum; species Solanum dulcamara. The sequence goes on from NC_077242.1 coordinate 23,460,746, forward strand.
AAATTATCCAGAATACCCAAATGCTTTTCATAACCACAGATAATGTATGCAGAGAACATATACCATATCCGTCCCCATTATGAGACTCGGTGAACAAATCGTGGTCGCCGTCCTGTCACTAGTGCCATAGCACATCATAACTCTAGAGTAGGAAATATCTCCATAATACATCATATCATATCAAATGGTCATATCATAACATATCATCTGTGTACATGGCATATCATAACTCCATAAAACCCATGTACAGGTCATACCTACCCCCTCATGTTGGGGAACGACAAACAATGCAGAGAAGTATGCACGATAACAAAACCTGACCCGGGCTCGGTGAAGGAAGCATTGAGGCATCCATAAGTAGAGTAGTGAGAAACTATATGCAATAAAAAATACAAAATATTTCCAGAGACTCGATAGCGTAACTCCGATGCTAAGTCATATAAGAGAAATTAAGCGATAATCATAGTGTATGTCTTTCAGATGTCACGATGATCTATGTCAAAATAATCTTTCTGAAATCGTTTCTATATTTCCAGATATATTATGGGGCTCAATAGAATAATTAAAATGAGCTATCGTTCAAAAATAAGACAAGAATCATATTAAGTACCTTTTGAAAGTCATTTTGGGTTACATCAAAATGAAACTTCTAGAATTATATACTCGTATCAAAGCGCAATAAAATGTCCTTTGAAAACAAAGAAATTGGCCATCCTAGTGGCTCTAGGAATAGGAACTTCCTTGGAACCATAAAAAAGTCATATACTTGCTTCATAAAAACCATGCTAAAAAGGAAGATTAGCTTTGCATATTTGTGCCTAAAATATGCTAAGAGATAGAATAAGCTTAATACACTTTAGCCGAAGACATGCCAAAGGAAAGATTAAGCCTTACATACTTATGCCAAAAATATGCCAAAAGAAGGAAACGTTAGCTTTACATACCTCTTATGGATTACTCTTAACATGTTCGCCACGTCGTCTCTTAAACCTATTTAACACGAAATAAATACGAGCATAAACATCCCTCGACTTTCCAGCGTCTTAAGTTATATATGAGTATTCATAGAACGCATCTCTTCGCTCGCCTTCTCGACTAGTTCCTTAGTTAGTTAAGGAGTTAACGGAAATAGGGCAGCACCTCCCCTATAATATGCCCTATATGAATTTCCAATTAGATACCTAATCACTACATCCAACCAACAACAACAAGATTCAGCTCATACACAACTAAAACATGGCAACATTACACAATATAAGCTCCAAACAACTTGCTGAAAATTACGATACCAAAATAAGGTTTCTAGTCTTTATTTTGCAAAACCTTTAATTGTATGAAATGAGGGGTCATGTGTCTGAAACAAGCATACACCACACCTATTTTAGAATAATTTTAGGCCCTGCAACACACCACCACAGACTTACAACAGCACACCACAAGCACAACACCTTGCTTCGACTACAATTTAACTATAGCGACTCCAATTTAGTTTGCTCCGAACGTCAAACATTTATACGACATTTTTACACTTCCAGCAGAATACAAGGTGTTTAATACACCCTATAACAACATCATAAACTTCAAATTGGAATAAATGACCTTACCTTATCCGAAATTGGCCAAAAATCGCCAAAATTGCATCTCGGAACTTTTCTAAATGTGCTGAAATTTTGTGGCTGCTTGCTATCCATTTGGTGCTGCTCCATAAATTTAAATCATTAACACTCTCATAACCTATCCAAACCCTTACCAGAATGTGGGAGAATAGAACCAAGCTATACCTTGCTAAAATTTACTAAAACTTGTCTTGGAAGTTCTCTTAGTATGCTGAAAAGTAGTGTGCTATTTGTGTCGCTTATTCGCTGTTCCAAATAGAAAATTTTCATTATTAAACTCCGCTATATCACCGTAGGATACCTTAAATAATTAATTCACGAAACAAAATCAGAAACCTTACCTTAAATTGAGCCAACCCGTGGCTGCCCTCTCTTGCCTTCAATGTTTTCCTCTTCTTTTTTTCCAAACAGAACATGCTGAAAATGAAGTATATCTCAGCATAATATACATATATATACCTTCTTATAAGGTTCCATGTGTCAGCCCCTTAGAGGTGACACATGGCAGCCTCCTAGGGCGCCACCTCAGACCATGCAGCCCCTCACATGCTGCCACGTGGCAGTGGGGTCCATCCCAAGCTGCTGCATCACCTACTTGACCCTATGTAGGTGCATCACCTGCTTTTATAAGTAGGTGCATCACCTACTTGTCCAAGTAGGTGCATCACCTACTTGCTTCGAGTAGGTGCGTCGTTTCCTTATTTCTCTTTCGTGAGCTCGTAATCTCATTTCACTTCAAGAGACTATGTATTCGTTGCTACTTAATCTCGACGTGTACTCAAGCATCTTAGTTATTTAATACATCTAAGTCGGTAGCTTACGCAAGTAAGTCGAGTCCTACGACCCATTACTTGGCCTCCAACTCCTTTCGGATTCTTATAACCCTATTTCCAATCTTCCCTATTATGAGGTATCTCATTCTCCTTTCCTTAGAGTTATTTGATACGTGGTGGATAATCTAGAGCACACGACACTTTTCAAGAGACTTAAGACAGTGTCCCAAGGTGAAAAAGTATGGGGCATAACATCCTTCCCCCCTTTAGAACATTCGTCCTTGAATGTTAACTAGTCTCATAGTATAACACTGCTTTACTTTCTTCACGATTCTTACTATGGGTTAGTTACCCTTCTTAGTTAGTCTTATCCTAATATCTCACAAGCTGTCTTATTAACACTTCACCTCTGTCACAATTCCTTTTCCCTTGTACTCTTATCTTACTCATATTGTTACTTCTCTTAACTATAATTCATCATAGTTTATCCTTGTGTATCCATTCAGTCGGTACCTTAATATCGTTCTATTTAGATCTATCAGTCTTCTCTAAACCATCTTCTTTGGATTATAAGTCTTTTCCAACTTCGTTTTACCATACCAGTATCGACCTCCTAGTTTCTATTGCCATCAATTCAGCAATTAACTCATTTCTCAAGGTCAGCCACATTCGTAGTTTAATCAAATCTTATCATTGTTGTGGGCACAACCTTTCAAGACATACTACAGCCCTATATCTCATTCTCTTCTTATTTCTAGGGAAATTTGGGCAGAGTTTCCTTTGTATTTCTTACTACCTCAACATCTGCATGCAAAAAAGGCTAACAGTGCCTTACAGGGCACGCATATATATATTCAGATAATATCATATAGAAGCCACACAGGGCACACATATATAGTTATATCATCTCACATCGCATCCACACAGGGTGTCCAATATCAATAATAGTATAAAATTATGTACTTACCTCGTATGTCCTCTCGAACTGTACCGGTTAAACTTTCCTGGCTACTTTTCCTTTTAATTTCAACTTTACATTCCAATCGTACCTCAGTACCTTACCTAACGTATATCTTTCATGCTTTTGCTTACCTGCGTGCTTTATACCTTCTAATATCATCAATCCCTTTCTTCCATAAGTGTCATTTTTCTGCTGCAGTCATAGGTTAGTATAAGGAATCTCATTGCCTATGACTTAGCTCTATCGCACAATCTTAGATATGAAAGAAAGTAACATCCTAAATGTTTTGTAGCCTCCTATTTATAGATGTGGTACATAACACACCGATAAATAAGACTCTACTAGACACGGTCTGTAGACACTCTAAGGACCAACTGCTATGATACGACTTCTGTCATGATCCAACTCCATAGGCCATGAATGGTGCCCGAATTGGGCACCCATACATACCCTTAGCCCCACCGAGCATGTTAGCAGAATAAATAAATGTAAAAATCAAAAGAGATTGCTAGAGAGTGCACGAAAATAGATGTAGCACACGAATGCCGTTAAGGCCGTCACTGAACACAAGCCCAAAATACATATACAAAACCCATAACACAAGTCTACAGACCTCTACAAAATAATAGCATAATCATATGACGGGACAAGGCCCCATCACACCCTTAACCATTATGAATAAATATACAACAGAAAGGTTAATGCCAAAATAGGGCTCCGGACAAAAGAGCACTGCCAACCAACAAGGTGGATGTCCTAGGCGAGCGGATCAGCAAATTGAGCATCTGTACCTGCAGGCATGTAATGCAGCCTCCCAAAGAAAGGGGGGTCAGTATGGAAAATATACTGAATATGTAAAGCACAGACTGTAATAAGTAAAATCATTACCAGAATAGAATGTGCAAAAATGAGAAAATTATCCAAAATACCAAAATGCTTTTCATAACCATAGATAATGTATACAGAGAACATATGCCATATCCGGCCCCATTATGGGACTCGGTGAACAAATCGTGCTCGCCGCCCCATCACTGGTGCCACAGCACATCATAACTCCAGAGTACGAAATATCTCCATAACACATCATATCATATGAGATGGTCATATCATATCATATCATCTGTGTACATGACATATCATAACTCTACAAAACCCATGTACAAGTCGTATCTGCCCCCTCATGTCGGGGCAAGATGAACAATGCAGAGAAGTACGCCCGATAACAAAAGTTGACCCGGGCTCGATGAAGGAAGCATTGAGGCCTCCACGAGTGGAGTAGTGAGAAACTATATGCAATAAAAAATACAAAACATTTCTAGAGACTAGATAGCGTAACTCCGATGCCAAGTCATATAAGAGAAATTGAGTGATAATCATAGTGCATGTCTTTCGGATGTCACGATGGTCTATGTCAAAATAGACTTTCTGAAATCGTTTCCATATTTCCAGATATATTATGGGGCTCAATAGAATAATTAAAATAAGCTATCGTTCAAAATCAAGAAAAAAATCATATTAAGTACCTTTTGAAAGTCACTATGGATTACATCAAAATGAAACTTCTAGAATTATATACTCATATCAAAGCGCAATAAAATGTCCTTTGGAAATCAAGAAATTGGCCATCCTAGTGGATCTAGGAATAGAAACTTCCTTGGAACCATAAAAAAATCATATACTTGCTTCATAGAAACCATGCCAATAAGAAAGATTAGCTTTACATATTTGTGCCTAAAACATGCCAAGAGATAGAATAAGCTTAATACACTTATGGCGAAGACATGCCAAAAATACTTATGCCAAAAACATGCCAAAAGTAGGAAACATTAGCTTTACATACCTCTTATGGATTATTTTTAACACGTTCGCCTCGTCGTCTCTTGAACCTATTTAACATGAAAGAAATACGAGCATAAACAACCCTCAACTTTCCAGCGTCTTAAGTTACATACGAGTATTCATAGAACGCATCTCTTCGCTCGCCTTCTCGACTAGTTCCTTAGTTAGTTAAGGAGTTAACGGAAATCGGGCAGCACCTCCCCTATAATATGCCCTATATGAATTTCCAATTAGATACCTAATCACTACATCCAACCAACAACATAAAAAAATTCAGCTCATATACAACTAAAACATGGCAACATTACACAATATAAGCTCCAAACAACTTGCTGAAAATTACGATACCAAAATAAGGTTTCTAGTCTTTATTTTGCAAAACCTTTAATTGTATGAAATGAGGGGTCATGTGTCTGAAACAAGAATCCCCCACACATATTTTAGAATACTTTTAGGCCCTGCAACACACTACCACAGACCTACAATAGCACACCACAAGCACAACACCTTGCTTCGACTACAATTTAACTATAACGACTCCAATTTAGTTTGCTCCGAACGTCAAACATTTCTACGACATTTTTACACTTCCAGCAGAATAAAAGGTGTTTAATACACCCTATAACAACATCATAAACTTCAAATTGGAATAAATGACCTTACCTTATCCGAAATTGTCCAAAACTCGCCAAAATTGCATCTCAGAACTTCTCTAAATGTGCTGAAATTTCGTGGCTGCTTGCTATCCATTTGGTGATGCTAAAAACATAACTTTAACTCTATAACACTCTCATAACCTGTATAAACCCTTACCAAAAAGTGAGAGAAGATAACCAAGCCATACCTTGCTAAAATTTACTAAAACTTGTCTCAGAAGTTCTCTTAGTATGCTGAAAAGTAGTGGGCTATTTGTGTTGCTTCTTCGCTACCCCAAATAGAAAATTTTTATTATTAAACACCTCTATATCACTTTAGGATACCTTAAATAATTAATTCACAGAATAAAATCGGAAACCTTACCTTAAATTGAGCCAACCCGTGGCTTCCCTCTCTTGCCTTCAACATTTTTCTCTTCTTTTTTTCCAAAGAGAACATGCTGAAAATAAAGTATATCTCAGCATAATATACATATACATACCTTATTAGAGGGTTCCATATGGCATCCCCTTAGGGGTGACACGTGGCAGCCTCCTAGGGCGCCACCTTAGCCCATGCAGCCCCTCACACGCTGCCACATGGCAGTGGGGTCCACCCCAAGCTGATGCATCACCTACTTAACCTTAAGTAGGTGAATCACCTTCTTGTCCAAGTAGGTGCATCACCTACTTGCTTTGAGTAGGCGCGTCATTTCCTTATTTCTCTTTTGTGAGCTCATAAATTCATCTCACTTTAAGAGCCTATGTATTCCTTGCTACTTAAGATTGATGTGTACTCAAGTATCTTATTTATGTAAGACGTCCAAGTTGATAGCTTATTCTATCAAGTCGAGTCCTACGATCTATTACTTGGCCTCCAACTCTTTCTAGATTCTTATAACCCTATTTCCAATCTGCCCTATTATGAGGTATCTCATTCTGCTTTCCTTAGAGTTATTTGATATGTGGTGGATAATCTAGAGCACACGACACTTTTCAAGAGACTTAAGTTAGTATCCCAAGGTGCAAAAGTACCGGGCATAACACTTTATCATCTAGGAAAAACTAATGTAGTGGCCAATGACTTAGGTAGAAAAGCAGGGAGCATAGGAAGTTTAACTCATTTGCAGGTTTCCAGACGTCCATTGGATAGAGAGGTTCAAACTCTGGCTAATGACCTTATAAGGCTGGAAGTAACTGATAAAGGAGGATTCTTGGCATGTGTGGAGACAAGATCTTCTTTCCTTGACAAGATTCAAGGAAAGTAGTTTGATGATGAGAAGTTGAGCCAAATTCGTGATATGGTCTTACAGGGAGAGACCAAATACACTGTGATCAATGAGGAAGGCGTCTTGAGGATTAATGGGCGGGTATGTGTGCCTCGTATTGATAATTTAATTTAGACTATTCTTGTAGAGTCTCACAGTTCGAGGTACTCTATACATCCTGGTGCAACCAAGATGTATCGCGATCTGAGACAATATTATTGATGGAGTGGAATAAACCGTGATATTGTTGATTGTGTTTCCCATTGTCAAAATTATCAGCAGGTAAAACATGAGCACCAAAGGCCTAGAGGGACACTTCAAAGAATGCCCATTCCTGAATGAAAGTGGGAAATAATTATAATGGATTTTGTGGTCGGCCTTCCAAAAACATTGGGTAAGTTTGATTCAACATGGATGATTGTTGATAGGTTAACTAAGTCTGCTCACTTTATTCTAGTCAAGTGATTTATGATGAAGAGAAGTTACCCAATCTGCGAGATTGTTTGAATACATGGAGTTCCGATTTCTATCATATCAGATAGAGGTACACAATTTACTTCTAACTTTTGGATGACCTTGCATGCTGAGTTAGGTACTAGATTGGATCTTAGTACTGCATTTCACCCTCAGACCGATGGGAAGTCTAAGAGGACAATTTATGTGTTGGAGGATATGTTTTATGCATGCGTGATAGATTTTGGTGGTTATTGGGATCAGTTTCTACCTTTGGTAGAGTTTTTTGTATAATAATAGCTATCACTCAAGTATTGATATGGCTCAGTTTGAGGCATTGTATGGGAGGAGATGTAGATATCCTATTGGTTGGTTTGATGTGTTTGAGGTAAGACCTTGGGGAACTGATCTTTTGAGGGAATTATTAGAGAAGGTGAAATTCATTCAGGAGAAGCTTCTAGCAGCTCAAAGAAGGAAGAAGGAGTATGTGGACCGAAAGGTCAGGGCATGGAGTTTATGGAGGGAGAGAAAGTATTGTTGAAGGTTTCACCCATGAAGGGTGGGGTGAGATTCAATAAGCGAGGTAAGCTCAGTACGAGGTATATTGGGCCGTTTGAAGTTCTTAAGCGTGTTGGAGAGGTGGCCTATGAGTTGGCTTTACCTCCATGTTTTTCTGGAGTGCACCCAGTGTTTCAGATGTCTATGCTAAGGAACTATCATGGTGATGGAAACTATATTATTCATTGGGATTCGGTCTTGCTTGATGAGAATTTGTCTTATGAGGAGGAGCCTGCAGTTATTCTTGATAGGGAGGTTCGCAAGTTGAGGTCAAGGGAGATTGCGTCTGTGAAGGTTCAATGGAAGAATCGTCCGATTGAGGAGTCAACTTGGGAGACTGAGGCAGATATGCGTGCAAGATATCCACATTTGTTCATTGAGTCAGGTATCCTTTTCTACCCTTGCTCTTCTCTTGACCGTTTGGAGGCGAACGATGGATAATTGGTATCTGTTGTAACGACCCATTAGTTCGTTTTGAGAACTAAAACTTTTAATTCATAAAAGACTCATCTCATAAATATTTAATGGATATTTTGGACTATTCGATAACTACGATTATTTAGTTGAGAGGTAAATTTCGATAACTAATTTAATTAATGAGCTAAAGTGGTAATTTATTTATTACCCTATACTACTTGTTTCATATTTATTAAAATAAGTTAGTAGGTTTTGTCACTTTTAGTACATGATTAATTGAGAAAAGAAAATAAAAATAAGTAGAGAAGGGTTTGGGGCGTCGAACAAAGAGGAATGGAACTCATTGCGGCGTTGAACACGAAAGGGCAAGATACTAAATTGGTGCTTTCAGGTAAAACAAAATTCTACTTACCTTTAGTTTTGAACAATAATTTATTGTGCTGACAGAGAATGAAGTGAAAATTTTAATTTTCAAGTAATTTGCAACGTGAAAACAGTAAGGTATAAAATTTGGGTGGAATTTAGCTAATCATTGGAACAATCTAGGATCATTATTGGAGGAGTATGAATTGAGAACATGTATATGCACCGCCACTGTTTCTAACAGTTACTCGACCTTTAATTATCTTTCTTAAATTATCACTTTTAATTCATGGTTTGATATATTGAGATAGGTAATTAAATATTAGATGTATTTGCATTGTATGAATATCATTAAATTTATGATGTTGGAAGAATTGAGAGTTAACCTTTGCTTAAAATTTAAGAATATGAGACTTGGGATATTAGTTGGTATCAAAATTTAGGAATTTGATTATAGATTTGAATGGGTTATTGAGTGTAGGATAGATATATAGTGACTCGTGTACTTATGAATATTATATATTTGATAGATTGAAAATGTTCTAAGGCATCGAAGAAAGGAAATACATTGGTGGATTAGCTTACTTGACTTTGGTTCTTCGGTTGAGGTAGGTTATTGTTTATTCTATATCATAAATAGACTCTTAATAGTGTTTGATAGTCGTTGAGTAATGTGGTGAAGTTTTCTATGCATTTAATTTTGTGGTTTGGATGATTGATATATTGTTGTGATTGGTCTGCAATTCTAAGACCGTGAAATCCATAATTTTGAACTTGCCCTATCAAAAGTGATTTCTCAAATAAAGAAGGCTTGATGAAGTATTGGTAATAAAGTGGAAAGTGATAAGAAAGAATAATAAATTAATTATATTTGGATCGTATGTCACATTTCAACACGGTATATTTAGATTGAGTTTCATGTTCCGACACAATATATTGGATCGAGTGTCACGAACTGACACGATATTATTGGATTGCGTATCGCATTTTGACATGATAATATTAAAGGAAAATATATTAAAATGAATTAATACTACCCAATCCTAAATAATGCATTTCTCAAAAGAGCGTGGCGTGGAGGCTTGAGTCTTTGTGTATACTTTGGATATTGTTGTCTGGTTACGTAACTATCTCATAGTGTGGTCACTTGATCTTGATCTTGTTGTTTTCCATATGTTAAGTGTTGTAGTTGATTTCCTGCTATTACTTTATGCATATTGATTTCTATTTTGAGTCGGCCGATGATACCTACTCAGTACATGTGATCTATACTGACCTCTACTTGTATTTTTTTATTTTATTTTGTGGAGTGCAGCGACTGTTCCATCGACTTCGACTCGACCTCAGCTCTAGCGAGTGTCCAGCACATCAGGTTCCAGGGTGAGCTATTCCTTCCAGTTAGTGTTGGATTCTCTCGAGCATGGCATGATGTCCTTAGTTTTCGGACACATTAAGTTATTTATTTATTCTGGTGTTTGATATTTTTAGACTTAATATTTTAGAATTAGATGTCCTTAAAGTGATGACTTTTAGATTTTGGGAATGATATGTAATAGACCCTAGTGGATTGTTATTTCTTACTTCTGTAAGTTGGGCTTCTGCATTATTATCGGATTTAATAAGTTGAAAAGCTAATATAAGTTGGGGTTGTATCATTGGTTCTCCCACATAGGAGGTTAAGTGTGAGTGCCACTCATGGCCCATTTTGAATCGTGACACCCATAGGGCACGCAGAAAGTTTTTATACTCTGCCTGGGCCCGAACAAGGTCTTACATAGACATATAGTATCATTGTAGTAGTACCGGAAAGAGAGTGGCCAAGCCGATGTAGAAAAAGGGTGACACCACGCCGGATAATCAAGTACAGGCTAATGGCATCTCAGATATAGCCATTGTAGAATATTATTAGAAATTGAGCGCATCCTCGATGCCTTTGACCATTCAGTATAAAATAGAGCACGTCCTCAATGCCTCGTAAATCTCAAACCATTTTATCAAAGTAGTCCAGGTGGTACGACTCCTGTTAAAAACCAGTTTAGAAGTAGTAAAAGTGTGAGAATGTCCTCTTGGAATAGTAGTGAAAAGCCATAAAGAATATGGGATCGTACCACAAAATGAATGAATATGCTCAATCAATGCAAGCATGCCATCACTAGTATTCAAACAAGGTACACGCAGTCTGAATAGTACATCAAGCCACACCATACTAACAAGGCAAAGCAACTAACCTAGTGTCCAATCGCTCCTCGAATATAGGCTCGGGCCCAATAATGAATAATAAATAAGAAGGAATCATAAGCCTATCGCTAAACAAAATCAAAATAATCAAGACATGACTCAAAAATTAGATAGAGAGAGAAATATCACTAGGATTGATACCTTACCCCAAAATATACTATCTCAGCTCCCAACGAGCATTGCTAAGCCAAAACTACGGCTACGAGGAACCACAGATATCTCTGACACTAGCACTAAGTTCCACCAACCATTATATGCTCCTATAGGAAGTTTCCTAGATATAAGGGCACTGGGACACAAACTAAAGCATCTAAGGCTCAAACTTAGCCTAAGGCCATCAGTACCGATCCTAAGAAGGATAATCTCACCAATGCCAATACATAACTAAAGGCACAAGCCTGAGATAAGAATTTTAAGAGACTACACTAGTCTAAGTCTCACTCGGAGTCAAGAAAATGGAATCGAAGGAGAAAGGTCCTAAACTCGACAAATACAAACCTAAATCATATGAAATATATACTACACAATTTCTACAAAAGCTCTGTCAGAATGGGAGACCGTAGCCTACCTCGAAGTCGATCATGCATGCTCCAAATCCACCAAATTGATGATCTCCACCTTTGAATCATTTACAATTTCTGCCACACTAATAAAATATTGATCATGATATCAATACGAATATTTTGGCACCAATTTACATTTTTCTTAGACAGACCCAAAATTAAGTTTGAAATGGGATTGTAGGACCTGTATTAGGAATTCCAAATCTGACTCAGTCAAAAGGTCAATTTAAGCTAAATGAACTCGTATTCTAATTTGCAACACAATTTAATGCTCAAAAATGAAGGAAACAACCCATGCAATAATTTCATTATTAAAGCTAAATTTCAAGCTTGGGCAACCCTTTTGGGGTGGAAATTACCTCAAAACATTTGATATTCACGCATTCCCAAATACTCCACAGCGAACCCACAATCCACACGAACACCTAACACTTTGAATCACCTCAATCGGAGCTCTACAGGTCAAGAAATCAAAACTTCCATTAAAGGGGAGAATCAAGAGGAGGGTAGCAGCTAAAACTAATAAAACGCCTCAAAAAAATCTTCCCCACCACTTTCTAATCACACCGCATCGTTGTCCTTGAAAACCCATGCAAGATATCCTTTTAAATCACTTAATTTAGACTTGAAATGCTCAAGACATCGTGTTTAGAAAATGAAGGTTGAATGCTGATTTTTGACTTTAAATAAATGCAGTTTTTATTGAAAAAACTCAAAATCTAGTCGTTAAAAGTTCAAAATCTGGTCCCTAAAAGGGTTGCACCAGATTTTAGCTTTTGCTATTTTTCAAAGTCTCCGAACAGACCCTCGAAATTCATTCAAAACCCAATAAAAATAAACTAGATATGTTAACTCGCTAAACTCGGCGTTCCAAACTTAATGGCTCACTAATAATTTTCATCCAAGTTTATCTCGACAAAAAGTGGGTCGCACACCCAAACACTATTTTGAGCCAAATATACAAAAAGGCTCGAAATGATACTAGAAGTTCGGGAACCGCACAAAAGGTCATTTTAGATCAAACTCGATATTCCAGAGCTACCCGCACTCATGAAATTTTGATCTGAGCACGTTTTCCAAAAATGATGATCAAAGTCAACCTTAGGCCAAATTTCAAAGGGTAAAGTGCCAAATGGCCTTAAAATCGCACCAAATGCCTCAATGCTCGCACCAATCATACTAGTAACCTAATTTAACTATTATGAAGCTAATGAAACCGTTAGAATTTCGTTCCGAGGTTATTTTTCTGGAGTTTTGACCGAAGACAACCGTTTAAAATTCAAGAGCTCCAAAATAGGGAAACGAGCATAAATCCCAAATGAATGACCAAGCGACCGAACAATCAATGCCAGCAGATCATAAATGACTTGAGGTCGATACAGGAATGATTTAAATGCTGAAAAGATCGAAAAATGGAGAAAATTACCTGGAGGGTCATTATAGTTTTCTTCACACTAGATTTGCAAGAATAAATAATGACCTGATTTACTACCATACAAATATATATTATAATTTATTTTAGATCAAAAATTTAAAATTATTTAATCCATACCACTTAAAATTTATCAATATTAATAATATTATCATATATTTATTTTACACTTAATAAAATCAATTTAATATCGTTTAATTCACACTACCTAAAAAATAAATTTATGAACAAATATTGAACCAATACGTAACACAAATTTTCCGTAACTAGTATGTATATATATATACATACAGAGAGAGAGAGAGAGAGAGAGTCATCCTATTGATAATTTTCTTTATATATATAATCATCATATTAACTCAAAATAATAATTCAAAAAATAACTAATACAAGTAATACTTGGATATACACTCTACCAAACGACCCCTTTCGAAACTGTGGAAAAACATATGTTACCATTGAAAAAGTGGTAATTTATACTTTGTTATAAACTTTAAGATGGAGTCGTAGTGTAATTTGAGACTGTTAAGTTATATTGTGATGCCCATCTAGGGGATTATATGTGTTGTGGGGGCCTTATGTGATATTTTATTTGTGATTGAGACTTTGTAATCCATGACTTAACTCAGTTAGAGATGTGAAGAGGTTATTTGGCTTGTAATGCCCGCCTGAGGGGATGCGTTGGGGGGTTTTAAGCATGCCTGATTATTGAAATATCGTTGAGGAAGGGGTGAACATTTATATTGAAGTATTTTCTTCCCATTACTGTCTATTAAGGGAGAATATCATGTTTAGGTAACTTTTGAGAACTTTGAACCTTGTACTACATGTTGAGTTAAATATTACCTCCATGCTTTATGTGTTGTAAATGCATTCATCCTCATTCATATTATCATTGATAGTTGGAAAGTTGAGAACTGTGGAAATCCTTTTTGAGAAATAAAAATGTGACATCTTCTGTATCCTTGACCATGAGTAGGTGGAAAGAGAATGAGATATTAGTATCATGAGTCCTAGTCCATGAGATGGGTGGTGAGGTAGTTGATACATTGAGATTGTAACAAGGTATATGGTGTGCGAGACCTCCATGGGTCCTGCTTGGTAGCATAGCTCTTTAGGTGTATACGACAGTTTATGTGACAGCCTTGATCCCACCGTATCATCATATCATTGCATTATCATATTGCATTGCATTGCATTGATACCTACGATACTTGACCTATCTATTTAACTATGACATTTAATTGTATTTATGTATTTACTTCAATCGTATCATTCTATATAAATTGGCGGTACCATAGATGGAGTGGGACTTTTCTGCGTGCATGTTGAAGCATTTCTTAGTTTATTTCCTAGCTTTTGATTAATTCCTTATACTCAGTCGGTTAAACCTACTGAGTACATATGGATTATACACACCCCTACTTTTGTGTCCCTTTGATGATGATCCTAGTCAGGGTATCTCACGCAAAAGCAGATCTCCTTCTCTGGCGAATATTTCATTATTCAGATTAGTGGTGAGGTCTTGGGATTCAGACCACCATTAGTTCTAGCTTTTAGTTATATTATTTATCATTATTCGAAGACTTATGATATATATCAGATTCAATTATTATTTTAGATGTTCTTTACACTCATGACATCAGGTTTTAGGATAATCTCATTGTTATTTTTTTATTATGTTTAATGGTGTCCTGACTTCCCTTGGGGAGTCTCTTATGGTTTTACTTTTCGTCTTACATATCGGGTTGGGATTGGGTAAGTGTGCCCTCATGACCTCAGTTTTTGGGTGATGATAAATTGAGAGAGCTAGGTTCACCGGTCTTATGAGTTAAAGAGCAGGGTGCCTAGTAGAGTATTGTGGATCACTATGTAGACGTCCATACTTATCTTTGAGAGGATAAAAGATAATTTTTATGATGAATTCCTTCTTGTGATTCCTTTCATGCGAGTTATTCATATCAAGTGTTGTATACCTCTAATCTATTCCTTCTGTGTAGATGGTAAGGCCTAGAGCTAAAGTCATTGAGTATGAGGCTGCACCTGCTGCCCGAGCCCTAGTTCAGGGGAGAGATAGAGAATGAGGTAGAGTTAGGAGACGAGGCCGAGCGAGAGGAGTGGCATTTACTCGTTGCCAAGCTAGAAAGCTATCGCCTAAGCTGGTTATGAGCACGAGGATGATTATGAGCAATAGAGGCCATCCCAGCCTCCTGAGGTCCTCGATAGTGCTCTGATGCTTCAGGAGTTATTGGTTAGACTATTTGCTAGGTTGGAGGGTGCTCCAACTCCTGGTTTTTTCCCAGGTACTTTAGGATCTCCTATCGCAATTGGTACTATGCCACTAGTTCAGGGGCCTAGTGTTGGGTTTCAGACTCCTGGATATTCTTTTGTTCCTTTTGTTATACCCTTGAGATTTGCAGCTCTACTAGTTTCTACTAGTGTTGCTATATCGGTAGCTGAGCAAAAGAGCATTGAGAGATTTGGTCGATTGACACCTCTTAGATTTGATGGTATGGCCGGGGAGAAGGCCTATGATTTTCTAACTAAGTGCTAGGACAACCTGGATATTCTATAGGCATATGGAGTAGCTTACACTTCATAGTGCTTGTAGGCCTACTGGTTCTCCTATGGTGAGTTGGGAGCAGTTTTCTGAGGTGTTTCTTCAGAGGTTTTTTCCTTATAGCCTATGTGACCTGCGTAGAGACGAGTTTGACAGGTTGGAGCAGGGCTCCCTATCCGTATCTTAGTACGAGGCTTGCTTCCATGAGCAGTCTCATTATACCATGTCCAGTATTCCTATTGAGTTTTAGCGGATCTACAAGCTGGTGAAAGGATTCACGGGTTATCTTCAGGAGGTTAAAACTTCCCTTGTACTATCCGGTGGTGCCTTAAGTGTGTTATTGACCACGCCAGGATAATCGAGAGCATTTGGCATGCTAGACATTGTGGGGAGAAGAGGTTCCCTCAGCAGGGTCAATTTTATGGTCACTCCTTTAGCGACTTAGAGTATTCGGGTTCAAGTACCCATGGTTATTAAGGCAGACTAGTCGAGACAGTTATTTTATGGCTCAGATGGTACAAGTGGATCTAGATCGAGCCAGACTGGTTATAGTTGTTCTTCAGGATCTGGAGGATGTATTAATACTTCTGGTTACCTTCCACGGATTTTAGGACCTTAAGGCTGCATTGTTTGTGATGAGTTTGGGCATAAGGCCTAAGACTACCTAAAATATGCTCTTTCTACTAGGCGGCCCCGGACACTGGTTGTTTGTTCTACTTCCGCTCCAGTTGTGTGAGGTACTTCATAGGGTACCTGAGGTGGCACCAAGAGTGGAGCTAGAGGTGGCGGTCATAGTGGTTTGCAAGCTAGAGGTGACCGTCAGCTTTGTTATGCTATACCAGGAAGATTTGAGGCAGAGGCCTCTGATGCAGTTATTATAGGTATTGTTTTGGTTTGCCAGCATCCTACTTCAGTATTATTTGATCTAGGGTCTACCTATTCTTACGTGTCGACCTATTTTAATATGGGTAATAATTATGTATGTGAGCCTCTTACTGTGCCTATTACTGTTTCTACCTAGTAGGTGAGTCCTTAGTGGTGAATCGAGTATATCAAGGTTGTTTGGAGGTATTTTTGGGTATTCGGGTGGAGAAACCCGTGCAAACTTGATTTAGTTAGACATGTTTGATTTGATATGATATTGAGTATGAACCGCTTATCTCCGTATCATTCTATATTAGATTGCTATGCAAAGACTGTGACCTTAGCTTATCCTGGTTTGCCTATCTTGGTGTGGAAGGATAATCCGAGTTCGTATCCAAAGGGGGTGATGTCTCATATTAGTGCTCTTCTTCTAACATATAAGGTTTGTTTGTCTTATTTCGCTTAAATCCACCAAATTGATGATCTACGCCTATGAATCACCTCCAATTACCTCCTAGCTATTAAAATATTAATCACAATGTCAATATGAACGTTTCGACACCAAAATCATATTTTTCAAATATGAACCCAAAATTGGATCTAAAATGGAATTGTGGGACCCACACCAAAAATATCAAATCCAACTCCGTCAAGAGGTGCATTTGAGCTAAATAACTCACTTTCAAAATTACAACACAATTTAATACTCAAACATGATGGAAACAACTCATGGGATAATTTCATCATTAAAGCTAATTTCAAGCTTGGGCAGACCCTTTAGGGTGGAAATTACCTTAAAAATTTGATATTCACACTTCCCCGAACACTCCACAACGAACCCACAATTCACATGAACACCCAGCACTTTGAATCACCTCAATCGAAGCTCTGTAGCTCAAGAAATCAACACCTCTATTAAAGAGAAGATTCAAGAGGAGGGCAGCAGCTTAAAGCAATAAAATGACTCAAACAAAGCTTCCCCAGCTTATTTGAGCCTTCAAGTAAATCCTTGTCTTTACTTTCGCGGACCAAAGTTCTTTTAGTAGTGAATGTTGTAATAGCCCTCCTAGTCATTTTCGTATTTCTACTTCCATTTCATCTTTTAGAGCGTTTAGTGACCCCAGGTTATTTATGACCTGTTGGCATGGGTATCTCGGTCTCTTAGTCGTTCATTTGGATTTTAGGCATGTTTTCATATTTTGGAGCTTTTATAACTTGAAAAGTTGACTTCGATTATAACTTTAGGTAAATAACCTCAGAATGGAATTCTAACTATTCCATCAGCTTCGGAATGACCAAATTAGGTTAGTTGCATGAATACACGAGTATCGAGGCAATCGATATGAGTTTGGGGCCATTCTGTGTTTTTCCCTTTAAAACTTGGCCTAAGGTTGACTTTGGTCTATATTCTTTGTAAACGCGCTTGGATTGAAATTTTGTCAGCGTGGCTAACTTTGGAATATTGAGTTTGGTCTAGAACAACCTTTCATGCATGTTTCGAGGTTCCGGTTTTATGCCGAGCCCTTTGTGGTTTTGATTTAAATTGGATTTTGGGTCTGGGACCTACTTTTCACCCAAACGACCTCCATTGAAAATTTTGACTGCACCATTGAGTCCAGAATGTTGTTTCTAATCACAATTCATATTTGGTTTGCCTTCATGGGACTCCGAATGAGTCCAGAGAAATTTGGACTCTGCTTTCACTATTCATCGCGGTTACTATTCACCGCGAATTTTTCAGATTTAAGTCCCCACTTTGACAAATGATTTCTTCACCATTTTGAGCTCAATTTCAGTGATTCAAAGGTTCAAATTGAAGGGAATTTTGAGAGGAACGTGTTGGTAAGCTCGTAAGGACTCTGCTGTCTTTTGTTGTTTTCGGAGTGAAATTTTGGAGAATTTTGAGAAGTGATTTCTTGGCCAATTTAGGTCTCATTTGAGCAATTCAAAAGCCTATCTCGCGTGAAATTTTGAGGAGAACGTTGTGGTGTTATCAAAAACTGATTTGGGGCATTTGATTGAAGTAAAAATCGCGATTTTAGCTACTATTTTTGTTGAATTTCGGAGTGAAATTTTGTTATTAATTAAAGCTAAGTCCGCCTAGAGTTGTGCTGAGCCGCTTCTCGCTTTACCCTCAGTGCCCACAAGGTTAGTGACAAATTTAAAGTTACTTTTTTTTTCTTTTCAATAATTTAAACTATATTGTTACAAATATAAAAATGTATCATCATTTTAAAAATAGATTAATAAAAATAATATTAAACAAATTAAAACAAAAAGTGTAATAAGGAACAGATTAAATGGTACCATCGCAAAGCAAAGAGTTTCAAATTCTATTTTGAGTTAACCTTAGTTTCGTAGTGTGATTTTGAGACCATCGCAATAAGAATCATCGAATTTCAATGTCGTAAGAGGAGCCATTTAAACTTGAAAAGTTGTTGTTGAGTTTGATGCATCCGCAAATGCGGAGTTTGACCACAAATGAGATATTCGTAAATGCAGTAAAAGTCCGCAAATATGGAAACCGTAGAATATTAAAAATCTGATTTCACCCCCATTCTTCAAAATCATTTTTTGAAAGTTAGGGAGCTCAAATACATGTATAGCTCCAGTATAAGATGTTCAACAGAAACCATAGAAATATGATTATGATAATTTTACGTAAATCTGTTGAATATTAAAATCCTTTTTTTACCTAAATGTCATTTTTCGTAGACTTAACATGTGTTTACTGATCTGAGAAGGCGGGTGTACGGATCTCACGAGATTCCTATGCATTTTGGAGAATAAAATAAAAACTAAAAATTATAAACTTAAGAGCTTTTCAAAATCAACATGATAATAAGTTGAAAACTAGCAATTTCAAAAAAAAATAAGAGTTGATCACTGTCAAATATTAAAGAAACCACATTCAACATTTAAAAGAAAATAAATCAAATAGACCCTAAAATAAATATTACCTTAAATAAATTATCATACACATAAATTTCAATTAAACTATAAAATTCTAATTAAATTATTATAATCTAACATCACTTACTAAAATTTAGGGAAACGAAATATCTCAATAGATGTATTTTTTTTATGGTGGCAGTGTTGTCTGGCGACGGATGGTGGTTGATAGCGGCGAACAAAATACACTTTCTGTCATGTTTTTCATGTTTGCAAGCACGCCAACAGTAATAGCCACACTTGAAGATTCTCCCATAAGATTTTTGCAAATAGTTTTTAACTTTTCCTTCACTAGTGTTGGCCTGCTAATAGTGTTGTTGAAAAAAATTATTACACTTATTTTTCAAATTATTTATCTAAGATTCATATTAATTATTATTTGTTTCGTAAATTAACAAAAAGGCACATATGGGAAAAAACTTTGTTCCCTTAATTCACTCTTAGCTTTTTATTCTACTACTTTGTACTCATGGTTCATTTGAGTGCTTATTATGCCTACTTTATTTTTCATCTGACCATTCCCCTAGTCGTTTCTACTGTGAGAATTAATCATGTGTCCTTAATATCTGATCCTCTAAAATGTCCACGAAATTTCTTTTGTGACAAAATATAATTTTTAAGTGATAAAATAATTCGTCACTAATAATCAAATTCCTTTTTCCGTTTCTCGAAATTGACAAAACGCCATATTTTTCATGTTTGCATTAATTCTACAGGAAAATGACATTCAATAGTTTTTACTCCCTCCGTCTGATAGATGGTTACTTTTCATTTTACACGATAATTAAAAAATTATTAATAGATTATTTAATTTTACCATTTTTCCTTTGCTCATATTAATTAATCTCTTGAAAAAAAAGTTTTTGGATCTTCAAAATTTATTTAAACTTCCAAAATATATTAATTGTAGGGATAAAATAAAAATAAAATAAATTAATTCTATCTTAATTAGTAAGTAATTAAATAATATAAGACAAATAATTTTAATAAAATATTTATTAAATATGAGACGGAGAAAATATTTTTTTACTACTCACTATCTGTCACTGATAAATAAAAACACATTCCGGAATACACAGAAAGTATAGGAAAATATAAAGGGAAAATTACCCTTTTACACATATTAAGATGCTATATTTATTTTTATTCCCTACTACACCAAAAAATTCCAAAATCCCTCTTTTTCCTTTCTCTCTCTCTCCCTCACTGATACATCCGCCTCCTCCTTCATCCTCGCCCTAATTTGTTCTAGTTAATTTGATCATCTTCAACCGTTAATCAATTTCAAGGTTTCAACTAAGGTATATTTTAATCTTTCCTTATATGAAATTTCACTTCATCCTCATTCAATCTGATTTCTCCTAAAATTTGTATCTTTTGATTTCTTCTGTAAATCTTTGAAAAATCTTCTAAATTTTTTATCATTTGCTTTCTTCTATAAATCTTTCTATTTTTGTTTCTCATACCTTCAATGATACATATGGAATCCGTTCATGGTCTCAAACAGTCCAATAAAAATCAAGGAATTCTTGTTTCACCTGGTTCTGATTCGTCTTAGGAAGGTTACGACGAGGTTAGATCCAAACATCGTAACGATCCAGCAGTGATGAATAAGCTACGTGAGAAATTGAAGTCGAAAGCTACAGTTAAACATGCACCCAAAGAAATAGACAACAAGATTGAAGGGGTTACAACACGCCCTAATCTCCCAAAGGTATAGGTTCAATTAAGATTTTTTTTTAGAATAAAAATTTTGTGAAGGTTTTAATGATTCTGATACATATCATTTATGTATCAGATACATAATGTTTTTTTCAAATGCAATTTTTTAGAGATTTACTATTTCTGATACATCATGTTTAAATGTCAGTTTCTGTTGTTTCAAGTTTTAATGATTCTGATACATATCATTTATGTATCAGATACATAATGTCTTTTTCAAATGCAATTTTTTGGAGATTTACTATTTCTGATACATCATGTTTAAGTGTCAGTTTCTGTTATTTCAAGTTTTAATAATTTTGATACATCTACATTTATGTATCAGATACATAATGTCTTTTTCAAATGCAGTTTTTTGAAGATTTACTATTTCTGATACATCATGTTTAAGTGTCATTTTTTGTTGTTTCAAGTTTTAATGATTCTGATACATCTACATTTATGTATCAGAATATAATATATAACTGCTTCTGATACATCTTCTGTATGTATCAGAATCTCATCTCATGCATCAGATATTTTAATGCATATGATACATCGTATTTATGTATAAAGTTCAAGTTGTATTTAACCATTTTCATGTTAATGCATGGAATGAAATACGTCATCAAGAAGATCCCGTCCCACCCATTGAGATTCGGAACTATAAAAGTCAATCATACCTTATCTCAATCTTCTATCCATAAATAACTGATGTGCATTAACTATTCTATAGCTAAAGTTATGTATCAGATACATAACTTATGTATCAGCAAAAGTGAAAAAATAATTGAAATCAACTTCGGTTTGAATTGATGCTCTGTTTTTTCCATTCGAGACGATGCTCTATTTTTTGGCTTGAATCTTCATGAACATCACAGTTGCTTTTTTAAACAAATTAATCTCATTAATTAGATCAGTGATTCAATTAAATAACCAATCAAAACTTACATTAAATACTAACCATAAATAGCTGATATGCATTAAGTATTCTACATCTAAAGTTGATGTATCAGATACATAACTTATGTATCACCAAAACTGAAAAAAAATTGAAATCGAATTTGATTTGAATTTATGCTCTGTTTTTTGGCTTGAATCTTCACGTACACAACCGTTATTTTTTAACCAAATTAATCTCATTAATTAGATCAGTAATTGATTTAAAGAACCAATCATACCTTATATTAAGATATTATCCATAAATAGATGATCTTCATTAATTACTCTATAGATAATTGATGTATCAGATACATCACTAATGTATCAGAAAAATTGAAAAAAAAGGGGATATCGAGTAATTTTGGTACAATGAGGGATGTATAGTAATTAGACTTTTCCATTATGGGATTTAGGTAAAGTTTACAAATATAAATGAAAGATCTCTGGTAAACCAGGCCAGAAGTTCAAATGGGCCCCACTTAAATACCCGACAAAATAAACCTCTATAAATTCTCCACTGTTCCTACCAACCTTATACATCCAATCCTCTTTCCACTTTACAATTACAAATTACAATGTCACGTTTCTCACTCCTATTGGTTCTCGTTTCCGGCCTTTTTGCTATTGCACTTGCCGGACCGGCGACCTTCACCAATGAGAATTTGATAAGGCAAGTCATTTCCGAAGAGCTGGAGAACGGAATTCTCCAAGTCGTCGGCGAGACTCGCGATGCTCTCTCCTTCGCTCGCTTTGCTATCAGGTTACTAAATTCTGTTATGAGATTATAATGATTTTTCTTTGATAAAAGTATTAAAAACACCTTCGAACTTGGCGTGAATTATTGATTTCGTCATTGAACTATTGATATGCTTAAAAACACTCCTCAATTTGACGAACTAAGCTTAAATACACCCCTCCCATTTCATGCACAAAAATGTGTGAATCATGCGCCACACGTGGATTTTTTAACTGATGTGGCATATATATAATTAAAAAAATATATTAAAAACACTCCGAACTTGGCGCGAATTAATGGCTTCGTCCTGAACTATTGATAAGCTAAAAAACACCTCTCAACTTGACGAACTAAGCTTAAATACACCCCTCCTATTTCATACACAAAAATATGTCATTCACGCTCTACACGTGGATTTTTTAACTGTATATATATATATATATATATATATATATATATATATATATATATATATATAAATTAACATAAAGAAATAAAAGAAAGGGTTTTGTTATTTTAAAGTTCAAGTCTTTCATTTTCCACCTCTCTTCCCCACCAAAGTTTTTTTCCTATGTCACAACATAACCCTTCGATTTTCATGAAAATCAAAGGTTTTAACCTAGACAACGTTGGTGAAAGTACTGGTAAGCAATGACGGAGCCAGAATTTTGAATAAGCAGGTTCAAAATCTGAATAAGTACACATACAAACTAGTCAAAGGGGGTTCGACATCTACTTTGTACACATAAAAAAATTATTTTAACCATGTATAAATGATATAATTTTCTACCAAAGGAGGTTCGGATGAACCCGTAGCCAAAAGGTGGCTCTGCCACTGCTGGTGAGTATATGCTTTGTTAGTTCTTTATTTTGTTGGGGTTTTGTTTGCGGGATTTTTACTAATTAAATTTCGATTTAAGATCAAGCATTCGACTGTAAGAAATTTAATGACGGAACATTAGTGACCAAGTTTAATACATAAAATAAATTCGACAAAAAAAATTAATCCATACCTGATAGTTTTTACAACCCTAAAATCTTCTTCCGAGATTGTCATCCGACCATGAAATTTTTAATGTTGTCGGAAGTCCATATCGACAAAAAAAAGTCATGAACACAATAGGAGGAGAAAGAATATTATAGCTATGAAATTAAGCAATTAAAAAAGAGAATGAAAAAAAAAATTGAATCTTGTTTGGAGGTTTGTGTTAATGGAAGAGAAGTTAAATAGGAATAAGAAGGATAGTAGCCGCTGGTAACTAAAAATTGAAGAAAATAATAAAAAAATAAAAATAAGGTTGATGTGGCCTTTTTTTACCCTTTCGCGTGCTTGAATAAATTGTAGGCACTTGCTATGCCATGTTACATGGGAGGAGTGTATTTAAGCTTAATTCGTCAAGTTGAGAGGTGTTTTTAAGCCTGTCAATAATTTAGGGACGAAACTAATAATCCGCGCAAAGTTCGGGGGTAGTTTTTAATACTTCTCTCATTTCTCTTTTGTTTTATAATATTATATACTAATATTGTTGTATTTTTTAATATAAAAGGCATAGAAAAAGGTACGAGTCAATTGAGGAGATCAAACAAAGGTTTGAGATATTTTTGGAGAATCTAAAGATGATTCGATCGCATAACAGCAAAGGACTATCATACAAACTCGGTGTCAATGGTATACTTTCATTTTTTCTCTAATTCGCTTGTTAATTAATTATAATGTTATGTCCCTCATATGTACTATTATATATGTTGGTTTCATGGCAGAGTTTAGCGACCTAACATGGAATGAGTTCCGTAGAGCCAAGTTGGGGGCACCTCAAAACTGTTCTGCCACCACAAAGGGCAATCTCAAGCTCACTAAGGTTGATCTGCCGGAGAGGGTATGTCCAATCAGAATGAACGGTTATATATATTTCTGGAGTTAATTAAACTAGTTTAATTTGTACGTAATGACATGCATCCATTGATCGTATACTGAGTTAATTAATTAATTAATGTATAAACACTAATTTTGTGATTATAGAAAGACTGGAGGGAAGCTGGTATTGTTAGTCCAGTGAAGGACTAGGGCGACTGCGGATCTTGCTGGACATTCAGGTAAGACTCTTAAAATTGAAATGTAATTAATGGAGCGGGCATAAAATATACTAAATATATAAAATATGTTTTGGCAGCACTACTGGTGCACTAGAAGCAGCCTATGCCCAAGCATTTGGGAAGGAAATCTCTCTGTCAGAACAACAGCTTGTGGACTGTGCTGGAGCTTTTAATAACTTTGGCTGCCAAGGAGGGCTTCCATCACAAGCCTTTGAGTACATTAAATACAACGGTGGTCTTGACACTGAAGAATCATATCCATACACCGGCAAGAATGGCATATGTAAATTCTCACCAGAATATGTTGGTGTCAAAGTCATAGATTCTATCAATATTACCCTGGTAATAACGTAATTCTCTTTAATTCAGTTTTTCAATCATAAAACTGAATGGTCAAAGATAATAAACATGCTTGTGTGTAATTAATTACAGGGGGCTGAAACTGAACTGAAATATGCGGTTGCATTGATTAGGCCTGTTAGTGTTGCTTTTGAGGTGCTAGACGATTTCAGACAGTACAAGAGCGGAATTTACACCAGCACTGAATGTGGTAGCACTCCCATGGTAATTAAGTAATCCATCTTCTGAAATATCCATTCACCTAAATAGGACAATATATATCATGTATTACAAACTTACATTTCATTGGCAGGACGTAAACCATGCTGTTCTTGCTGTGGGTTACGGCGTTGAAAATGGCGTTCCCTATTGGCTCATAAAGAATTCATGGGGATCAGAATGGGGTGACCATGGATACTTCAAAATGGAGATGGGAAAGAACATGTGTGGTGTTGCAACTTGCGCATCCTTCCCAATTGTTGGCTAACTTTTCCACTTTTCTAAACTCAAATAAATATCGCATGCTGTCCCACTTAATGATGCGACAACATTCTCATATTTAATATTAAATAAAACATGCATGTATGGATTACTAAATAGAATAAATAATAAGATGGAATTATTCAGTTCACAATCTCATCGTAACTAATTAAGTGTACGTGCATATCTCAAGTTGATTCATAATAAATATGAAAAAGGATCATATTTGTCCTTTTTTACTTCCACAAAAATAAGTTATATTTGTCTTTTTGTTATACTTTTTTGTCGTATTTGTCTTTTTTCATTCAAATTAAGAGCCATATTTATCTTCGGACCTTAAAAAATATTATATTTACTCCTATTACTAATGGTGGTTGGACGATGCTTGTAATATAAGTGTGTGTATATACATTGTATAACAATGTATATTAATAGTGTATAACGACTATTTACTAGATGATTTATTTTATTATAATCTTACCATTGGGAGGAAAGAAAAAGGAGATCAACTAAGAATATCTCGTGGTGATGCGGTACAAAATTAGTATCACCGGATTTTTGTCTAGCGGAGAAATAGAAAAATTCAACAACAACAAGAACAATATATCCAATAAATCACACAAAGTATAGTCTGAGGAGGGTACGCAGACTTTATCACTACGTCGTGGGCTGTTTTCGAAAAACCCTTGGCTCTAGTGTATCAATCCCAAATAAAAGAAGAAAGGAAAAAATAGTGGAGAAAACATAATTGTTAATAAGAAAAACAATATAAAGTCTACAGGAGTGAAACAATAACAACAACGAAATAGTGTAATAATCGAAATGTAATAAGCAACATATGATAAGAATTACAAGGGTACGACTAGTCCTACACCAGGCTCTAAAACTCGCAAGATAAGGCCAATACTTTTTATCCAATCTGTATTAGAAAACCATTTAGAACAAAAACTTTTGTAGAATTTTTTTATTTTGTAGAACAAAAAACTTTTCGTGAACAAAAACTTCTGTTGAACAAAATTTTTGAGGAACAAAACTTTTATAGAACAAAAACTTTTGCAAAAATATTTATCCTAGTAACTAATCTTAACACGTTTGCAAAAATATAACTTTTTCTACCAAGATGGCTTATGAAGTAGAAGCAAGATGTAGTTATCCCAGTAACTAATCTTAACACGTTTTCTAATTTTAGCTATAGTCATGTGACAATAATTTATAGTCCAAGTTTTATTTGCATTTAACTCTCTTTTATTTATTCGTTTTCCCATCTTTTCTCTGGCTTATTCGATATTTGTCTCACCGTGTTTATTTTTGCTTAATTTACTCTGCTATTCCCTTCATTTCAATATATTTATTTGTTCTTGATTTGATACAAAGATTAATTATTTTTTTTTACATTTTGTAATCTAAAATTTAAAATATGTTGAATGAACCAAATGTCCCGTTATTCTTATGATCTTAAGTATATTATGTAAAAAAACTAAATTAAATAATAATTAAAAAAACATTCTTTTAAACAGACTAAATGTAAGACATAAATTGTAAATTGAAACAAAGAGAGTAGTACCTTTTTTAGTCAATATGACGATGTAACAATGTTCGTGGCATTTATTATTAGGAAAAGTTACGCGAATTGACAAATATTATTGGTGTATTATTTATTATTGCTATAGTTTCACATAATTATGAATCACGATACAGTTTAGTGAAATTTTCTATTGTACAAATCTGGGGGCTCGTATACATATATGGAAGCGAATTTAGGGGTTCATATACAAATTTCTAAAGCAAATTTTTATTTTCTTTTGTATTTGTATATTTCGGAGCTCATATACAAGTCTCTGAAGGTTTGTATTTGTATACAAAGCGAATTTAGGGGCTCATATATAAATCTCTAAAGCAAATTTATATTTGTATATACAATCTTTTTGAAAGTTCAATTTGAATAATGCAGCGAGATATTCAAACGGGGAAGCCCAATTTGTATAATGCAGCAAGATATACAAACGAAAATTGGTATAACAACTGGAACTATTGCTATGAAACGTAATTAGACAAACTGTAGCTAAGGAGCCTAATTATATTTCAAGTCTTTGCTATTTTTGAAAGTTGTTCTAATTACTACTACTAGATTATATAAGCCCGTGCAAGCACGACCCAAATGATGTGCTATTGTAACCAAAAATATATATATGTCATTAGCATTTGCAATAACAGTTTTGTACTCTATATTGAATTTGGTTGTTCCATAATCCAAGATATATTTTTCTAATGCTCTTGGGAGACAAAATTGGGATGAAAGCCCACTATATACAAAAGAGTGGTTAACAAGAGAGAAACTTAACTAACTATAGCAGGAAGGGAAAAAAAAATCGAAAACGTGGAATTTTATTATCATCATGCCATTATAAAGCTATTACTCAGCTTTATGAATAATACGTTAATATTCATAATTATTTGTACTATAACTATGCTTTTGTACAATTGCTTAGATCTAGAGTAGCTATTGTTGTCTCTAAAACAGCTTCGAGGACTAAACTGTGTAGTTAGCTGTGTTTGTATCCATCAGAAGATGAAGCTTAGAACCTGATCTCCTATACCATTAGATAAAGTTGCACTTGATGGCTGCAATGACACCAACGGAAAAAAGAAATAGAAATGCGAATTGGAGCAGGTTTCTTACCTTACAAATAATGAAATGGCTAAGCTAAAAGTCCAATATATCACAAGATCAAATCACCCCTGCTACCACCTCAAAGAATCTGCATTTTCAACCTTGAAACAATGTTCTAGATTCAAGAGAGTATATACCAACTGAAGTAATTTGCAGATAACAATTAGTTTGCAAGTTAGTCCGTTAATAACTAAAACAGAACTCCAACAATAGAACAACAATAAGCTGAATGTGAAAGAATGAGAAACTTAAAAATTCAATTTTTATTACACCAAACCAAACTCTCAACCCTTGTAAATGCAAATAAAGTGACCCTCTTAATTCCATACTTCCTACAATGCAAATAATAAATTTTAAACACAATGTTTTACAATAGCATTGCAGATTTTTGGAACAATTCATAGAAAATAATTACTAAAAGAACATGTTCATTTCAACTTCAATAATAATAAATGTATTGAAAACAAATGGGTATCCTAGAGCAAAGAGTAGAACTCCTTCCTAAAAGAATGTATAGTTCTCCTAAAGTGCAGGAACAATTTTTATACCCATTGAATTATCCAGTTATCCCACATGAAAATTACATAGCTACGATATCATTAATGTTATTATGTTTCCTTGAATAAACGAAATTAGAGTTTGTGAGATTTTAAGGTTTAATAGAACTCCCTTGGATAAATTACACAAAGTTAATAAGTTTGCATAAGTTCAAAGGAAATCACTGTTAATTAGTACAATACTTGAAAGCAATTGTCTCATATGCATCAAGGAATTATAGTCTATTATTCAAACCATCAAATATAAGAATTAGATAGCAGCTCACGTCATTTACGCATGAAAAGAGATGTAAATTTATCCAGTATTGTGCTGATAAAATATAGCAGGTCATGGAAGTAGTTGAGCTCGAACATCACGCATATATAAAAAAAAGTGCAAGCAAGATATTCTCGCTTCTTTTTTCTTCATTAAAGTGTAAGATAATCCTAAAACTAAGTCATTGTAATGATCCGTTTATGTCATTATGGATAAGCCAGCGGGGAATGAAATTTTGGCCAAAAAACTTCTGAGTAGTAACTTGAAAATTTTGAGACTGGGCCAAACTTGAACGAAATCTGAGTCAGGTGAGGTCTAGGGTAATCTGTTAATAAATTCAGATTGATTTCTGGATTTGATTAAATGAGCTAATAGCGAAGACATTAAGGAGCCTGTACAACTTTACAAAATCGAATTCAGGCAAGTAAACCTCCTGGAATTGATCTTGGCGTGAAGAAGTTATTTAAAACGTCAAAGTTTGAGGTTGTGTTGTGAAATGGGGGTTTGAGACATAAATTTTGAGTTTCTATCTTCATGAAACCCTCTATGGCGGGATTAATCTTGCTATGGCGGGATGGGCCTGCTATGGCGGGCCAGACGCGGGTTTTATTGAGTAAAAGTCCCAAAACATTATTTTTGCTACAACTTCATTTTTGGAGAGAAAAAAAAGGAGACCTAGGGCTACTTCTTTTAGTTGTCGATCGATTCTTGAAATAAAGGTAAATTAATCACTCCCTTAACTTGCATTTTTATTCTTAGACCATAGAATCCATGGTAATTATCTTAGGGGAGGATTCTTGACCTGAAATTTATGGTGGGAAAAACCCCTAGTTGTCCTATAGAAACTTTATCATATAGGAAAATCAGGGTCTACAATTCGTAGAAAGGTCTATGACGCTTAGGGGGATCCGTAGACCTACCCTTGTGATTCTAGTAGCTCTAGTAACTTGACCCAAGTTCTACTAGTAGGATCTAAGATCCGTAGAAGAGACCTGTAAACCTAATCTTGCAAATTCCAGTGAGCTCCAAAAGTGTGCCCAACTTCTACGATAGGGATCTTACGGCATGTACCAAGAGTGTCTACTAGAATATTTGTAAGAGAACCTCATCCTCCTATGGTTAAAATATTTTGGGTCCCTTAACATCAACAAAGATGTCAAATACCCTATGTATGAGTATATATCATACTATCATCTATCTAATTTCTATCAAGCTTTTATTGTAGTTACATCTGCTCTAGTTGAACCTACAACATATGCAGAAGCTATTAAGGATCCTAGATGGGTTGAAGCAATGCAAGCTGAAATACAAGCTTTAGAAAGAAACAACACTTGGGAACTATATGAACTACCTAAAAGAAAAAATGTTATAGGATGTAGATGGATTTACAGAATCAAATATGAATCCACGAGTGAAGTTGATAGGTTCAAAGCAAGGCTTGTAGCCAAAGGTTATAGTCATAAGGAGGGGACAAACAATAAGAAGACTATCTCTTGTGGTTAAAATGGTCACAGTAAGAATTGTGTTACCACTGAATGTATCTAAAAATTGGCCATCCATTAAATAGATGTGTATAATGAATTCCTTTAAAGAGATCTGCATGATGAAATCTATATGTCCCTTCCTCATGGATTTTCTTTCAGGGGAGAAGAAGGTATACAGACTGAAAAAAAATCCTTTTCTGGCCTAAATCAAGCTCTAAGACAGTGGAATCACAAGTTAATTGAGGCTCTACTACAGTTACAATTTAAATAGAGTCAATATGACTACTCTTTGTTTACAGTAAAAAATAAGTTAATGAACTATTATCATTCTAGTGTATGTTGATGACATACTAATTACAGGAAGTTGTTTAAAGCTTGCAGAAGAAGCAAAGAAGTCCTTACAACAAGTCTTCAAAATGGAAGATTTAGGAGGTACAGGTAGAAGGCTTCTGCTGGTTTTAATGAGGGGTAAATCCGTCTTTTCTCGCCCTTTCCAAATTAAAACCTTAATTTTTTAGGACTAATTCAAGTCCCTTATCAGTATCCTATGACCATTTTCCCTCATTAACACTTCAAGGACTTAGAGAAAGGATTGGAGAGGAGAAAAAGCTAGGGTTCAAGCGTATTCATTAAATTCTTTGAGTTTCGTCAAGAACATTGTTCTTCTAGGTATGTAAGGCTAATCATAGCATTGGACGGTGTTCATCCTCGTGCCCTACATATCAATTCCATCATTAAGGATTTTAAATTTTGAGTTTTAATCTGAATTGTATTGAGTTTCGAATGAGTTATAATCCATTTTTGTTGAGTCCTTTGTATAATTAATTGAGATTGTGAATATTTCCCATAATTTAATTTCTTAAAGCTCTGTTCATGCTTACTTCCACGTGAACCTAAATTGACTTACTACATTGCTTACTATTGTGCATTGTTTTAGAAGGAATCAAAAGTATTTTCATGCTTTGAATAAGAGAAGAGTTTTTTAGGGTAGATGAGTATCCCAAATTGCATTACATTATTTGAGTTTATGTAGTTTTACATTAATGATATTATGCATGATTTTCAGTATTTAAATGAGTTAGAGTACTATGCATAATTGGCATCTTGAGAATGAGTTTAGGGAAAAGTGTACTCCCAAATACATGTTGTTTTAAAATAAAAGTGGACAAGAGTTTGAGGAAGAATTAAGTTAACCAGAGTTAAGTCCAATGAGATTAAATGAGATATATTTTGAGTACCTTACTCGCCTTATTATGTGAGTATTATTGCATGACTTTGGGAGTATTATTGAGCACCGATTTGGGTAAGAGTTCAGAAAACTCAAACTCCATAAACTCTATAGTCAGCGTAGGATAGGATCGTACCGTTGGTTTGGTCGACTCTGCACTTCAGTCCCTGATGCAGACTTTTATATAGATCCATGAGTTGAGATTGTGATCCTTACCCTAGAAAGGTAATGGATGGTTCTATCAATGTGAGTAGTACGTTGTATCATCACGAGGCTCATAATGATGGTGTCAATTAGAGAAATTCCCCAAGAAGAGAAAATACTATATTATTTTGAGTTGCATTCATTGTTCTATTTTATTGTAAAGCTTTAAAATTTTTCATTACTCTTGCATGCTTTACTTTCATTTAGTTATTTTCACTGTTCACTTTAGTTCAGTATTCAGTAAGTAAGTTTCCCTTCAGCTAATTTATATACCGTACATTCCATGTACTGATATCTCTTGACGCAACATAATTTTATGACGCAAATACAAGTGTTATAATTCTCAACTGGCGTGTATCACCCTAAAATATTCTAACTTAGTTCAGTTCTGAAGATCCCAAGAGAAAGAGAGAAAAGCACATTGTCATGTGAGCCATGAGTGGCACCTACGACCCATAAAAATATCTATGAGTCGTAGGTGGAACTTGTAGACCCCATCCAGGCTTCGTAATATTTTTAAGTTGCTCAGATACTTCTATGGATGATTTCTACATCTAGTAGAAGTTTCTATGGACCATAGAAAGCATTCGCAGAGGAGGTCCTAAGACTGTAAGAAGCATCTATAGTACTGGAATGTGTAATTAGTTTCACGATCAGGGTTCATGCCCCATAGATGGGGATATAACCCATAGAAGAGGTCCTTAGACAAACCTTACCAAATCCAATGGGTCAAACCTTGGGCACCCAGTTTCCACGGGGTCTTCTACGGCTCTTAGGAGTTCCTATGGTCCTTAGGTCAACCTGTAGAAAGCCCAAATTAGTTTTTGTGAAGGGTAATTTGGCCTTTTTACGTGAATTTTTTCTTATTAACACTTAAAAGATTGAGAGCAAGGATTGGAGAGGAAAAAAACTAGGGCATAAGCATAGTGTTTGGGTTCTTTGAAGTTTCGCCAAAAACATTTTTTTTCTAGGTATTTAAGGCTAATCATAGTATTGGACTGAGTCCTTCCTCACGCCATACATCTAAATTTTATTCTTTTGAGTTCAAGCTTGAGTTTAATCCTATTATATTGAGCTTTTGAGTGAGTTATGAATCTTTCGTTGAATTCTCTGTATATTATTGATATTGTGACTATTCCCATAATTCAATTCTTAAATTTACTGTTTATGCTTATATTCCTATGAACACGGTTGAATATTTACACTTGCTTTTACTACACATTATTTTGAGTTGAAGAATGATATATTTTCATGTCTTGATTGAGAAAGGAGTTTTGATTACATTATATCCCTTGAGACATAATACTTTACATTACTAATTATGCATGATTTTACCAAAGTTTAAATAAGCTAAAGTACCGAGCATAGATGATATTTTTGACAAAGAGTTTGAGGAGACACGAGTAGTCCTAAATATATTTTAATTTATAGAGAAAGTATAAGAGTTTAGAACCGAGTTGAGCTTATCAAAGCAAAGTCTAATGAGACTAAATGAGATATATTTTGAGTATTTTTTACTCACTTGAGTATATGAGCATAATTACATATTTTTTTAGGAGTACTATTGAGCACCGATTTGGGTAAGAATTAGATAACTCAAATCTCATAAACTACATAGTGAACATAGGATAGGATCGTGAAATTGGTTCGGGTGACTCCTCACTTTAGTGCATGATACAAACTTTATATGGATCCATGAGTTGAGTTTGCGTCTGCTATCCTGACAAGGTATTAGATGGTTTTGGCAACGTGAATAGTACATTGTATTATCACGAGGCTCATACTGATAGTTGTCAGTTAGATAAATATCCTACTAAGAGAAAATACTATATATTTTGAGTTGCATTGTTTATCTTATTTTGTTGTAAAGTTGTGAAGTTTTCATTACACTTACACGCTTTACTTTTACTCTTATACTTTCAGTATTCAGTCTATTTTAGCGCTCAATGAGTATGTTTCCTTTCAGCTATTTTATATGCCATACATTCCATGTACTAACGTCTTTCGATGCCATATCATTTTACAATGCAGATACAAGTGTTAGAAATCCTCAAAAACTGCACAATTGAAGATCACATTCATCCAACTTGTTGGTGAGACTTCCTTACTTTCAGAGGAATTCTTTTAGTTTATTCACTATTTATTATTAGTACTTTTGAGGTAGCCATGGTCCTGTCTCGGTACTTATCTTAGTACTTATATGCTTCATAGATAGAGTATAGAGTTATTTCAGTTTCTTTTGCATGCCCATCTTGTTAATTATTGTACCTGAGTTAAGTCTTAGTTAGCCAGACCAAGAGCTCACTTGGGACTAATAATGATTTATGAGTACCAGGCATGCCTAAAGTGTACTTGAGGCGTGACAAGGCACATCGTTGAAAATCACATTTCCCCAGCTTTTGGTGAGACCTCTATGCTTTTAGAGGAACTCTTTGAGTTTATTCATTCAGTATTATTAGACCTTTTGACGTAGCCATAGGCCTGTCCTAATTCCTATCCATAGTACTTTAGAGGCTTCATAGAAAAAGTAGAGAGTTAATTTAGTATTTTAGAGATTATGTTTTAAATATTTTTTTACATATATTTAGAGTATTTCTATCATGACCCAACCCCATAGGCCGTGATTGGAGTCCGACCTGGACTCCCGTATACATATTTATCAGATGTAACAACATATATAAGAACCACACATAAGAACCCCAGAGGGTGATAACATTTTCATATACATATAGCCCTTTCATTGGTCTCCTGAGGAGTTACCTCTAATCATATCATGGAAGGGAACGCAAGCCGATAAGGCTGCCATAACAGAATAACATTTACGACCCGTCGTATAGACACAATTGAAAAAAACTTACATACAACCCACACACATGTCTACAGACCTCTAAGAGTATCAACGATATCATATGGTGGGACAGGGCCCCCACTGTACCCCTGAATACACGAACATATACATCAATAGAACATTACCAACAGTTTAGGCTCCGGTAAAATGGAACACTCCGAAAATTATTGAGTGGAAATCCTAAGCTGGCTGATTCCCAAAATGTGTGTATGTACTTGCGGGCATAAAACGAAACCCCCCGAAGAGAGGGGGTCAGTACGACATATGTATAGAGATATAAAGCATAACATATCATAAATGGGATCACATCTGAAATAGAGGTTCAGAAGACAAGTATGATACTCCAAAAATCACTGTACCTGTGCTTTATGAGGTAAAATCATGCATGCTCATATCATATATCATTTCCGGCCCATTATGGACTCGGTGATTAATATAAAGACCATCTTGGGGCCTGACGCCATCATCACATCATTGTATCATCATATACATATATGCCGAGGAACAAACGGCCCGATCCTTATATAGATATAATAATGCCGAGAAATATACGACCCAATCCTTATATAGTAAAATAATGTCATAGAACATACGACCTGATCCATATACATATATATTATACCCAAACCTCTATAGGACTCGGTCATTCCCAGCCCTTTATGAGACTCGGTGAAGAATGTAGAGAAACTGTGCATGATAATATATTCGGCCTGGGACTCGGTAAAAGATGTATTATAGTATACACGAGCCAAGTAGTGAGTAACAATACCCAATTTAAATAATTATCTGAGACTCAATGAAGTAATCAAGTGAACCATCACTTGAAGATCAGGGTAGGAATTATTTGAAGTACCCTCTAGATGTCACTAGAGATCATATCAAATGGACCCTCAGGAATCATAGACATGAAAATGCTAAACAACTTATGGAATCAAAGACATTTGTCATCATAGATTCTTTAGGGATAGGAGCTTATACATCCCATTACTATTCAACATATAGAAGACTCGAGGGTAGTAGCTCAACTACTTTAAGAGTTTTCACATTCAAACATGAATAAGAGCCATGATCATGTCCAGGACTTATGAATGGAATTAGTCCCAAATTTCATATCACACAGCACTTAAGGTATAGGCTTTACATACCTGTTGTCGATCAACCGCAACCAATCTTGCTTCGTTATCTATTTAACCTATTTAAGATGAAGGTAAAATTATTGTTAATAACCTTTGACTTTCCAGGTTCGTAACCTACAACCAATTATCCATAGGAATCACTTCCTTGTTCACACTACTTGACTAGTATATCGATTAGTTAAGAAGTCAACAGAAATCGGGCAGCATGTCCCCTATATAACTTGCCCAATCCGAATTTCCATTTAACCTCCAATTAACGCATCCATACCAACAAAAATAACCACCATCCATATATAATAATACTACTTCAACGTTATTCAAAATGAGTTCCAAACAGCCCGCTCAAAATCACGACACCAAAATACGGTTTTCAATCTTTATTTCATAAAATCACAACCATACGGAAAGAAGCATAACGTGGCTGCAACCAGCAGCACCTATACTCGTCCATAGCTATTTTTTCATCCCTTCAACATGTACAAATCACCTTCAAATACAACACCACAATAACGACAACCCTAACCAAACTTTAATTCCCTAGAATAACTTCAAAATAACCCCTACACGATTTTCAACACCCTTCAATAGTAACGTGCATAATTTCATGTTTTCAGTCCATATTTATACATCCATAACATGCTTAAGCCCTTACTCAAATGTTAGAAAAGGGAATCAAGCCATACCTTAACAAATGATCTTCCAAAATTTGCTGAAAGTTGTAGATTTACTTTGAACCTCCTTGCTTCCCCAACTATTAATTTATGTTGTTAAACACCTTCATTTAATCAAAGAATACCTTTGATAATTAATTTATTGATCAAAAATTCGAGGGCTTACCTTGCTTGGATAGAGCCGTAGCTCTTTCTCCATTTTCTCTCTATTTTTCTCCAAAATGCTAAGGTTAAAGAATGAAGAAATAAAGCTTTAGTCATAAGATGACTTATATATATACTCCCTTAGAGGGTGACATGTGGAAGCCCCTAAGGGTGACACATGTCCAGCCCTTATTTGGCCACCTCATCCATGCATCCATCCTATGGCTGCTACGTAGAGGGGTGGGGTCTACCCAAATAGGTGCATCACCTACTTAGTCCAAGAAGGTGCATCACCTACTTTTTCCAAGTAGGTGCATCGCCTCCTTATTCCTCTTCCGTGGGTTCATAATCTCATCTCAGTTTAAGAATCTATGTAATCCTTGTTACTTAAGCTCAACATGTACTCAAGTAGCTTAATTATGTAAGACATCCAAGTCGGTAACTTACGCAAGTAGTAGACTACCACAACTCATTACCCGACCTCCAACTCCTTTTAAATCCTTCCTACTCTATTTCCAATCATCACTACTCACGTAGAGCTAGCTTATGCAAAATATGAGGCGTTACATTCTCCCTTCCTTAGAATTATTTGATAGCATCATGGATAACATAGATCACATGGTAGCTTCAGAGAAGATAAATAGATGTTCCCATGTATCAAAAGTGCGGGATATAACATCCTTTCTCCCTTTAGAACATTCGTCCTCGAATGTTAATTAACCTCATAAGGTCTGACAAGGATCTCAAGAAATCTCTGTAACAGTTGTCATATATAGTCCTCTTATTAATCAACACAACCAATTTAGGAGTTTAGATTACCTGTAGACGTAGGGAAAAAGTATGGATATTTCTTCTCTATCTCTTTTTTGGATTTCAGGTCATCTCTTCTTTATTCTTATTTTGCCACAATACTTTGACCTAGGCTACGTCCTTGGTACGTAACCTTCTAATCTGCTGATCCAAGATGGTGATAGGTTTCTCCTCATAGGATAACTCCTCTGTTATGTGGACCTGATCCACGGGAAATATTCTGGAATGATCACCAGTATATTTGCGAGACATCGACACATCGAAGACTAGGTGTACTGCTTCCAAATCCAATGGTAGGTCCAACTTATAGGCAGTCTTACCTACCTTACAAATGATCCGATAAGGGCCAATGTACCTCAGGCCAAGTTTCCATTTCTTGCCGAGTTTCATTATACTTTTCATTGGTGAAACTTTCAAGAAAACCCAATCCTCAACCTCAAACTCTAAGTGTCAACATCGATTATCTACGTATGACTTCTATTGACTTTGGGCTGCTAATAGCTTCTCCTCATGAGCTTCCCTTTATCAATAGCTTGCTCAAGCATGTTTGGGCCAATTAGTTTGCTTTCATCGACCTTAAACCAACCAATAGGTGATTTGCACTTTCTGCCATACAAAGCCTTATACGGTGCTATCTGGATGCTGGAATGATAACCATTATTATAGTCAAACTCAATAGGTGGCAAATGATTATCCCAGCCACCTATGAATTCAATAATGCAGGCCTGCGACATATCTTCTAGCATCTGAATAGTGCGCTCGGCTTGTCTATTAGTCTAAGGATGAAATGCTTTACTAAGACTCACCTGTGTTCCCAATCCCTTTTTGGAGTGATCTCCAGAAGTTAGTTGTAAATTGAGCTTCTCTGTCTGAGATAATAGATGTGGGAACTCCGTAAAATCGTACTACTTCCTTAATATATAACCTCATATAGTCCTCAGCTGAATATGTAGTCCTAACTAGAAGGAAATGGGCTGATTTTTGTCTGCCTATCTAGAATAACCCATATGGAATCATCTTCCATAGAGCGAAAGGTAAGCCTGTAACGAAGTCCACATTCTGGAATCTTCAGCCCCTTGTATTACCTTTTAATTTCTTTTAAAAGACTTTAACTGTCACTCTGCTTTTTAGCTCTTCACCTTAATCCTTAGGGTTGGCTATCAAGTAACGCTGGAGTTCCCCCTATATAATAACTTTACATAGCTGCTCTGTGCTCTGTCTATCATTAACTGGTATAATTTTGAAAATATTTGACTTATAGGTTCATCATCTTTTCTTTTAGTGACCAGCTAGTTCTGATCGTCTTGCTTAAACCATTCTACAATTCCCTTAGCGTAACTTGTAACAACCTCTAGACACATTATCCCATGTCATTTCTTTATCTTTAGTTTAGACTCTTCTATTTCCCCTTTACTCAGATTTTACTCTAAATTTTTTATTATACGTTATCTTGCAATCCTTATAAGGATAGCGAAGGTGTTCAACTTAGACCAAGAAATACCCCAACATCATCTCGCTAGTCTTCATGCTTCACCTTGCCTTCTTCTCGTTTATCTTACTATTGGTATCAGAATAGATCTTTGGTCTACTCATGGCCATGTCTTATTTGCCTTTACTACTAATTTTATCTCAATAATTTGTCTTAACCCATCTTTACGTCTCTCTGTAACGTACCCAAAATATCATAATTGCATTGTCATTATTGAACCCTTAATCCTCTTATCAAGTACTCACTTATTTGGTCTCATTCTTAATGTACGAACATTCGTAGGTTGCATAACCCTTCTGACTTTTATTTATTTACTGCTGTCTTTCGTATCTTACTAACTTGCTTCAGCAAGGGATCTTATCTAAAGTTTAAGCATCCATACATAATATATTGTAGTGTCAATTATTTCCGTCTTGCACTTACATTTCTCATACCCGCTTTCTCCTTTAAGGGTTTACTTATACCATTATCCATTTATACCTTGCTCTATGTCCTTATTTCCAATCTTAAATTCATCCAACCTTTTTCCCCAATCTATTGGGTACTGTACCATATTCATATCTTTCTTTATAATTTATAACTTCATTATCCACGTACAAAACCTTAACTAAATCACGAAGCGACGGGACCCTTTCCATATATAGTGCAAAATTTCATCTAATAATCCATACTCGAGTAATGCGACCAGTGTAATAACTCATCCAAGGTCACACTCCACTCATTCCCATCAATAGTTAATTAGTACTTGTAGTTATCCCAATCTCACTTAGGCAGCACTAATTGTTTGACGATAAGTGTTCAAAGCTCTCTTGAAATAGTATCTTTATCCCAACCTATATCATCTATTTCTTTTGATGAACTTATATTGCACTATTAGTTCCTCAAGCCTTCCGTCTTTGTCCCTTAAGGATTTTACTATTTTCGAGGTGAAGTCATGTGCATGCAGTACCCCTTTATACCTTATGACTTTCTACCCTTATTGCGTGCCCAACACAGACTTCTAACTTTCTCAACAACATACCAAGTTCGCCTCGATACTGGTCTTACCTTATCACTATGTCGTCGTACTACACTTTTTAAGTTTACAACTATACCTTCTCCTTTCGTTCTATCCTCATTTTCAATTAATTACGTCTATCCTAGGTGCTTTCATTAGAATTCCCTTATTATTTCTCCCATCTATGTCTATTTTTTATTCTGCACATGGGGGATTTTATACCACTTCTGTATCATTTGGAACACCTTACTCCTGCATAATCCCTTTTTCGCATTCTGTTCGTCCATTTTTATTGGTATTCTACCAGTCATTTCCTAGCACCCACTCTACCTCATTGCTCATCTTTCTACAGCTTGGTCTTTCTTAGTTCCATCACTTTTAGCATTCGTATCTTCGTCTACACATGTCATCACTTATTGCTACACTGTTATCTCACTTTCTTCTTGTTTACTCCTTTCAATTACTCTTTGTTTCCTTGTGCTCGCTATCATTTCCCTTATCGCATAACCTTTATTTGAAACTTTCCCTAATTTGATAAGTCCTTCTTATTTGTTCTACAACTCACTTTTCGGTTTCACACTTACCTTTGTATTCTTGTCACACGGACCACGTCATATCTTTGACCACTTTCTTCCTAGGCTTTACTTATTTTCATAATGATCCTCGTTATATTCACATCATATCCTATTCGTATTCCATCCCATAATATAACACTTCTTAACCTTTTTCACGATTCTTACTATGGGTTAATTGCACTCAATAAAGTAAATGTACTTACCCTTTTACCTTTCTTAGTCAATCTTATTCTTAATATCTCACAAGCTGTCTTATCAATACTTCATATCCATCACAATTCTTTTTCCCTTGTACTCTTGTCTTAATCAAACTGTTGCTTCTTTTAACTATAACTCATCACAATTTATCCCTGTGTATCAATTCGGTCGGTGCCTTAATATATATCACTCTATCCAGATCTACCAGTCTTCTCTAAATCATCTCTTAGTATCACCAGTCTTTTCTAAATTCTTTTTCTATACCAATATTGACCTCCTCGTTACTATTACCATCACTTCAACAATTAACTTATTTCTCGAGGTCAGCCATACTCGTAGTTTAGTCAAATATCATCATTATTATGGGAATGACCTTTCAAGACATACTACAACCCTATATCTCATTCTCTTTTTATTTCTAGGAAACTTTTAGCAGAGTTTTCTCTGTATTTCTTACTATCTCAAAACCTGTACACAGAAAATACCAACAATGCCTCACAGGGCCAACATATATAAAGATATATATATGTGCCATATCATATCACAGCCACATAAGGCTCTCAATATCAATGATGGTATGAAAATAATGAACTTACCTCATATAGCCAACTCAAACTACACCTATTACATTTCCCTATTTACTTCCCTTTCGATCTTCAAAGTTACATTTCCATCAAACTTCAATACCTTACCCGATATATATCTTTTGTACCGTTTCTTACCTGCGTACTTTGTAACTTCCAATATCATCAATCACCTTCTTCTATAAGTGTCGTTTTTCTGCTGTAATCAGAGGTTAGTATAAGGAATCTCATTAACAATACATAATTTAAATCATTATCTGAGACTGAATAAAG
Source organism: Solanum dulcamara (assembly GCF_947179165.1). Taxonomy (NCBI): domain Eukaryota; kingdom Viridiplantae; phylum Streptophyta; class Magnoliopsida; order Solanales; family Solanaceae; genus Solanum; species Solanum dulcamara. The sequence continues at coordinate 23,502,655 of NC_077242.1, forward strand.
TAATCAAGTGAACCATCACTTGAAGATCAGGGTAGGAATTATCTAAAGTACCCTCTAGATGTCACTAGGGATCATATCAAACGGAGCCTCAGGAATCATAGACATGAAAATGCTAAACAACTTATGGAATCAAAGACATTTGTCATCATAGAGTCTTTAGGGATAGGAGCTTATATATCCCATTACTATTCAGCATATAGAAGACTCGAGGGTAGTAGCTCAACTACTTTAAGAGTTTTCACATTCAGACATGAATAAGAGTCATGATCATTTCCAGAACTTATGAATGGAATTAGCCCCAAATTTCATATCACACAACACTTATCTCTAAGACATGACAAAAGAAAAGAAGGGATAGGCTTTGCATACCTGTTATAGATCAACCGCAACCTAGTTTACTTCGTTATTTCTTTAACCTATTTAACACAAAGGTAACATTATTATTAATAACCTTCGACTTTCTTGCTTTGAAACCTACAACCAATTATCTATAGGAATCACTTCCTTGTTCACACTTCTCGACTAGTATATCGATTAGTTAAGAAGTCAATGGAAATCGGGCAGCATGTCCCCTATATAGCTTGCCCAATCCGGACTTGCATTTAACCTCCAATTAACGCAGCCATACCAAAAAAAATAACCAACAACCATATACAATAAAACTACTTCAACATTATTCAAAATGAGTTTCAAACAGCCCGTTCAAAACCACGATACCAATATACTGTTTTCAATCTTTATTTCATAAAATCTCAACCACACGGAAAGAAGCATAATTTGGCTGCGACTAAAAGCACCTATACTCGTCCATAACTATATTTTCATCCCTTCAACATGTACAAATCACTTTCAAATACAACACCACAATAACGACAACACTAACCAAACTTTAATTCGCTAGAATAATTTCAAAATAACCCCTACATGATTTTCAACACCCTTCAATAGTAACTTGCATAATTTTATGTTTCTAGTCCATATTTACACATCCATAACATGCTTAAACCCTTACTCAAATGTGTGTAAATGGAATCAAGCCATATCTTAACAAACGAGCTTCCAAAACTTGCCGAAAGTTGTAGGTTCATATTGAACCTACTTGCTGCCTCAACTATTAATTTGCGTTGTTAAACACCTTTATTTAATCGAAGAATACCTTACATAATTAATTTACGGATCAAAAATTTGAGGGCTTTCCTTGCTTGGCTAGAGCCGTAGCTCTCTCTCCATTTTCTCTCTATTTTTCTCCAAAATGCTAAGGTTAAAGAATGAAGAAATAAAGCCTTAGTCATAAGATGACTTATATATATACTCGCTTAGAGGGTGAAACATGGCATCCCCTAAGGGTGACATGTGTCTAGCCCTTATTTGACCACCTCATCCATGCATCCATCCCTTGGTTGCCACATGGCGGGGTGGGGTCCACCCAAGTAGGTGCATCACCTACTTGGTCCAAGTAGTTGCATCACCTACTTGGTCCAAGTAGTTGCATCGCCTACTTATTCCTCTTTCGTGGGTTAGTAATCTCGTCTCACTTTAAGAATCTATTTAATCCTTGCTACTTAAGCTCGACATGTACTCAAGTAGCTTAATTATGTAAGACATCAAAGTCGGTAGCTTATGTAAGTAGGTAGACTACCATGACTCATTATCCGGCCTCTAACTCCTTTTAAATCCTTCCAACTCTATTTCCAACCATCACTACTCACATAGAGCTAGCTTATGCAAAATATGGGGCGTTACTTTCTCTCTTCCTTAGAATTATTTGATAGCATCATGGATAACATGGATTACATGGTAGCTTCAGAGAAGCTAAATAGATGTTCCTATGTATCAAAAGTATGGGGTATAACATCCTTCCCCCCTTTAGAATATTCTTCCTCGAATGTTAATTAACCTTATAAGGTCTTGCAAGGATCTCAAGAAATCTCTGTAACAGTTGTCATATATAGGCCTCTTATTAATCAACAAAACTAATTTAGGAGTTTAGATTACCTGTAGACGTAGGGAAAAAGTATGGATATTTCTTCTCTATCTCTTTTTTGGATTTCAGGTCATCTCTTATTTATTCTTATTTTGCCACAATACTACCATTCCTTTACCTTCATGAATGTAGACTAGGAATAGAGCTTCTATGTCTTATCAAGCTATCGATGCTGGAGCTTAGAAAGTTCCATATAGACACCTGCTCACAGCCTTCCCTTACCCCTGAGAAAGAGTTCTGAGGAGTGATCAGTATGCTTACTCAGTTGATGGTTACTCAGTCAGACTATCATTGCACTCCAGTCACTAGCTCTAGTTCCCAAGAGTCTTTAATTGCTATGAGGATTAGAGATTTCTTGAGGATAAAACCCACCAATCTTCATAGGGTCTAAGATTAAAGGGGATCCCATAATCTTATTGATGAGATATGGAAAATTCTCAAGGCCATACATGATACTGAGGTCGAGAGAGTTGTTTCTTATCAATTGAAGGATGTGGCTAATATCTTGAACAATTAATGGGAAGAAAGTCATGGTGAATATATTGAGCCAGCTGTATGAGATGCGTTAGAGTGTGCATTCTTAGACCACTTCTTCCCTTGAGAATTGAGAGAGGCGATGGTGGAAGCATTTGTGAATCTGAAGAAAAAAGGGTTATCTATGAAGGAGTATAGTCTCAATTTCACTTAGCTATCTAGGTATGTCTAGACATGGTTTCTGATGTGAGATCAGAAATGAGAAAGTTTGTCTCTAGATTAGGGAAACATTTAAAGGAGTGTAAAGCAACCTTGTTGAATATTGATATGTACACCTTCAGACTTATGGTGTATTCACAACATGCTAAGGAGGACACAAAGAAAGATAGGGAGGAGCACCAGCATAAGTAAGCAAGATGTGCAGGGAATGAGTCTAACCATCATAAGAGTGGTAATTAAGATTGATCATTCTTTCATAGGAGGTCTTCTAGCTATGCACCATCATCAACAAGTGCATCGACATCAAATAACAGGAATGATCAAAGGTCGTAGAGTAACATAATTTTAGAGTTCTGGTTATCAGTCTCAAGGAAGTATGGCCTAAGGTTCTTCGCACCAAAGCCACCTAATGGTAAGTGTGGTAGACTCCATCTAGAAAAGTGTCGTGATGGCACTAGTGGTTGTTACAAATATTGTCAGATGGGTTACTATATGAGAGACTACCCATCGAAAATGCAAGGTAATGGGGGAAACATCTAGTAGAGTTGCCTAAAGGGCACTACTTCAAGGATAAGTGGAGGTTCAAACTATTTGTATTCCATGGCTAGCCACCAAGATCAAGAGAACTCACCAGATATCGTCACTGGTATGATTAAAATCTCTTCTCTTGATGTTTATGGCTTACTTGATCTAGGTGAAAAATTTTCCTTTGTCACACCATATATAGCTGTGAAGTTTGGGATCCATCCAAAAGTCTTCTAGAGCCCTCTAGTATTTCTACTTCTGTTGGTGAGTCTATTCTAGCAAAAAAGAGTCCATAGAGATTGTACAATTCCTATCTATATAAAGAAACCACAACCGACTTAGTTGAGTTAGATATATTACATTTTGATGTCATTCTAGGTATAAACTGGCTTTATGCTTGTTATGCCTCAGTCAATTATAAAACTCGAGTTGTTAAATTTCAGTTTCCTAGTGATCCAGTTATTAAGTGGAAGGATAGTCTGACAGTTCCTAAGGATCATTTTATTTCATACCTTAAGGCCAGAAAGTTAGTTTCCAAGAAGTGTATCTACCACATTGTTCGAGTTAAAGATAATAGTGCAGAGACACCATCCCTTCAGTCAATTTCAATCATGAATGAGTTTCAGAAGTCTTTCCCGACATCTACCTAGAGTCCATCCCAATAGGGAGCTATACTTTGGGATATATGTTCTTCCTTATACTCAGCCTATATCTATTTTTCCCTATATAATAGCTCCAGATGAGTTGAAAGATCAATTAAGAGATATTTTTTTATAAAGGTTTTATTAGGCCAAGTGTCTCACCTTGGAGCGCACCTTTCCTTTTCATTTAAAAGAAACATAGTTCTCTAAGAATGTGTATTGACTACCAACAGCTGAACAAGGTCACCATAAAGAATAAGTAGACTCTTCCCCAAATTGATGACATGTTCAACCAACTTTAGGGTGCCACTTGTTTTTTTAAGATAAATGTTAGATCAGGCTATCATTAGTTGAAAGTAAGAGAAAGTGATATTCCGAAGACTGCCTTTAGAACTTGTTATGGTCATTATGAGTTTCTTATCATGTCCTTTGGTTTAACTAATTCTCCTACAACATTCATGGATCTCATGAACATAATGTTGAAATAGTACCTTGATATGTTTGTTATCATGTTCATTGACAATATTCTGATCTATTCTAAAAATGAGGAGGAGCATGCCAACAATCTCAAAGTATTCTCCAAACTCTCAAGTATAGGGAGTTGTGTGATAAATTTTCTAAGTGTGTATTTGGATGGCATCTGTGGCATTCTTTGGCCATATTAGATCTAGTGAAGGTATCTGAGTTGATTCGCAAAAGGTCAAGGAAGTAAAGAATTGGCCTAGGCCCATATTTACAACTGATATAAGGAGTGTCTTGGGTTTGACCAGTTATTATAGAAGGGTTATCATCCATATAATCTCCATTGACTAAGTTTACCCAGAAGAAGACTAAGTTCCAATAGGCTGAAGCTTGTGAGAGAAGTTTTCAGTAGTTGAAAACCATTATTACTACTCCAGTGTTATCCCTACTTGAGGAAAAATATGGCTTTGTTATTTATTGTGATACGTCCACTGTTGGACTGGGTTGTGTGTTGATACAAAAAGGTAAAGTTATATCTTTGGAAACAAAAAAACGAATCTATTGAGGGGACTCTAAATAGTTATTTGAACAACGAGTTACATTATGCCTTCAAACAACTTAAAAATCCACGAGAGGAACTATCTGACTCATGTTCTCGAGTTGGAAGCCATAGTTTTTGCTTTAAAGATATGGCATCACTATCTCTGTGGCATGCATGTGATTGTGTTTACTGACCATAAGAGTTTTCAGTATGTGCTAAACCTGAGGCAAAGGAGATGGCTTGAGTTGCTCAAGGAGTATGATATGAGAATTCTCTACCACCTAGGTAAAGCTAATGTTGTTGCTGATGCTCTTAGCAGGTTATCTATGGGGACTACTACTCATGTGGAGGAAAAAAGGAAGGAGTTGGCTAAGGAAGTGCATAGACTTGCACAATTGAGAGTTCACCTTATGGACTCAAATAAATATGGTGTCTTATTCAGAATGGGGATGAATCATCACTAGTGGTAGAAGTGAAAGAAAAGCAAGACCAACACTCAATAATACTTCAGTTAAAGGTAGATGAACGTTCACAGAAAGTGATGGATTTTTCACAAGGGGAGATGGTGTGTTGAGATATCAAAGTAGACTATGTGTTTTGAATGTTGATGGTGTCCGAGAAAAAATCATGACAGCCCATAGCTCCAGATATTTGATTCATCTGGGTACCACAAAGGTGTACCATGACTTGAGAGAAGTCTATTGGTGGAGTGGCATGAAGAGAGACATTGTAGACTTTGTTTCTAAGTGCCCTAATTGTCAACAAGTCAAAGTTGAACATCAAAGTCCTTGTGGTATAACTCAGAATATAGAACTTCCAAAATGGAAATCAGAGATGATCAATATGGACTTCATTAAAGGCTTATCGCGATCTTTGCCGGTAGCAAAATCAATTTGGGGGATTGTATATTGGATGATTAAATTTGCCCATTTGTTTTTTGTTAAGACTACAGATTCAACAGAGGACTATGCCAGATTGTACATTTAGGAGATAGTCAGATTTCATGAAGTTTCTTTGTCTATCATCTCAGACAGAGGTGCTCAATTCACTGCCCAATTTTAGAATCCATTCTAAAAAGGTCTAGGTTTGAAGGTGAATGTCACGACCCAAATCCAGGCCATGATGGCACCTACTATAACCCCCGAGTAGGCAAGCCAAACCTAACTCAAGCAGAAGTCAAACCACAATTTAAATAAATAATTAATAACAAAAAAGTTTGAAGCAAAAGGAATACTATAAAATAAATTAAGCCAAGGTATAGATATGTAAATATGATACAAAATATATAAAAAAATCCAAAAGTGACCAAAAATGATGGACTGATGCTAGACCAAACCCTGGACCTGGTGTCACCTATGCATGAGCTACTAAGTACAAAAGCTGATAATATCTGTATACAATATAGAACTGACTGTCCAAAGTGCAAAATACAAGCCAGTACAAAAGAAGGAAGGAAGCAAGTCTCTAAAAACTGAAGTTCACCATAATCCGGATCTGGCAGCACTATGGTTGATTAGGTGAGCGATGGGGGTGGCTCGAACTGGAAGCTGCATCAAAAAGATGCAGAAGTGCAGTATAAGTATCAAAACATGGGGTGCTCAGTAGGCATCATAGCCCGACCAAGCTCAAAAAGAATAAATATATAATAAGAAGCACGATGATACTAAAAATAATAAGAGAGAAGCATAAAACTATGATTTCAGGGAAAGAGGGTATGAAAAGATCATGCAATAGCCAATTAAATCCTACCAATCAGGCAATCACATTAATAATCTCAACTCACAGAATACTGAAAGAAAGCACAAACATAAACTAGTAGATATGGATCAATATTCCCCAAAAGTATAATGGAGTACCCGAAATAACCTTCGAGTTCTTCAATATCGAAAAGATAACCCTGAATATGTATCAGTAGGCCGCCTGAAATTCACACCTCGATCTTATCAACAATGAATATAATAGTGTAGCCCAAATTCAATAAAAAGGCCGCCCGAAATCATACTTGAGCGCATCAACATCAGGAAAAGAAAAAATCATGATATCACTAGTGTTTTCTTCAAATTCTTATACTCATTCATTGATAAAAATCTTAGTCTCATCATTTATTCTTCCATTAACATGATTGTTAAACATCGGCGAAGTACTATCCTTAGGTGCTGCTCATGCTACTCTTTGCTCCCAAAGTACATAGGATGTCATAGATGAACACAATGATAAAAGAGCCCAAGTCGGGTATGAACACATGGTTCATCAAGTCCATGAATATTGTGGGGGAATTAGTCAACCCAAAACACATGTCTAAGAACTCATAGTGGTCGTATTGGGTCTTAAAAGTAGTCTTAGGGATATCTTCCTACTTAATCCTCAACTAGTGATACCCTGACCTCAAGTCTATCTTAGAGAATATTGCTACACCCTGGAGTTGGTCAAATAAACCATTAATACGCGGCATTGGGTACCTATTCTTGTTGGTCACCTTATTCAACTGCCTACAATCAATACATATATGTAGGGAACCATCTTTTGTTTTTCACGAGCAGAATAGGAGCACCCCAGGGAGACACATTGGGTCTCTTGCCTTTGCAACGAGAGAGAATGCCTATTCCAAGGTCCACTCGGTGCTTGGTAGGCTCTCAACGGAATACGTATCATAACATAGTAATCATAGTTAATATACATCATAGACATTATCATAGGTTTGAAATCATAGAGTAGATTATTTTCATAACATAAGTGCAATGTGATTATTGTCCTTTCACATTAAAATCATACATACATAGTTCATATCATTAGGCCTTAAGGAACCACATTGGGCCCTAAGTCACCTTTTCCTTAATTTGCATGAAAATCATAATTCGAAACATACTTATAGTCTATGATCATAATTGAAATATATAATCATAATTCATACTTGAAAATTAGGGTAAAACATGAGTACATGATCAATTGACTTGAAAATCATGAAATTAACTTGAAAACATGCATAATCATATACTTTCTATCAGCTCATACATAATTCATAAAGATAATATCATTTGGAAGTATAATTTAAAATACTCATAATTCATATAATGAACCCTAGAGATAAATGTAGGAGAATTAATATAAAAACTCTTCAATTCAATACAATAACCATCAATTTATATTAAAATAGATTCATAACCATAAGTAGAATCATAATTTATGCAATTTAATAAGAATTAAATAAAACTCATAATGAGATCATGAACCCTAAGTTTCATGTAAGAGGATTTATTGGAAAATCATTGAAATTAGGCAATATCATCAAATTCACATATATTTGAGTAGAAAATTATGTAATTATACTCAATTGATGAAATTGAAAGAAAATTCATAGAACCCATGAAAGTACATACTTTAATTGATTTAAAAAGTAGTAAATTATTTGGGCTCCATGGGTAAAAGTACCCTAGGATCAAATACCGACATATTTTGAGTGAGAAGATAAGAGAATTTTGAAGAATTTGAGAGTTTTGATGGAGAGTTTGAGTGGAGTTCTTGGATGTATTCAATGGAGTCCTTGAGAGTCTTTTGTAGAGAGAGAAATATTTGAGTAGGTGAATTATAGAAGAATGAATGAATTTAGAGGTTTACGTTAATTTACAGAGTTGAATTAGGTCCTAAAAATAGCCAGACTCATTAACTAATAATTTGAGAAATGTCTAAAGTAACCCCACTTTAAACCGAACTTAGAAACATGTAAATCGTATTTGGAAAATGCATTTTATGAAATATAAGTTAAATCGCATTCCTTGAATGCGTTTTATGCCTAATTTTCCCTGAAAGTGATATTTGGCCAGATTTTGCATAAAATTGCACTATGGGGGAGAAGGTCTGTGATGTGGACTTGCCGCGCACTCTCCTGTTTTGTGAAATTCTTGAAAACTTCATCTTTCGATACACGAGTCCTAAAAATCCACTGAGATTATTTTTCTAATGCTTTTGACCCCCTGATCGATATTCCAAACTCGAATTTGCCAAAAAGATTAGGATAATGTGTTAGGCAAGCAACCTATTTCAAAGGCATTTTAAGGCATTGTGAGCATTTTTGAGGAATGTTACACCTTACGAATTGTCTCTACTCGTATATACGAGTCATAGATGGAGTCTTAGGTATTTAATAGGAACAAAGATCGTAAGAGGTCCTACGAGTCAACATTATGACTCGTAGTTTATTTGACGGGTCGTAACACTGACCCATAACCCCACTTCAAAGGCCCATATTTCAGAATTCCTCAACATCGAGTCTACGGATTGACAGGAGGATTCAAAGGATTTGTTGCGAATAGTAGACATGACTCATAAACAAAGTTTAGAAGCTCTCAAGTTTGCAGGTTTTGTGACCTACAGGACGAATGCACTTTACGATTTATTGTCATGAAGACGTCGTAGAAATGACTCATTTGCAAACTTCAAAGACTTGAAATTTAACCATTTTCTCAGACCTACAAGGTGATTTATCTTGAAGACTCGTCATCACTTCTCCGACTCGTATAATCGTCTTGTAAGTCTGAATCCGAAGTTTTAATGAAGGTTAGTTATGTCATTTCCCAAATTCAGTTTAATAAACCTAAACACAATTATGGCTAAGTTCAATCCTATATCTACCCAATTTTTTAAAATTTTCCTCATTCTAAATCATTCTTCTAAAGATCTCTAAGGCAAGCAACTCAATTATCTCAAGGATTCTTCTTTAAGCTCAAGCTAGGGTTTCATATTTCACCAAGGTTTATTCTTCAAATTTGAGTAATTTCAATCAAGGTATGTGGGGATTAATTCATGGGTTCCTTTCACCAATGGAATCCCAAAGTTTTCTCACTTTCCCTTTAAATTTCAAATTGATTAAGAACCCTAGTTTTGATGAATTGCATTGGGTTGTTTCAATTCTTTTTTAATTTAGTATCAATGATTATTCTAAGCATGTATTTACATAAATTACATAATTTTATTTTGAATTATGAATTCCCACGGATAAATCTATCCCAATTATGATTTTAAGGTTCAAAAATAATTTTCATGAGTTGACTATGAGTTCAATGATTTTCAAGGAAAGTGTTCATAATTTAAAGTTGAGATTATGATTTTTAATGATGAAGTTATTATCAAAGAAAGTTATTATGGTGTGATAAGTCTAATTCTCACACAATCATGCTAAACATGGTAATAAGTACAATTATCATTGAAGTTATAGATTCTTATGAATTACTAAAGTTAATGAGCTACTCCCAATATGTTTTATATAGATAGATTGATAGGTTGTTACTATCTTTCCCTATTATGCTATGATGATTTTTTATGAGTTTCAATTGGAATATTGACTAAGCACCGAGAGGACTTCTAGGTGGGTTTTGGTCCGGTAACGCAGTTAGTTACCCAATGGATTCCTAGTAGCAACCTAAAGACCCAAGCTACATTGCCCGCATAGAATTGCCTTTATGACCTAGTTAGTGAATCCACACATAGCACAGTTGAGTTAAGTTGAGTACCATGATGGAGTATACCCTGGAAAGGTAGCCTCCCCCTTCTCGATAAGGGTTCCATCAGATTCCAAGTTATAGCTCGCATGGTCTTAAGATATCGGTTAACGGTCTTATCCCACACAATTTAAAGTTAATCTATGAATTTATCATGAAGTCTTATGATATGCATTGACCAAGAGTTTTCATATGTTTTCAAATATTTTAAGCCTTACTCATTTTCATTATGATTGGTCATGCATCTTATGGCATATTGTTCACGTTCCTTTACTTGTTCATGCATATCTTACATAATTAATACCTTCTATGAACTAACAAAAATTTTGCTTACATTGTCTCATAATGTAGGGGCGGACAACACTCACGACCATCTTCTTTGTGGCTAGAGTTACTTTATATATTTAAAGTTGGTGAGTCCTCATTTTATCGAGCACAACAAATTTTATTCTCGTTGTTTACTTAACTTTCTTTTATTATTTAGGGCGAGCTAGGATCTTATCTTAAACACCTATTAAAGATTAAACTAGAGGCATGTTTAGATGGTATTATGATGTAGTCCATTCGGACAATGGTTGATTAATTTTATCCCTTAGTCCCATTTCTTTGAGTTGTTACTTCTATGTATATTTTTATATTTCTTTAGCTTATGTATGCGATGTATGCTAAGATGGATTGGTTGGGCTCCATCGCATCTTTATCATCATGTCATGACTTGGTTGTATTTTGGTTCGTGACAAACTTGATATCAAAGCACAAAGTTTAGATGAGTCCTAGTAAGTCTAACATGCCGTGTTAAGTAGAGTCTTATTCATTGGTATGAAGTGTGCCACATCCATGAATAGGAGTATACGAAATATCTTAGGAAAATCTCACTTTTTTCAAGATCTATGTAGAGTAATAGGGTGGTTAAATACTTCCCTCTATGCTTGTTCTTTGTGATTTTCTGAAAATACCTTCCCGAAGATACCCTTCTAGAAAGAATGTGGTTGAAGAGGAGAAATAAGCTCCGAATGATCCTTTGAATGATCAAGCCTCCAACACCGAGTTTCTAGCGACCTTTTAAGTACTTGCTCAATCCATTACAGCTCAAGCCAATCGTGAAGTTGTTTTTCCTGTGAACCCAAATGTGGGTACAATAGTGATAAGAGTTTGTGATCTCATAAGGATGAATTCTCCAGAGTTTTGGGGTTCCAAGGTGGAATAGGATCCATAAGAATTTGTTGATAACATTCAAAAGATCATGAAAATTATGGGGGTTAGCTCGGTTGAGAGGGTGGAGTTGGCGACGTATCAATTGAATGGTGTTGCCCAAATTAGTTTTGATCAATAAAAGAGTGAGAGTCTTAGAGAGGCGGATCCCGTGACTTGGGATGAGTTCAAAGGGGTATTTCTTGATTTCTTATTCTCGTTGGAGTTCAGGGAGGCAAAGGTATAATAATTCATCAACCTTAAGCAAGCTGGTATGAGTGTGAGATAATATTCCCTCAAGTTTACTCAATTGTCAAAATACACTCCATTTATGGTTGCCTACTCAAGAGATCGTATGAGAAAGTTTGTGTTAGGTATGTTGTATATGGTCTCAAAGGAGAGTAAGATGGCTATGTTGATTCGGGAGATGAACATCTCTAGACTTATGACCTATGTAGAGAAAATAGAGAGTGAGAAGCTAAAGGAGAAAACTAGGGAGTCCAAGAGGCCAAGGATTGATGGTGGTGATTTCTCTCATTGTAAATCCGGAGGTAGTGGATGTCCTTATTTTCGCTAAAGGTATTTCGGCCAAGTCTTCAAATGCCACTACTCCAAGGTTTGACAAGGATAGGGTGCCAAACCTAAGCATCAAGGAAGTTCTCCTATTGGCCAAGTTACTCCTACATGCAAAAAGTGTGGCAAGAACCACAAGGGTGAGTGTTTGGTGTTATACCCCGTACCTTTGTGCTTCATAACGCTTTATTAAGCTTCTTGAAAGGTGCCATGTGATCAATATTAATTCTAATGTTATCAAATAACTCTAAGAAAGGAAGGATGTGATGCCCCATAGTAGTGAAGGTTGGAAATAGAGTTATAAGGATTAGAAGGGAGTTAGAGGCAAAGTAATGAGTCGTAAGACTCGATCTACTTGCGTAAGCTACAAACTTGGATGTCTTACATAAATAAGCTACTTGAGTACATGTCGAGCTTAAGTAACAAGGATTATAGAGGTTCTTAAAATGAGACGAGATTACGAACCCACGGAAGAGGCAGAAGGAGGCGTAGCACCTACTTGGAAGAAAGCAGGTGATGCACCTACTTGGACAAAGTAGGTGATTCACCTAATTGGACCAAGTAGGTGACACACCTACTTGGGGTAGGTCCCACATGGCCATGTGGCAGCAGGGATTGGTTGCATGAGGTGACGTGGCTGCCTAAGGTTGTGACATGTGTCACCCTTAGCGGTTGACATATGTCACTCTCCAAAAGGGTGTATATATATGTATGGATGACTAATACTTCATTTGTTCATCTTTACAACTTAGAAAAATAAGAGAGAGTTGAGAGGAAAAGTTGAAGAGCAAGAGAGGAGGGCTATGGGTTGCTTCAAGAAAAAAGGTAAGGCCCGATTTTATTCCGTGAATTAATTATTTAAGGTATTCTATGGTGATATGATGGTGTTTAACAATATAAAATTTATAGTTGGATTTTCGAGGAGGTTCTCGTTCTTGTCAACAAATCCATTTTTGGAATAGGACTGTTGTTAATAATACTAGTATAACTCCTTGTGTAAAACTTCATTTCTAGTGATTCAAGATATTTTGAAAAGATATTTCATAGGGATATAACTTTAATTTGGACTCTAAAACCCATTTTTGCTTTTATCTGCTCGAAAAAGGATGATGAAGTATAGGTGAGGTGCTGCCCAGATTTCGTTTTGGAAATCCTACACGGGCTGCTGTTGGTATTTTGGGCATATCGTTTTGTACAAAATTGTTGTATAGGTGATTCAAAATTGTATGCAATCCTAAGACACATGTATATAACTTTTATTTGCCACAAAGCCTGTTTTCCCCATTTACCCCTTCGAAACTAAGCAATAATACAAGATAGTAGGCTGTCCAGAATTCACGTTTTGATAGTTTTGAGCAAGTTGTTTCGGGGTTTGTATTGTGTAATATTGAAGTGAATTACTTGTGTGTATACTGTGGTTTGTTGTTTTTGGTTGGTTGTAGTTATTAGGAGTGTAATTGGAAATTCGGATAGGGCATATTATGGGGGAAATGCTGCCCAATTTCCGTTAAATCCTTAATTAGTTAAGGACTAGTCGAGAAGGCGAACAAGGGATTGAGTTCTATGAATACTCATGTGTATCCTAAGGTGCTGGAAGGCCAAGGGTTATTGATACTTGCAGTGCTTCCATGTTAACTAGGTTTGGAGGGAGACGACATGAACGTGGTTAAGAGAAGTCCGTAAGAGGTATGTAAAGCATGTCTCTCTTTTCTTTTGGACATGTCTTAGATTTAAGTGGCAAATGATATGTGTATGAAGCTTGGGGTAATTCTATTCATGATCTCTGAACATGATTTATGATTCATAATTTGTGTTCACTGTTGAATGTTAAGACTCTTAAAGTAGTTAAGCTTCCATTCCTTTAGTCTTCTATATGCTGAAAAGTAGTGTATGTAAAGTTATTCTTCCTCTCTTTTGGCATGACTTAGATGTAAGTATTATGTATATGAAGTTTGAAGTTATTCCACTCCTAAAACTCTGAGTTTGAGTTAAGGCTCTTGTTCACTTCCTACTGATTAGAACTCTTGTAACAAGTTGAGTCATTACTATTGAAGTCTTCCATGTGATAAGAAGTGGTACATGTAAAGCTTGTCTTTTCCTACTTCTAGAAAGACTAGACTATAGGTACTATAGAACATGGATTTTGATATAGCCCCATTTATAGATTCTGGATGTAACTCATGACTTGTACCCACTTTTGAATAATAAAGGCCTTGAAGTAGTTTAACTACGACCCTTGAGCCTCCTATATGTTGAATAGTGTTGGGATGTGTAAGCTTCTATACCTAGGGGCTCTTGAACATGCTTTATGGTGATATCTAAGGGATGTTTCATATGTTACACAGGTTTACGTGCACGTATATGCATTATGATATATATAAATTGGGCCGAACGTACCTCAGCATATATTGCTATGTAAGGATTGGGCCATAGTTCCATGGTATGTTGTGCTATTTACGGGTCAGGCCGTCATACCTCGGCATTGTTACACGATATACAGATCGGGCCATTGTACCTTAGCATTGTTATATGATATATGGATCAGGCCATTGTACCTCGGCATTATTATATGATATATGGATCAGGCCATCATTCCTTGGCATTGTTACATGATATACGGATCGAGCCATCGTTCCTCGGCATTGTTACATGATATACAGATCGGGATATCGTTCCTCGGTATTTTTATAAGATATATGGATCAGGCCGTCGTTCCTCGGCATGTACTTTGTATATACATGGATCGGGATGTACATTCCACAACGCTAATGGTATATATATTCTTATGATGATAAAATAATGCATTTGTTACATCAAGCCCCCAAACGGGCCAGATACAGTACATAATAATAGCATATATGCCTTTATTTTATAAGATACAGGTACGGTAGATGGCTAAATGTTATACTTGCCCCCTACATCCCTATTTTAGCTATTTTCCCAGCTATGATGTTTTATGCTTTATATACTCAGTACATATATCGTACTGCCCCCCTTTCCTCGTGGGGTGGGGGGCTGCATTTCATGCCCGTAGGTACAGATGTTCATTTTGGAGATCCACTAGCTTAAGGTTTCCACTAAGCGATATTGGAAGTGCTCCACTGTTTCAGAGCCTAACTTTTGATATTGGTCATTTGATATATATATGTTTGTTTATTCAGGGGTATGGTGAAGGCCCTGTCCCACCATATATTATCGCTACTATTCTTAGAGATCTATAGACATGTGTATATGGATAATGTGTGAGTTTTGTGCGATTATGATTATACGATGAGTTGTAAATATTACTATGCTATGGCAGCCTTGTCGGCTTGCTTGCCCTTTCATGACATGATGCAAATGAAAGAGGCTATACATGTATGCAAATTTTATCACCCACTGGGTTCATATGTATAGTTCTTATATCTATTAGATATATATACAAGGGTCCAGGTTGGACCCCAGTCGTGGCCCACGGGATTGGGTCGTGATAGAAGTGGTATCAGAGCAGTTTGTCCTTGA
Source organism: Solanum dulcamara (assembly GCF_947179165.1). Classification (NCBI taxonomy): domain Eukaryota; kingdom Viridiplantae; phylum Streptophyta; class Magnoliopsida; order Solanales; family Solanaceae; genus Solanum; species Solanum dulcamara. The sequence continues at coordinate 23,518,261 of NC_077242.1, forward strand.
AATATCTATAGATTGTGTCTAGTAGAGTCTTTTATATTGGTGTGTTATGCACCACATCTATAGATAAGAGGCTATAGGACATTTATGATGTTACTTTCTTTCAGATCTAAGATCGTGCGATAGAGCTGAGTCATAGGGAATAAAATTCCTTATACTAACCTGTGATTTCAACAGAAGGACAACATCGATAGAAGAAGTGATTGACATTATTGGAAGTTACAAGGCACGCAGGTAAGAAAAGACATGGAGGACCTATGTCAGGTAATGTGTTGCAATATGATTGACACATAATGTTGAAAAATGGGAGAAAAAGTAAATAGGAAAGTACAATAGGTGCAGTTCAAGTGGACATACGAGGTAAGTCCATTTTCATACTGCTAATTATGGGTGCCCTATATGGCTGTGATATAAGATGATATGACTATATATATGTGTGTGCCTTGTGAGGCACTATTGGCATTTTCTACGTGCAGGTGTTGAAATAATAAGAAATACAGAGAAAACTCTGCCCAAATTTTCCTAGAAATAAGAAGAGAATGAGGTATAGGGTTGTAGTATGTCTTGGTAGGTCGTGCCCATAACAATGATGCGATTTGATTAAACCACAAGTATAGCTGACCCCGAGAAATGAGTTAATTGCTGAATTGATGGCAATAGAAACTAGGAGGTCGATACTGGTATAGTGGAACGAAGTTGGAAAAGACATATAAGACAAAGAAGATGATTTAGAGAAGATTGATAGATCTGGATAAAATGATATATTAAGGCATCGCCTGAGTTGATACACAGGGATAAACTATGACGAGGCATAGTTAAAAGAAGTAATAGTATGATAAAGACAACAGTGCAAGGGAAAAAGAATTATAACGGATATGAAGTGTCAATAAGATAGCTTGTGAGACATTAAGGATAACACTAACTAAGAAGGGTAAGTAACCCATAGTAAGAATCATTAAGAAGGCCAAGCAGTGGTATACTAGGGGACTGAATGTGAATAGGATACCATGTGCATATAGCAAAGATCGTTACGAGAATAAGTAAAGCTGGGTAAGGAAGTAACTAAAACGTAGGACCTGGTCCAAGTCATTGGAATATGAATATAGGTATGAAACAGAAAACTGAGCTATCGAACTAGTGAGGAAGTCTTATCAAGTTCCGTAAGTAAAGTTTCGAATAAAGGTTAAATGATGATGAAAAGGATAATTAGTGCAAGGAAATAAATAGTAATATGGAATTCCTTGCGCACAACCAAAAAAATGGACATGAGCTAGAGGAGTAATAAGGAAATCTAACAGAGGCACCCAAGATAGAAATAAGTACCTGAATACGAGGACAGAACAAAAGGAGAATGTATAGTTATCAATTTAAAGGGGTGGGTGAGATAAAGGAAGGCATAAATATGGTGCAATATACCAATGGTGTTGGAAAAGAATCATACGCATTGGAAAATTAGAAATAAGGGCGTAAGGTAGAACACAAACAGATAATAACATGGGTACACTCAAAAGGGGGAAGTGGTTTCAAGTGAGATCCCATACTGGAACGAGTTGACAGGATTTAAAAGTCAACAATGAATGGATAGGAGATGTGGCATTGAAGATAGTGTTGAGAATTATTAGTAAGGACCTTGAATAGTATAGCCTCAAAGAATGGGTGCATATAAAGGGGATGAATACGACAAGGGAGTCACAATAAGAACTTAAAGATATTGTAAGGGATAGCCAGGCTACAGCTGACTAAAGGTCAGGATGTGGAAAACAGAGTTACTGGCCATCGGCATTGTGAGATACAAGTAGACAAAGAGAAGGGATACAAAAGCCTCTCTGATATTGGAATAGGAGAAGACTTAAGAGTGAGTGAAGGAAGCGAAACAGGTATGACAAAAGAGGCTAGTATGGTGATGCTAAGGCATTTTTTGGACTGCTTTAAGCACCTATACACATTTGTACAAAGATTATGATATGATGTGTGATAAAAAAAACTAGAGAGAAGATCTGAGTAAAAGTGCAGTATAAACATGCCTAAAGTGTTACAAGCTGGGTTAAGAGGGATTGTACAATAGCCTTAAACAGAACTGAGCGTCAGAGGCTCAATAACCTATTACAGAGGATAGAAACCCCAACTCGGAAATGGAAAATAATTAATATAGGTTATAGTACAGGCTGACCTCGCATTCTACGGAAGTATAACTTCATATGGGTTATGGTAGATAAGCTGACAGAATCAACCTATTTTCTTCTAGTTAGGAAGGCATATTCAGCTAAGGGTTATGCGAGATGACATAGCAAGGAAACAATAATATTTCATGGAGTTCCCACATCTATTATCTCAGATAAGGAAGTTCAATTTACACCTAACCGCTGGAGATCATTCCAGTTGGGATTGGGAACACAGGTGAATCTTAGTACAACATTTCACCCTTCGATTAATGGATAGGCCCAGAGAGGATCCAACAATTTAGTGATGAAGTAAATCTTATTCAGGGATAAACTATCAATTAGCAGCCTAGAGTCGGCAAGAATGAGATACATTGGAGCTTATCAGATCATTCATAGAATAGATAAAGCTGCCTATGAGTTAGACATACCATCCGATTTGAAGCAATACATTCAGTTTTCATAGATTAATGCTCCGCGAATATATAAGCGACCTTCCCAGAATATTCTTCGTGGGTGAGGTCCACATGAAAGGAAAGTTATCTTACGAGGAGCAACTTATAGCTGCCTTAAATTGGCAGATTAAAAGGTTACGAACTAAAGATGTGGCTTCCGTCAAACTATGGTAACGAAATTAGATTATAGAAAAGATGACCTAGGAAGCCAAAGAAGAAATGGAAAAAGAAATATTCGTACATGTTCCCTATGCCTATAGGTAATCTACCTTCTTAAGTTGATTATATGGGTTAATAAGAGGCCTATGGATGACAACCAATACAGAGAAATCTTAAAGTACTCGTAAGACCTTATGACGCTAGCTAACATTCGAGGATGAATGTTCTAAAGGGTGGAAAGATGTTATACCCCGTACCTTTGTGCTTTGGAATGCTTTCTTAAGCTTCTTGAAAGGTTCTATGTGATCAATATTAATTCTAATGTTATCAAATAACTCTAAGGAAGGGAGAATGTGATGCCCCATAGTAGTGAAGGTTGTAAATAGAGTTATAAGGATTAGAAGGGAGTTAGAGGCCAAGTAATGAGTCGTAGGACTCGATCTACTTGTGTAAGCTACCGAATTGGATGTCTTACATAACTAAGCTACTTGAGTACACGTCGAGCTTAAGTATCAAGGATTATAGAGGTTCTTAAAGTGAGATGAGATTATGAACCCACGGAAGAGGCGAAAGGAGGCGTAGCACCTACTCAGAAGCAAGCAGGTGATGCACCTACTTAGACTAAGTAGTTTATGCACATACTTGGACCAATTAGGTGACACACCTACTTGGGGTGGGTCGCACATGGCCATGTGGCAGCATAGGATTGATTGCATGAGGTAATGTGGCTGCCTAAGGTTGTGACATGTGTCACCTTTAGGGGTTGACATGTGTCACTCTCCAAAAGGGTGTATATATATGTATGGATGACTAAGAATTCATTTTTTCATCTTTACAACTTAGAAAAATAAGAGAGAGTTGAGAGGAAAAGTTGAAGAGCAAGAAAGGAGGGAGACGAGTTGCTTCAAGAAAAAAAGGTAAGGCTCGATTTCATTCCGTGAATTAATTATTTAAGGTATCCTATGGCTATATGACGGTGTTTAACAATATAAAATTTATAGTTGGTGTTTCGAGGAGGTTCTTATTCTTGTCAACAAATTCATTTTTGGAATGGGACTGTTGTTAGTAATACTAGTATAACTGCTTGTGTAAAACTTCATTTCTAGTAATTCAAGATATTTTGGAAATATATTTCATAGGTCTATAACTTTCATTTGGACTCTAAAACCCATTTTTGCTTTTATGTGCTCGAAAAAGGATAATGAAGTATAGGTGAGGTGTTGCCCAGATTTCATTTTGGAAATCCTACATGGGCTGTTGTTGGTATTTTGGGCATATCTTTTTGTACAGAATTGTTGTATGGGTGATTCAAAATTGTATGCGACCTAAGACACATGTCTATAAATTTCATTGAGGCCACAAAGCGTGTTTCCCCCAATTACCCCTTCAAAACTAAGTGACAATACAAGATAGTAGGCTGTCCAGAATTCACGTTTTGATAGTTTTAAGCAAGTTGTTTGGGAGTTTGTATTGTGTAATATTAAAGTGAATTACTTGTGTGTATACTGCTATTTGTTGTTTTTGATTGGTTGTAGTTATTAGGAGTGTAATTGGAAATTTGGATAGGGCATATTATAGGGGAGATGCTGCCCAATTTCCATTAACTGCTTAACTAGTTAAGGAACTAGTCGAGTAGGCAAACAAGGGGTTGAGTTCTATGAATACTAATGTGTAGCCTAAGGTTCTGGAAGGCCAAGGGTTATTGATACTTGCATTTCTTCCATGTTAACTAGGTTTGGAGGGCGACGACGTGAACGTGATTAAGACAAGTCTGTAAGAGGTATGTAAAGCCTGTCTCTTTTTTCTTTTGGGCATGTCTTAGATTTAAGTGGCAAATGATATGTGTATGAAGCTTAGAGTTATTCTATTCATAAGATCTGGACATGATTCATGATTCATAATTCGTGTTCACTGTTGAATGTTAAGACTCTTAAAGTAGTTAAGCTTCCATTCCTCAAGTCTTCTACATGTTGAAAAGTAGTGTATGTAAAGTTATTCTTCCTCTCTTTTGGAATAACTTAGATGTAAGTATTATGTATATGAAGTTTGAAGTTATTCCACACCTAAAACTCTGAGTGTGAGTTAAGGCTCTTGTTCACTTTCTACTGATTAGAACTCTTGTAACAAGTTAAGTAATTACTTTTCAAGTCTTCCATGTGATAGGAAGTGGTACATGTAAAGCTTGTCTTTTCCTACTTCTAGAAAGACTAGACTATAGGTACTATAGAACATGGATTTGGATATAGCCCCATTTATAGATTCTGGATGTAACTCATGACTTGTACCCACTTTTGAATGATAAGGGTCTTAATGTAGTTGAACTACGACTCTTGAGCCTTCTATAGGTTGAATAGTGTTGGGATGTGTAAGCTCCTATACCTAGGGGCTCTTAAACATGCTTTATGATGATATCTAAGGGATGTTTGATATGTTACAGTGTTTTAGGTGCATATATATGGATTATGATATATATGGATCGGGCCAAACGTACCATGGCATATCTTGCTATGTAAGGATTGAGTCATACATTCCATGGCATGTTGTTCTATTTACGGGTTGGGCCATCGTATCTTGGCATTGTTACACGATATATGGATCGAGCCATCATACCTTGGCATTGTTATGCGATATATGGATTGGGCCGTCGTACCTTGACATTATTACATAATATATAGATTGGGCCATCATTCTTCGGCATTGTTACACGATATACGGATTGGGCCATCATTCCTCGGCATTGTTACATAATATACGGATCGGGTCGTCGTTCCTCGGCATTTTTATAAGATATGTGGATCGGGCCGTCGTTCCTCGCTATGTACTTTGTATATACATGGATCGGGCTGTACATTCCATAGCGCTAATGGTATATATGTTCTTATGATGATAAAATGATGCATTTGTTACACTGATCCCCCGAACAGGCCGGATACAGTATGTAATCATAGCATGTATGCCTTTATTTTATAAGATGCAAGTACGGTAAATGGCTAAATGTCATACTTACCCTCTGCATCCCTATTTCAGCTATTGTCCCTGTTATGATGTTTTATGCTTTACATACTCAGTATATATATCGTACTGACCCCCCTTTCCTCAGGGAGAGAGGGCTACGTTTCATGCCTGCAGGTACAGATGTTCATTTTGGAGATTCGCCAGCTTAGGGTTTCCACTCAGTGATGTTGGAAGTACTCCACTATTCCAGAGCCTAACTTTTGATATTGGTTATTTGATATATATATGTTTGTTTATTCAGGAGTATGACGGGGGCCCTGTCCTACCATATATTACCGTTACTATTCTTAGAGGTTTGTAGACATGTGTATGTGGATAATGTGTGAGTTTTGTGATATTATGATTGTACGATGAGTTATAAATGTTACTATGCTATGGCAGCCTTGTTGGCTTGCTTGCCCTTTCATGACATAATGCAAATGAATGAGGCTACACATGTATGAAAATTTCATCACCCACTGGGGTTCATATGTATAGTTCTTATATTTGTTAGATACATATATAGGGGTCCAGTTCTGACCCCAGTCGCGACCCACGGTATTAGGTCATGATATTTCGGTTTGAATGTATGCTACCGGTATGGTAAGTCGGGTCATCATGCTAAGGAATGCAAGGTCAAAGATGGTCATCCTCAAAGACAAATTTTCTAAGGAGGACAAGTTGCACAAGGTGCCCAAGTTCAATCAAAAGGTGGTCAATGCAACAATCAGTTTATGCTATTCATGGTAGGTAAGATGTGGAGGAGACTCCCAATGTTGTTACCGGTATGTTATAGGTTTTTTTACTATGATGTTTATGCCTTACTTTATCCGAGTGTAAATTTTTCTATTGTTTCCCCTTATGTCACCATGAGATTTGATGTTAGACTTAAAACATTAATAGAGCCTTTTTTTGTTCAAACTCCCATAGGTGAGTCGGTTGTGTCTAAAAGATGTTATAAAAGTTATCCGATTTTGATTTTCCATAATGTTACTCTATGTGATCTAGTTGAGCTTGAGATGACCAATTTTGGTGTTATCTTTGGTATGGATTATCTATATGCATGTTATGCTTCTATTGATTGTAGAACCCGAGTGATTAAGTTCCAATTTCTAAATGAGCCGATCCTAGAATGGAAGGGTACTAATTCCGTGTTCAAAGGCCAATTTATTTTATGCCTTAAAGCTTGGAAATGATTTCTAAGGGTTGTATCTATCATATTGTGAGGGTTATGGATGAAGATTCCGAAGCCCCTACTCAAGATTTGGTCTTTACTGTAAATGCATTTCCGAATGTGTTCCCCGATGACCCACCCAGTGTTCCTCCTGAAAGGAAAATTGACTTTAGAATAGATTTTCTCCCAGGTACTCAATCCATTTCTATTCCTCCTTACTGAATTGAAGGAGTTAAAGGACCAATTGAAAGACTTTTTAGACAAAGGTTTCATTAGACCAAGTATATCCCCATGGGATGCTCCCATTATATTTGTAAGGATGAAGGATAGTTTATTATGTATGTGCATTGACTACCATCAATTGAACAAGGTAACCATTAAGAATAAGCACCCAATTCTGAGGATATATCATTTGTTTAACCAATTGCAAGGGGCAAGTTATTTATCTAAGATTGATCTCCATTTCAATTATCACCAATTAAGGGTGAGGGAGAGTGATATTCCAAAAATGGCATTTCAAACAAGGTATGGCCATTATGAGTTCTTAGTTAGGTCATTTGGTTTGACCAATGCCCCTGCGATATTCATGGTCTTGATGAATCGGTCGTTCAAATAATATTTGGACATGTTTGTAATTGTATTTATTAATGACATTTTTGTTTACTATCAGAATGAAGAGGAGCATGCTAATCACTCGAGGATATTGTTGCAAACTCTAAGGGACAAACAATTATTTTCCAAGTTCGATAAATGTGAGTTTTGGCTAAGGGAGGTGGCTTTTATTGGTTACATTATGTCCGGTAAAGAGATTATGGTTGATCCTATGAAAACTGAGGCGGTGAAACATTGGCCTAGACTATTGTCCCCTTCGAATATTAGAAGTTTTTTGGGTCTAGTTGGATACTATAGAAGGTCCGTGGAAGGGTTTTCCTCAATCTCGTCACCTTTGACTAAGTTTACTGAAAAGAGGTAAAGTTTCAGTAGTCGAAAGCTTGTAAAAAGAGTTTCCAAGAGTTGAAACATCGTCTCACTATTGCTCCTATTTTGACCTTGCTGGAAGGGTTCGATGGTTTTTTGGTGTATTATGATGCTTCAAGGGTTGGTCTTGGTTGCATATTGATGCAATATGGTAAGGTGATACCCTATGCTTCTAGGCAATTTAAGGTGCATGAACAGAATTATCCAACCTATGACCTTGAACTAGAGGCGGTTGTATGTGCTTTGAAGATTTTGAGACACTATCTCTATGGTGTCCATATGGATGTCCTCACTAACTATAAGAGTTTACAATATGTGTTTAAGAAAAAGGACTTGAACCTTCGACAAAGGAGATGACTTAAATTATTGAAGGACTATGAGTGTGTTATACCATCCGAGCAAAGAAAATGTGATTCCAATGCACTAAGTACAGTGTCCATGAGTAGTGTTGTACATGTTGAGGAAGGAAAGAAGGAATTGGTTAATAATGTTCATATGTTGTCACGTTTAGGTGTGCGACTGGTTTACTCCAATGATTGAGTTATTTCTGTTCATAATGGTTTGAAATCATCTCTTCTGGTGGATGTTAAGGCCAAACAAGACCATGATTTGGTGTTGGTTGAGTTAAAAAAGTTGGTTGCCGAAAAAGCCAATGAGGCTTTCTCCCAAGGGGGAGAAGGCGTGCTTCGTTATCGAGGTCAGATGTGTGTGCCTAATGTTAATGGTTTAAGAGAGTTGATATTGAATAAAGCTCATAGTTCCCAATATTTGATTCATCTGGGTTCCACCAAGATGTATTGTTATTTGAGGGAAGTGTATTGGTGGAATGGCATGAAGAAGGACATAGCGGAATTTGTAGCTAAGTATCCTAATTGCAACCAAGTTAAAGCTGAGCACCAAAGACCGGAAGGTCTAGCCAGGACATTGAAATTCCCACTTTGAAGTGGGAAGATATGAATATAAATTTTATAACAGGTTTGCCTTATACCAAGGAGAAATATGATTCCATTTGGGTTGTTGTAGATCGGATGACTAAGTTGGCTTATTTTCTACCTTTTAAGACTTATTATAGTGCTGGAGACTATGCTAAGTTATATGTTCATGAGTTGGTAAGGCTTCATGGTGTTTCCTTGTCCATTATATCAGACTGAGGTACTCAATTCACTTCATACTTTTGGAAGTCATTTCAAAAATATCTTAGTACAAAGGTTAAGTTAAGTACCGTTTTTCATCCTCAAATAGATGGCCAAGATGAAAGAGCGATCAAAACTTTAAAGGATATGATGAGGGAGTATGTCATTGATTTTAAAGAAAGTTGGGATGAACATTTTCCATTGATCGAATTTGCCTAAATAATAGTTGTTACTCTAGCATCCAAATGGCTCCTTTCGAAGCATTGTATGAAAGAAGAAATAGGTCCCCGATGGGATGGTTTGAAGTAGGTGAGATAGCCTTTATTGGTCCAGATTTGGTAATAGATGCCATGGAAAAGGTGAGAGTCATAAGGGAGAAATTAAAGACAGCTCAAAGTCATCAAAAGTCCTATTCGGATGTTAGAAAGAGAGAACTTGAATTTGAGGTGGATAATTTGGTATATTTAAAGGTTTCACGATGAAGGGTGTAATGCATTTTGGCAAGAAAGGGAAACTAAGTCCTAGATATGTTAGAACTTATAATATATTGAGACGTGTTGGAAAGTGGCTTATGAGTTGGATTTGCCATTTGAGTTAGATATGGTTCACCCGGAGTTTCATGTGTCTATGTTGAGAAAGTTTGTGGGTGATACAAATTTCATTGTACCATTGAGAGATGCAAGTGTTGAAGAGAATTTGACTTATGAGGAGGTTCCGGTGGATATCTTAGACCAGCAAGTTAAGAAACTAAGGAACAAAGAAGTTGTGTCCGTCAAAGTATTTTAGAGGAATCAACAAGTAGAAAGTGCTACTTGGGAAGCGGAGGCGGATATGATGAAACGATACCCATACCTCTTTCCCTATACTCACGCCTAATGTAATAAGGTGTTCTTTTTCAAGCTAATGGAACTCTTACATATTCAGTTCCTTCCATGTCATTCATATGCATGCATGTTCATAAAAGATAATTTTAAATTCATGATTTATGTTGAGTTTGAAGTTTCATGTTCCATGCATTATGAGGTGTGATTATTATCATGTTGGATTGCTAATCTGTTTTCCCTGTCTTTCCTTTTGATAAGTTAAGCTCATTCGAGGACAAATGTTCCCAAGGGGGAGATATTATAAGACCCCGGAAGTTGAAAAGTTGGAACTAAAGAGAAATCTTCAAATTTTGGACTAGACTCACTATTACAACTCACCCTATGAATTGTAGAGGTTTTTACGACTCGTAGAGATGAGTTGTCGATGGATTCTTGGGTGTTGATCAAGACCAAAGATTATAAGAGGTCCTACGAGTCAACATTACAACTCATAGTTCATTTGATGGGTCATAACATTGACCTGTAACCCAACTTCAGAGGCCCATATTTCATATTCCTTAGTATCGAGTCTACAACTTAACATGATGATTTATAGGAGTTGTTACTAGTCATAGACTCATAACCAAAGTTCAGAGGCCTTCAGGTTTGCATGTTTTGAGACCTGCAGGACGAATGCAGTTTACAATTCATCATCATGAAGATGAGTCGTGAAACGACTCATTTGCAAACCTTATAGACTTGAAATTTAACCTTTTTGTTAGACCTGCAAGATGAGTCTTATTAACCACTCATCATTACTTCTACGACTTGTAGAGTTGTCTCATAGTTCTGAATCTGAAGTTTTAATGAAGGGTACTTATGTCATTTCCCAAGTTTGGTTCAATGAATCTAGACACAATTATGTCTAATTTCAAGCCTATATCTACCTAGTTCTTTTAAATTTCTGTCATTCTAAATCATTCTTCAAAAAATCTCTAAGGCAAGGAACTCAATTCTCTCAAGGATTCTTCTTCAAGCTTCAAGCTATGGTTTCAGATTTCACCAAGGTTTCTTCTACAATTTTGAGTAATTTCAATCGAGGTATATGAGGATTGATTCATGGGTTCCTTTCACCCAAGGAGTCCCAATGTTTTCTCAAGTTCCCTTCAATTTTTAAATTGATTATGAACCCTAGTTTTGATGAATTGCACTGGGTTGTATCAACTCTATTTTGATTAGTTATCAATGATTATTATAAGCAAGTATTTACATGAATTGTATGATTTTAAGTTAAATTATGATTGCCCATACATAAAGCTATCTCAATTATGATTTTAAGGTTCAAAGATGATTTTTATGAGTTGACTATGAATTCAATGATTTTCAAGGAAAGTTTTCATGATTTAAAGTTGAGATTATGATTTTTAATGATGAAGTTATGATGATGATCAATGTATGAGAAAATAAAGTTATTATGGTATGATAATTCCAATTCTCAAACAATTATGCTAAAGATGGTGATAAGTACAATTCTCACCGAAGTTATGAATTCTTATGAATCACTAAAGTTAATGAGCTACTTCTACTATGTTTTATACAAATAGATATATAGGTAGTTACTATCTTTCCCTGTTATGTTATGATCATGTCTTATGAGTTTCTATTAGGATATTGACTAAGCACCGAGAGGACTTCTAAGTGGGGTTTAGTTCAGTAACACAGTTAGATACCTAAGAAATTCCTATTAGCAACTTAAAATCTCAAACTACATTGCCTGTGTAGGATTACCTTTGTGGCCTAGCTAGTGGATACACACATAGCACAATTGAGTTGAGTTGAGTACCATGACGTAGTATGCCCTAGAAAGGTAGCCTCCCCCTTCTTGATAAGGGTTCCATCGAATTCCATGTTATAGATCGCATGGTCTTAAGATGTCGGTTAATGGTCTTATCCTACATAATTTAAAGTTAATCTATGAGTTTATGATAAAGTCTTATATATGCATTGACCAAGAGTTTTCATATGTTTTCAAATGTTTTAAGCATGACTCATGTTCATTATGATTTGTCATGCATCTTTTCCTTTACCTGTTTATGCATATCTCACGTACTTAATACCTTCTATTTACTAAAGCCTATTTTGCCTACATTGTCTCATAATGTAGGGACAGACGATACTCATGACCATCCTCTTTGTGGCTAGAGTTACTTTAGATATTTGAAGTTGGTGAGTCCTCATTCTATCCAGGACATGACTTTTATTCTCGTTGTTTACTTGAATTTCTTCTATTATTTTGGGTGAGCTAGGAGCTTGTCCTAAGCACCCATCAAAGATTAAACTAGAGATATGTTTAGATAGTATTATGATGTAGTCTATTCGGACATTGGTTGATTGATTCTATCCCTTAGTCCCATTCCCTTGATTTGTTACTTCCGCGTATATTATTATGTTTCTTTACCTTATGTGTGCGATGTATGCTAAAATATCTTGGTTGGGGTTCCTCGCATCCCATTCTTTATGTCGCACCTTGGCCCTAATTTGGGTCATATCAATTTTGAAGTTTCATATAAGGATTATGGATTGACTTAGTGAAATAGTGATTGTAGGAAATCACCGGTGGATATGAAGTAATTTCAGCCTTGTTCTTCTTCAACTCAATGTAAACTTTCAGTTCATATTATTAGATATTTGCAATGGCAGAAATCCAATTGCATTTGTATATTTAATCTTGATATTTTAAGAAGCAATAATTTTGATTTGATTTGAGATTTGTGTGACTAAATTTTGATAATCGAAAGTAGATTCTACTATTATTTCCTTAACATTAGCACTAATGTACTGTTTCTTTGAATTTCAACTTCCATGATGTTGTAGGAGAATCGTAATTTTCTCCATTGATAGAATGTTGTGGAATCGAGTGTTGATTTGAATTGAAAAAGAAGAAGAATTGGGGAAGAAAGAGAATTAGAGAAGAGGGATAACTGGGAAGAAGGAGAATTAGAGAAGAACAGGAAGAATTAGGGAAGAAGGAGAACTGGGGAATAGTCGGTAGTTTTGGAGTATTAAATGTACAGGAGTAGTTGTCTATTTTACTTTTATGGGGCATGGACTTAGTTTTCCCTAATTATACTCCTAGTGAAGTTTGATTTATTTTATTTTATTTGTGGTTGATCTATTTTTACTTTTAATGGTTCTTTGAATATTCATCCTGCCATTTTGAATTATTCTCAAATTCAAACTTCATCAGCAAAATACAGAAATCGCTCAAAAGAAAATTGAGAAAAAAATATATGAATATTAGAACTTAAGAATCGAATCTAAAAAACATTAAAGAGGAAGATAGAGAGAAAACAACAAATTACCTCTAAATTATAGTAGATTTTGGAGAAGATTACAGATGAAAAAGTAGTTGGAGAAGCTTGAAGATGAAAAGTTGTGGACGCAAAATTCTTCATATGAATCTAATGAAGGTCATATGTGAGATATTTTAAAAAAAAATTACCAGAAAATAATTGCAATTATAAAAAATTAAACAAAGAAAAAAATTCACCAGAATTGAAAGTTGAAGCCACACACAAAGTAAAATAAGATCTGTATCTATCCAAATCAAAAAATGGTGTAAAGTAATTTTTATTTGAGTATGATTGGAAGAATTTTACTGAAGAAGAAAGTAAGGATCCATAGAAAACACAAAATATAGTTGACAAGTTGGATATTGACATTCATTCTAAATGACACATAGAATAAAAAGTTATTGGTAAAAGTCTAGCATACCCTTAACCTAAATTTTATTGTCACATGTTGATACCATAGACATCTCACTCTTTTAATATAGTAGAAAGTAGAATGATACTTTTTTTTAAAATCCCAGGATAAACCACAGTCGCAACAACTTTTACAATAGCCTTTTCCCTTTAGGTGAGCACTTTGTGCGTACTGGGTAAACCTCCAAACTGTGTGCTAGACTATAAACCATACAGGATATGTAAACCGCATTCGATAAATCCTATGCGAAAAATTCGACATAGAAGGCAAGGAGGGGGGATTAATCTTGAGTCACCTGTATGGATGACCACCCTCTAAACCAACTGAGCCATTTTGAAGGATAAAATGATATTTTAAAATGCATATTAAATTGTTACCTAAAATGATACTAGAGGACTACATGAAAAAGGTTACTTTAACTTGCTTCCCTCAGACTACTTTTGGCATACCACATAGAAAAGAATATAATCAAAAAGCAGTCATTGAATGTGTAGCATACAATTTATGCTCATGTGTTGAAGAGAACCATCTTCCTTCAAGAATAGTACTTCTTCAAGATTTTTGCATTAATAAGGCCAATCCTTATGCCATCTGCATCAATTAGCGTAGGAGTATCATTTGAATGAGCTTCTAATATAACAGATGCCCATTTGTACTTCGAGGTGAATTTTCCCTGACTTGTGGGAAGTTATAATAGGCCTCCTTAATTCAATGACTTAATCTCCAACTTGAAAGCACCTCAAGCGAACCTTTTGTGGAAAAGCAAGTCTTAAGGAAGGTATTTGGCACTCAAGGGGCAAGACTGCTTCAACTCCAAAGGCAAGTGGGTATGGGATTTCTTGTATCGGTGTGCGATATGGTATCATATATTCCTACAAAGCCTCTTCCATTCTTTTATGTCTCTATCTTTTGAACTTGGAGATGACTTTCTTCAACATGTTGCACAGAGTCTTATTGAATGCCTCATCTAGACCATTTGTGAAAACATGGTACATAGAAGACTTATACTACTTGACCAAAAATATGAAAATATTGTTCATCAACTTTTTATCAAATTTCACGATACGAGTCTATACCCTTCAGGTGGCTGACATTCAAAATTATTATTGGTCCGACCGAATCTATAACACCCCGCATGTTCAAGTTCTTGAATTAGCTCATACTTTTGAGATAATACTAAGAGTTATTAACATATTAGAATGCATATTTTATGAGCTACTTTAATTGGACAAAGTTCTTATGTTAAGTGCTGAAGTCAAGCATGTTGCAAATAAAAGTCGGCAAAATTGTAAATTTTGTTAAGAAATTCTCTCAAGATTTGGATAAAATATCTCAATAATTTTCTCCTAAAATACAAATATTAATAGCACCCACTAACTATCAAATCAAATTTCTACGATTCGCGCGTTTCCAACACACTTACCTGTTTCTCCATAGGACTTCAAAATAAAGAAATACTTATGTTTTTGTGAGATGTGCAAGCAGAAACATCGATGCAGGTCCTCCTAGACTCTAAGTAGGTGATACTTTATATATATTCATCTTCTTCATTTTTATCATTATAACTAATCTAAAAACCCACAAAAACTAGAACACAATCTATTAAATCCTCCATGGGCGTTGATTCTTTTAACTCAAAAGTTTAATGGAAGTTGCTCTACATTGTGAGCTCATCATTGTGGTGTAGCTTTCTCATTGATTTAGGACCCATTTTTTGTTGATACAAAGAGAATATTTTTAAGCTTCATATTTCAAATATTTTGTTTGAGCTAATCTTCTTCTTGCAACCCTCCATGTAATTTCATATTCTAGTATTATTTTTATATATTTCTAAGCCATGGAGTGATGTCTTGGATACTGTGGTTGTGGGCGGACCCTTTTTCTTATTATGTTTGGCTATTATTACTATGTATTGATGGTGTTAAGTAATTTGGGGGAATGGAGGGTTGGTATGATTATTATTGAAGTCGCATACGATGGTTCTTAGATTGAACAATGTGAAGCCTCGGGAGCTCGTCGCTCCTTTGGAATGTTGTTTGAATATCTTCATTGGATTTAGATGTTGTTTATTATTTTTATTGGCCTCATTTGATGCTTTTTACTCTGCTGGTTACAAGTGTGGCACTAGCGTCATATCGATTAGTTATGGCTCATTCTTGCATTCTTGTTGATTCTCCCATTACTTTTTGTTAGTCAAGCTTCATAGAGACACTTTTGAGGCTTAGAGTTTATCTTCTCGTATGATCCTAATGGTATACGCATGTTATGGCCTATATAATTTCATTATATGACTTTTAGCCTTATCTAATTGAATTGGCCAATATAATATGATATAGTGTCTATCAGTAGAACTCTACTCATGACCTATCAACCTAGAAAATATGTTATGATTATGGTTAGTAACTTGTGATCACTTGTTATTTATGATTTTTTATTATCTAGTTGCTGGCTATGAGTTTTTTTTGGCCACATTAGACACTAACACTACAGGGTTCTTGAGCCTACTAGTTGATTGATATATTGTGCCTATGGGCCAAATAGACCGTGCCTATATGCTTGGTAGACCGTACCTACGGGCCAGATAGAATGTACCTATAGGATAAGAAGGTTGTACCTACATGTCAACACTTACATTGTATCACAGATCTTAAAGAGTTGTGTTGACTTGCGGGACATGCACAAACGTAGAGTTTTTATAAGATTATCACTGGGATTCAGGTAAGGGGGCTAGTATGGGTATTTAACAACTATTTGTACTTTTAGAACTTATTGTGATTGTGTGATATTTATAGATATCGGCCTTATGAGGGTCAGGTCAAATTATTACTTGTTATGTGCTTATACATTATATTATTATATAGATATTTATGTTACGACCCAAATTCGAGTGTGATGTCCTTGACCTTTCCAACCGAAAAAGTCAACCTAAAACCTAATATTTACAGAAAATAAAGTGGAAAATAGTCTACATAGGAAAGTAATAACAAAACTAGAAGTCTTTCTACCTAAATAACCCCCAAAAATTAATTGTCACATGTACAAGCCACTAAAAGTTGACTGAAATGAAGGATACAAGTTTCAATATGTTTTCAACTCTCAAATAGAGTAAAGCATAAAAGTACAAGAAATCAAAGAGTCCGCTGGATGAAAATGGATACCTCTCTCAATCTCCTAGAAGCCTCAGCTAACGGATGATCAAAGTCCGTACTTAGAACCTACACAAGTGTAGAAGCAAGGGTGAGCACCAAATAACACGGTATCCAGCAAGACGACTAACAAAACTAAATAAATCTAATAGGATACACGAACTCCCTTTCCAACTCAACCGATCCTCCATAACTACAACCTGCATAGAAAATCAGCCCAACCTAACAGCTCATGCTAAATAGTTCAAGTAATACTCAAATCATAGCTCAATATCACAAGTCATGGTATACAAGTAATCAAAAGTAAAATATAAGTATCAAGTCTGCCACACATAGAAATGCAGGAATGTATATACACACTCAATGATCATGTATTTGTGCAATCGCCAGCAAAGACCTCAACATCATAATCTCGATGGAAATGACCTCGGCATCACAATCCCATGTTGAAAATGACCTCGGCATCATAATCCCATGTTGAAAATAACCTCGGCATCATAATCCCATGCTGAAAATAACCTCAGCATCACACTCTCTCTCTAGAAATCATCTCGATATCATAATCATGCTGAAAATGATCTCAGCATCACACTCTCACCGAAAAGAACCTGGCCTCAAAACATCTCACCAAAAATGACCTCGGCATCATAATATCTTGTCAGACATGATCTCGACATCATTATAATGTCCATCTCATCATAGTGTTATAGTACCAATGCAATCTGCATGCTCACACAAGTATAAGGAATATATCAAGTTAAACAATCTGCAATCATAATCAGACTATCAAAGTATTTCACCAAATACACATAGATATCAAGATTACGACATGTCATACTTGAATCAATACAAAAACACATATCATCTTTTATTTATCCCGTCGATCAATTTGGATTAGTTTATTTAACAATTAAATCTGTAATCTCATTCCTATTACTCCCCAACATATATACAAAGGGAACTTCCAGTTTCTAATATATATTCACAGAGTTTTAGGAGTCCACTTGCCTTAGCCAAATCACGATCAATCAATCAGTGTGAGACTTTTCCTTCCAAATATAGTCCAAATTACCATAATCTATTCAAATAGTATTTCACAATCAGAAACCATGTCCAACGACACCAAAAATGCGAAATTCAAAAAAAAGGTCAAAAAGGCTCAAAATCTGAATCCAAAAATGGGGTCTAAATCCAAGAATTTTTATGTGGGAATGTTCCTCTAAGAATTAGAAAGTCATTGGTGAAAACTATTTCATGAAAAACAAATTCAAATTACATCACAATCCTCATTTAAAGCATTTGTCCAGAGTTCTTGAAAAACCCTAATTTCACCAATTAAAAACATCAATTTCCATGTTTAAATCCGGAATTAATCAATGGATAATGAAGGTTTGAAGTTAAAAGAGCTTACCAATAGTTTCCACGCAAAAGTCCTCTTTCAAATCGCCTATCTCGATCTCAAGAACTCCAAAAATGGAGTAAAAAGCTTACACCCCATCTAAAACCCTCTCAGATGTCGCTAATACAATGCAGAGTTTGCTTTAGCGAATATTCTCTTTCGCGACCAGTGGTTTGCTTAAGAGAACCCCTCTTAGGTGACCCTATTCGCTAAACTAGAATCTCTTCACTAAAGCGGAGTTCGCTAAAGTGGCATCCCTTAGCCAAAGCGAAGGCATCAAAAATCAGGAACCTCAAAAATTCATCAAATCTCTGAAATGACCCTCGATATTCGTTCAGAATCCCATACATAAACAAAATATGCAACCCAGTAATTTCAATATTCCAGACTCAATAGAATTATCAGAATTTGAATTCGATGTCTTCTTACCCAAAATTTGATAAGTTGCAATTAAGTTAGCTCTAAGCCTCAAAAACACCAAAATGCCCTCGAAGCTTTTGAAAAATATATAGAAATTCTTATTAGGACAAAATTACCCTTCAAATCCAACGGAGTCATCAGAATTCTTTTCCGAGCATCCGATTAATGAATATTGACCAAAGTCAACTCTAAAGCTAAAAAACTCAAAGATTTCCAACTCAACACCTCAAAACCATGATATAACCTCGAATATTATTCCGTCAACACTCCTAGATCAATTTTAACATTCTTGAGCTAATAGAATTGACAAAATTCCATTTTAAGACCTGAAAGTTTGAATAACCTCAAATACCACTTTTGAGTCATTCAAACCTCTAAAACTCAAAGTTTACCAAAAATCTTAACTTTTCAAGAAAAACTACGAAATCTCTATTGGATATCAATCAAATATGACTCAAGAAAACTATTGGGAGGGGTAAAATAGTCATTTTATAAAAACTACCAAAATTGACCTTTAGGGTCATTATAATTTAGCTTTTATTTCACCACCACCTTTTTCATTTTTTCATTATACGTCAATATTAGCTTTCAGTTTGTCTTACATGCTCACTACACTATTTTTTACTAATGCCATTTGCTTGAGGTGATATATTCATGCATATAGGTCCTAAGAGATGATTAGACAGACCTGTCGAGGAGTATATCCACCTATTTAGTTGATGGGTTAACTCTTTTCATTGCAGGTTGCCAGAGTCCTAGTGTAATGATCTCCAAGGTTATCTCCATGATTTTGTATGTTTTTATAGTTTTATACCTTCCCATAGCTTCTTTGTAGATCTTGTGTGATGTCGGGATGGGTGGCACACTCTCTAAGGTGTTTGGTTGAGTTTTGAGGTGGTTTGGCCATTTTTGAGGCTTAAGGCTTGAAAGAGTTGATCTTAATCAACATTTGGAGATTCTGATGATATCATCAGTTGCATTAGCTCCAAAAGGTCCATTTTGGTCTAGAAAGAAACTTAGTTTGGATTTTGGAGTCTTTATTTTGAGTTTGTATGGGTTTTCTATTTTAACTTTATGTTTTGGATAAGTTTGACTTCATTCGACATTTTGAGTAAACGCGCTCGAATAAAAATTCCATCAGCGCGGTTATCTCTAGAATGCTGAGTTTGTTCTAGAATGACCTTTGGTTCAGTCCCCGAGGTGCTCTGAATGAGTTTTAGGCCATTTGTGCATCTTTAGTGCTTTCATTAGAAAGTGTTAACGTTGATCAACATTTCAATGACACGACCTCTATTGGAAAATCTGTTGATTCCATTGAGTCCAGAATGCTATTTCTGGTTGGGTAGCATAGTCCGTTTGCATTTGAGGGATTCCAAATGAATTTTGAACCCCCACCGAAGGAAATCTCAATTCTTCAAAGTTCAGCACCAGCTTAGTTACTAGTGTAACAAATTTTTCCCATCATGTTTGTGACCTAGGGGTCTGTGATCGCGAAAGCCTGAGACCCTTGGCATCACAATTGCATGGTTGACCATCGCGATCGCGATGGGTTAGCTAGATCAAACATCACGATCGCGAAGGGCAATTTCACTGGCTTCAGCGAAATTTAATGCCCGTTTCCAACACCTAAGTTGGGACTTAGCAAATTTTTGATTTTGAGAGCTCATCTTGGTCTTTTTCGACGATTCTTATTCTGGTGAGTTGGAGATTCTTGTGGGGACGTTCAAGGACCCTTTCTCCTTAAAAACCTTGTATGTTTCACATGAAATTGTTGTTTCCTTTGCATTTGACTATTTTAGGGATTGAAATTGGTGGGGTTGTTTTGAGCTCTTCCGACTCTCGAAATATACCCATTTTGGGGGCATAAGTTCCTTGATCTATTTGGGACCTTGTGACATAGTTGGTTATTCGATTTTATGTGCGAGTCCCAATATCGAATTTTGACCTAAATCATTGGCCTTATTTTGATGTGTTTTTCGATAATTTAATAGAGTGACATTGTTCAGAGGCAGCCCAAAAGGGAAAAGATCAGGTTTAGCGGTTCATGTATTATTTCAGCCTTGAGGTAGGTTACGGTTTACTCTTATTAAACTTGGCTTGATTAGAATTGATATATTTTTAGTAGTAACATGTGATTAGGTTGGTAATTTAGGTATTGATATCCTATTGAATAAATTTGGAGCCGATGATCATCGTTAGTAACTAGGTTGGGTTTTAGTCGGTGGAGCCTTAGTCTATGTGATATATTGACTTGCTTACATCATTTAGAATCCCTAGAACTTGATTCTAGGTGATTTGAACTTAAGATTCAGCTTGCTTGACTTGCTTGGTTTTGGTTGCCCGCTTTGTGTGATTTTGGTTTATGCCTGTCTTGTTTACTTTTGACATTGAAATATTTGGTCCGAGGCTGTGCTTGTGGTATACTGGAGTCTCAAGTTAGTGATTTGATGCCTTTGATGGGATGTTTCCCCAGCATGAGTGATATGCAATTTTTGACATGCTACTTGTCTTGATTTTCTTTTTTGTGTTAAAACTTCTTTTTTAAAGAAGGAATAAATGGTGATATTTATACTTTTGATTGATGAATAAGTATGGGGAATTTGAGGAAATATAGGTGATACCTTATTTATGGCATTTCATGATTGATGAGCTTGAGGTATGGTTCTGGGCGGCCCTTTTATAGACTTTGAGATACACTATTATTTCACATTGATAAGCTCGAGGTGTGAATTCCGGGTGGCCCATTGATACATATTTTAGATTATTATTTCAATATGGATGAGCTCAAGGGTTATTCCGGGCACTCCATGCTATTTTTGGGGGATATTGATCGATACCTACTACTTTATATTCATGCATCCCTATGATATCTTGTGGGTTGAGATTATTACTGTGATTAACTGTTTGGTTGGATTTACTTGACTTCCATATAATCTTCTCGTACCCTTTTCCCCCGTAATTGTAGTTTTATATTTCTTTCTTATTATTATTAGTATCACCGTGCTGCTTATTATATATTTATTCTTTCTAAGCTTAGTAGGCCTATGATGCCTACTGAGTACCCCATGTTTTGGTACTCATACTGCACTTCTGCATCTTTTTGATATAGCTCCCAGTTTGAGCCACCCCCAGTGCAAGCTTGATCATTCGTAGTTGTGCTAGATTCGGATTGTGGTGAGCTCCCGACGTCCAGAGACTTACTACCTTCCTTTTTTGTACTAGCTACTATTTTGTATTTTGGGATAGTCCATTTTATATTATATATGTATATTGTTAGCTTTTGTACTTAGCAACTCCTGTAAAGGTGACACTAGGTCCGGGGTTGGACTAGTGTCAGTTCATCATTTTTTATCACTATTGGGCTTTTTTATATTTTATATTGTATTTACATATCTATACCCTGGCCTGACTTTTCTTTTGTTATATTCTTCTTGCTTCTTTCTTTTTATGTTACTAATTAATTATTTAAATTGAGGTTTGATTTTCGCTTGATTTGAGGTTGGGATATGCTTCTTGCTTGTTTTGTTGTTCATAGATTTTGGATAGGTTAGAACCCTGTCCCATCCAAGTATCATGTTTATAGAGGCTTGCGGACTAGTGTATTGAGTTATGTAGCCGTTATTGGTCATGTTAGCCTTGTTTGTTGGTTGGCTAAAACTTCATAGGATGTTTGATATATTGATTATATACGTACCTATTTTTAGCTTATGTATAGAAATCATGAAGGCTTTGACGGTCCATATAGTGTTTATTCTTTCTTATATACCATAGTGGCCTCGATGGCTCAAATATTCTTTTGTGTTAGTTGTTTATGGTTTTATATAAGCTGTTGGGAGTAGCCATTATCTTTGCAGAGCTATTGATAGAGACCTTGCTTGCCGAGGACTTATTTTTAAGCTGAGATACACTTATTTATTTTCTTAAATATGTGTGATTGCTATGCGCCATTAGCAAATAGTTCAACATGGTTGAATTAGGACTAAGTTTTGGCATTAGATGCCAATTGTGTCCTTCTAGTTTGGGGCTTGACAAAAACCTTAACTTGGCATATTATAAAACTGAACACTGACTAATGCAGAAGTTTTTAAAAGATGTGCATGCAATAATTTAGAAAAATAAACTCAATAAATTTATAGTTGAAACTATGAAATTTCTATAATACACATACGTTCATAAAACAATTGAATCTATGGCTCAACGAACTCATCTATGATGCATCTAACATACTGAATATAGGTCACTGGGACAAGACCCCGGGAAACCTGAATACTCTAGTAACATCATATACTTACTACTAATACTTAAGATAAATTAGAGCCCTTTGAAAGCAAGAAGATCAAATCAAAGCTGGATGAAGGTAATCCTAATGATGCGTATGTTGTCGACCCTAAATACCTGAATCTGCATCATTAAAAGATACAACTTTGAATGACATTAGTACATGGAATTTATGATATGTAAAATAGTTGAATAAAAAACTAGCTAAAACTGAACATATTGAGCTAAATGATTAACTATAAAGATAGACTAAAATAATATAAAATGAATAGTAATGCATACATGTGTACTTTCACAATAAACCTTTACTTTTCTAAGGAAGTTTCTTACAACCGACATACATCACATGAGCTTATGATGTCCAACAACTCACTCTGTTGGGAGGGCTTCCCTATATCTTTCAAGGGTATAAAATATATCTATCTAATGTGGATCTAATATTGAGCCTCTTGGGCTAAAGGAGTTGATTGACTAGTGGGAATACTCAAATTTTATGATGGTACATAGTTATGGGACTTGAAATTTCTAAACTCGCATCCTCTCGATGCTAAATAATTCTCCCAAAATAATTTATATATGTTCATAATATATAATAAAAACTGTAACTAAAATTATTCTGTGAGTCATTGCTCAAATATGTAAAAATGTACCGCTGGTGTGACTATGCTCACAACTATCTAAAATATACTGATGTTCTGAGTTTTCTGAATAAGGACAATTCTCTTTTAAAAGTGTACCCATTTGTGATAAACAGTTGTAAACTTTCATAATAATCTTTCAAGTGACTAAACTTTCTTTAAAATATAATCTTTAAAATAGGTATAAAGAAACTTCATGAAAAATATACTTTGTTAAACTCTTTCTTGAAATAATACACTTGAAGCTAAATATACTTTCTTGAAATACTTCTTTAAAACTTGTAAAATACTTTACTCATGAAAATAATGCATTTGAAATACTACGACAAGGTTTTCAAAAATGTATTGGCTAAGAAGGGTCCATATTGTAGAATAAAAATAAACCATTAATCAAAGATCATCAATAATATGACATACTAGAATTTCAATAATAGGATCAACAATAAATAATCTGAAATAAAGAATATTTGAAATCATAGATGTTAGAGTAAAAAACCCTAGCTTTGATCTTACTAATTGCAACTGTAGATATAGGGCATGAAGAAGAACTAGGTTCTTCACTATGATAGTTTTACATATCTTATAATCTCCACAAATGTTGATGAAGAATCCCTACTTGATAAAGAACGATCAAAAAATCTTTTCTTGAAATTCTTGGATGCATTTCTTTAAAATCCTATGGTTATGGTGTAGTATTTTATTAATAATCGAAAAAAGAATGATTTAAATACTGTAAATTTTATAAAAGTTCATGGGAGAAGCTTATCTTAGATATGGAGGGGGAGAGAAGGAGAGAAAACCACTTCTAGGTCTCGAAAGAATGGTCAAAAGTAAAAAAATTTAGATTAAAACAGATATAAAGGGGTTTTTGTCTGTAAGCGACTAAATTTTGTTCCTGAGAAATAGTAATCAAGAAAGGAAAATAGTGATAAACAATGATATTTGTATTTCAATAATTTATCCGAGAGTTACAATCTTTATTAAATCCTTTGAAAAAGATACAATCCTCTGATTCTTCTCCTGACAATTGTCAACTCAAGAGCTTTACTTTGTTCTTGAATCGATGAAATACTTATTGAAATTTCACCACGAATGTGGATTCAAGATTTGATCAGAGTGGTGAAAGTGTAGAAACTTGTGGCTTATCACTTGGAGACGATAACTCTTTTGTATGCAGGAGACTTGTGGACCACCACTAAGAGCATAGCTTTTCTATGTATTTTTCTTCCACTTTATGTATTTTCTTCTTTTTTCTTTCGTATTATGAAGACCCCTTTATATAGGTGTAAATTAGAGTTTGAGAGTATTTTGGTCTCCAAGTAATTTTAGAGGACCTTGGGCTTGAATAGTATGAGTTTGGCTCATCTTGTCAACTTCACAAATTGACCCAAATATAATTTTGATTTTATTTAAGTCATATAATTCTAAATTACACATGAATCCAATTTTATTTGGTAATAATTTGACTTGGTCAACATATTATGAATTTAAGATTTAATCCAAAATATGAACTTATTGATAAAACTTTACTTTCTACAAATGCCCCTTGATTGAGGCTTCTTGGGGTGCTTGACTTGTCGAACCTTTAAAGACAATGCTTAAAATATTCTTGCAGTAAATATTATTTCTGTAGATAATCGCAAAATATTTGAAACTTCATAAGAAATGACTATGTTGATATGTTTAAGTTAACATATACTAGATTATTTCTGTCATCATTCTCTAATTTTCAAGAGATTACTTGACTTGTGGTCATTTGCCAACTCATTTTTTCATTTGAAGTGTTTTCAGCTCATGGAGAATTATCGCATGATATTTTTGTGTTGTTTAATAATTTTATTCGGGTCATAAACTATAAAAAGCTATCAATTTTGAAAGTAAAAATTGTTTCTACAAGCTTGATTCGATGATATGAAGCTCTTGATTTCAATGAAAGTATTAGTTGTTGTTTTCCATGATACTGAACACCCTTACTGTAATATCCCAAAAATTTCTAAGCTAAAACATCCATTTTTTGTATGAATATAAGTCTGAAACCGATGATTTGTACTTTGTACATATGTGTTAAGGTCCTTTACTGAGTTTAGTAAGTGTATCATTTGTAATTTAGCGTCATAAGTGACCACTAACACCAAGACAAGTTCAAAGTATTCCTATCGAATAAGTTTTTCGCATGATTTAATACAACAGTCAACTTAAAATGACCATATTCTATCAAAATATGAAGAGTTAGCTAACCTATGACCTATCAAATTAAAGGTATATCAATCTCCTTTCCAATGCCACCGACCACTTATTAATAGGAATTTAGAGTAGAAACTTATGATTGTTTTACTAGAATATGTACGAACTAGAAAATTTGGCGATGACACCTATCAATTTGGTAAATCGCCAAATTGCATCGCCAATTAGAAACTGTTAATTTTGGCTATCCAAATCCTCACTCTAGCGATCCACCAAATATTTTGGAAATGAACCTCCAAATCGCTGATTTGGCCGATGTGATTCATTTAAATATTTTTTTTTATTGATTTTCCTGGTTTTGTTACATTCCAAGAGGGGTATTCTTACCCTTTTACCCTCAATTAACTTCTCTAAGTCCATCTTATAAACTAATAACATCCCTGTATGTATAACAACTCACCAAATCCCTAATTCTCTCAACTCACCAAATCCCTAATTCTCTTTCTTCCGAAGATCAAGAACTTCAAAAAAAAAGGATTTCTCTAATTATGCAAGATTTAAAGTCTCCAAGCTCAAGATTCTCTTAAGAATCCTAGTCTTTCCAATCAAGATTCTTCCCCAAACTTCTTCTACAAGAACTCCATAGAAGAGTTTCTCAAGTTCAAGTTATAAGGTTCCAAAATCAAAGCTTTTTTCCAAGAATTCCTAAAATTTAGGTATGTAGAATTTCAATGAGGAATTCCTTTCATCCTCATATCCAAATTTTCTCAATTTTTATGAATTTAATTCCATAGTTAGGGTTGCCAAATCCACTTTCAAATTTTCCATATTTATGACCCGAATCACATGATTTCTTGAACTATTTATTCATGATTATAAATTCTTGACATGATATTATCTATGACTCTTGCAACTTATATTTCAAAGCATGATTTTAGAATCTTAATATTATTATGAAAGTTATTTTAAGAATCTACAAGTTATGCATGTTCTAGAAAATTGTCTTATGATTTAAGCTATGGACATGATTTGAAAGACATATTTTAGAAAGAGATTTCAACATATGAGTTTAAAAAAAAATATTTGAGCTTAGTCTCACACTTAACTTACACAGACAAATAGTTTATCAATTATGAGTATATCGGTATTTTTTTATAACTAGTATAGTACGTATATAGTTTACAGTTAGTATGATAGTCGGATATGCTATCAATGCTTAAGTAGTATGACATCTAGATATGCCATCAGTGTTTATGCAGAATCACTTTCCAATTTTTCATCAATGAGCAAATTTCAATATGTTTCAAATGGTTGTGAGCTTAGTCTCACCAACAGTACAGTTTTATAAATTTGAGCAAAGACTCACTTGAAGATTTCAATTGAGGTTTTTATGACATATTATGAGCATCTATAGACTATTTTAGAAGGATTATTTAGCACCGAGAAGATGTGTATTTAGAAAATTCAATTACCATAACTAAGTGCCACCATAGTATTTTAGTATGTTGCTTTGTCAGTCAACTCCTTTATCCCTGTGAAGATCAGTAAGTGGATCCATATTAGGTAGATAGGTTTTATATAATGGAAAGGTATAGGGAAGCCCTCCCAACTGGGTTACCTGATGGACTCCATTTTGCTCACATGGTTTATGTTTGTTGTAAAAAACTCCCGCCTAAAAGATCTAACTTTATTTTTATATTTTACTTGATATAATCATTATGTGATTTCAGATAGAATGAATTTAGATATGTATCCTTTTAGATATGACTTATAAAAACATGGTCTCAGATATATATTTTATTTCAAGAATATTTACTTATGGTCTTTGACTGCATTATTCCGTAGTTGATAGTTATGTATAATTGAAGGACTTATTTTGGTCCCTCTCTCAACTTATGATGTGACTATAATGCCGACTATTTATTTCTATTCCTACATACTCAATACCTTTCCTATGCTAATCACATACCTATTCTCCACTAAATTTTTCAAGTGATGTAGATACGGTGACCATTCTTGGGCTAGTAAAAATAGAGAGTATGTAATGACCCTCCAAGTCATTTTTGTGTTATTCATTTATTTTGTCAGTTAGAGCATTTCTATAGTGATCCAAGTCATTTATGATTTACTGGCACTGATTATTCAGTTTCCTAGTCATTTATTTATGATTTATGCCTGTTTTCCTATTTTGAAACTTTTAAAACTTGAGTAGTTAATTTCAGTCAAAATGTCAAGTAATGGAATTTAAATGAATTTGAATGGTTTCATCAGCTTTGGAATAGTCATGTTAGGATAGTGGCATGGTCTCTCGAGTCTCAAGGCTTTCGGTGCAAGTTTGGATCATTAGACATTTTAGCCTTTCAGTTTTGGCCTAAGTTTGACATTGGTCAATATTCTTAAAAGATGTGCTAGGATGAAAATTTTGTTAGTGTGATTAGCTCCAAAATATCGAGTGTAGTCAAGAATAAACTTTCATGCACTTTTTGAGGCTTCAAGTCTAACCCCGTGACCCCTTATTGAATTGGCTAAAAATGACAATTGCGTGTGGGGCCTACTTTCTATCGGGATGACCTCAAATGGAATTTTGTCTATGCCATTCATTTGCACGCACAAGGTTTCAAACAAATCCCAAGCATCCTATAAGGGAGTTTGGATTTTCCAAAACTAGTTGATATGCATCAACTCGTGCAGGCCACTTTTGGCCTTCGTGTTCACAGAGCCAAGGGGCCGCATTCGCGAAGTCCTGATAGTGGGCCCTCTAAATTTATATAGGCCATGTCATATTCATGGAGGTATGTCCCTACCCTCTTTGTGTTTGTGAGCCAAGGGCTGTGTTTGTGGACCAGTACCCCTCTAACATTCACATTCACGAGCCTCTATCCCCATTTACGTAGGGAAAGTTCTGGGATTTCCACATTCGTGGGCCACTATGGCAGGGTTCATGAAGGTCAAATTTGTTTGGTCATTTATTTAATAGACAGGCATGTTTTAGCTTAGAGATATTATTTCAAAGTGCTATTTTGGGAGCTATAGAGTAATAATTGGGTGATTCAAAGCTTAGTGTGTTTGGGAACTAGGAATATACGTATTGGAGTATTTGGGGAATGTCATGGATACTCTATTTGAGGAAAATTTCATACTATAGCGACTTCCATTATGGGTTCTCTTTTCTTTAATGGTAATTTTTCTTGCATGTTGGGTTGTGGGATGTTCTGTGCCCCGAATTATGTTCTATTTTGGGATATAAGTTCAAAGAGCTACGGAGTTGATTCTAGAATTTTCAGCACCGATCCCACATTCTCATTTAGACTCCAAAATTATTCCATCTTCATTTTTAGTAATTTTAGTGTATAAACAACTGTAATAATATTATGATTCTATTTTTTATAGTGTGACAGTGTTCCGAGGCTGTACAGAAGAAAAAAGCTCTAAAAACTTGAGTTTGAAGCGCATGCGATTAGCGTAAAGGTAGACTACAACTTCGCTCTTCTTAGATTGAGATTGATTATGTGAAAACATGTTGATTAGTTTGAATTTGGGTTGGTTAGGCACTTGATCATACCTCATAGTGTAGACATACTATTTTAGGTTCTTTGCGGGTATTATCGAGTACTTGTGAGCATGTTACCTTTTTTATTGTAGTCATCCATACCTTATGGCCTTGCTTATGAATATTTGTTGACGTTGTTTAGAATGTTTTTTTCCTTTCCCTAGGCTTAGACTAGTGCTTACCATAGACTTGCGATATTTAGAGTCTTTTGGCCTTGTTTTTACTACGACGTCGAATCGGACGGCTTAGCTCCCTATAGACTGGAATAACAGACTTGGGTCTATAGTTAGAGCCTTAGATTATGCATTGCCTCAGCTTTGCTGACCTTCCAGCTCTTCTCCCTCTTTTTACTGCCCATACATTAATGATTTGAGATCATGAGCTTCGCTTGGCGATTTGGGATTGTGTAAAATTCGAGCTTAGGGTGCTTGGTTGATTATCTGAGAGTGGACGTCTATCTGTGGTGGTTATATGATGTTGGTATGACATTATATCATTTTGTAGCTACTATCCTCATAGATACAAGGTAATAATACTCTTTTATCCTCTGTGGAGTTGATTCACTTGATTTCAGACTATTACCTTTTGAGACTCATATGCGATTCGAGTGCTAGGCACTGTACTTCTTAGTTGGGTTGTTCCTATTGGTTACTTGGAGACTACTATTGACTACTTCGAGATTCATCTGCAATTCAAGGTCTGAGCTCTGTGCTCCTTTACTAGTTGGCATTCATTAGTTACTTGGAGGCTATTTGCGATTTGAGGTCCAGGCTACATTTTTTGGCTTTGGACTCACCATTTCATAGTCATAAAATATTTAGCTATTCTGTGTATCCGTCGGGTTTGTAGGGGTCCACTCGAGTTTTTATATAAACTTGCATATGAGTTTACCTTTTAGGTTTATGGGGGCCCACTTAGATTTAGTCTGTTGTACTTAATTTCTTCTAGTTCTTAACACTCGTGTGCATCTCTTTTACTTTCTATTTGAATTCTGTTGTTCCTAGATTCTATCTCTTCATATTGCTATTACTTTTCAAGCACTGATGGCCTATGATACCTATTGGGTACCTGTTCTTTTTTATACTCATACTACACACTGCATCGATTTTCATTATGTAGGTCCGAACACTAGTTACCAACATTTATTCGAGCTAGTCACAGTCTATATTGGACGCTAGGATGAACACAGGGTGTTTTGGATCTACCTGTCTCCATCTGTATTAAAACAAGTCTTTGATTTTGTGGTCCACTTTTGGGACTTGTATCGATTTTGTAGTAGCTCAGTACTTATGACTTCTAGGTTCTAGGATGGATTCTATTTGTATGAATGTATTTTTGTCTTGCTTACGCTTATTCTTTCATAACTTCTATTATTGTTTAATTTTGGTTTACTTTCTACCCTTAATCTCATTACTTGCAGTTTGAAAATACGGGTCAGCTTACCTACTGGTGGGTTATAGTAGATGTCATCATGACTAGAGTAATCGACTCATGATAAGTTGGTATCAGAGCCCCAGGTTTACCAGTCTTACTTGTACAGAGCTAATGTCTAGTAAAGTCTTGTGGATCGGCGTGCAGACATCTGTAGCTTATCTTTCAGAGGCTATAGGATGTCGTTAGGATTTACTGTTTTGTATGACTTATGCACAGTCTATGCCTTATCAATTAAATAAAATCACACTTGTTCTACTCTATTACAGGATGACTCACATGTATGGCACTATGGTAGGAGGTGATGTACCCAGACTCATAGATAGCCCCAACTATGGATGAAGGCCAACCTCGAGGTTGTGGCAGGGTTGCAACACTAGCCTGATAGAGAAAGGACTTCAGAGCTAGTGGCATAGCCTCAAGTAGGGTTGTGGCAGGGTTGCAACACTAGCCTGATAGAGAAAGGACTTCAGAGCTAGTGGCATAGCCTCAAGTAGCTCCAATTCATCATCAACAGGCAAGGCCGGGTCCAGTCAAGCCACCACCTGCACCATTTATGACTTCTGAGCTACAGGCAACCATAACTCAACTCTTAATAGTGTTAGGAGGTATATAGTAGAGGCCCCAGTTCCTGCCCCAGCCATGCCATTACTATAAGATCATTCTATAGCAACGGCTCCAAAGGTTCATCCACTACCAGCCTACGTTGCATAGGGGATGGGACCATGTCTCCACAGGAAAAAAAGATGCTCGAGGTGCTTAAGAGATTCTCACTGTCGAGATTTTCTGAAGAAATAAGGGAAGATGCCCATAAGTTTCTTATGACCTACCAAGAGCCGTTTTAGCCCTTGGGTATTGTAGAGTTAAGAGGAGCCAACTTCATCACTCATCAATTTTGCAGGCCAGCCTGATAATGGTGGCACTCGTATTTGCAGACTAGGACAGCTGGGTTGCCTCCAATATCTTGAGAAGTAGATACTATCTTATCTAGATACATTCTATAGAGCAGTAGGTATAGGCTCTATGGCTAGTTCTCAAGGTTAGAGCATGCCTTCATAAATGTCTCAGAGTATGAGGTAAGGTTCCAAGAGCTATCCCGCCATGCCACCATGATATTTCCCATCAAGGAGGAGAGAGTCTGATGTTTCATGTAGGGGTTGAGATTCTATCTGAGGATTGAGATAGAGCCTATGGCTTTAGCAGGTTTCTCATTTCTAGAGGTAGTTGATCATGCCTGAACCATGAAGCATATCCATCGTGAGGCCCACGAGGTCAGTGATAAGTGGGCTCGATATCAAGGTAGTTATACCGGTCCCGATCTAGGGGTAAGGACTCTTATGATAGTCCTCGCTCGTAGTTTTAGAAATATCAGTCCATCCATCCCATTTAGTGCTCCAGACTTTGAGAGATCAACGACTTTATGCCAAGTTTTCAAAGTGTGAGTTTTGGCTATTCAATACTAAAATTTCCAGCTTGGGTCCCACATTCTCATTTTAGACTCCAAAATTGGCCCAACTCTATTTTTAGTAATTTTAGTATCTAAAAAGCATAATAATATTGTAATTCTATTTTTAATAGTGTGGCAGCATTTTGAGGCCATACGGAAGTGAAATGCTCTAGAGAATTAATTTCGGAGACCACACAATTGGCCTAAAGGTAGGCTACAGCTTCCTTCTCCTTAGATTAAGCTTGATTATGTGAAAATATGTTGATTAGTTACAATTTTGGTTGGTTAGGCTCTTGATCATGCCTAGTAGTGTAGAAATATTCTTTTAGGTTATTTTTTCGGTATTATTGGGTACTTGTGAGCATGTTGCCCTCTTTATTTTGACCATCCATATCATGTAGCCTTTCTTAAGAATATTTTTCAATGTTTTTTAGCATCTTTTGGCCTTAGTCTATGCTTAGACTATTCTTGCCATAGACTTGCTATATTTGGAGCCTTTATGTCTTGTTTTTACTCTGACATCGAATCAAACAGCTTATCTCCCTGTAGACTGGAATAACAGACTTGAGTCTGGTAGTTTGAGCCTAAGATTAGGTATTTCCTCAGCTTCAATGACCTTCTACCTTTTTCCCTCTTCTTACGACCCGTACATTGATGATTTGAGATCCTGGGCTTCGCTTAGCAATTTGGGATTGGGTAAGGTTCAATCTTGGAGTTCTTGGTTAATTATCTGAGAGTGACATCCATTCATGGTGGTTTATTGATATTGGGATGAAATTATATCATTTGATAGCCATTATCATCACAATTTCAAGGTCTGGTCATGATACTCTTGGAATGACCCTCCAGGTCATTTCCTCCATTTTTGATCTTTTCAGCATTTAGAGCTTTCATGTAGAAAACTCAAGTCATCTATGACTTGCTTACATTAAATTTTTGGTCACTTGGTTGTTCATTTGGGTTTTATGCTCATTTCCCTATTTTAGAGCTATTAGAGTTTGAACAGTTGACTTCAGTCGAAACTCCAAGAAAAGGACCTCGGTATGGAATTCTGATAATTTTATTAGCTCCGAAAGGATCCTTTTAGGCGAATGGCATGGTTGGCTCTCTTTTTGAGGCCTTCGATATGAGGTTGACCTATTAGGTATTTTAGGCTTTAAACTTTGGCCTAAGTTTGAGCTTGGTCAACATTTTGATAAATGTGCTCGTATTTAAATTTTATCTAATTGGTTAGCTACGAAAAGTAGAATTTGTCTACAATAACCTTCTGTGTGGTTTTTGAGGCTTTCGGTCTTATTTCAAGGCCCCTTGTGGATTTTGGCTTAAAATAGCGCTATGAGTGTGGAAATCGCTTTTTATCGAAATGACCTTAAATGGAAATTTCAACTGCACCATTGATTCTAAAATATCAAATTTAGTGGGGTAGCATAGTTCATTTATGCACACGGGGTTCCGAACGAATCTCGAGCACCCCGTTAAAGCTTTTTCTAATCTCAAATATGGGTTGATATAATACCTGCTAGTGCAAGCACCTTTTTTCTTCGCAATTGTGCTCTAGGCTCTGAGTTCACAGAGGTCTAGGATCTTGGCCTTTACATTCGCAATCCAGGACCCGCATTCACAGAGATTAGCTCTTTTGGTTATCGCAATCGTGGTTGAGCAGCTTGCGTGCACTGTTGGTGGAGCCAGTGCTACTAATTGAGTGCCATGACCTGAGCCTCCTCATTTGATGCAGGGTCTCCACATATTCAAAGAACATTCGAGGTTGACCCGACCTCTTTGACCCTCGTATTTGAGGTCAGGGCCCCACGTTCGCAAAGGGTATTTCTCCTGGTCCTTAAAATGAGAATTACACCCATTTTCAACCATTTCTCCAAACTTCAAAACTCGATAACTAGATCTAGGGGACTCTGTTTTGGGTGATTTGAAGTCTAGAGTGTTTGAAAAGTTTGTGGCTAAGTATTAGAGTGCTTGAGGACTGTTTGGGGGATCTTTATTTGAAGTATTTTCTGAGTTTTAGTTTCTGCCAGCTCTTTTTTGCATTCTTTAATGGTGGATTTGTTGTATGGTCTGATTCCAATCTATTCCGAGACCGAATTATGCTCTATTTTTAGACACAAATTTTGAGAAGTAAATGAACCTTTACACGGAGCTGATTTTGGGATTCTTGGTGCAGGTTCCATAAGCCCGTTTTAGCCCAAGTTTGGATCCATCTCTGAATAATATAATATTGGTGTCAAAATGTCTATATTAACATCGTGATCAATATTTTGTTAGCATGGCAGAAATTTGAGGTGATTCAATAGGTGCAAAACTTCAAATTAATGGATTCAGAGTGCACTGAATTGGCTTCGAGGTAGGTTATGGTCTCCACTTTGAATAAGCTTTATCAGATACTGTCTAGTATAAATCACATGTGATTTACGCTAATACTTGCTGAGTATAGGTTTTGCCTCCTTCCAGTCCATTTTCTTGGTTTTCGATTGAGCCTTAGACTAGAGTAGCCTCGTGAAATCCTTAATTTAGGCTATGCTCCTTGTTTGTGGTATTACCTTAGCATTATCCTTTTTAGGATTGATATTAATGGTCTTAGGCTAGGTTTTAGCTTTACATGCTTTAGAATGTGCTTTGTTGCCTTTATAGCTAGGCGTAGCTTACGATAGGGCTTGTTTCGAATTATATACAGTGAGCTATTTCTTGAGATTCAGTGGCTCATCATAGCTATAAGGTTGGCTTAGTTGTGCTTGGTTGGAAGCTGAAGTGGTATGTTTGGGGTAAGGCGACGATCTTAGAGTTATTTCTCCTTCTACGTGGTTTTGATCCATTTTTTGAATACTTCACTTTATGTTTAGCAATAGGTTTGTGATGCCTTATTGACTAGTGTTATATTCTTGGGCCCAAGGCCGTGTTCGAGGACCGATTGGATCTCAATTCAGTTTCATTTTCCTTGGTAGTGTGGTAAGATTTGGCATTGTATTTCTGATTGTGCATATCTTGTTTAGATGCTGGTGATGGCATGCTTGCATTGATTGAGTATTTTCACATATTTTGTGGTACGATCTCGGTTCATTCAATAGATTTTCTCTACTATTTTGAGAAGGCACATTCTCACACTTTTACTATTTTTAAACTAGTTTTAACAGGAGTCGTCCCACCTGGATCACTTGGATACACTGATTTTTGAGACTTATGAGGCATCAAAGACGTACTCTCTTTTATACCAACAACATTACAGGCATATGGGATGTGATCAGCTTTTACTTGAAATTCGGTGCAGAGTCGAGGATGTGATCAGCTTCTACATCGGCTATACCAGGGATGCTCTCAGCCTTTACTTCACTATCCGGTGTAGCATCACCCTTTTCTGCATTAGTTTGGCTACTCACTATTTGTTTCCACGACGAGAATGTTATATGTTATGTATAAGACCTGGTTCAGGATCACGCGGTGTATATGGACTTTCTGCGTTCTCTATGGTCCCCTCTAGTTGTGGGTACCACTATACTAGATGAGGGAGCTACATAGGTCCTACCTAGTAGGACGAGGGGCCATGTGGGTCTATATACTTAATTATTGTTGATTTCTGAGAGCCACCAATGATGTTATTGGTTTATACTATAAATTGCATTCATTCGCATCGCCTATCCCTAGTATATTTGTGTGTTATTTTTAGTCCCCCAATTTATGAGGGTTGGAGATATGTTTGTATTATTTGTATCTTCCGAGGTATGGGCATCCCATCAGTTATTGTTTAATTATAACAGTACTTATCCTATGTTGTATTTGTAGTTGGTTAATAGAGGTTATTAGTCTAGATACATTGTTGGTACTCCTTGCTAGGCTGAGTTGGATTGGTCCTTAGGTGAATATGTGATTAGCGGTGATCATCGTCTTTTTGATCTTGATTACTTGACTCATATAGTGCTTCCTTGTTGTTAATAGGTTGTTTTCTTGTGCTTTTAGGTACGTTTCTTGACTCTAGTTCTTTTCTCTATGTATTTTATGTCTTTACCCTCATTTCCTGTTCTACTTTGTGTTAGATCCTGTTTGTTTACTTGTGTTGTAATTATTTTTTTTATATGCTATTTATACTTGCTTTATCTATGGAGCACGATTGGCCTATGTCTATTGAGTACCATTCGTTTGGTACTCATACTACACTTCTATACCCTGTAGATCATAGTATGTGTTATCACCAGTGATTTGGACTTGCTTAGAGCAGCTTTTGATTCGGAGATTTGATGAGCTCCTGGCGTTCAGAGTAGTTAATTTCGATCTGCTTGGGCTAGAGTATTCTTTACTTTGCTTTTGAGACAGATTGTATTTATTTTTGTATTCGTAAAAATATTATGATCTTATTTTGATTAGATGCTTGAATATTGACTGATGCCAAGTCTTGGAGATGGTTCTTTGGATATATTTATTTTGACTCTTATCTCTTCTCATTATTATAGCTTTTTGCTTTATTATTTTTCTTTCCTCTTAATAGCCCGATGCTTCTAATTTCAGGCTATGGGTTAGATTTACCTATTGATGGGTTGTAGTAGGTGTCATTATGATCTGAAAAATCAGATTATGACAACTCTCGTATCCTTTGTGGAGTTGATTCACTTGATTACACACTATTTCCCCTTTGAGACTTATCTGTGGTTTGAGATTCAGGCGTTGGACTTCTTAGCTAGTTGTTTTTTTAGTTACTTGGAGACTACTATTGACTACTTCAAGATTCATCCACGGTTTGAGGTTCGGGCTCTGTGCTTCTTTGCTAGTTAGTATTCATTGGTTGCTTGGAGGCTATCCGCGGTTCGAGGTCAAAGCTATGCTTTTTTGGCTCTGGACTCACCATTTCATATTCCTAGTAGTTTTAGCTACTCTATGTATGTGTCAGGCTTATGGAGCTTGGGTTTTTATATAAACTTGCACCCGAGTGTACCCTATGGGCTTATAAGCCCCAGTTAGGTTTAGTTAGTTATACTTAGTTTCTTCTAGTTCTTTACACTCGTATGCATCTCCTTGACCTTTCGTTTGACTTTTGTTGTTCCTAGATTCTATCTCTTTATATTGCTTTTAGTTTTCAAGCTCAGTCAGACTATGATATCTACCGGGTACCTATTATTTTGGTACACTTACCACAATTTGCATCTTTTACCTTATCTAGGTTCGAGCACCTATTACCAGCATTGATTCAAGCTAGTCGCAGTCTACATCGAAGGTGAGGATGAGCACATGGCATTTTGGATCTACCTGTCTTCATCTGTATATAGTTGACTAGTCTTTTACATTTTGAGACAAGTCTTTGTTTTCATGGTCCACTTTTGGTACTTGTATCTACTTTGTAGCAGCTTTGTACTTGTGACTTCTAGGTTGTGGGAGGGATTCTATTTATATGTATAGTTGTTTGGCTTGTTTGCTCTCATTCTTCGACAATTTATGTTATTGTTTAATTTTAGTTTAGTTTCTATCATTAATCCCATTATTTGCAGTTTCGGGATACTGGTAGGCTTACCTAATGGTGGGTTATAGTATGTGTCATTATGACTCGAGGAATCGAGTCGTGACAGAATAGCAGTTCATAGCTCAGTAACTAGTGAACTCTCCTCATTTGGGGACATAGTTTAGTTATTTTTAGCTTTATTCAAACTTGTATTATGGCTAGCTGGTGGCTTTGTCCGAAAAAAATATCTTATTGAGTTTAGAGACTTTCGAATATTAGTATTCAGTTGTAATAGACTTACTTATGAAATATATTTTTGTTATGATTTTAATTTACAACTTTCGCTTTAGTTCTCGACTAAGGTGTAGACTCGGATCGTGACACTTACAATAGGTTCTCTTCTGATTTTATTGATCACTTGAGCAAAGTGTAAGGACTTCATAAGCATATTCTAATTAGGAGGCTTTTCGTACGTAGAAAGTTTTTCAAAACTTTATAAAATTTGATTCCAATAGACTTTTTCATAATTTGATTTGAATGAACTTACCATAATTTGGTTTCAACCTTAGTTTTAGAAAGTTTTTCAAAATTTTATATATTTGATTCCAATAATAATTTTCCATAATTTGTTCTAACGAAAATTTAACATAGTTTGTAGGAACAAAATTTTCCAAAACTTTCTATTTTAATCCAACAAAACTTTATCATAATTTATAGGAATAAAATTTATGTACATTTTGGACATCTATAAATATTCATATTTCCACGGTGGTTGATTGTCAATTTGTGGCATCTTCAAGCTCATCAAATCCATTTCCATTGGGTAATGTTTTTTTAAAATTATTTCTGTCAACTTTTTCAGTAGAACACTCCCGTAGTGTAAAATTCATATCTTATTGTAATAAAATGTCAATCATAATTCATTTAATTTTTCAGAAATTAGACTCGGAGATTTATGACATATCTGAAAATCAAAAAAAAAAATCCTTCTCAATTGTCAAAAATTAATTTTTGAAGTTGCTTCTCTAGATTTGGCTTTTTTTTCCTCACAGGTCTATGCAGTCTCATCAAAATGTATGTATCTTGATTTACGAGTATCCGAATGATGAGCTACTTATTTTATAGAACCTAGATTTTGATTTCTACAGCATATCCAAAAATCAAGGTAAACCTTCATGGAATGATGGGAATAGATTTTCATAGTTGGCTATAAATCTAGCCTTTAGATCACATAGTTTTGTGTTGTTTTGACGAAAAAATCATAACCCGAGTAAAGAGCACCGAAATCATGAGCTTCTTTTTTCATTGGAAAAATAACTTTGAGAACTTTAATTTGTATAAAAATTATGGTCATAAAATTTATGGATTTGTATAGATTTTCTTTAAGTCGCCTCAGAATCTATCATGGTCAACTTTTCAGTTTTGCACGTCTATGGAAGAAAATTCATAATTCAGAATAAGAGTTCGAAATCATGAGCTTCTTTTCTCTTTGGGAATGTAACTTCAAGAACTTCAACCTGTCTAAATATCATGGCCATAAAATTTATGAATTTGTACAGATTTTCCTTCAAAGTCAGCTCAGAATCTGTCATACTCAACCTTTCAACTTTGCATGTATATGGAAAAAAATCCATAACTCAGAGTAGAAGTGTCAAAATCATGAACTTCTTTTTTGGCAGGAAAGATGACTTCGAGAAATTCAATTTATAAAAAAATTACATCCATAAAATTTACGTATTTGTACTGATTTTCCTTTAAAGTGGGCTAAAAATCTGCCATGCCTAACTTTTCAGCTTTGTATGTCTATGAAAAAAAATTATAGCTTGTTGTAGGTGCGTCGAAATCACTAGCTTCTTTTTCTATTGGGAAGATAACTTTGAAAACTTCAATCAATATATAAAAATCAAGACCTTAGGATTTACGAATTTATAGAGACTTTTTGTCGAATTCAAATCAGAATCTGTCATTCTAAACTTTTCAGTTTTGCACATCTATGCAGTCTCACCAAAACACTTGTATCTTCATGTAGGAGCGTCTGAATGACGAGCTTCTTGATTCTGTAGAAATTAGATTTCAAAGTCTACATCATATCCAAAAATCAAAGTCAGACTCTTGATGGACTGATCGAAATTAAATTCTTAAAGTTAGCGATATAATGAACTTTTGTGTGACTGACAGCATTCAAGAGCTCACTTCTCTTTTTTAAATCTTTCTATTTCAGATCGAAATTTTTTTAAGAATGTCCATATGATTGATGATGTACCAGTTGATGAGTTGCCTCTTGGAGTTAGGTGAGAAAGAGGCTTGGAGTAGTCCTTTCTAACTTTGGCGATAAAGCATCTTTATCTTTTGTTTAACATAGTGTACACGTTCAAAATTTCATCCTTTATGAGTAAAGCACATGGAGTGTGCTCTTCTTTTATTTGAATATAAATGTGCATAATGAGTTCTTTATTTAATCTTTGGCGAAGAAGTAGACGAATCACTTTCTTCTTCAGTTTGTCGTAGATGGACTAGATGAAGAGTCTCCTCCCGATAACTCGGTAAAGGAGAATCAGTACCTACTGAAGAGCGACATATTAATTTTTATATTGCTTGAGACTTATGTCATCATTTATATGGAGAGAATTCAAATTTTTTATGCTCATAGAACTATATTCATCATGACAAGTGTTGGAGCATATGACACAATTTTCACCATAGCGACTTGCATCTTCATATTATTGGCACCATGAGATACATCACCTCCTTTTTTTACAGGTGTATTATGTACCATAGAAAGTCTTAATATCAATCAAAAAGATATAAGAGATAACTCATAATTAGCGGGAAACCATTTGGTGCATCTTTCTTTGTAGTTGCGGCTTTGGTGATGACCCATAATTGGTGCATCTTTCTTTGCAATTATGCAATTATGGATTTGGCACCATGAGATAAATCACCTCCTTTTCTTGCAGGTTTATGATGGACTACAAACAGTCTTAATATCGGACCAAAATGATGTAGGAGATAACCCATAATTAGTGAGGAACCACTTGGTGCATCTTTCTTTGTAGTTGCGACTTTGGCATGAATCATACTTGGTGCATCTTTCTTTGAAATTATAGATTTAGCACCGTGAGATATGTCACGATTCGAAACAATCCCCAAGTCGTAACACGGTGCTTAGAGTCACAAGTGACCCTAAGCTAACCTTTGATACTGGCATAGTCATGAGCAATTAAATATGAATGTGTAACAGAACTAACATGACTGAACGAAAGCATAATTATGAAATACTAGTTCTATAGTGACCCGTTAGGTCGTTTTGACTATTGGAGTTTCTTATTTCATAAAAGACTCTTCGGTAGATTCTCAATGAATATTTTAGAGATAGTAATTTTAGATAATTTATTTAATACTATATACCACTTTATTAATAAAATAAGTTATTATAATTTTTTACTTTTAGTACATAATTATTTTATTTAAAAAAGAAAAGAGAAAATAAATTAGGCGAGAAAAACATACCACAATTAAATGTTGGTGTGGAAAAAAAAATGGATTCCAAATTTATATTGGGTTGCTGCAAAGTTGTTAATTTTGGGTGGCAAATTATGGCATAATGATTGGTCAAATAATTGAGGGCTCATGATGGTATAATGATGAATAATCATTGGATAGATTGTAATGATAAAAGATGGAGTTTTAAAATTTTATAATCGCTATGTCCATCTTTCCTTATCCATTATACTAAAAATATATGTCCAACAATACTTGTTCAATTTATGAAATCAGGAGATAATTTTAACTTAGTTTCTAATTTAACCTTATCATTAATTAGTAATCATTTCCCTATTAAATTTTTCAAAATATTATATTTATTATATTCAAAGGGACATATGGTAAAATTACCCTTCTATTTATAGTTTCTTAAGAATTGTGCAAAGTCAATAGTGGACAAGCATTATTAGATGAAGGGAGTACGTTGTTGGGTTTTGGAATGTTTTGCTTTTTTTTTCCTTTCATGATTAAAGTTGCGGGTTGTGTTTGACTTTGATTATTTCTTATAATTATCACATTATGATTCAAGTTAAAGATATTGTTGTATTGTCATGATTCGATTTCTCGAGTCATGATGGCATCTACTATAACCCATCAGTAGGTAAGCCAATTTGTAACCCGAATGACAAGTAATGGGTTTGAGTGCTGAAACTAAACAAGAATAGGCAGTTCTAAGATAAAGAAAATAGATAAGCCGAAGCAACCCAAAACATCTATATACAAAAGAAGATACCTCCCAGAACTTGGAAGTCACAAGTACAGAGCCACTAACAAAATGAGTACAAGTCTCAAAACTGGACCACAGAAACTAGACTAGCTCTAAATGCAAAAGACTAGTCAATATAGACAAATGGAGACTAAAATAGTATAAAATGTCATGTGTTCACCTCGTCTCTGGATCAGATTACGGCTGGGTCGATATTAATGATGGCCATTGGTGCTTGGACCTGCATCATGAAAAGATACAGAGTGAAGTATGAGTACCAAAACAACAGGCACCCAGTAGGCATCATAGGCCGACTGAGCTTGAAAAGTAAAGGCAATATGAAAAGAAAGAAGGGAGCAGAAGAGAGATCAAGCTCGGAAAGCTATAATGTAATAATAAGACGCACACGAGTGTATAAAGAACTAACTGAAGTAATCTACAAAACTAAACTACACCTAACTGGACTCTCCTAAGCCCAGAAGGTATAATTGTGCGCAAGTTTAAATAAAAACCCAAACAGACCTCCATAAGCCCGACGAGTACACAGAAAATCTATGACTAAAGAGAACTAAATCTGAGGACTCAAAACTAGAGTGTACCAAACCAGAAACTCAACCAACACAAGTCGAATCTGACTGAACGGAGGCTGGACCTCGCACCAGATGCTACCCAAAAGTATCCGAGTAACCAACTGCAGGTACCAAGTAATTGAGGCCGGACCTCCAACCGGATGCTCTATATGATTATTCAAGGGATAGAGGTTGGAGCTTGAATCTGGATTCTCTTTGAAATATCAACAACGTCGGAGCCAGAGCATGAATCCGGATGCCTGGCAAAACAGCCATTGTAGCTGCTAAAGTAGTACCAATTGATCTATAATCATAACATCCGTGGAATTCGGTCCACACTTAGCCAATCAATATGATTTTCAAGGCTGAATCCACAACTAAGCTCCAATCACGAAATGAAACCGGTGTTGCCGATGTAACTCACAAAATTGTAGAATCGAAGAAATTAGGTCAAACTATCGTCTAAGAAAGTGTAATGCCTAGCTAAGGCTCAGACTATCTGATTCAAATCTGCTATACCAGTCTATAGGGATCTAAGCTAGCCAAAACGACATTGGGGCAAAACTATGACCTATCGGATTTGAATCAAGAAGTTCTAAGGAAAGCGCTAGTCAAACCTAGGATAAGGCCCAATATACTTCCAATAAATAGTAAACAAGTCTACAAATACTCCACATCGCATAGAGAATCAAATAAGAGTACAAGACATGCTCACAGTTACTCGATAATTCCTAAAATAGGCCTAAAACATGAATTCTAAATACATATGCAAGATTCAATAGCTACCCAACCTAAATTCCAAATAATCAACATGCAATCACATTCTCAAGCTCAATTTAAAGGAAGAAAAGTCGGAGCCTAACTATAAACCGAACACGCGCGCTCCTAATTACTCCGCTGGAATATTTCCATTCCAAAAGGCCTCGAATCGCTACTAAGCTATCAAAAGAAGAATCATAACAACATTACGATCATTTAGACACCAAAGACACAAAAAATAAAGACAGACCAATTTTGATGTCAAAAA
This sequence comes from Solanum dulcamara, assembly GCF_947179165.1. Classification (NCBI taxonomy): domain Eukaryota; kingdom Viridiplantae; phylum Streptophyta; class Magnoliopsida; order Solanales; family Solanaceae; genus Solanum; species Solanum dulcamara. Next base: position 23,561,650 of record NC_077242.1, read on the forward strand.
TGGGAATGTGGGACCCGCACTGAAAATTCCAAAATTAACCCCAAAATAGGTTCTAAACAGCTCTCGAACTTGTTTTCCAAATTAAAACACAATTTAGGGCTCGGAACAGCCCCAACACAAATATGTAACGAAAAATCCAAAGTTAAGCTAAAACTGAACAACAATGGCAGCTTCAATTTAGAAAGAATTACTAGAAACCAGGGCCCAACTGCTAAAACCAACCACACCACAACAATCCTCATGATAAAAATCCCACAATATAGGCTCTTGAATCCAAAGTCGAACCTAAAATGGAAAAGAAATTATCTTCCAAAATTTCCCAAAAATTGAGCTCAAAAATGAGTTATGGCAGCAGCTAAAACATAATTCTTACATCAAACGGAGCTTCAAATAAAATTCCAACTATGCCAACTTATTCTCCTAGAAAAATCACTTTAAGATAGCTTCAAGAATCACCGAAATCAAACCTAAAATGGCTGAGATATCAAGTCTTAAAAATTTCCAAAATCAAGCTCACAAAAAGGGTCGTGGCAGCTGTTATCTCAAACGGAGACCCCAATCAGTTTCTGATCTCACCAACGCGTTCCTTGCAAAAAAAACCATAAGATGTACCTTTGAATCCCTAAAATCGTACTCGAAGTAAGAGAGTTATGAAGAGTTGAAATTGAGAAATGAGGATGAAATGGGCCTGCACTAGCTATATATATCAACTAAAAACTGATTTTTTTTGCCAACTTTAAAATCTCCAATGGAGTTCTCGATATTCTTTCGAAATATAATAAAAATAAACTAGATATACTATTCTACTAAATTTGATGTTATGGACTCAATGGCGCGGTCATAATTTTCGTATGAGGTTATTTTGACTGAAAGTGGATCCCACACCCAAGTGTTATTTTTATTCAAATTCCACAATTGGGCTCGAGATTAGATTGAAAGCCTCGAAAAGCGAATGAAGGATATTTCTAGACCAAATTCGATATTTCAAAACTAATCATACTGATGGAATTATCATCTGAGCGTATTTTTCAAGAATGTTGAATAAAGTCAACCTTAGGCCAAATTTCAAAGGCTAAAACACCAATTGGCCCTAAACTCGTACTAAATACCTCAATATTCAAACCGACCATGCTACTAGTCTAATTTGGCCATTCAGGAGCTGATGAAACAGTTTGAATTATGTTCTGAGGTTCTTTACCTGGAGTAAAGACTGAAGTCAACTTTTCAAGTTATAAAAACTCCTAGACAGAGAAGCGGGCCTAAAACCCAAACGAGCAGTCAGTGTTAGCAAGTCCTAAATGACTTAGGGTTGCTATAGGAACACTTTAAATGATGAAAGAAGGCATTAACACAAAATAACCTGGAGGTTCATTACAAAATCCACTCCTAAAAAGGACTTTCGTCTGCAAAAGTAAGAGTCAAGAAGTACCTAAAGGCTCACATAAGCCAGAAAACTGCTCCTGCATCTCCTACTCAGTCTCCCAAGTAACCTCCTAGAATGGATGATGCCTCCAACGAACCTTAACAATGGGAATGGATCTCGAACTCAACTACCTGACATCTCTGGATAAAATAAAAACTGACTTCTCTACGAAGGTTAGACAATCATCCAACTCAACCAAATCATATTAGAGCACATGAGACTCATCTGGAACATATCGGCGCATCATCGAAACATGAAAAACTTGGTGGATAGACGATAGTGCTGGAGGCAAAGCTAACTCATAGGCAACCTCACCAACCGTCCTCAATATCTTAAAAGGCCCAATATACCTGGGGCTGATCTTTCCTCGCCTCCCAAATCTCAACACGCCCTTCATGGGCTATACTCAAAGAAATACCCGATCACCAACTGCAAACCTCAATGGTCGATGCCTGTGATCCGCATAACTCTGAGCCATCCTAAGCCTATACTAAATCACCCTCACCGTATCCAAGGCCTCCTGAAGATAATCTTTATCATGCGGCCTAGGCATTGTAGACTCAAACCAACTGACTAAAGAGCAAAAATGCCTACAATATAAGGCCTCGAACAGGGCCATCAGAATGCTAGAATAGTAGCTATTGTTGTATGCAAACTTTGCCAAAGGAAAGAACTAGTCTCACTGACCTCTAAAATCCAAAACACAGGCCTGCAACATATCCTCAAAGACTTGAATAGTACACTCTGACGGGCTATCTTTCTATGGGTGAAATATTATGCTAAAGTGGACACGGGTGCCCAACTCCTCCTAGATAGACCTTCAGAAACTGGAAGTAAATTGTGAACCTCCATTTAAAATGATAGAATAAGGCACACCATAAAGATGAACCACCTCCCGAATGTAGATATGAGCCAACCTCTCGACACTAAAGGTAGTATGAATCGAAAGGAAGTACGCGGACTTGGTCAATCGATCCACAATGACTCAAATACTGTTAATACCTCTAGAAGCCTGAGGTAACCCCACAAAGAAACTTATGGTAATGCGCTCCCACTTCCACTTTGGAATGGGCAATATCTGGAACCACCACCACCACCACCATGTCTCAAATACTCAGCCTTCACCTGCTAGCAACACAAATAATGGGATACATAATCTGCCATATTTCTCCTCATACCCCTCCACCAATAGTATTGCCTCAAATCCCGATACATCTTAGTTGTTCCCTGATGGATGAAATACTAAGGATAAGTTGTATCAGAACCCCCAACTCTTGAAATGCACAATCAACCATCAAATCTCAAAACCCTATCTGAATCTAGAGTAGCCTGACCAGCATCACCTGCCAACACCCTACCTTTGAGTGCCACTAATGACTCATCCTCAAAATAACAACCCCGAATCCGATCTAGTAGAGATGACTGAACCCTTACAAGGGATAATAGTTTTCTAGAAACTAAGATGTCAAGTCGAATTATCCAGTTAGATAAGGACTAGATGTCCAAAGCCAACGGTCGCTCCAAAATAAAAAGGAAGGCTAGAAAACTCATACTCACTGCCTTCTGGATCAAAGCGTCTGCTAATACATTCACCTTGCCTGGATGGTAGAGAATAGAGAGGTCATAGTCCTTCAAGAGCTCAATCCACCAATGCTGCCTCAAATTAAGGTCCCTCTGGCTTATAATGTACTGAAGGATCCTGTGATCAGTGTAGATCTCACAACGAACTCTATACAGGTAGTGTCTCTAAATTTTAATTATGAAAACTACCACTGCCAACTCTAAGTCATGAGTGGGGTAGTTTCACTCATGCAAATTAAGCTTCCTCGATGCATAAGCAATAACCTAACCTAGCTACATCAATACATAACCCAAACTAATGCCAGTGCGTCAAAATATTCTATGAAACCCTCGCCCTCAATTGGAAGAGTCAGTATAGGAGCGGTGGTAAGCAACTTCTTGAGCCTCAAAAAGCTCCTCTCACACTCCTCCGACCACACAAATAGAACATCCTAGAGATTCAATCAAGTCAATGGGGCTGCAATAGCAGAAAAACCCTCAACAAAGTGTCTATAGTTACTCATTAATCCAATGAAGCTTTGAATCTCAGTAACAGAAATATACCTATCCCAATTACAAATAGCCTCAATCTTCGTTGGATCAACCATAATGCCCTACTTTGACACCACGTGCCCCACGAATGCTAAGGACCAAGCCAAAAATCTCACTTTGAGAACTTGGAGTAAAGCCGGTGATCTCTCAAAGTCTGGAGCACTATCCTCAAATGTTGTTCATGCTTACTCCATCTCCATAAGTATACCAATATCTCATCAATAAAGAAAATAATGAAAGAATCAAGGTATGTCCTAAATACTCGGGTCATCAAGTCCATGAAGGCGGTAGGGGCATTAATCAACCCAAAAAACATCATAAGGAACTCATAGTGGCCATAACGAGACCTAAATGCGGTCTTAAGGATGTCTGTTTCCCTAATCATAAAATGATGGTAATCTGATCTCAAATCTATAGTAGAAAACACTGCGGCACCCTGAAGATGATCAAATAAGTCATCAATGCGAGGCATGGTGCAATAGTTCTTCACTGACACCTTATTCAACTACCTGTAGTCAATGTACAACCTCATAGTCTTATCCTTCTTCTTAACAAATATAACAGGAGCACCATATGGCAACACACTCAGACAGATGAGCCTCTTACCCAGAAGGTTCTCAAGCTGAACATTAAGCTCCTTAAACTCTATAGGTGCCATCCAATAATATAGAATAGAAATAGGCCAAGTGCCTAGCTAAAACTCTATGGCAAAGTCTATGTCACGCTCTGGGGGAAGGACAGGTAGGTCTGTAGGAACACATCCACAAAATCTCTAACCATAAGGACTGAGTCAACTAAAGGGCTATCTTTACTAACTCATGTATATAGGTAAAGTAAGCTAGACATCCCCAAGTAACCAATCGTTGAGCCCGTATAAAAGAGATAATCCCTATTCTTTTGCGATTGTAGGCACCCTACCACAACACTGGAGGGATGCTAGGCATGGTTAAGGTAATGGTCTTGGCGTAGTAATCCAAGACCGCATGGTAAGGGAATAACCAATCTATGTCCATAATCATATCGAAATCTAGCATATCTAGCAAAATAAGGTCAACTCCAGTATCATAACCCTGGATGGTCACTAAGAAAGACCACAACACCTAACCCACTACTAAAGACTCTTCAAATAGGGTCGAAACATGAACCAACTCTGCTAAGGACTATGACCTCATACCCAATCGGGGAGCAAAATAAATAGATACATACAAGAAAGTGGATCTAGGATCAAATAAAACTATAGAAGGATGATGGTATTATAAGAGCGTACTTATAATAACATCATTGGATGACTCAACCGCCATCCTCATTGGGGCTAAATAGAAATGGCCCTGTGCATCTCTACCCGGTGTATCTGACCTACCTTATGACTTGCCTCCCCGTACTCCATCTTTATCACCTTGTTGGCTACCCCGATGATCCTAGTATAGCTCTATTTTTAACTAGAGGAGGCACTACTGTCACTGGTCTAGCGGATGGAGAAGCTGGCACAATTGTCTCTCACCCATGCTAGGTTAAATCTAGGGACCAATGATCAAGTAACCCGCAATCATAACACCATGAAGTTTAACGACCCATAATAACCCGAATGCGGTAGAAAGGGAGCGAGTCCAATCCCCTTAAGCTCTGGCCTATGCTAAGACTACCTTGTTGATGCTGGCTTACCTCAAAAGAAGGTAATGACGCCTGAATAGGCCGACTAGACTGACCCTATTGAAACCTCTGGCGTGTTCTATCATAAGACTCTCTAACCTTAAACAAGACCCATTATAGCTATCATCCTAGCTGGCTCTCTCGCCGCTTCCCCTTTGGTCCTTATGGTGAATGTACACCATAGACCGAGCATGGTAAATACATCAAGAAATAAAGGACCGTTGAAGACAGATGCTTCATATCAACTCTCAATCTATACTCAACCAATGTACAAAGCAGCAAACTCTTTTCTCCTCTATGGATAGAATTATAGGGGCATAGTGGACAACTCATGGAAGGAACCTCACCTTGTACTCCAAGATGGTCTTGGAGCCCTACTCCAATCTGGAGAACTGGTCACGAAGCCTATCCTTAATGCTCTGTGGAATATATCAGGCCAACAAAGCCCCTAAAAACGCATCACAAGATATAGGAGGCGGCCTAGATAGCCTAGACTGCAAGTACGAACACCACCACTCTCTGGAGGGCCCGCAGAACTAATGTCCTATGAAGTTGGATCCTCTCGACTCCACGAGGACTAAGGACTAAAGCTTCTCCTAGCAGGTAGTCAAGGACTCATAGTCGTCCTCCTCAGTTGTTTTAGTGAACACAGGTAGTGAAAGCCTCTAGAATACCCCAAGCATCTTTTGTTCATGCAGTGGCATGACCCCTTCATCTATAACTAACTGTGCGTCCACATAAGCAGGTAGTGGATAGATATCTGGGGCTACTACTCTAGGCTGACCTTACGGTGCTAGGGCTGGAGCTGGAGTTGGTGCCTATCTCATCTCACTGATAGATGTCAAGATCTGGGTGAGTATAACCTGAATCTTCGGTGTAGCAGCTGGTACAGGTGGTAGCTGGGCTGGTCCCAGCCCTATCGACTATGGAGATACATAAGCTTCCTATGGCTTTTCCTTAGGCTCAGGGGCCTCATCTCTATAATAGGTCGGTGATGTAGCCCATGCACAAAACATTAGTCAGCCTCTGACCTTGGCTAGGGCTCTGTCTACGAGCCTAGGTGCATTACCCCTAGCCATCGTGCCTCACGTGCGAGCCATCCTTCAAAAGAGTAAAATAAGTGAGATTTCAAGAAACCAATAAGACACACGCTACACGAAAGTGAGATAAAAGAGGAAATTTTCCTAATGACATTCTATAGCATCCCAAAGATAAGTCACGGACGTCTCCGCACCAATCCATAAGACTCTACTAGATGTTAGCTCTATTTCAGTGAGGCCAGTGAACCTGGGGCTCTGTTACCAACTTGTCATGACCTAATTTCTTGAGTCATAATAGCACATACTATAACCCATAACCCAAAATGATAAGTAATGGGTTTGAGGGTAGAAACTAAATAAGAATAGGCAATTCTAAGATAAATAGAATAGATAAGAGGAAGAAACCCAAAACACATATATACAAAACAAGATCCCTCCCAGAAACTAGAAGTCACAAGTACATAGCCACTAACAAAATGAGTATAAGTACAAAAACTTGACCACAGAAACATGACTATCTCCAAATTCAAAAGACTAGTCAATATATAAAAATGGAGACTAAAATAGTACAAAATACCATGTGTTCACCTCGTCTCCAAATCAGACTATGGCTTGCTCGATATCAATTATGGCCACTGGTGCGCTGACCTACATCATGAAAAGATGCAGAGTGAAGTATGATGTCACAACTCAAACTAGGGCCTATAGGTGATACGACGATTAGGATTTATAAAGAAACACCAACCAAGCCTCTTAGCATATCATAAGCATACATAAGGTAAACAATAAATAGAAACTCATAAAAGTCCAAGGAGAAAAAGCATAGAAAGAGAGAATCAAGACAACATAGACTCTTTATACATATGCCCAATATGCCTCTACATGAATACACAGTGGGGACTAGGAAATGTTTCTAGCTCACCTCAAAGAAAGTAATAACACAACATAGGATAGTCTTTAAACATCATTACAGTCTAAAAACAACAATAAAGGAAAGAATGACTCGATTTGCCCCCGAAACATGAGGATTCACCACAATAATCTTCAAGAAACACCAACTAGTCACGGAAAGAGGATGGAGCATCCGTCTCAACATTGTGATATAATGGTAGGTAAAAAAGAATGTGTTAGTACATTTGAATGTACTAAGTATATAGGCAATGCAATGCATAGAAAACCATGTTTGTACAAATGACCATTTCAAATAGCATGATAGGAAAAGTAGTAAAAATTAATAAGTAGTCTTAAGGAGGATCAATGGATAATATACCATAAGAGTATCATATGAAGTAAATGATGGGATTAGTCATTTAAAACATAAAAGCACCATGCATATGTGGAAGATAAAAATCATTTTGAAATCCATAGTCTTAGTGAAAGATATATTAGCCATAGTAAAAAATACCTTGTACATTGAGAGAGAGACCTTTTTACCATTATAAGAGCGACCGTTAACCGACATAAACCATGTAAGCTATAATATGGTGTCCCAATGTTTACCCATACGTCAGAGGAAAGGGGGAGACTATTTGCTAGGGTAGACTCTAATATGCCTAAGTGGATCAACTAAGGTACATAAAGGATCGAGCCTCAACTACGGGTGATGCTTAAGGAATCAAGCCTCTTGTATGGGTGATCCCTTAACCTACGGTGGCACGTAGTTATGGTAAAATGGGATTTTACTATGGGTCTCTTGCCTTTACTACGGGAGAGAATGCCTATCCCAACTTCCACTCGATGCTAGGTAAGCTCTCAATGGAATATCATACATAGCATAAAAATCATAATGAACATATATCATAGTAATGATAATAAGGTTGAAATCATAGAGTAGCTCATATTCATAACATAATGCAATGTGAGTGTTGTCCTTCCACATTATAAATCATATATACATAGTCATAATTCATACTTCAAAATTAGAGTAAAATATGAATACATGATCAATTGACTTGAAAATCATTAAATTGATGTGAAAACATGCATGATCATATATCTTCTATCAGACCATACATAATTCATAAAAATAATATTAGTTGAAAGTATAATTGAAAATACCCATAATTCCTATAATGAACCTTAGAGATCAATGTAGGAAAAATTATTGAAAAACTCTTCAATTCAATGCATAATTATCAATTTATATTAAAATAGACAAATAATCCTAATTAGAATCATAATTCATGTAATTTAATAAGAATTAAAAAAACCATAATGAGATCATGAACCCTAAGTATCATGTAAGATGGCCTATTGGAAAATTATTGAAATCATGCAATATCTTTGAATTCATACATATTTGAGTAGATAATAATGTACTTAAACTCAATTTATGAAATTTGAAGAAAATTGATGGAACCCATAAAATCTCATGCTTGAATTTGATAGAAAACTTGAGAAATTGATTGGGATTCATGGATGAAAGAATCTATTAATCAATACTCACATACCTTAAATGATAAGACAAAAGAATTTGGAAGAATTTGAGAGTTCTGTTGGAGCGCTTGAGTGAATTTCTTGGAAGTCTTCAATATAATCCTTGAGAACCTTTTGTAGAGAGAGAAATATTTGAATAGGTGAATTGTAGAAGAATGAATGAAATATTTAGGTTAGTTTATAGAGATGAATTAGGCCCAAAAACTATCTGATTCATCAACTGATGATTTGGAAAATATCTAAACTACCCCTACTTAATACTGAATTTTGGGAACATATAAATCGCATTTGAAAAATACTTTTTATGAAATATAAGGTAAATCGCATACATCACATGTGATTTATGCCTTATTTGTCTAGAAATACATTTTGGTCAGATTTTGGGTAAATTTGCACTATAAGGGAGCAAGTCCGCGATGCGGACTTGATGCAGACCCTCCTATTTTGTGCAATTTTTGAAAAAATTATCTTTTGATATAAGGATCCTAATAATCCCCCGAGACCATTTTTCTGCAAGTTTTGACCTCCTGATCGATATTCTGGACTCACATTTTCCATAAAAGATAAGAATAATGTGTTATGCAAGCGACCTATTCCCAAGGCATTTTTAAGGCACTTGTGAGCATTTTTGAGGAATGTCACAACATCGTCCCCTTGGGAACATGCGTCCTCGAATATGAAAAGACTAGCTTGAGTATAGAGAGTGTATAACTACCAACCCAACCATGGATGCAATAATGCAACTTCTAAAAATCAACATCATTTTTTAAAAAAATCATTTTCATGGTATGCATGCATATGTCATGACACGCAAAAGTTGAAACATAGGATTTTGTTTTGAGGATTTGAGTATAGATGTCTAAGCACATTAGGATAGATCAGAATGAAAGAGATAAGGATATTGTTTTCTCATGTACGCTTCTGCTTCCCATGTAGCGCTCTCAACTTCTTGATTCCTTCATAAGACCTTAACGGATGCAACTTTCTTGCTCCTCAACCTTTTTACTTGATGGTCCAAAATATCAATCGAAACCTCATCATAAGTCAAATTTTCTTCAACATTCATATTACCCAAAGTTACAATTATATTAAGATCACCAACACATCTCCTCAATATTAATAAGTGGAATACCGGATGAACTAAGGCTAACTCCAATAACAATTCACATTCATAGGTAACTTCACCAATGCGCCTTAGGACCCTCTACCTCTCTAGGAAATTCTAACCCAAGAATACTACCCTCTTACTGCCATTTGTAATCGACCTCAAGACCTAATCAAGAAACACCCAATACATCGTATATTCACCCAAATGCCATCAACACTATATTCAAGCCTAGTTCTATAACCACTCTAATACACTCACTTAAAACCTTTAAAAAGAAGTCATCAATAGCCTACTACAATCACTCACATATCTACAACCACATATTCAAGCCTACCATTTTAATAACTTTATGGTTCCCTTGATGTCAATATCACTCAAGAATTTTCATGTCTACCTTAGGATCTCTATATCCTCATTGATATTAACTCCTACCAAAGGTCACACCAATATACTCTTGCCTATCTATTGTACACAACAAGATCTCATCTAACTCTTCCTCCATGTCTATAACCTGAAATGGACCAAGTATACCATAATTATCATAATACAGAACACCCACTCTTCCCCCAACTTTCCCTAACCCATCCATTAAGAGCTATGGGCTTTACTCAATATTGTTTGTCTTAGGCCATCAACATTGGAACACACAACCGACCTTGGTAATGAAATACTCCATCTCCTCCTTCTGATAGAACCTCGATCTTCTTATCAACCACCAAATTCTTATGCATTACCAATCATAATTTCGTACCATTTCAAACAAGAACACCACCCTTATTAGAGTCACTCAATCTTACCCTAAATGGGCCAATCGGTGAACATCTTTAACTAACTCCTTCTCGTCATCTTCTACATGAGCAATACTATTCATGGATAACGTACTAAGAGCATCGATAATAATTTTTGCTTTACTCAGATGGTACAACACTTTCATATTATAGTCCTTTAAGGGTTCAAGCCACCTTTTTTTCATAAGGTTCAAATCCTTTGGCTAAACACATATTGCAAACTCTTGTGATCGATGAAAATATCCACATGGATACCATAAAGATAGTGTCTCCTCAATTTCAAAGCAAATACCACCACAAACATATCTAGGTACGGTTTAAAAATTTGATTCATCAAGTCCATAAAAATAGTTGGAGTATTAGTCAACTTAAATAACATAAGCAAAAACTCTAAATGTCCATACCTCATTCGAAAAGCCATATTGGGAATGTCATACTCCCTCGCCCTCAATTGGTGATAACCAGACTGGAGGTCAATCTTGAAGAAGTGACTTGCGCCTTTGATTTAATCAAATAAATCATCTATTCTTGGAATAGGATATTTACTCTTTATTGTGACCTTATTCAATTGTCGGTAATATATACACATGCGAAGTGACCCATCCTTTTTTATAACAAACAACATGGTAGCACCCCATGGTGAAATACTTGACCTTATGAAATATTTATTAGTATCAATCCATTTTGGATTTGATCTATTCTTGGAGGCATCTTTTGAAAATTACAAAGAATAACCTTAGGGGGGAAAGATCTATAGTACGCTCTATCACATGACATGGATCATGAAATAAGTGAAGATTTCCTAAAAATACCTCATAGCCTCCTACTCATAGATGTGGTACGCTTTACACTCATGAATAAGACTCTACTTGACGCGGCATGTTGGACTCCATAGGACACTTGAACCTTGTGCTCTAATACCAAATTTGTCACGACCCAAACTAGTTACTATGTGTGACACGACGATTAGAATTCCTGAAAAAACCCCAATCAAGCCTCTTAGCATATCATAAGCATACATAAGGTAAACAATAAGCGTAAACTCATAAAACTCCAAGGAGACAAAGCATAGCTAGAGAGAATCAAAATAACATAGACTCTTTATACATATGCGCAATATGCCTCTACATGACTACATAGGTGGGGACTAGGAAATCTTCCTAGCTCACCCTCAAAGAAAGTAATAAAACAACATAGGATAGTATTTAAACATCATTACAGTCTAAAAATAATAACAAAGGAAATAATGACTTGGGATTCCCTCGAAGCATGAGGGCTCACCACACTTCTTCAATGGAACACCAACTAGTCATGGGGAGAGGATGGAGCATCCATCTTTATATTCTGATATAATGTAGGAAAAAAGTATGTGTTACTACATTAGAATGTACTAAGTATGTAGGAAATACAATGCATAGAAAACCATGTTTGTACAAATGACCATTTCAAATAGCATGATACAAGAAGTAGTAAAAATCATAAGTAATCTTAAGGAGGATCAATGGATAATATACCATAAGAGTATCATATGAAGTAAATGATAGGATTAGTCATTTAAAACATAAAAGCACCATGCATATGTGGGAGATAAAAATCATTTTGAAATCCATAGTCTTAGTGAAAGATATATTAGCCATAGTAAAAAATACCTTGTACATTGAGAGAGAGAGACCTTTTTACCATTACAAGAGCGACCGTTAACCGAAATAAACCATGTAAGCTATAATATGGTGTCCCAATGTTTACCCATACATCAGAGGAAAGGGGGAGACTACTTGCCAAGGTAGACTCCAATATGCCTAAGTGGATCCACTAAGCTACATAAAGGATCGAGCCTCAACTACGGGTGATGCTTAAGGAATCAAGCCTCTTCTACGGGTGATCCCTTAACCTACGGTGGCATGTAGTTATGGTAAAATGAGATTTTACTACGGGTCTCTTTTCTTTACTACGGGAGAGAATGCCTATACCAACTTCCACTCGATGCTAGGTAAGCTCTCAATGGAATATCATACATAGCATAAACATCATAATAAACATATATCATAGTAATGATAATAGGTTTGAAATCATAGAGTAGCTCATATTCATAACATAATGCAATGTGAGTGCTGTCCTTCCATATTATAAATTATACATACATAGTCATAATTCATACTTCGAAATTAGAGTAAAATATGAATACATGATCAATTGACCTGAAAATCATTAAATTGACTTGAAAACATGCATGATCATATACCTTCGATCAGACCATACATAATTCATAAAGATAATATTATTTAGAAGTATAATTGAAAATATCCATAATTCCTATAATGAACCTTAGAGATCAATATAGGAAAATTCATAAAAAAAAACTCTTCAATTCAATGTATAATCATCAATTTATATTAAAATAGACAAATAATCATAAGTAGAATCATAATTCATGCAATTTAATAAGAATTAAACAAAACCCATAATGAGATCATGAACCCTAAGTATCATGTAAGAGGACCTATTGGAAAATCATTGAAATCATGCAATATCTTTGAGTTCATACATATTTGAGTAGAGAATCATGTAATTAAACTCGATTTATGAAATTTGAAGAAAATTGATGGAACCCATAAAATCTCATGCTTGAATTTGATAGAAAACTTGAGAAATTGATTGGGCTTCATGAGTGAAAGAATCTATTAATCAATACTCACATACCTTGAATGATAAGACACAAGAGTTTTGAAGAATTTGAGAGTTTTATTGGAGAGCTTGAGTGAATTTCTTGGAAGTCTTCAATATAATCCTTGAGAACCTTTTGTAGAAAGAGAAATATTTGAATAGGTGAATCGTAGAAGAATGAATGAAATATTTTGGTTAGTTTATAGAGATTAATTAGGTCCTAAAACTATCTGATTCAACAACTGACGATTTGGAAAATATCTAAACTACCCCCACTTAGTACTGAATTTTGGGAACATGTAAATCGCATTTGAAAAATAGGTTTTATGAAATATAAGATAAATCACATTCATCACATGGAATTTATGCCTTATTTGTCTAGAAATACATTTTGGCCAAACTTTGGGTACATTTGAACTATAGGGGAGCAAGTCCACTACGCGGACTTGATGCGTACCCTCCCATTTTGTGCAATTCTTAAAAAATTTATCTTTTGATATACGGATCCTAAAAATCCCCCGAGACTATTTTTCCGCAGGTTTTGACTATCACGACCCAAAAATTGAGGTCATGATGGCACACATCTCAAAATCTAATCTGATGTGTAACCCTAAAAATAAAACTCATACAAGACTCTCAGAGGGGAAAGGGATGTCACAATTTAAATAAAAAGAAAAACAATAAAGAGAAAATTATCTCAAAACCTGGTGTCATAAGTATAAAGAGCATCTAATTCAAGGTTCAAATCTGAAGATACAACATAAGTCTCTAAATGATCCAAAAGACTGAAAAATAAAGATACACTAGTGACGATCCGAATTCTGGGACCTCACCTCTAATTTGAGAATATACAATCCGCTAGAATATCAACTGCCACGTGAGGTACCCCGACTAGTAGCTGCATTAAAAAGGGATACAGAAGTAGGGTGAGTACAATTCACATATACTCAGTAGGTTTTAGCTGACTGAGTATAAGGAATTAATCAAACCTATGAAATAAACTAAGGAACGCTTCCACCTGCATACAGAAAAGTCCCACTTTGGCATCGGTGCTGCCAGTTTATATATATATATATATATATATATATATATATAGTAACACGAGTAAAGTAAACCTATAATAACAGCTCATAATCACAATTACTCAAATAATTCAAGTAGCACAGATATCAATGCAATGCAATGCACTATGATGATGCAATGATGTGGAGTTACGGTGGAATCAAAACTGTCCCACAGCCTGTCGTATACACCTACCGAGATGTGCTACCAAGCTGGATCCATAGGGGTCTCGCAGACCATATATCTCAATAACAATATCTCATTATCCTTGCCACCTCCTTGTGATCAAGGGATCATAATGCATCCACTACCCTGCCGTAATACTGCCTCGGACAGGGACTCAAGATACAAAGGTTTAAAGGTGTTTCATATTCTTTCTCAAAAAGAATTTACATATTTCTAAACTTCTATGATGAATGAGGATGAATGCATTAAAACACATATGACATGGAAGTAATATTCAACTCACATGTGGTAGAAGGTTCAAAGTTCTCAAAACTTAACCTACACATGATATTCACCCTCAATAAATAGTAATAAGAATATTCATCCCTTTCTCAATAATATTCCAATACTCAAGCATTCTCAAAACCCCCAACTCAACCTCTTAGGCGAGCATCAAAAGTCAAATAATATACTCAAGCCTCTCTCTTAGGAAAATCATGAATCACATGCTCTCAAAGAAAATAAGATAACAAATAAGGCCTCCACACGGGCTATGTAATACAAATAAACCCCCACATGGCAATACATTAATAAATAAGCCCCCACACGGGCATCACAATATATATATAACATTCTCAACTAATACTACGACCTCATCTCAAATTCTATAACATATGAATGACTAATTACCCCATCTCAATCTTAAAGAAGGATAGCCAAACCTACCTTAATTGCCGAAACAACACTCGAACACCTCCACCGAACAAGCAACTCTCAAATTTCAAACGGGCCAACAAACCTCGGGCTAAGCTTGTCCTTCTTTCCAAACCTCATCACACCCTTCATGGGCGATATTTTAAGCCACACATAATCACCCACCATGAACTCTAAGGGACGAACCCTCCTATCAGCATAACTCTTCTGACGACTCTGAGCTGTCAATAGTCGACCCTGAATCAAACGTACCCGCTCCACAGCATCCCTAAGTAAGTCAGTATCTAATGCATCAACCGCAACAGAATCAAACCATCTAATGGGTGATTGACACCTATGACCATACAATACCTCAAATGGTGCCATCTGAATGCTGGAGTGATAACTGTTATTATAGGCAAACTCTGCTAAGGGCAAGTGTTGGTCCCATCGGGCACCAAAATCAATCACACAGGCCCTAAGCATATCCTCCAACACCTGAATAGTCCGCTCGGACTGACCATCAGTTTGGGGATGAAATATTGAACTCATCTCTAGCCGCGTACCCAAACTATGATGTACTGCCTCCTAAAAGTAAGAGGTGAACACTGAACCCCGATCCGACACAATAAAGATAGGCACCCCATGCAGCCTAACAATCTCACGAATATAGATCCTAGCTAACTGATCCGCATTGTAGCTAGTCTTCAACGGAAGGAAATGGGCTGATTTGGTCAATCGATCCACAATCACCCAAACAGTCATACTTACCTAATGCCATGGGTAATCCAGACACAAATTCCATAGTGATATGCTCCCATTTCCACTCGAGAATGGGCATCCTTTGCATAGGACCACCCAATTTCTGATGCTCGTACTTCACTTGTTGGTAATTTAGACACTTAGCCACAAAATTAATAATGTCTCTCTTCATGCCATACCACCAATAGTGTTGTTTCAAGTCATGAAACATCTTTTTCACTCCCGGGTGAATCGAATATTTGGAACAATGAGCCTCCTCCAATATCATACGTACTCATTCACTCACCTTGGGCACACAAATGCGACCATTAATCCTCAAAACTCTTTCTGGATCAAGAGAGGCTGATTTTGCTTCACCACTCAACAGTTTGTCTCGAATGGCCCTCAACTTGTCATCTTCAAACTGGTGTGTACGAATCTGGTCCATCAAAGTAGACCTAGCCTCCACAAAGGCAAAAATACCATGATGTGTAGAAATATCAAGTCGGACCAACTGTCTAGCCAATGACTGAACCTCCAACGCCAAAGGCCTCTCCACAGCCTTAAGGAAGGCCAAACTACTCATGCTAGATGCTTTGCGACTCAGGGCATCCGCTACCATATTAGCTTTGCCCAGATGATAAAGTATGGTGATGTCATAGTCTTTCAATACCTCTAACCACCTACGCTGCTGCATGTTCAAATTTGGCTGAGAAAAGATATACTTAAGGCTACGGCGGTCAGTATAGACCTCACAATGCACTCCATAGAGATGATGCCTCCACAACTTCAGAACAAACACCACCGCTGCTAATTCTAAGTCATAGGTAGGATAGTTCTTCTCATGTACCTTCAACTATCGAAAAACATAAGCTATAACTCTACCTTTTTGGATTAATACACCACCCAAGCTGACTCCCATCACAAAACACAGTAAAGGCCACGCCCTCCTTGGGTAAGGCTAGAATAGGTGCTGAAGTCAATAGTTCCTTGAGCTTTTGAAAGCTCGCCTCACACTCATCGGTCCACTGAAATGCCATGGTCTTTTGAGTTAGCCTAGTCAATGGGGCTGCAATAGAAGAGAATCCTTGAACAAACCAATGATAGTAACTTGCCAACCTAATAAAACTTCGAATCTCGGTAATCGAAGTAGGCCTAACCCAATCACGAACTGCTGCAACTTTGGCTGGATCAACCATAATACCATCCTTGGTCACTATATAACCCAAGAATGTCACAAACTCAAGCCAAAACTCACATTTGGAGAATTTTGTATACAACTTATCCTCTCTCAATCTCTAAAGGATTGTCCTCAAGTGCCTAACATGATCCGCCTCATTCTTGGAATAAACCAAGATGTCATCAATAAATACGATCACAAACGAGTCCAAATAAGGTCGAAATACCCGGTTCATCAACTCCATAAAAGCAGCCAAGGCATTAGTCAACTCGAAGGACATAACCATAAACTCATAATGCCCATAATGAGTTCTGAATACAGTCTTCGGGATATCAGATTCCTGAAATCTCAACTCATGGTAACCTAATCTCAAATCATTCTTTGAGAACACCGATGCACCTTGAAGTTGGTCAAATAAATCATCAATGTGAGGGAGAGGATACTTGTTCTTGATAGTGACCTTGTTCAACTGTCGATAGTCAATACACATCCTCATAGTACGATCTTTCTTCTTCATAAATAAAACCGGTGCACCCCACGGTGATATACCAGGTCTAATAAACCCCTTCTTCAATAAATCTTCCAATTGTTCTTTCAACTCCTTCAGTTCTGCCGGAGCCATCCAATAAGGAGAAATAGAGATGGGTTTAGTGTTAGGCTCCAAATCAATCACAAAATCGATATCACAGTCAGGAGGAACTCTCGGCAAGTTTGTAGGAAATACATCTATAAACTCTCTCACCACTCTCGTAGTCTCTATAGGCGATGACTCTGTAGTGAGATCACGTACATGAGCCAAATAAGACAAACAACCCTTATCCATCAAGCGACGAGCATGAATATAAGATATCACTCCCTTAGGATACGAACTCGAATTACCCTTCCATACCAAGCTAGCTAACCCGGGATAAGCTAAGGACATGGTCTTTGCATAATAATCTAATATGGTATGATAAGGAGATAACCAGTCCATACCCAGTATCATATCAAAATCAAGCATTTCTAATAAAATCAAGTCTGCATGGGTCTCTCTACCCAAAAATATCACCAAACATCCCTTGTATACCTGATCCACCACTAAAGATTCACCTATCGAGGTAGAAATAGTAATAGGAACATCAAGGAACTCACTCACATAATCAATACCCACATCAAAATAAGTTGACACATAAGAATAGGTAGACCCTAGGTCAAATAATACTGAAGCAGAACGATGGCAAACTGGAACACTACCTGTAATAACTACATCAGAGGCTTCTGCCTCATATCTACCCAATATAGCATAGCATAACTGATGGTCACCCTTAACCTGCGAACCACCACGAGCACCACCTCGTGCTCCACCCTTAGTACCATGGGTGCCACTTTTAGTATTCTGCAAAGAACCCCGAATAACTGGAGTATCTGTAGAATGAACAACTGGTGCCTTAGGCCGCCCAGTAAAAGGAGCACATTTGGGGAAATCTTGGGCCTTATACCCAAACTCATCACACACATAATAACCTCGAGGACCTGAACCCCGTGGGGGATAATTAAAAGTGTCAAAATGGCCTCCGAAGCCCGAAGAACCCTGAATAGCTGCTTGGATAGGTCTGCCCTGATAACCATGGGTTCCTAAACCCGAATATTCTCTACCCTTGGAGGGATGACCGCTGAACTGGCCCTGCTGATGGAACTTCTTGGCCCCTCCCTGTCTAGCACATCGGATACTCTCTATCATCCTGGCATGATCAATAATACTCTGAAATGTACCTCTAGACAATACAAGAGAGGTTGTAGCCTCCTAGAGATAACCAGCAAATCCCTTCACTATCTTGCAAATCTGCTCGAACTCAGTGGGAATATTCGACATAGCATAATAAGATAACTCATGAAAATGAGTCTCGTACTCAAATACAGATAGGGAACCCTGCTCCAATCTGTCAAACTCATCCTTACGCTAATCACGGAGGCTATAAGGCATAAATCTCTCAAGGAATATCTCAGTAAACTATTCCCAACTCATCATAGGAGAACTAATAGGTCTACGAGCAAGAACCGACCTCTACCACTCCTTGGCTACTCCCGCAAATTGATATGAAGTGTAAGCTACTCTATGTGCCTCTAAAATGCCTAGGTTGAACAACCTGTCTTGGCACTCAGTCAAAAAGTCATAGGCTTTCTCTCCGGCTGTATCATCAAACCTTGGAGGCACCAATCTAACAAATCTCTAAAAGCTCTTCTACTCAGCTATCGACATGGCAGCACTAGCAGAAACTTGTAGAGCTGCGAATCTCGGAGGTGAAATAGAAGGCACTGAAGAAGAACCAGGAGTATAAAATCCTACACTAGTCCCCTGAACTGGCGGTGTAGCACCAACTATGATAAAAGAACTTATGCTACCAGGAAGAATACCAGAGGTGGGAGTACCATCCAGTCTAGCCAATAATTGAACTAGTAGCTCCTGAAGCATCGGAGCACTATCGGGAACCACAGGAGGCTGGGATGGCCTCTGTTCCTCACTCTTCTGCTTTAAGTCATCCTCATGCTCATACATAGGCTTAGGTGATGGCTCTCTAGCTCGTCCATGAACAAGCGCTGCTTCCCTCACTCGGCCTCATCCCCTAACTCCACTACGTCCTCTATTTCGCCTACATACTGAGGCTCGGGCAGCAGGTGCAGCCTCACCCTCAGTAATTGTGGCTCTAATCCTCACCATCTACGCAGAAGGAATAGATCAGAAGTATACAATACTTGAAATGAATAAATCACACGAAGGGAGTAATAGAAGGAAATCCTCCTATTAAGTATCTTGTAGCCTCTCAAAGATAAGTACGGACGTCTACTACTAATCCGCAAGACTCTATTAGACACCCTACTCTTTAACTTATGAGACCGTTGAACCTAGTACTCTGATACCAATTTTTCACGATGCAAAAATCGAGGTCATGATGGCACACATCTCAAAACCTAATCTGATGTGTAACCCTAAAAATAAAACACATACAAGACTCTCAAAGGGGAAAGTGATGTCACAATTTAAATAAAAAGAAAAACAATAAAGAGAAAATTATCCCAAAACCTGGTGTCATAAGTATAAAGAGCATCTAATACAAGATTTAAATCTGAAGATACAATATAAGTCTCTGAATGATCTAAAAGACTGAAAAATAAAAATACACTAGTGACGATCCAAATTTTGGGACCTCACCACTAATCTGAGAATACACAATCCGCTAGAATATCAACAGCCACGTGAGGTACCCCGACTAGTATATGCATCAAAAAGGGATACAGAAGTAGGGGTGAGTACAATTCATATACTTAGTAGGTTTTAGCTGACTGAGTATAAGAAAGTAATCAAACCTATGAAATAAATTAAGGAACGCTTCCACCTGCATACAGAAAAGTCCCACTTCAGCATCAGTGCTGCCAGTTTATATATATATAGTGATACGAGTAAAGTAAATCCATAATAATAGCTCATAATTGCAATTAATCAAATAATTCAAGCAGCACAGATATCAATACAATGTAATGCAATGATATAGAGGTACGGTGGAATCAAGACTGCCGCAAAGCCTATTGTATACACCTGCCGAGTTGTGCTACCAAGTAGGACCCATGGGGGTCTCGCAAACCATATACCTCAATCATAATATCTCATTATCCTTGTCATCTCCTCGTGGTCAAGGGATCACAATATATCCACTACCCTGCTATAATACTGCCTCGGACAGGGACTCAAGATACAAAGGTTTAAAGGTGTTTCATTTTCTTTCTAAAAACAATTTTCATATTTCTCAACTTCTATGATGAATGAGGATGAATGCATCAAAACACATATGACATGGAAGTAATATTCAACTCACATGTGGTAGATGGTTCAAAGTTCTCAAAACTTAACCTACACATGATATTCACCCTCAATAAATAGTAATAGGAATATTCATCCCTTTCTCAACAATATTTCAATACTCAAGCATTCTCAAAACCCCCAACTCAACCTCTTAGGTGAGAATCATAAGTCAAATAATATACTCAAGCCTCTCTCTTAGGCAAATCACGAATCACATGCTCTCAAAGTAAATAAGATAACAAATAAGGCCTCCACACAGGCTATGTAATACAAATAAACCCCCATATGGCAATACATTAATAAATAAGCCCCCATATGGGCATCACAATATATATAACATTCTCAACTCATACTATGACCTCATCCCAAAGTTTATAACATATGAATGACTAATTACCCCATCTCAATCACAAAAAAGGATAGCCAAACCTACCTCAATTGCTGAAACCACACTCGAACACCTCCACCAAACATGTAACTCTCAAATTTCAATGCCTGGACTAACAAACCACTATCAACAATAAAACATACACATCACAAGGAGTCCAATGATACCCATATTGATAAGTTTCGGAACTAGGGGTAAAATGGTCCAAAAATTAATTATTTCCGAAAAAGGTCAAATCTAGAAATTTATTAGACGATCACATTCAAATTGTAATAAGGAACTCATGTTGAAAAATCCATAAAAATAGAGCTCAAAATGAGTTAGAAATCACCATTTTCCTTAAATTCGAATTAGGGAAGAAACAAAGATTTTTGGGGTTTGAAACTAAATTTTAGGGGTTAAAATCAACAAAAACTTAATGAAAAGGGAAGTTTTTAGGTCAAAAATCACTTATCCAACACTTTACCTTAAAAATCTCTTTTCAAATCACCTCAAGGAGTTCAAGAACTCAAACAAATGATGAAAAATATTGAAATGGAAAGAAAGGGGCATTTTTTGCCCAAAAGGTTATTGTTCACGCATGTTACTGTTCACGCGTGTTTTGTACAAATTTTCAAAAATCACCCTCAAGGTCATTACATTGACCCCCTGATTGATATTCTGGACTCGCATTTGCCAAAAAAGATAAGAATAATGTGTTACGCAAATGACCTATTCCCAAGGCATTTTTAAGGCACTTGTGAGCATTTTTGAGGAATGTCACAACATCGTCCCCTTGGGAACATGCGTCTTCAAATGTGGAAAGACTAGCTTGAGTATAGAGAGTGTATAACTACCAACCCAACCATGGATGCAATAATGCAACTTCTAAACATCAACATCATTTTTTTAGAAATTATTTTCATGGTAAACATGCATATGTCATGACACACAGAAGTTGAAACATAGGATTTTGTTTTGAGGATTTGAGTATAGATGTCTAAGCACATTAGGATGGATCAGAATAAAAGAGATAAGGATAATGTTTTCTCATGTCGGCTTCCGCTTCCCATGTAGCACTCTCAACTTCTTGCTTCCTCCATAAAACCTTAACGGATGCAACTTTCTTGTTCTTCAACCTTTTTACTTGATGGTCCAACATATCAATCAAAACCTCATCATAAGTCAAATTTTCTTCAACATTCACATTACCCAAAGTTACAATTATATTAAGATCACCAACACATCTCCTCAATATTAATAAGTGGAATACCGGATGAACTGAGGCTAACTCCAACGACAATTCACATTCATAGGCAACTTCACTAATGTGCCTTAGGACCCTCTACCTCTATAGAAAATTCTAACCCAAGAATACTACCCCCTTACTGCCATTTATAATCGACCTCAAGACCTAATCAAGAAACACCCAATACATCGTACATTCACCCAAATGCCATCAACACCACATTCAAGCCTAGTTCTATAACCACTCTAATACACTCATTTAAAACCTTTAAAAAGAAGTCATCAATAGCCTATTACAATCACTCACATAGCTACAACTACATATTCAAGCCTATCATTTTAACAACTTTATAGCTCCCTTGATGTCAACATCACTCAAGAATTTTCATGTCTACCTTAGCATCTCTATATCCTTATTGATATTAACTCCTACCAAAGGTCACACCAATATACTCTTGCCTATCTATTATACACAATAAGGTCTCATCTAGCTCTTCCTCCATGTCTATAACCTGAAATGGACCAAGTATACCATAATTATCACAATACAAAACACCCACTCTTCCCCCAACTTTCCCTAACCCATCCATCAAGAGCTATGGGCTTTACTCAATATCATTTGTCTTAGGCCATCAATATTGGAACACACAACCGACCTTGATAATGAAATACTTCATCTCCCTCTTCTGATAGAACCTCTATCTTCTCATCAACCACCAAATTCTTATGCAGTACCAATCATAATTTTGAACCATTTCAAACAAGAACACCACTCTCATTAGAGTCACTCAATCTTACCCCCAAACGGTCCAATAGGTGAACATCTTTAACTAACTCCTTCTCGTCATCTTCTACATGAGCAACACTATTTATGGATAACCTACTAAGAGCATCAATAACAACTTTTGCTATACTCAGATGTACAACACTTTTATATTGTAGTCCTTTAAGGGTTCAAGCCACTTTCTTTTCATAAGGTTCAAATCCTTTTGGCTAAACACATATTGCAAACTCTTGTGATCGGTGAAAACATCCACATGGACACCATAAAGATAGTGTCTCCTTAATTTCAAAGCAAATACCACCACAAACATATCTAGGTACAGTTTGAAAATATGATTCATCAAGTCCATAAAAATAGCTGGAGTATTATTCAACTTAAATAACATAAGCAAAAACTCTAAATGTCCATACCTCATTCGAAAAGCCATATTGGGAATGTCATACTCCCTCGCCCTCAATTGGTGAAAACCAGACTGGAGGTCAATCTTGAAGAAGTGACTTGCGCCTTTGATTTAATCAAATAAATCATCTATTCTTGGAATGGGATATTTACTCTTTATTGTGACCTTATTCAATTGTCGGTAATCTATACACATGTGAAGTGACCCATTTTTTTTATAACAAATAACATGGGAGCACCCCATGGTAAAATACTTAGCCTTATGAAACACTTGTGAAGTTGAATCATATAACCCAGCTGATGATAAATGGACTGTGCATCCTGGTTTGAATAAGAGATATAGTAACTTATCTGGAGCTACTTTGAAGGAAAAGATCTTTGCAATGGGTGGCGGAAATGGGATTGAATGCTTTTCAGAAGTTGAAATATATGATCCTCAAGTAGGTTGATGGATTCCTTCACGATCCATATGGCAGAAGGTTAATTTTATTCCTTGCTTACATTTCGATGGTGATATTTTGAAGTTGAAAGGGACAAAAAACATGTGAGAAAGAGGCTGGAAATTGGTTCTCAGTTTTGGCACAGTAAAAGTAAATTGCAATGAGTTAGCCCTTTTCGGTTCAAAATCTTTGTTCTGACAAGAAGGCTTATGTGCATTACCCTTGGATGTGGTTCTCATCCTCTTAATTTTTATACTAAGTCTTTATGGGGTCGTTTATCTTCATGTTTTCCATGGAGTTTTCTGTTGTCTCTCCTTTGTTTAATCTTTTAGTAGCAGTCAGGTAATATAAAGAAATAAACTAGGGAGAAGACCTTGAAGCGTTGAGGGAAATAATTAGGTGGAATTGTAAAATGAAATGATGTGTTGTTTAGAAATAATTTACCACAGTGGCCAAGTGAATTCATCTCATTACTAAAAAAGACAATATTTGTCTCTTTCTTGTCCTTGCCTACAGTCCAGGCTTCAATTTGCTTCTATTATTTTAGATTCTGTGTCTGAAGTATTATCTATTTACTTATTCCAAGTGCTAATATAATCTCCTCTGGCGTGATTATCTACCATTCATGCAGCAATTTCATCTTGCAACAGCAGAACTTAATGGTGCATTATATGCCGTTGGTGGATTTGATGGAGGATATTATTGTTATCAAATTGTATTGGAAAATATTAAACAGTAATAATAACTTTTGAAAGTAATAAAAGACAGAATATGGACTGAAACTGAAAATAATAACAGTATATGATAAATTATTGTAAGAATAAAATTGAGTCCACTGAATACACAGTGTATCCTTAAGGAAATTATTCCCTCAACGTACCCGAGGTTTTGGAATCTTTCCTCCCAAGATAGAATGATTTACTCACCAAAATAGAGGTACTGCAAATTATGGTGACTGCGAACCACTCAAAGGTTGTATATCACACGATTTTTAGGAAGTGCAGAAAGAAGAAGAAGAAGAAGATGTTATTTCAGAAATTTCATATGAAATATTCTGAGGATTAACAGATATATATAGTCTGTTTGCACCTTTTAAGAAAAGGCACCTATTGGGAAAAGGTTTGCATGTTGAGAAAAAGTTTGCAACCTTTCGGACAAGGCAACCTTTCCAAAAATCCATTGGAAAAAATGGAGGGAAATAATTTTTAAATTAATCCGGGAAAGAAACGGGTTGGGTCACAGGTCAGGATTTCCACTTAATTAATTAAATAAATAAATAATATTAATTAATTAAAAATTAAAGGAAATTTGGTCCAAAAAGATTATCAATCAATCATATCAATTGTCCAAATCCAACTCCGAAGTCGTAGCCGTAGTCGTAGCCGAAGTCGAGCTGAGCGAGCGACGACGATGACGGCGCGAGGAAAAACCCTCTTATTGACCCTTTAACAACATGAAGAAGTTCTTCTATTTTTAAGTAGGAGACTTTTTCTTTCCATCACCTATGTGGGACTAATGCTTATTTCATAAAGCAAGAGAGAACAAATTATTTTCCCTCCACTTCTTTTCCCTCCATTTCCCATTCAACCTATCAATTAAATCCAACAATCCCCCATATGAATGGGGAATGGCTATAAGATAAAGGAATGCACGAATAAGTGTATGATATACAAGCGAAGATTAATTGCATCTGGATAAGTAGGTGTCCCTTTGAACTTTCCATAGTGAACTTATATAGGATATACTCGATCAATCGGTAGATGTGATATCTTTGAATCGTTAAAATTTGTTGTATAACTAGACAACATAACTCACACAATTAATCATCAACCATCTATGGTTCTCACGATTGTGTTCGTTTCAGCCATGAACACCGCTTGATTTCGTGAATGCATAGAGAATGAGCCTTTACTATCATTCCCCTTGAAGCGGCTTATACTTCACACTCACATAGGTGATTTTTAAATGTGTAGTCCTATAGACACACTATCTAGTCATTTTTCACCAGAATTAGATAATCATTAAAAAACCTTTAAGCTTTATTAACTCATTAAAAAGCCTTAAGGTTTTATCCTTGTTTCTGAACATTGTCATCATTACGAGAATGGGTTAAGTTATTTGACAATGTTGAACCGTCAATCATAACTTTGTTTGATCTCTTTGAACCTAGTTCTTGGGATCTTCAGTCTACTAGGTAGAGTTACTGCCATGATGACTTTTCCTAGGCCTTAATCTCATTCCTCTCGATGATCTTTCAACAACCTCTCTAGATAGGCCTTTTGTTAGTGGATATGATACGCTATCTCTTGACTTTACGTAGTCAATAGTGATAACACCACTAGAGAGTAGTTGTGTAACAGTATTGTGTCACCATCGAATGTGACGCGATTTCCCGTTATATATAACGCTTCCTGCCCTCCCTATTGCCGCTTGGCTATCACAATATATGCATATGGGTACCAAAGGTTTGGTCCAAAATGGAATATCTTCCAAAAACTTTCGGATCCATTCAGCTTCTTCACCGACCTTGTCTAAATCTATAAATTCAGACTCCATTGTAGAGCGGGCGATGCATGTTTGTTTTGATGATTTCCAAGACACTGCTCCTCCACCAATGATGAAAATATATCCACTTGTGGATTTAACTTCAGATGATCCGGTGATCCAGTTTGCATCACTATATCTCTTAATTATTGTGGGATATTTATTATAATGCAAAGCATAGTTTTGGGTGTGTTTCAAATACCCTAAGACTCGTTTCATTGCCATACAATGAGTTTGATTGGGATTATTCGTGAATCGACTCAACTTGCTAATAGCACATGCTATATCTGATCGTGTACAATTCATAATATACATCAAACTTTCCAAAACTCGTGCATAGTCCAATTGTGAGTCACTTTCACCTTCATTCTTTTGAAGTGCAAAATTTACATCAATTGGAGTCTTTGTAACATGAAAATTTAAATACTTGAACTTATCAAGTATGTTTTCAATATAATGTGTTTGTGACAATGTTAGACCTTGTGGAGTTTTATGGATCCTAATTCCTAAGATCAAGTCAGCAACCCCTAAGTCTTTCATGTCAAATTTGCTAGCAAGCATACACTTCGTAGCATTTACATCGGCAATGTCATTACTTATTATCAACATGTCATCAACATATAAACAAACAATGACTTCATGATTTGGAGTATTTTTAATGTAAACACATTTGTCAGACTCATTAATCTTAAATTTATTTGCCAATATAGTTTGGTCAAATTTTGCCTGCCATTGTTTAGGTGCTTGTTTAAGTCCATAAAGTGACTTAACAAGTTTACATAATTTTCCTTCTTTACCTAAAACTACGAAACCCTTAGGTTGTTCTATGTAAATCTCCTCCTCCAATTCTTCATTTAAGAAAGTCGTCTTAACATCCATTTAATGAATTTCAAGACCATATACAGCTGTCAGTGCCATTAACAACCGAATAGATGTTATCCTTGTTACCGACGAGTACATATCAAAGTAATCAAGGCCTTCTTTTTGTCTATAATCTTTGACCACAAGTCTTGCTTTATATTTATCAATAGTGCCATCAACTTTTATTTTTCTTTTAAAAATCTATTTTGATCCTAAAGGTTTATTTCCAGGAGGAAGATCAATCAATTCTCATGTATGGTTATTCAAAATTTATTGAATCTCACTATTGATTGCCTCTTTCCAAAATGCTGAATCAGCAGAAGACATTGCAGCTTTAAATATTTGAGGTTCATTTTCAAGCAAGAATGTCACAAAATCTGGTCCAAAGGAAGTAGATATCCTTTGACGTTTGCTACGCCTTGGATCTTCTTCAGTTGGTTTACTTTCCTTTGGTTCTTCTCGCGGTCATTTAGATCTTTCACTTGAGGGCTCACATTCAGTTTTATATGGATAAATACTTTCAAAGAATTCAGCATTATCTGATTCAATTATCGTATTAACATGAATTTCAGGATTGTCCGATTTGTGAATCAAAAATTGACAAGCTTTGCTTTTTGTAGCATAGCCAATAAAAATACAATCCACAGTCTTTGGTCCGATTTTTACCCTTTTGGGCAAAGAAACTTGGACCTTTGATAAACACCCCCACACTTTGAAATATTTCAAGTTGGGTTTTGTTCCTTTCCATAGTTCATATGGAATAGATTGTATTTTACTATGGAGCACCCTATTGAGTATTCGATTAGCTGTAAGGATAGCTTTCCCCCATAAGTTCTGCGGTAAATCGGAACTTATTAATAAAGCATTCATCATTTCTTTTAATGTTTGGTTTTTCCTTTCCGCAATTCCATTTGATTGTGGTGTGTAAGGGGCAGTAGTTTGATGAATAATTCCATATTCTAAACATAACTCTTTAAAAGAAGATTCGTATTCTCCACCCCTATCACTTCTAATCATTTTTATCTTTTTGTTCAATTGATTTTCCACTTCGTTCTTGCATTGCTTAAATATATCAATTGCTTCATCCTTACTATTAAGTAAATACACATAACAATATCGAGTGCAATCGTCAATAAAAGTTATAAAATACTTTTTTCCACCACGAGTTGGTGTAGACTTCATTTCACAAATGTCTGTGTGAATCAATTCTAAGGGACTAGAATTCCTTTCAATAGATTTATAAAGATGCTTAGCATACTTAGATTCAACACATACTTGACATTTTGATTTATTGCAATCAAAGTTAGGCAATATATTTAAGTTAATCAGTTTTCGCAAGGTTTTATGATTGACATATCCTAAACATGAATGCCATAAATTATTTGACTCAAGTAAGTAAGAAGAAACTTGAACTTTATTATCATCAACAACCATTACATTAGTTTGAAAAGAACCTCAGTGAGGTAGCCTTTTCCTAGATACATTTCATTCTTATTGACAACTATTTTGTCTGAAACTAGAACACACTTGAATCCATTCTTGATAAGAAGACCGGCAGACACCAAGTTCTTTCGCATTTCTGGAATATGATAAACTTTGTTCAGTGTCACCATCTTATCGGATGCCATTTTCAAAAATACTCTACCATATCCTTCAACCTTAGCCGTTGCAGATTTTTTCATGTAGATAGTCGCATCAGGTGTTGTAAGGGAATAAGTAGAGAAGGCTTCTCGGACTACATAAACATGTGGCGTAGCTCCCGAATCAAGCCACCATTCGTTGGGATTTCCTACCAGGTTGCATTCTGATAGCATTGCACACAGATCATCCATACCTTCTTTATTTTCCACCATATTGGCTTGTCCCTTTCCTTTGTCCTCTTTCGGAAGACGACAATCTGGAGCTTTGTGGCCAACTTTCCCATAATTATAACAATTGCCCTTGAACGTTTTCTTGTTCTGCTCCTGATTCTTTACAAAAAGTTTCTTCCTTTTCTTATTCTTTGGAATAGTATCTTCAATGATGTTCGCTTCCATAATCATTGAATTTTCACACGAGTTTTTTTCTGCTATTTTGTTATCTTTCTCAATCTTGAGACGAATCACAAGATCTTCCAACTTCATTTTCTTGCGCTTGTGCTTTAGATAATTTTTGAAATCTCTCCACGAAGGAGGCTACTTTTCTATCATTGCAGCCACTTGAAATGCTTCATTAACTACTATACCTTCAGCAATAAGGTCATGAAAAATAAGTTGTAGTTCTTGAACTTGGGTTCCAACAGTTCTACTATCTATCATTTTATAGTCTAGAAACTTAGCAACCACAAATTTTTTCAAGCATGCGTCTTCAGTCTTATACTTCTTCTCAAGTGCATCCCACAATTCTTTAGAAGTTTTCACAGCACTGTAGACATTGTATAAATCATCATCCAAAGCACTTAGGATGTAGCCCTTGCATAAAAAATCCATTTGTGTCCATGCCTCAGTAATCATAAATTTTTCATTGGCCAGCATATCAGCAGCAGACATAGGAGGGTCTTCGTTGGTGAACTTCTGCATACCAAGAGTGGTAAGCCAAAAGAACACCCTTTGCTGCCATCCTTTAAAGTTGGCTCTTGAAAATTTTTCTGGTTTTTCCGCCAGTGGCACAGAAGTGCGGCTTGTTTCAGCAACAGTCGCAGAAGTAGTAGCAGTATCACTTGTCATTTCTTTTCACTGTCAAAATAGACAAACTATCTTAATATTTCAGAATATCAGACCTTTTACAACAACAACGATGAAGTTTTTATACTCTTCAAATAATTGTACAAATATGAACTTTAATATTTCAATGAAGTTTTTATACTCTTCAAGTCAGAATATTTATTTCATACGGAGTAAAAAACCACACAGATTTTAGTCTCCAAAATAGAATACAGTTTTAAAAAAATAACTAACAGTAATTTCCTTAAGATTGTTATCAAACTGTATTGGAAATTATTAAACAGTAACAATAACTTCTAAAAGTAATAAAAGACAAAATATGGATTGAAACTGAAAGTAATAACAGTATATGAAAAATTATTGTAAGAACAAAATCGAGCCCACTGAATACACAGTGTATCCTTAAGGAAATTATTCCCTTCAACATACCCGAGGTTTTAGAATCTTTTCTCCTAGGATAGAACGATTTACTCACAAAAATAGAGGTATTGCAAATTTTGGTGACTGCGAACCACTCGAAAGTTGTATATCACACGATTTTTAGGAAGTGCAGAAAGAAGAAGAAGAAAATGTTATTTCAGAAATTTCGTATGAAATATTCTGAGGATTAACAGATATATATAGCATGTTTGCACCTTTTAAGAAAGTACCTGTTGGGAAAAGGTTTGCCTGTTGAGAAAAGGTTTGCAACCTTTCGGACAAGGCAACCTTTCAAAAAATTCGTTGGAAAAAACGGAGGGAAATAATTTTTAAATTAATCCGGAAAAGAAACGGGTCGAGTCACAGGTCAGGATTTTCCACTTAATTAATTAAATAAATAAATAATATTAATTAATTAAAAAATTAAAGGAAATTTGGTCCAAAAAAATTATCAATTGCCAAATCCGAGCCGAGCGAGCGACGACGACGACGCGAGGGGAGACCCTCTTCTTGACCCTTTAACAACATGAAGGAGTGCTTCTACTTCTAAGTAGGAGACTTTTTCTTTCCACCACCTATGTGGGAGTAATGCTTATTTCATAAAGCAAGAGAGATAAAATTATTTTTCCCTCCACTTCTTTTTCCTCCATTTCTCATTCAACCTATCAATTAAACCCAACAATTATTTGGCATAAGTTATCGCTGAATTGTTGTTTTCTTTTTTCTTTATAAGATATACACCAAAGGAGATTGACATTCGGGCTTTTTCTTCTCCAATTATTGAATTATAATTCTCTTTGATCTTTTTTGAGAAATGAGAGTTGCTTGTAGCTTTCCAGACCGTGGTCCTTTTTATTGCTAAAATTGTTCTTATGGAATCTGAAACTTCTTGTATCTCCTTGAATAGGAAGATTATCTTCATATATGAATGCAGTTGAGTCTTGTTTATCAGTTTTCTGCTGTGTTCTCTTGTAGCATCTTTCTTATTAGCTATCACCTCAGGACTGCTGAAAGATTTGACCCCAGAGAACATGCTTGGACAAAAATTTAGAGTATGAGCACAAAAAGAGCATCTCAAGCGTTGGTTCCTTTGCGGGGAAAGTTGTATGTTGACCTCTTCTCGCTTCTTTGGATTCTATATCTTTGATCCCCTGTTATGCCTTCGAGAGTTTCGGAGATGTGTATTGTCTGAAGAATCACTATGGGGGGGGGGGGGGGGAGGATGGTCCACGACCTGTCCCATTTTTCGTCTTGTTATTCACTTTTAGCTTCATGGTTGCTCTTTAGATATGCACCTGGTGGCTTTGATGGTCTCAAATGATGCCAAGCGTTGAGATATATGATCCCCGTCGTGGAACATGGATGATTGGGGAACCAATGAACTACTCAAGGGGATCTTCAACTGCTGCTGTTCTAAAGGAGTCCATTTATGTAATTGGAGAGGCTCAAACTGATAATGAAACAGTAGACACGGTACATAAGATTATTTATTTGATTGTTTTTCTATGCATAGCTTCCATTACATATGTGGTTCTGTTAATCAATACTCCTTTTCGTGATTGCAGATTGCACGCTACAAAGAAGATCAAGGTTGGGAAACAACCAGCTTGAGGTTGTCCAAAACGTGGAAAGAATTGGTAACCAGGGGTTGCATTTTGTGTGGATTACCACTATATCAATGCTGGTTTGAGAAAATCAGAGTTTGCATGAGTTATTGTGGTATCATGGACCTTGAGAAAAGATATAAAATCGTGTCTCTCTTCAATACACAACACACAAATAAACACAAATGGACATCATTTTAAACTCTGAATAGAATGTGTCTAGTAGTAAAATACAGTAATGCAATGCGCCCTTATCTTTTCAACTCCAAAAACAAACACCAGAGTCTCTTATGTATGTTTTTGTATTACTGATTGGTAAGGAGAAGCAGATAGGGAAAAAAAGCTAAAAGGGAAACTTCAGCAAGGTGTTTACAGGATTCGTAGAGCAGTGTCAACTACATTCAGATTCACATTTGTATAAATATATATGTCAGGTGCAACGCATAATTTCCTCAAATACATAATATGCTATCCTAGTGTCCGAGAGGAATGAAGACCGAAAACACATTTGCCTTCTTATCTACATCTAGAAGCCTGGACTCCAACCAATCGCTTTACACTCTCTCTTCTATAGGAAATAATCTCCTATTTTTTGGAATATTCCTGGGGCAAGAAGGTTTCTAACCTGTAAACCACTAGCTACTCACCCATTGCTTCCTAGCAGTTCTATTACTAGATAAGTAAACACCTCAATGACTATCTTGTCTTCTAATACTACAATACAATCATACTATTTATCAACCATTAGAGTTCAATAAACTTCTTCTCGCTTTACGCCCTCAGATCACAGCTTTGACTCCACATAAGATAGAGCTTTGCTATATAAGTTAGTTTGTCTTGAGCCTCAAATGGATGGAATCTTTTTATGTGACTAGAGATTAGGAAGAGAACAAAGAATGCCAAGGAAGATTTTAATAGAATTCACCACAGTCAAATTAGGAGAGTTTTACAACTAATTAGATTCGCCTCCAATATGAAGAGATTTGCAACTTAAAGATTATTTCAAAGAGCTTTGCAACTTCAAGATTAGCTTGAAGTTGAAGAGTTTCATGACAAGTTTAAGCTTGTGTGTCAATGAGCATTTTAATTTGAAGATTTAGCTCGAATTTGATGAGCTTTATAACTTGTTGTTTAGACTCGTGCGTCGAGGATCATTTCGACATGAAGTCTTCGCTCGAATTTGATGAACTTACACACTAGTAACGCATTTTAAAGTCATACGTACTTAAGCCCAATGCGAACATTATCACTAGCAGACTGGGCCGTTATATATATTTTCAAGCATAATACTATAATACCTCAGCATGTTTCACCACAATTTGAGGAATGAAACGAACAAGGCTGTAATGGAAGACATTAAAGAAGAAGGCCTTTGTTGTTTAGAAGAAGAAGAGAACATCAATACAAAATGTGCCCTAACAAGTGTTGAAGGAAACAATGTCACATGGATAGTTTATACGAATATTTTGGCACAACTATACAAAAGAATATCTGATTAGTTAATTTGTTAGACACTAGACTAATTTCTACTGGTATAAGTGTATATATTTTGTTTTATTTTACATTGTGTTTAAAAGGGATAATGATAAAGTTGCATTCTACCGTTAATTAGAGATTTTGCTGAGTTTTAGAAATGGTTGAAAAATCTCTTATGGTAGTTAGTGCTATCTACGGATCTACCTTTAATGAACTATATGAATTTGAATTAATCGGGGGATGAATAACGAATATTAGCTGTGAAAAGCAAAAGAACAGAAAAAAAAATGTCAGAGAAACATTACAACTTGCTTGGATGATTGTATTTTTATTATATTGTGTTATATTGTTAGTTTGTTTTTTTTGGGAACTCCAAGAAAACTCGCAGTCGTTATACAACTTCTGTCACAGTCTCTACCCTTCAGATGAACACTGGGTAAACTCTTACTGTGCAATCACTCGTAAACTACACCGGAAATGATAAAACATACTAGGTAAACCCCATGCGACGAGCTAGATTGAGAAGACATTAGGGGGGTTCGAAACCACGACCTCCACTTTGAAAGTCTCCCCTCAAACCAACTCAACCACACCCGAAGGTATGTTGCTAGTTTAAGTGTAATATTATTTGATTAATACTTAATTTTATTATTTTGTATCATTAAATTCTTTATTGTGTAACGATGAAATATATCATTTTTATGTAATGATCCTTTACTCTAATCACTCGTTACCTTATTTTTTTTTTCTCATTTTATCTTTATTTATTATCTAATAATTTTATTTATCCATATCTCTTTTTATAATAGTTCTACCACATATACATTTTTTCTTGTAGGTTTGTGTTTCACATAAGTGATGTACGATATTGTGTTTTAACAAAAAATAATATAATATATTTAAACATTATATTTATCAAAATAATATACCAAACAACCCACTCTTATTTTTATTTTTTCAAAAGTCACGGTCATTTGCTTTCTACTGAAAGTTAACAAAATGACAAAACTGCTCCATACACTTGAGGTGTTCATTCGATAAATATAAATAATGTCCTTAAATATCTTATCCTCTAAAATGTCCACCACGTACTTCAACTTTTCATTTATCGTAAAAATAAGACTGTTTAATTTTTCCGGAAACAACGTTTGTTTTTATTTATAATAAACACAAATGTTTTCAATTTTGAATTAAAAAAGAAAGAAATGAGAAAAGGTCCCAGAATCTTTTTAATCCAAACAATCGATCTAATATTGTATCACACGATCGACTAAATTATTATTAAAAATAATTAGTATAAAAATATTTTCCATATTTATGATTTTTAGAGAGCGTGTAAAGAGCACTAAAGACGTATTGAATATTATTTATTACCATTATAGACATCGAAATTTTGTAGGACTCTACAAGACGAGTCCTATTTCAGTTGGATTTCTTGGAGGCTACTCTTCCCTAAACCCTAATTCATGCCTATATAAAGGATATTAGTTGTCACTCCCCAAACTAGGGGGGCGCAACGGACACCCGATGCCTCACTTGATCGAGCCAACCAACACATACATAACAGAAATAAAATCATGAGGGCCGACAAGGCCACCATAATAACCTGTTGGAATAAGATAATTAGACTGGTGATGTCACAACAATAACATGACATAATGAAAGGGATGGCAATGCTAACTTAATTGATAAAGAAAAAGCAAGCCGACAAGGCTGCAACAGAAATATATATACAATAAGCTGACAAGGTTATAAATGGAAGCTGAGAAGACCTAACAAAGTATGTCCACAAATCTCTTCGAATAGTACAATCCAATTTGGTTGGGAAAAGTCCCTAACAACACCAACAATTTTATAAAAAGCTTAAGTATGCAAAACCTATAGACAACCAACAGCTCTAAGAGGAATGAGCTTACCGGCCTCAGCTGAGACAACACCCGTATTGCAAAGGCCGATCAGGACCTCTGTATGAACCTACAGCACGAATGCAGCATCCCCAGGCAATGGGACGTTATTATGAATGAAAATGTACTTCTATGAAAGGCGGAAAGTAGAATCATAAATGGCTACAATAAAAAGGGTAAAGATACCACCTAAATCTGAAACTCTGATAGCCTCTATGGCCGACATTCGACCTCATAATAATCAAATATGTATGGTATGCTCCTATATATATATATATATATATATATATATATATATATATATATATATATATATATATATGCAAATGCATGACATACCCAACCAAATGCTAGCAATGGCGGTCCCTTTCGGTAGCTAACCGGCATCATATTGCCAACCTGTGGCCATCTATACAATATATATAGTCTTCTGAAAAAATAGGCCCCTTACCTCTGATTATAGCTCGAAACATGCCATGTATGATATGAACTTTGAATGCACATATTAGGCCATAACAAGAACGTAGCCAATCTAGGCTCATCAATACTCTTATTCTCATAATTCCGTAATTACTTCCGTATAACATGAAAATGCCTTGTAGAACCTTGTATGCTTTTAAAACAGACCTGAACACTTGACTTAAGAAAGGTAACTTAGACCTGAGGCTTAAGGTGTTAAAGAATCTCAATGTAACTTCATCCAACTTTTCTACGACCATTTAGGCCTTTAAAATTCATAATAGACTCAACACTCTTAAATCGACTTCAACTTTGTAAAATAACCATTTAAGGACTCAAAAGGAGGCTGACATGCCTTACTTGATTTATGAACGACTCTATTTTGGTAATAGTATAAATCATTTTTCGAAACATGATTACTTGACAAGTATATAACCAAAAGAATGAAGTACAAAATTTCGTATGAATATAATTTTCAAATAACATGTTCATAAAAAACATCCGCAAAAGAGTGAATGATTTAACAACCCCCTTAGATATAACATACTAATCTCCATCATTTAGCTTCACTCTTAAAACAATAGCTTGCTAATAGACATAAGGAATAAGAAACTTTATGGAACATAACTTTAACCGTCAAACATACTTCACAATAGTACAAGTACAATAATGATATGATAAATTCAAGAAATAAGATTAGCTGACGTCCCAATGCCCTTCAAAGAGGGTCTTCTTAGCAAGGAAATAGTAAAAACAATTTATTTGTTGATTTGTAATTTCTAGAATTCATGCGATATAAAAAGAGAATTTTTGCCTTAACATACCTTGAATGTAAGTTCAATGACTTGAAGTAAAAATTTTGAAGATTAAAATTATCGAAGGCAATTGTTGGTCTTTTTGAAATAATTCTTTGGAGACCAAAATTGAGATTACTCAGGTGAGATATCCATTTGAACATAGTATGAGAAAAGAACCTAAGGTCTATTTCAGTGAACACAAGCACCTAAGGTCTATTTCTGTGAATTCAAGAAAAGCATAATTACAAGCTTGTTTCCATACTTTAGGCCCGAGAATGTCATGACCCAAAATGGGTCATGAGTGGTACCCACACTTAACCTCCAAGGTGGGAGAACCAACAATACAACCCCAACTTATAAAGGTGCGATAATAATGTGGAAGATCAAACCTTATTAAAGTAAGAAAAAACAATCGACTAGAGTCTACTACATACTATTCCCCAAAATT
Source organism: Solanum dulcamara (assembly GCF_947179165.1). Lineage (NCBI taxonomy): Eukaryota > Viridiplantae > Streptophyta > Magnoliopsida > Solanales > Solanaceae > Solanum > Solanum dulcamara. Next base: position 23,599,003 of record NC_077242.1, read on the forward strand.
TGAAATTCATCACATCAACAACATGTAATTCTAAAGTACTAAGTCTGAAAATATCAAATGCTAGAATAAAAGAAATAACATAGCACGTGTCCAAAAATTAAGAACATCATGTCATGACTGAGAGAATCCAACACGAGCTAGAAGGAATAGCTCACCCTGGAATCTGATGTGTTGGACACTGGCTATAGCTGAGGTCGAGTTGAAGTTGATGGAACACTCGTTGCACTCCACAAAATAAAACAAAGAAACATACAAGTAGGGCTAGTACAGGACAACATGTATTGAGTAGGTATCATCGGCTGACTTGAAATAGAAATCAATAGGCATAAAGTAATAGCAAGAAATCAACTATAGCACTTAACATATGGAAAACAACAAGATCAAGTGGCAACACAACGAAACAAGTACGTAATCAATCAACAATATTAAGAACACACATGACGACTTAGGCCTCCACACCAGTCTTTTGAGAAATAGGTTATTTGAGATTGAGTATATTAAGTCACTTAATTTGTTTTTCTTTAATATTATCATGTCGGAACGTGACACCCAATCTAATAATATCATTTCGGCTCGTGACACCCGATCCTATAATATCATGTCGGCTTGTAATACCCGATCCAAATATATCGTATCGGCTGGTGACACCTCATCCAAGTATATCGTGTCGGTTCGTGACATCCGATACAAATATATCATGTCAACTTGTGACATCCGATTCAATTCTATCGTGTTGGCTCGCGACACCCGATCCAAATATAATTAATTCATCATTCTTTATTATCACTTTTCACTTCATTAACAATAATTTATCAAGTCTTCTTTATTCAAGGCATCACTTTTGATAGAGCAAGTTCAAGATTATGGATTTCATGGTCTTGGATTGTAGACCAATCACAACAACGTATCAACCATCCAAATCACAACAACTAAATGCATGAAAATTTTCACAACATTACTCAATGACTATCAATCTCTATTAAGAGTCTCTCTATGATATAGAATAAATCATAACCTATCTCAACTGAAGAACCAAAGTCATACAAGCTAATTCACCAATGTTTTTCCTTTTCTCAATGCCTCCGAATGTTTCTAATCTATCAAATTTCTAATATTCGTAAGCAAATGAATCCGTAGACACCCATATTACTATATGTCTAACTTAGACCCAAAAGCTCACTCAAATCTATAATTAATTCCTAAATTTCAAACCTAGGGTTAAATCTTAATTCCTTCAATTAGTACAACTCTAATAGTGTTTATATAATATAATATAACCAATATTTAATTATCTATATCAATATATAAAAATTTGAATTATAATTTGATAACCAAATAAATTAAAAATCACACCCGCTAATTTATGAAAGCATGAACTTGCACTGCGAACACAAATAGGATACCGAATCTTAATCTATTAGAAATCCATTACATATATAATTTCAAATGATTGGCTAATCAGATGTCAATCATTGGCATCATTAACCAATACAGGGCATTAAAAAAATTATCCCCTCCCCCTAAGCTTGAAAAGACCACGATCTGTGAGGATTTGCAGATTCAATTTGCTTGCAAGTTTGATTCTTTTTTCTCCTCACTCCTCAATACAATATAATAACATGGACCATATGAAATTAAAGCGCTATAGGGTGGCTACCTGAAGCTTTTGGTTGTTCCTTGTTCGGTGTTGCCGCATAAGGTTAGTTTTCGTCTTCCCTTTCTCTTTTCTTTTCTTTTCTTTTTTAAAATAGTTATGTACTAAAAGTGATAAATTTTATTAATTTATGTTAATAAGTAAAGTGGTATAATATATTAATTAAATTATCACTTTAGCTCATCAATTAAATTAATTATCTAAAATTACTTTTCAATTAAATAATCGTATTTATCAAATAGTTCAAAATATCCATTAAAATTTATGAAATGATTTTTTTATAAAATGAGAAGTTCTAATATTCTAAATGACCTACGATTCGTTACGGAGAGATTCTTGGTTAATTGCTGAAGTTTAGAGAAAACATCCACGGTGAAAGAGAGAGTTATTAATTCATCAGTTTAGATTTTTGGAGTTATCTTTTAAAATGATATATAAACAAACACGTGTATGGCTTCGAGACCAAACGTTTTGTCCATTTAAGTTGCTAAGAATTATTATATAAGGCATATCATTGAATATTTTAATCATTAGTAAATAGACCATTACAGACCAACATATAAAAGAAACAATTTTGATAATTAAACATGATACATTTTATAATATAACTAACCATAAGAGACCGTGTTAGTACGAGCTCAATTTATATTATTTTTTTCTCTAGATTTATATGATATTGAAAATTATTTTTTTATATTTTTAAAATTTTTAAATTGATAGTTATTATGATTTATACATTTTATGTCATTTTAATTAATATATATTATTTATTTTGTTTCATTTTATGTCACATCAAAATTTTATTTGTCTTTTAAATATTTTAAATTATTAATTAATGTGGTTTATAGTACTTTTTACATAAACTTCAAATAATGTATGTTACTCTCTCTGTCCCAATTTATGTGGCACCGATAAAATTTCAAGAACCATTTAGATTTTGTCTCTGTCTTTTTTTAAGTTGGTAATTATTGTGATTTATTATACCTTTTACATCATTCCAACTAATAGATGTTACTTCCTCCATCTCAATTTAATCTTCAGACTGAACCGAAAAATCACAAAATGCAACACAACAAGGGGGTCGTTAGACCGTAGCTTACGCGAAGGAAGGATTGACAAATCTATAGTGACGGGTCTATTTTCTTCTAGGCGAGCTGTGAAGCTACTTTTTCTTTCTTTCATTCCATCTGTCTTGCTTGATTTGTTAAACAGGGTGCTTTGATAAGACTGTTCCGCAGAGAGTTTCTATGATGGCCCCAAAACACACCCATTTTTCAATCGTAGAGAGACTTTTCAATTGCGAGCTACGATTAGAGCTCAATATATACTAGTGTTATTCCGTGAAATAACTCAAATTTCAAATCATTCACTTGCCGTTGCGCGCTAGCAGTTACTCTTCAGAGATATGGAACTCCAAGCCGATCAACAGATCCCAGGAGAGTTCAAGAATTTCTTCCTTCGTCGGAGCAGAAGGTAGAAATCTAGTGAATATGTCTTTAAAATGAAGAATAAGATAAATAAAGAAATAACTCACCGGACCCAGGAAATATCCAATCCAATAAATTAAAATATTAATTCAAGAAAGCGATAGATGAACGGAGATAGATAAAAAAATCACTTTATATCAATGCAATCGCATAAAATATTATGCATTTTCCGACCAAAAATATCCTTTTTTTAAGGATAAACGATGCACTTTTCAAAAAAATATGAAACATCACTTATATAACTTGTTTTTTCTATTTTCACTAGAGGGTTATTATCTTTAAAGAATATATTTTTTAAAAATATATTCTTTTTAACTTTTTAATTAGTCGAACATGAAAAAATTGAACTACTTCAAGAAACATGTTGGGCCAGAGCGTCATGTTGAAAAATGTGGTGTACCTAACATATATTTTGGATTATTAGTCACAAAAGTTACAACTACAAGACAAGGATATATAGAATTATTTTCTTGCATTATTTGCCACATATATTATTACATTGTCAGGCAGTTGGACAAATAATGAAGTAGGATCAGCTGGGCAAATTAACAAGTATAGAGCTATTTATTTTGCTAAATTTATAAGCTGATCAATATATTTATTAAATATTAAATATATTTATGAGCTAAGTGATTATAAATCAAATCAACCAAAAGTAATTTGCTTATAAATACTTTTAATTCAACCAGTGTTTTATTTTATTATTCTACAAAATCTTTTGTTAATTCTCATAATATTTTATACAAGATAAAATGTAAAACTCTATCTCCACTTCTAATTCATTCTTTCTTGTTTTCTTTGTAAAGATACTTTTAAATTTATAATTTATTTTTAAAATAATAATAAGACTATTTCAATCATTTTAACAATAAAAGGGGGGGGGGGGGGGGGAGGGAATTGGCTCTTTACTACCCAACGAGGAACTTCTGTCATTCATTATAAAAATGACAGTTTTACATTATCGCCGTGGTAAAAGTGGGTATTTATGCCCTTAATGGACTAAACCATCACTAGTTCCTTTTTCATACTGATCCAACCCTATGATTCGTGACCGATTCAAATCCCAAATTATATCCAATTAAATTCCTATTTTTCAATGGAGGACAAAAGTGTTCCTCGTCAAATAGTAAAGGGACAATTTTTGCCCTTTTTCGTCTCTTTTAAAAAGATTTATCAACATCAACAGTACTGTATTATCAATTTTAGAGATCTTCATCCGATTTAGCTTCATAACATTAACCTTTTTTTATGATTTACAATATCACGTTTCTCTCTCGTATCATTTTTCTCTTTATAATAATTCTATTTATATATTAATCATAAATATAAAAAAAAATTCAAAATGATGAATTTCCCTTTATTAATATACTAGAAAAGGGGAAGCCCGAGCATTGAAATTGGTAATTTTTATTTATGGTACTTTTAAGTTTTTAAATACAATGATAATTTTTTTCTATTATTAATATTAACGATCTAACATTAATATTAGAAATCAAAAGTAATTCATAGATAAAAAGATCGAAAAATAAAATAATCACACGTATTACATAGTTAATAACAATAAAACATGAATGAATTTTGGACAATTGAACCAAAAATTTAAACCTAAAACATCATGGATATTTGCTAACTTAATTAAGTAGTACTTATTTAACATGATTTTTTTATGATAATGTAAAAATTCATCTGTCACGATCCAAATCGAGGGCCTAGATATGACATGACAAATGAGGAACCCGAAAGTACCTCAAACAAGTCTCTTAACATTCTTTTAGCCTTTCATAGGTAATGACAATAAATAAACAAGCGAAAATTATAATAGTAAATCTTCAACTTACATATGTCCAACAATACCTCTAATTTTTAGATTTAATAGGGCTAAGACAAATTCCTAACTCACCCTCAATCATAATAGAAAAAATGTCATAGTAAGTGTCTAAAGATCTCAACATATCATAAGTTTGAAATATAAAGGAGTATTGTTCCTGAAACATGGGAACTCACCAAAAGTAGCCTTCAAACGAAATCTTAACTAGCCACGTGGAGGAGAAGGAGGAGGAGCACCGGTCCCTACATGGTGATATCATGTATGCAAAAGAGGATGTGTTAGTACTTTGAATGTACTACGTATGTAGACATGCATTACAAAGTAAAACATTTAGGACATTTATAAGATAAAGTACATAAATGAGTGCATGCATGAGTAATCAAGTGTCACACCCCGAGAGGGTACCCTAGACGTGACCGGCACTCGAAAATTATTTCTGGCCTTCAAGCGAACCACCTGATTCAGCCACACTATCTTTCAATCACAATCACTCAATGAAGGACTCCATCATAAACATATCATCTCATATTAGAGGGGACAGAGGCCAAACACTATCAACCCAACAAAACAAATATAATAAAACTCCTCAAAATGACAGTCCAACCTCCCCACACTCTAGTCTATGAAGCCTCTATCAAAGTCTAGGAGGTGCCAATGACAAGCCCATGGCTACCAACAATCAAAATAAAGGAAACGACAACAAAACTATACAAGAAAGCTCAACATCCTCCGACAACTAGGAGGACTCACCAACTGGCTGGGAGTGTATGTGGATCTTCAACGGAGCGCCGGTTGATGATCTCTAGTACCTATCGCTGCATCATAAAATGATGCAGTCCAAATGGCATCAGTACATGGAATGTACGAGTATGTAAAATGGCCGAATGAAACAATATCAGGAGGGACCAAATCAACTCGGGAACTTTAATTCAGAAAGAAATACAACTCAACAAGCATCCTAAGTCTAAACAAGAATATAGCTTAGACGGGACCAAATCATATACAATCAGACTCGGAGTACTACCAAGACCTATGTGGGAGTTTCTCTCATCCGACAGTCATCACTTATGAGCCAGTGAGAGTATAACAAGACGACGTTGTTGCCGCGTCCATTCATACTTTGCCAGAGTATGAACGAATCAACCAATCATGGATCCAATCCAACCAAGTCCTATAATGTCAGGATAATAATTTTGGGGAAGCATCCGACTTTAACGGTTCAATCTCCTCCTACATTTGGAAACGTAGTTATTGGATTCGAGTATGGACTGTACTCTTGCCCAATTCGGTGCTCGATACTCCTCCCAAGACTCAATGCTCATAAAACTCCATCCAATCAACTCAATTAAATCATATCGACAAGTCTCATTTCAACCTTGTCAACTCATCAACTCTATCACAATCACACATCTCATAATTATATCTTTCAAAAGAAATTTAAATGCACATTTATAGCAACATATAGACATAAACAATCATTTCCTTCATCCATTTGATTAATCTTTGAGACTCATCACAACTTCAAGGCTTTAAATCGACACTTCAAAATAAGCAATATTTTAAAGAAAAATAACATCATTTATCATAATCTACATAGTTAACAAGATCAATCGAGCATATTTAACAACTCATCTTCATCAACTCATACTCACATAAAGGCTCTTTTTAGAAGTTTCTTGACTCAACCTCATCAACCTAGAAAGAATCAATTTAATAGATGACAAGACTCATTCGATCATAACCCTAACAAGAACTCCATTTCTATGGACATTTATTCTCAAAGAAGGTATAGGGCACATGGGTGGACTCAACCCATGTTTTAAATAGCCTTACATACCTTAGTGAAGAATTGAAGAAAACCTTGTTGTTGGGTCTTCAATGGGAAGCTCGAAGTCTTGAAGCTCTTGAAACAAATCCTTGTTAGAAATGGAGAAGAAGAAGAAGAAGAAGAAGAAGAAGAAAAAGAAGAAGAGAGGATTTTCTAGGGCTTTTCTAAAGAGAGAGAGGGGCTGAAAATTATGTTCCCAAATGCTCAAACATGATACATATATAATTTGGGACAAATTCCCAAATTGCCCCCTCTCAAAAGTTCTAAACAAAATAGGCTAAAACGCTCCTAGCACGATAGTGGCGCGTCGCGCCATTGCAGCGCCAGGTCGATTACGCCTAAAAACCTGCACATCTGTTAGTGGCGCGCCGCGCCAAGGACCAAACTACTGAGGCACATTCTTGGCGCGATAGTGGCGCATTGCGCCCTTACAGCGCCAAGGCCATATTTTTGGGGTTCTGGAAAATTAGCTTGAAAAACCCTGCACATCTAGTAGTGGCGCGCCGCGCCAGGGACCAAACTACTGAGGCATGTTCCTAGCGCGATAGTGGCGCGTCGCGCCACTGTGGCGCCAAGCTTACTTTTTCAGCAATTGCAACCCAGGCCTAATACTCTTGTCGAGCTAGTTCGTCTTAGGATCGTCATATCTTTTGACTCCGAACTCCAAAAAATACATTCTTGGTGGCGTTAGAAAGAAGACTCGACGACCTTTAATTTAATAGGTCATGGGCCACCCAAATTTTCATCTTTCAAAAGGTAGGGTCGTTAGAATTCGACCCCTTATACGAACTCATCCTAAAACTTAGCCACGACGAACCTTTTGGACTTAGCTTGGTCCTAGGGGTCCTTTGTGACCCCACATCACCTCCAACACTCTTCAATTACTCAAGGAATCATCTTAACTCAAGCAAATACTTCACAATAAATGAGTTCGACCCTACACATATACAAGAAAGGTCCGAATCTTAGGAAACAATTTTGGGGGGTGTTACAATATCTCCCTCTTAAGATCATTCGTCCTTGAATGACGAGTAAACCAAGAATGGAATTCGAGGTACAATTCATAATCAGAATTCGGTCATTCAACTAATCAAATTCTCAAACAAATTACCAATCAAGCTTAAAATGCACAAATGAATTCAAGTCAAGGAAATGGACATTACCTTCAATATTCTCATCGGTAGGCACGAATAGATGTGGATATTTAGATTTCATATCTTCCTCCGCTTCCCATATGGCTTTCTCAACAAATTGATTTCTCCACAAGACTTTGACTGAGGCAATCTCTTTGTTCCTCAATTTGTGAATTTGGCAATCAAGAATTTGGATCGGAACCTCTTCATAGGACAAGCTATCCTTAACTCCAATACTATCAATGGGGACTACCAACTAGGGATCGCCCAAGCATTTCTTCAACATCGAGACATGAAATACCAGATGGATGGCGGCTAGCTCCGAGGGTAACTCCAATTCATAAGCGACACTCCCTATCCGCCTCACAATCTGGTAAGGACCAATGTATCGAGGACTAAGCTTCCCCTTCCTTCCAAACCTTATGACACCCTTCATGGGTGACACTTTCAAATACACCCAATCATCCACCTCAAACTCTAAGTCTCTTCTCCTCACATCGGTGTAAGATTTTTGGCGGCTTTGGGCTGTCTTTAGCCTATCTTGAATAACCCTCACCTTCTCCATGGCTTGGTGAACAAAATTAGGCCCAATCAACTCAACTTCACCAACTTCAAACCATCCAATTGGCGATCTACACCTCCTCCCATACAAAGCTTCATAAGGAGCCATTTGAATGCTTGCATGATAGCTATTATTATATGCAAACTCTATGAGAGGTAAGTGATCATCCCAATTTCCCTTGAAGTCAAGCACACATGCCCTCAACATATCTTCCAATGTCTGGATGGTGCACTCTGCTTGGCCATCTGACTGGGGATGAACGGTCGTACTCAAGTTCACCCTCGAACCCAGTCCCTTCTGGAAGGATCTCCAGAATTAGGAGGTGAATTGAGCTCCTCTATCTGAAATGATAGACAAGGGAACCCCATGCAATCTGATGATCTCCTGTATAGATAACTTTGCATAATCTTCTGCGGTATTAGTGGTCTTAACTGCCAAGAAATGGGCTGATTTCGTCATCCTATCCACAATCACCCAAATAGAATCATGTTGCTTTTCGGACCTCGACAAACCTGTGATAAAGTCTATGTTGATCATCTCCCACTTTCATTCCGGAATGTCTATATTTTGAGCCAAGCCACATGGCATTTGATGCTCAACTTTCACCTGTTGGCAATTCGGACACTTGAAAATGAATTTCGCAATATCTCTCTTCATCCCACTCCACCAATAGATTTCCCTCAAGTCATGATACATTTTTGTAGAGCTCGGATGAATAGAGTATCTGGAACTATGCGCTTTGGCCATAATTCTCTCTCGAACATCACCGACATCAGGTACACACAACCTATTTTTGTACCTTAACACACCATCTCCCTCTTTGGTAAAAACCATCACCTCTTATTTATGAACAACTTCCTTCAATTGGAGGAGGACGGGATCCTGATCTTGTTTTTCTTTTACCTCCGTCACGAGTGAGGATGCAGCCCCATCCTGCACTTTAACTCCACCTTCATTGTTTTCTTCAAGACTAACTCCCAATCGGGCTAATCTGTGCACCTCTTTAGCCAATTCTTTCTTTCCCTCCTCTATATAGGTAGTGCTACCCATAGACAACTTGCTAAGAGCATCAGCAACAATGTTAGCTTTACTTGGATGGTAGAGGATGCTCATATCATAGTCCTTGAGTAGCTCGAGCCATCTTCTTTGCCTCAGGTTGAGTTTCTTCTGGCTGAAGACGTATTGTAAACTCTTGTGATCGGTGAACACATCAACATGCACTCTATACAAGTAGTAGCGCCAAATTTTAAGGGCAAATACCACAGCTGCCAGCTCAAGGTCATGAGTTGGGTAATTCCTCTCATGAACCTTAAGCTGTCTTGACGCATAGGCTATCACCTTCCCCCTCTGCATCAGTACACAGCCCAAACCAATTCTAGATGCATCACAATAGATCACAAAACCCTTTGTTCCCTCAGGCAAAGTCAAGACAGGAGCAATGGTTAGCTTGGTCTTCAATTTCTGGAAGCTCTTCTCACAAGCATCGGACCATTGGAACTTAGCCTTTTTTTGGGTCAGCTTAGTCAATGGTGATGATATGGATGAGAATCCCTCTACAAACCTTCGATAATAGCCGGCCAAACCTAAAAAGCTTCTTATCTCCGTTGGGGATGTGGGTTTGGGCCAATTCTTTACAACTTCAATCTTCTAAATGTCAACCTGAATACCATCTTCAGATACAATATGGCCAAGGAAGGCCACTGATGCAAGCCAAAATTCACATTTGGAGAACTTTGCATACAATACCTGGTCTCTCAAAGTTTGTAGGATGACTCTAAGATGATGGGCGTGCTCCTCCTCATTCTTGGAGTAGACCAAGATATCATCTATGAATACAATTACAAACATATCAAAATATGGTTTAAACACTCGATTCATGAGATCCATAAAAGCTGCGTGGGGCATTTGTCAATCCAAAGGACATGACCAAGAATTCAAAGTGGCCATAACGAGTCCAAAAAGCAGTCTTTGGAGTATCACACTCCCTCACTTTCAACTGATGGTAGTCGGATCTTAGGTTTATCTTTGAGAAATAAGTGACACCCTGAAGTTGCTCAAATAAGTCATCTATTCTAGGGAGAGGGTATTTGTTGTTTATAGTGACCTTATTTAGCTGCCTGTAATCAATGCACATTCTAAGGGACCCATCTTTCTTTCGCACAAATAGGACGGGAGCACCACATGGCGAGACACTCGGCCTAATAAATCCCTTATCTAGCAAGTCCTTCAACTGTTCCTTCAACTCTTTCAACTCAGTCGGAGCCATTCTATATAAAGGAATTGAGATAGGCTGGGTATCAGGAAGAACGTCAATCCCAAAGTCGATCTCTCTATCCAGAGGGACTCCATGCAGATCTTTGGGAAAAACATCGAGAAACTCATTGACAATTGGGAATGACTCGGGGGATGGAGACTCAACATTATCGTCTTTCACTCGGATAATGTGATAGATACACCCTTTTGAGATTAGATTCTTGGCCCTAAGGTAAGAAATAAACTTACCCCTAGGCATAACAGGACCACCCTTCCATTCTATGACAACTTCATTTAGGATGTTGAACTTAACAATTTGAGTCCTACAATCAATAGAGGCATAACAGACATAAAGCCAGTCCATGCCAAGGATCATATCAAAATTGACCATATCCAACTCAATTAAGTTGGCCAAGGTATCTCTGTGATGAATTGAGATATGTGGATCGGGCCATCGTTCCTCGGCATTATTATGTAATATACGGATCGGGCCATTATACCTTGGTATTATTATATGATATACAGATTGGGCCTTCGTACCTCAGCATTATTATATGAGGCACGGATCGGGCCGTCCTTCCTCGGCATTATTATACGATATATGGATTGGGCCATCGTTTCTCAGCGTGTGCTTGCTAGATACATGGATCGGGTTGTACATTCCACAACGCTAATGGTACATATGTGCTTATGATGACAGCATGATGTAGTTGTTACACCGAGTCCCCGAACGGGCCGGTTACAATACGTGATGATAGTATGTATGACTTTATTTTATAAGATGTAGGTACGGTAGATGGCTAAATGTTATACTTGTCCCATGCATCCCTATTGCAATTGTAATTTCTTTATAATTTTTTATACTTACATACTCAGTACATATGTCGTACTGACCCCCTCCTTTCGGGGGGACTGCGTTTTATGCCCACAGGTACAGACACAGGTTTTGGGAGTCCGCCAGTTTAGGATTCTGCTCAGCCAATTTGGAAGAAGCTCCATTGTATCGGAGCCTAGTTTTTGGTACTGATCCTTGATGTATATATTTGCTTTTATTTATTCAAAGGTACGGCGGGGGCCTTGTCCCACCATATGTTATCATCACTTCTCTTAGAGGTCTGTAGACATGGGAGTGGGTTGTGTATATATATGTGCTCAATCGTGTCTGTATGATTTATGTTTAGGGTGTTTCCTCTATCGTGGCAGCCTTATCGTCTCGCGTGTATGTATATAATGGGATGATCCCACATGCTATATAGCCTCATCGGCTTAGGTGTTATGCTGCCTAAATGATAAGTTGTGGCCTCTCAGGAGACAGGTTAGGCCAATATGCGATCATGCAACAGATTTACTTACAGTTATAAGGGGTATATGCGAGTGTCCAACTTGGACACCCGTCACGACCTAGGGGGTGGGGTCGTGATAATTTTGCATCAAAATAAACCAATAATCATTAGTTTAATCATTATTCATGCTATTAAGTAGAAATAAGAATTGCCCATAAGAAAATCTTATTTGAAATCAAGAGATTTAGTTAAAAAAGTTTTGGACTCCATGGGTGGAAGAACCCATTGATAAACACCCACATACCTTAGAGTAAAGTTTAAAGAAAATAAACATAATTTATCATATAATCAAAATACTTTAGACATGAGAGTGGAAGGAATACTCTCATTGATGCCTTACATACCTAAAATCCGAAGCTTTACTCAGAATTGAAGGACTTAATGAACACTCTTGAATCCTAACCTTTTATCCTCGCTTGAGCATTTTGTGTACTATACGGAGTATATGAATCACCAGAATAGTATTTCTATACTATTAAGAACTAAAACTATATTTTGAGAATGAGTAAAGAAGTGTATAGACAGAAGAGTTGCTTGAGAAAGCTTAATGAACAAAATGATGAAATAAGATGGGTATTTATAGGTGTGAAGGAGGGACCTAACAATAATTAAAATAATTATAAATAAAAATTTAAAAATTTAATAGAGGATTGTGATCTCATGTATGATGTCAAATGGAGGACTATTGATGTCATGGGTGATGTCAAATGGATCTAGATCGTTCTTCTATGGTTGGTGAGATGAATCTTTTTTTTACGGAATACCCTTTTTCGGAGCTATGTTTGAACAAGATAACTTCCTAATTATGATTTCATGTCTACATATGAAATGTAGATCTAGAAGTATTTTTTCATGTCGTTCAAGAATCAACTGATTTGGAGCATCCTATAGTGAGATATGATATTTTTCTACAAATACTTCATTTTGTTACAGCATTAGGTCTTGCAAAGATTAATGTATTTGACCTACTTAGCCTTCGAATCTTAAGTTATGGTCTTCACAAAAGTATTCTTATCATTTATATCTATTTTCCGTAACTTTTGTAGATAATGATGTTGGGTTATTCACAAATTTGAATCACCTAAGTTAGACCATCCTATGAAAATGTATGCCCAAAATACAGAAGCAGTATCATTTTCGTCTAGAATTGAAACACTATATACAACATTTTTATAGGGTGTTACATTATCTCCCTCTTGGAAATATTCGTCCTCGAATGAGATAAGACTTAGCTTGAATAGAGTAGAGTGTAAACCAACAACCCATCATTAATGCAATAGTGCAATTTAAAACATCGTTTGAAACATATTACTTAATTTTGCATGCATATGACAAGAAAAGTTGAAATGCAAGGATTCATGTAATTGAGCAAGGAAAACTTAATACCTTAGGCTTGAGTAAAGGGAAAAAGATGAGGGTATCACTTAATCATATCTGCTTCTGCTTCTCATGTAGAACTTTCTACTTGTTGATTCCTCCAAAGGACTTTAATAAATGCAATTTCGTTGTTCCTCAATTTCTTAACTTGCCATTCAAAATTTCAACCACGACTTCTTCATAGGTCAAGTTTTCTTCAACATTCACTACTCCCAAAGGAACAATGAAACAAGGATCACCCACACATTTTCTCAACATATACACATGTAACACTGGATGAACCATGGCTATTTTCAATGGCAACTTCAACTCATACGCAACCTTGCCAACACGTCTCACAATTCTATAAGGCCCTACATACCTAGGGCTCAATTTCCCTTTCTTACCAAATTGAACGACACCCTTCATGGGTGAAACCTTCAGATACACTCAATCATCCACATTAAACTCAAAATCCCTTCTTTTAGTGTCGGAATAGGACTTTTGATAACTTTTAGCCATCTTCAACCTTTCTCTAATGATCTTCACCTTCTCTAAAGCATCAAGTACCAAATCAGGGCCCAACAAGGTCATCTCACCTACTTCGAACCAACCAATCAGGGATTTACATCATCTCCCATACAGAGCCTCAAACGGCGCCATCTCAATATTTGAGTGGTAACTATTATTATAGGCAAACTCGATAAGCGGTAGATGATCATCCCAATTTCCTTTAAACTCCAACACACAAGCCCTTAACATATCCTCTAGTGTTTGAATCATCCTTTTGGCTTGCCCATCGGTTTGAGGATGGAATCTGGTGCTCAATTTTACCTTAGTACCGAGGTCCTTTTGAAACGATCTCCAAAAGTGAGAAGTGAATTGGGTACCAGGATCCGTAATAATAGATAACGGCACACCATGCAACCTCACCAACTCCCAAATATACAACTTGGCATAGTCTTCGGTACTATAGGAAGTCTTAATCGGTAGAAAGTGAGCTGACTTAGTCATTTTATCAATAATTACCTAAATCGAATCATGATGCTTCCGGGTATGAGGCAAACCCACTATAAAATCCATATTCACATCTTTCCACTTCCAAGTAGGGATTTCAATATCTTGGGTTAGGCCACCCAACCTTTGATGTTCGGCCTTCACTTGTTGGACACGAACCTTGTCATGTCCTTCTTCATGACACCCTACCAATAGAATTCTTTAAAGTCTCAGTACATTTTCGTCGAACCAGGATGAATAGAGTATGTAGAATTATAAGCCTCCACCAAGATCAAACTTCTTAGACTATCCACATCTAGAATACATAGCCGACCTTGGTAGTATAGCACCCATCTCCCCCTTGGGAAAAGACCTCTACCTTCTTTTCCTTCACTAAATTCTTTAACTCAATAAACGTCGGGTCAAGATCGTGTTTTGACTTAACATCCACCCCAAAGAGGCTTCAGACCCATTTTGAACAACCATACCACCATCATCAATACCACACAACTTCACCCCTAATCTAGCCAATCGGTGAACATCTTTCACCAAATCCCTCTTCCCTTCATCAACATGGGCCACACTTCCCATAGACATTCTACTAAGTGCATCGGCAATCATATTGGCTTTACTCGGATGATAGTGCACACTCATGTCATAGTCCTTAAGGAGTTATAGCCATCTAATTTGCCTTAGATTAAGGTCCTTTTGGGTGAACACATATTGAAGACTTTATGATCGGTATAAACATCCACATGCACCCCATAGAATTAATGCCGCCAAATCTTCAAAGCAAAAACAATGGTCGCCAATTCAAGGTCATGGGTAACGTAGTTACGCTCATGCACCTTTAGTTACCTAGAAGCATAGGCTATGAACTTGCCATTTTGCATTAAGACACAGCCTAAACCAATCTTTGAAGTATCACAATAAACCACAACCCTTCTAATCCTTTTGGTAGAGTCAAAATAGGAGCGGAGGTAAGTCGATCTTTCAATGTTTGGAAACTCTTCTCACACTCATCCGTCCATATGAATTTGACTTTTATTTTAGGTCAATTTCATCACAGGAGATAAGATGGAATAAAACCCTTCGAAGAACCTTCTATAGTATCCTGCTAGACCTAAGAAGCTCCTAATGTCTGAAAGAGACAATGGTCTAGGCCAATTCTTGACTACCTTTGTTTTATTAGGATCAATCTTGATCCCATCACCGAACACTACGTGATCAAGAAATGCCACCTCCTTCAACCAAATTTCACACTTACTAAATTTTGCAAAAAATTGCCTATCTCTCAACATTTGAAGCATAACTCTAAGTAATTCTTATGTTCTTCTTCACCCCAAGAGTAAATCAAAATATCATCAATGGAGATCACCATAAAAATATCAAGATAAGGTTTGAATACCCTATTCATCAAGTCCATGAACACCACCGGGCATTCGTCAACCCAAAACGCATCACCACAAACTCAAAATGACCATACCTTATTCGAAAAGCCATTTTGGGAATATCACACTCCCTCACCCTTAGTTAATAATAGCCAGACCGAAGGTCGATCTTGGAGGAGTGACTTGCCCCTTGTAATTGATTAAACAAGTCATTTATTCTAGGGATTGGGTACTTGTTCTTAATGGTCATCTTATTTAATTACCAACAGTCAATGTACATTCGAAGCGACCCATCCTTCTTTCTCACAAATAACACGCGAGCACCTTATGGAGAAATACTTGGGCCTTATGAACCCCTTTTCTAATAAGTCCTTTAATTATTCCTTCATCTCTTTCAATTCTGCCGGGGCCATCCGGTAAGGAAAAATAGAGATATGTTGGATATTGGGGAGGAGATTGATATCAAAATCAACTTTGGCATGCCCTACCAAATGAAAAGGAAGTCGTAGGAGCAAGTTAAGAGTTACAATTCCCCGACTCCATTCCTATTTATTTCCTTTCAAGAGGGACACCAGAAAGGTCATCAGGGAACTCATTGACTATGGAAACTGACTCAAGAGGAGGACTTTCGGAGTCTACATCCCTAACTCTCACAATGTGATAAATACAACCATTAACAATCAATTTTTGGGCCTTAAGATAAGAAATGAACTTACCTTCACTACCGAATCATGACCCTCCCATTCAATAACGGAGTCATTTGGAAATTGGAACTTGAATCGACAAGTCCTACAATCTATGGAAGCATAAGATTCATGTAACCAATCCATCCCAAGAATGACATCAAAATCTACCATTTCAAGCTCAGTAAGATCACAAGGAATAACTTTATGTAAGATAGACACGGGATAACCCCTATAGACCTTTCTAACAACACCGACTCACTAATACGGGTAGATACCAAATAAGGCTCTAATAACATTTTGGGTGACACATCAAACCTATTAGTAAGGAATGGAGTAACAAACTATAAATTTGCACTCGGATCTAATAATGCATACACATTAAAAGTAAAGACCTTTAACATATCCTAACGACATTGGGTGCGTCCTTAACCTCTTGTCTTCCATGCAAGGCATAAAAGCGAATGATGCATTGTCCACCTCCTTGGGCTTGTTGACCATGAGCAATTTGGCCTTGAGTCCTACCATCACCACCCCTACAATCCCTAACATGGTGGCCCAACTTGCCATACTTAAAGAATGCATTGGAACTTGCTAAGCATTCCCCTTTGTGAGTCCTTCCACACTTCTTGCAAGCGGGGAAAGTTTGAGCACCAACATTCTCTCTTGGAACCATTGGGTTAGAATCCTTGTCCTTATTGAACCTTGGAAGAGGATTATTGGTGGAACCTTGTCCCACAAACCGTTGCCCACCTTAGCCTTTGCCATTGTTACTATAACCAGACCTTTGAGGGTTAAACCCTCCACCATCCACTCTAGCCTTTTTGAACCCCATTGATCTATCTCTTAACTTTTCTTCATCAATTTGATCAGCGTAAGTCATTAACCGAGAGATGTCCATCTCTTTGACCAATATGGCCATTTTGCACTCCTTGGACACCAAGCTTGAGACACCGAAAATAAACTTGCTCATCCTAGCTCTTGGGTCAGAGACAATGAAGGGAGCATACTTTAACACCTTAATGAATTTGAGAGCATACTCCCTCACGCTCATACTTCCTTGATGGAGGTTGATGAAATCTTATATTTTGGCCTCCCTTAGTTCCAATGGGAAGAAGTGGTCTAGGAAGGTACCTTTGAACAGTTCCCATCCTATCGGCCCAATTTCTTCATCTCTTTCACCAACCCATTGTTCGTACCACACTCAAGCCACACATTTGAGTTGATAGGCCACTAGATCGGCCTTCTCATTTGGTGGTACATGCATGAAAGCCACAATTCAGTATACATCATCAATGAACTTTATAGGGTACTCATCTAGTTTAGAACCATCGAACTCGAACGGATTTATCCTTTGGAAATCTCGGATCCTAGAGGTCGGATTTTGTATTTGAGGAGGAGGAACACCTTGATTTCTTTGGTTGGCTACATCTTGAGATAATAACGTAATGATATTGCGTAACTCGGCATGGGTTATCCCTTTCTCATAATGTGGGGCATTGGGAATCAAAGGAGCTTAGTCCTCATTATCAACCGTTGCTCTTGGAGGTGCTCTTCCACGAGTCACGAAATAGGTTGTTAGTTAGAGGAAAGCTTAGGACACTTTAAGGCACGACATGAATTTAAAAGAAGTGAAAACTTTTCTAAATGCCCCATAGTCTCCTATTCATAGTTATGGCGTGCTTCAAAATCATGACCAAGATCCTATTTGATGCAGTATGTTAGTCTCCGAGGACCATTCAAAAACTTAGACTCAAACAAGTCTCTTAGCATTCTTTTAGCCTTTCATAGGTAATGACAATAAATAAACAAGTGGAAATCATAATAGTAAATCTTCAACTTACATATGTCATACAATACCTCTAACTTTTAGATTTAATGGGGCTAAGACAAGTCCCTAGCTCACCCTCAATCATAATAGAAAGAAATATCATAGTAAGGGTCTAAAGATCTCAACATATCATAATCTAGAAAGATAAATGAGTATTGTTCTCGGAACATGAGAACTCACCAAAAGTAGCCTTCAAACGAAAACTCAACTAGCCACGTAGAGTAGAACGAGAAGGAGCACAGGTCCCTATATAGTTATATTATGTAGGCAAAAGAATATGCGTTAGTACTTTAAATGTACTAAGTATGTAGGCATGCATTACAAAGTAAAATATTTAGGACATTTATAAGGTAAAGTACATAAATGAGTACATGCATGAGTAATCAAGTAGATATCATTTGAATCATACATATATGGATATATACATGCATGAGTAATCATGTAAATAACATTTGAAACGTTCATCTATGGGAAGTTGACTATAACCGACATTAAGACCATGTGAACTATTACATGGAATCCAATATAACCCCCTACATTGTCGGGGGAGTCTACTTGCCTAGGGTGAACTCTGTCAACTTTACATTTTAACTTTAAGGGCTTTCGTGGATCCATTAGGCTAAGCCTACAAGGGCTCCTATGTTGGCATATAGTTAATGAGATAAGGGGTTGCTACTAAGATAACCATACCGAATTCCACCTCAATGCTCCATTCGGTGCTAAATCAATCCCACAGAATAGTTTAATACTTCAAAATAATCATAGCATATAACTTGAGAATTCAAAACATCACATTTGGTGGAATAGCTCTTTAAAACCTTTAGTGATTCAAATATGCAAGAATCGTCCTTATAGTATAAAGAATCCATCATTCATAACATTTCATCATTCTTTTATTTTATAAGACTTCTTTTTTATCGTAGACATTATTTTCATAAACATTTATTTGGAGTCAAAGCTTTCAAGTCAAACTTCATTGAAAATATAGTAAAACTAGGTGGGTTTAAATCACTTCAACTTTCAAACATATATGTAAATAAAATTATGCATAAATACTTTAAAATCCATTAATTAAAAATCATGCTTTAAACAACCACCAATAAATTTCAAGAACCTTTAAAGAGCTAAATAGATAAAAATACTTGCAAACCATCAATTCATACATATGAAATCATTTTGCATCAAAATAGACCAATAATCATTAGTTTAACCATTATTCATGCTATTAAGTAGAAATAAGAATTACTCATAAGAAAATCTTATTTGAAATCAAGAGATTTAGTTGAGAGTTTTGGACTCCATGGGTGGAAGAATCCATTGATAAACACCCACATACCTTAGAGTAAAGTTTTTAAAAAATAAACATAATTTATCATATAATCAAAATACTTTAGGCATGAGAGTGGAAGAAATACTCTCATTGAAGCCTTACATACCTGGAATCCGAAGTTTTACTCAGAATCGAAGGACTTAATGAACACTCTTGAATCCTAGCCTTTTCTCCTCGCCGGAGTGTTTTGTCTACTACATGAGTATATAAATCATCGGAATAGTATTTCTACGCTACTAAGAACTAAAAGTATATTTTGAGAATGAATAAAGAAGTGTATAGAGAGAAGAGTTACTTGAGAAAGCTTAATGAATAAAATGATGAAATAAGGTGGGTATTTATAGGTGTGAAAGAGAGACCTAACAATAATTAAAATAATTATAAAGAAAAATCTGAAAATTTAATAGAGGATTGTGATATCTTGGGTGATGTCAAATGGATGACTATTGATGTCATGGTGATGTCAAATAGTTCTAGATCTTCTATGGATGGTGAGATGAATCTTCTTTTTACGAAGTACCCTTTTTCGGAGCTATGTTTGAATAAGATAACTTCATAATTAAGATTTGATGTCCACATATGAAATGTAGCTCTAGAAGTCTTATTTCGTGTCGTTTAAGAATCAAATGATTTTGAGCATCCTACAGTGAGATATGATTTTTCTTTTACAAATACTCCATTTCTTCACAACACCAGGTCTTGCAAAGATTAATTTATTTGACCTACTTAGCCTCCGAATCTTAAGTTATGGTCTCACAAAAGGTGTATGTAATGATATTGGGGTTATTCAAAAAATTGAAATACCTAATTTAGACCATCCTATGAAAAATTATGCCCAAAATACAGAATCAGTATCATTTCGTCTAAAATTGAAACACTATATACAACATTTTTAGGGGGTGTTACATCACTTATCTAAAAATACTGTATACTATGAATCAGAGAAAATATCTATTTAGGTTAAAAACATTATAATCAATTAAAGTTAACCAGTTAACCTTGAGAAAGAGTTGAACAAGTTGCTAGACGTAATTAATAGTGGATCGTTTGATAGCTATTCTTCTGGTTAGGAAGCATTAATACGATGTTTGATTTGAAATTTAGAAATACACATAATTAATATATGGATAAATTATAAAAAACAAGACAACCGGAAGCTGCTCAAGCAAGTAACATGACCGGAAGTTGCTGAGTTATTCTCTCATATATAAGTACTATACTATATACAAAAGCACCACTTTAGGTAACAAATTAGAATAACAGATGAGATAGAATTATCTTGACATATATTATATATTTAATATCCATTAAAATTTTAATAAATTATAAAACCTTCTAAAATACTTGCTAAGCAAATTTATCGTAACTTATAAAAACAATTTCATAAATATTTAAGACATTTTTGAAAGAAAGTTAAATTATATTTTAATCAAATTTCTAATTTAAAATTCGAGGTTCATGAGCACATGCAATGTTATAATAAAACTCTCAAATTTAGGCTAGTAAGCCTTCGACACGCTACGATGGACAAACGTAAATACCTGAGGTGTTACATTATATTCACTTGAAAGGCATCTAGAAAATTCCACAAATTCATGGAATATTCATAAATAGATCAATATATGCCAAACTCTTCTTGATAATCAAATAATTCAAGAAGATGTACAAATCCTTTCATTGAGATCAAGTTCAAGTTCAAATCATCCTAGCTAGTTCAAGAAATACGCCACTAACGACCCTCGAATCACGATGGAGATCAAATCCAAATCATTTTAATTCGAGAAATACGCCACTAACGGCTCTCGAAACAAGGAGAAAATCTAAGAAGAGAAGAATCAAGGGATAATCAGATTTGTATCCGCACCTTTTATCAATAAAATTATGTTTTTTTAGATTTTATATATGGTTAATTTATTTCTCATTTATTTAAAATGTGTTGCAAACCACCACCAACCAAATATTTCATTAATTAAGTAAAAATTCTCTCATATAGCCAAACCTAACGCTGCATAATCAATGTGGAGATCATCTTTTTAATCCCTCCAACTAAACAACCCATTGATAAATTTATAAAAAGACATGAGCTGGTGATCACACCTTTGTTTAATATGTAGCTAAATTACTACATATTAAATTTAGAGAGTGGCATCTGAAGTTGTCTCTAATTTTTAGAAAAATATCTAAAATTTGTGGGGGTTTATTACCCCATAGAATCATTTTAAATCAAAATAAATAAATATTTTTGATCCATTTTCACAACAAATATGTTTTGAGTTTGATAGGCTTTTGGACGAGTAAATAAACACTTCCACCAATGTAAAAATGTCATGTGGCACTACCAATATGAATTTACTTCTTTAATAAAAGATCCACTTTCCATTTTCTCCAAAACCTCTATTGATAGATGTTGAAGAGCTTTTCATCTACAATCAAATAAAATAATCTCCATCCTCAACGAAATTTTCATCCAGCTTTACTAGCTTCAATTTTATTTTATTTTTATTTAAAAGTTATGAAATCAACTAATTTGCAAATTAAATCTTGAAAGTGCAATATAATTGTAAACAAATTTCAACACTAAATCAGTTAAAAAAAATATCCAAAGTTAAATCAGTCTTAAACCAACACTATATACACATGAATAATAGATAACACAAGAAGAAAATAACAACAAATCACTATAAAGATGACTTTTCAAAAAATCTTCTTTCAAGAAACTTTGATCAATGTATCTTCCACGTCTACAATTCATACCTTTTGAATACTACTATATTAAAAGAACTTTCTTTTAATCAAAATTTTCATTCAAATCAAGAAGTCATTAACATGTGAGTCTTCACTTATTCGTTTTGACTCCATAATTCAAGAAATTATCACCGCAAAACAAATTTTGACTATTGAAATGCTTTAGGGTTTTGATCATCAAATAGAGAGAGTAGAATGAAAATCTAAAAGGGGTTTAGGGTTAAATGGAGAGAGTCAAAATTCAAATGTGAATGGGTCAGAATTTTATCCGATTTTTACTAAATGGATTGAAAAAAAAAATTATATTATTAATTGGGAGTGAGACACACGCTCAAATATTAAGAATACAAGTTTTGCAAAAAGTGTGTATTTATTGTGATTTGAAATATTCCGTGGAATAATAGAACGCACACAAAATTAAGATGTCTTTTTGAAAATTTGGAACAACTTGAGATGTTGATGTTACTATATGTCTATTCTCTTAAATTTATAAATTATTATTTCTACTTCTCACGTAGACCATGGTTTAATATGTAGCTCAATTAGTCTTCTTCTTTGCTTTCTACGTCATCGATCACTATTTGGGAGCGCTCCACTAAATAACTTTTTTTTTGTGGCTATTTTTATATTGTATTTAAAAAATGAAAAAAAAGAAAAGAAAGGACAATTCAAAATAGGATATTCCCATATTAGGTAAGAGTAACTAATTTCAAACTTCCAAACAGATTCCATAACAAAACATTAAGGTCATCCAGTACGCCATGCTGTTCATGTATGCAAGCACGCCAACGCATATAATCCCACTTGAAGATTCTCCCATAAGATTGTTTCAACAAGTTTCTCCAATTTTACTCACTTAAATATTTACCCGGTTCAAGTTTGAATCTAGATATGAAGGAAAAAAATGTTTTGGTAGGAAGCCTTCTAAGGTTCATACGCGATACAAATCTAAATTACTCGAATTTCGATATAAATAATGTACACCAAAATCAATAAGAAACCAAATAAATAAATAAATAGAAAAACCTTTCAGAAACATCAAATATTAGGCTTCAAAAAAGACTTCTTAGATACAGTTTCACTAATTATAATTCACATCTACACTTTAATTTGCTACGCATTTATATTTTTCACAGATTTCAGAGAAAAAAATACAAAAATAAACTGGTTGTATCAAAATAAATACATATTAGAAGGAGAGAAACGAGCGAGATCGAGAGAGGGAGAAGAGGGGTGAGCGAGATCGAGAGAGGAAGGAGAGATGATTGTATTTTGTATTTATTTTGCATTGTATTATGTATTTATTTAATGCATAACTGTTTTATATTTTGTATTAATCGTATTTGAAATACAACGAATACAACTATATTCATCCTTTCTTTGATTGGATTGTTACATGATACATTTGACAGAGAAAATGAATGTATATTATATTCGTATGAATACAAATACAATTGATACAAAATATAAATATAATTTTTCGAATACAATTGATATAAAATACAAAACTCTCACCTATATTTTATTGAATACAATTGCTACATAATACATTTGAATGAATTCCTTCTTATTAGCAAGAGAGAGAGAGAGAAAGAGAGAGCGAGAGAGGGGGGAGAGACAAGGGAGAAAAAGAGTTTGCTATACAAACAACGTATAATGATTTTTTGTAATTTTTTAAAATTATATTTGTTTTTCATAAATATGTTGATATTTTTGCCTTATTCCATAATTTTTCCAAAAAAATAATAGGGTCAATTACTTAAATAATATATTATATAGCATTAATTATGAGTTTTAATACATGTTTCATCTTAACTAAAAATGACAATACTTTTTAAAACAAGTAACTTTCTTTTTCTTCCTCTCTCTCCCATTCTTATTTTTTTTCTTATGTTTTTTTCTTTCTTTATCTCTTTCTCTCTCTCCTTCTTCTCTTTTTTTTTCTTCCATTTTTTCTCCCCTTTTTATGTCAATTTCTCTCTCTCTCTCTCTCTCTCTCTCTCTCTCTCTCTCTCTCTTTTTCTCTTTTAAAAATAATAAGTAATTGTTTTAATTTAAAATTTAATTTTGGATTGGATATTACAAAATAATATTTTTACTATTTTTTAAATTATATAATTTTTTAATGTAAATATATATGTAATGTATTTCTAACACAATAAAAGAAATAAATATAAATGATAAGTGTAATACGTTTTGAATTCAATATATTGTACATTTTATAGCATGTTTCAATGCACGTGATGGATATATAACTAAAACATTTTTAATACAAATGTCATATAAGTATTATGTGTGAATTTCAAATATTCTAGTACTATTTAAATTAATTTGCGTTGTTAGAAATATATTATATTTATTGAAATAACAACAATTGAATTCATAACAATGTATAGTATTGAATTCTAATTGTAATACATTTTGAATTTAATATATTATACATATTATAGAGATGTTTCAATGCAAGTTGTGAATATATAACTAAGATATTTTTAACACAATAATAGATTCCGTTAATAAGAAAAAAAATAAAAAAATAATTATAATAGATTTTGAATTCAATATATTATAGGCATGTTTCAATGCACATGGTGAATATATAACTAAAATATTTTTAATATAAATATATTTTAAATATTATATGTGAATTTTAAATATTTTGGTACTATTTAAATTAATTTTAAATTAGAATAATTAATTATTATTTTAAAAAAAGAAAAAAAAAAGAGAAAGAGAAAAAATAGATAAAAAATAAAAAAAGAGAGGAAGCACGAGAAAGAGGAAGAAAGGGAGAGAGAAAGAGAGAGGGAATAATGGATAATTTTAATTATTAATAAAAATAAATATATTATAAATTATAATAAAAAAAATAATTCTAAAAATTTTAAAAATTTTATTTACATAAAAATTCCAAAATAATATCCGCCCAGCACCGGCCCATACTTTTTCAAGTGGGACCGATAAACCTCAATAAATTCCTACCAGCCTTTACCAATATTCGTCCAATCCCCTTCCCACGTTACAATAATTAGAATGTCTCGTTTCTCACTCCTATTGGTTCTCGTCGCCGTCCTTTTCGCTGTTGCCGGACCGGCTACCATGGCCGATGAGAATCCGATCAGGCAAGTCGTGGAGAACGGAATTCTCCAAGTCGTTGGCCAGACTCGCGATGCTCTCTCATTTTCTCGCTTTGCTATCAGGTTACTAAATATGAAATGAGATTGATTCTCTTTCGTTTTGCTTTATTATAATTATACAAATATTGTTGTACTTTTGAATATATGTTTATAAAAAGGCATAGGAAAAGGTACGAGTCCGTTGACGAGATCAAGCAAAGATTTGAGATATTTTTGGACAATCTGAAGATGATTCGATCGCATAACAGCAAAGGACTATCATACAAACTCGGTGTCAACGGTACATATACTTTTTGTAAAATATTTTCTCTAGGAAAACAACATAGATAAAAATAAGGAAAGTTTCTTTCTTAATTGAATTAGGGAAAACAGTGACAGAGATTCTATGTTTATTAATTAGTTATAGCAGGTTTTCAAATTATTAAAACTGACTATGAATAGTTAGTTAGTTATTAATATTATAAGCTATTTCAACATGATGACATATGTAAAAAATATTCACACAATCACTTTATACAAGTTAAGATCTTTCTTGATTACTTAGTAACTAATCTAGCTAAATAAATAATTCCTAATTGAATTCTTATATACATCATTATGGACATAAAACAAAGTCATAAACTCACAATAGACAGGAAAAATAATATAGGTCCAACTGGATAAGTGTTTGCAACTTTTAATCTAGTTGTGGATGTAGGGATGGGAGTGCATTAATTTCATGCTTGTTAATTATAATGTTGTTCTGTTATGACCCTCATTCTTTATCGATTACTATTTGTTTCATGGCAGAGTTTACTGACCTAACATGGGATGAGTTCCGTAGATACAAGTTGGGGGCGTCTCAAAACTGTTCTGCCACCACAAAGGGCAATCTCAAGTTCACTAACGACGTTCTGCCTGAGATGGTATGTCCAATGAGAATGAACTCCGATGCTTTATGGTTATATATTTCTGGAGTTACTCATTAGAGTTAATTAAATTAGTTTGTACGTAATGCTTTATTATTTCCAAGATAGTGGCACTGCACTGAGTTGAATTATGCGTTAATAAACATAGAAACTCTAAACATCTGTCGATCGTGTACTGAGTTAATTAATGTATATAATTGGTTGCAAAAAGATTTTTTTTTTATCCTAACAAACTCTCCAATTTTGTGATTATAGAAAGACTGGAGGGAAGCTGGTATTGTTAGTCCAGTCAAGGACCAGGGCAAGTGCGGATCTTGCTGGACATTCAGGTGAGAATATAGTTCGAATCATATTCATTCATTGGACTCTTAAAGTTGAAATGTAATTTAGTGGGCATATATATGTGGTTTTGGCAGCACAACTGGTGCACTAGAGGCAGCATATGCCCAAGCATTTGGGAAGGGAATCTCTCTGTCAGAGCAGCAGCTTGTGGACTGTGCTGGAGCTTTTAATAACTTTGGCTGCAATGGAGGGCTGCCATCACAAGCCTTTGAGTACATTAAATTCAATGGTGGTCTTGACACTGAAGAAGCATATCCATACACCGGCAAGAATGGCATATGTAAATTCTCACAAGCAAATGTTGGTGTCAAAGTCATTAATTCTGTCAATATTACCCTGGTAATTAAGATCTCTTTAATTTTGCGGCGATGGAACCTACTTTTTGCCAGTGTTATTCAGACCATTTGTTTAACTTGTTAGAGTTTTTCAGTCATGAACTTAAGCTTGAGCTGC
Organism: Solanum dulcamara; assembly: GCF_947179165.1. Lineage (NCBI taxonomy): Eukaryota > Viridiplantae > Streptophyta > Magnoliopsida > Solanales > Solanaceae > Solanum > Solanum dulcamara. Next base: position 23,626,263 of record NC_077242.1, read on the forward strand.
TGCTTTTACCAATTACCTGAATGGTCAAATAAGCATTGGTTGGACTCCTAATTAACATATGTGTAATTACAGGGTGCTGAAGATGAACTGAAATACGCAGTTGCATTGGTTAGGCCTGTTAGTGTTGCGTTTGAGGTGATAAAAGGTTTCAAACAGTACAAGAGTGGAGTTTACACCAGCACTGAATGTGGCAACACTCCCATGGTAAGTCATCTGTCCCGAGAAGATGCAAATATCTAGACATCACCTAAACAGGACAATATTACAAACATTGGCCGGCTGTTTCATTGGCAGGACGTAAACCATGCTGTTCTTGCTGTGGGTTACGGTGTTGAAGATGGCGTTCCCTACTGGCTCATAAAGAACTCATGGGGAGCAGATTGGGGTGACAATGGATACTTCAAAATGGAGATGGGAAAGAACATGTGTGGTATTGCAACTTGCGCATCCTTCCCAGTCGTTGCCTAAGTTTTGGAGGTTTGTAAAAAAGATCTGCATAAATCCCGTGTTGTCCCAGTTAATGATGCAGCAGCATTCAGGTTCCATTCTCAGATTTATATTAAGAACATGTGTGGATATACATACAAAAATGGTTTAGGCTACTTACATGAAATGAATAAAATAGAAATATTGAGTTCACACAGATTATTATACAGGAAATATTCCTATGTAATTTATACCAATACAAGTAATGGGAGGGAAGAAGGATGTCTTATTGTTAAAATTGTTAGTCAATTGATGTCCTTGGTTAATGCTTTATTGTCAAAATTGTTTATGGATTTAATGTCCGTAGTTGTCCTTTTTTGGGTTTCGCAGACAAGCCACAGTTGGAAATTTTGTAGATTCTACCACTCAGTAGTGGAAATAATATCGTCCGACATTATTCTCGCATCATTCATGTGACTAACCAAAAGAATTATGTCAAATTAGCGTGAATCACCTCCTACATTTGAAAGGCAAGTTCCCTTGTGTTATACAAAACACAAAGCACCATTATAAGACACCTAGTAGAAATCCTAGAAATATTTCTAATTATTATTTCTAATTAACTATTTCAGCATTTATACATATTAGTATTTCTAATTAACTATTGCAGCAATCAGTGACAAATTTGTAAACGAACTAACACTACTTTATATGATAAAACATAAAAGTGTAAAAAATATACCTATTTTTTTTTTAGTTTTATACCTAAACTACTGTGAGTGTGAGTTTCATACCTAAACTCACTCATTAGTTTGAGAAACACACCTTAGTGGTGTGTGTAATACACTCTCTTTTATTTTAAAAAAGGTATAATACATAAATATGTCATTTAACTTAGCCTCATTTCACATTTATGTCCTCCAACTTTGAGTGTCCAAAAGTAGCCACTTAAACTTGTATAAAATTGAACAAGTAGACACACATGTCTTACGTGACACAATATACGTAGGACGTCATGTAGGACACAAAATTACCATGTAGAATGTCATGTAGGACGAATGTGTCTATTTGTTCAAGTTTTGGATAATTTAAGTGTCTACTTGTGCATTAGTAAAATTAGAGGTCATAGTTGCCAGCTGAAGCCAAGTTAAGAGTCATATTTATGTATTATCCTTAAAAAAATCTTGTCAAATAACATTCCACATTAATAAAATATTTTGACAAAAATTAAATAAACAATTAGTATTAGTTAAAAATTAAAAAATTAAAATATCACTATTCCAAAAAAAAAAGAAAATTAATTTTTTAAAAATAAAATTTAAAGCATTTTTCTTACCCCACTCCACCATCTCCTCTCCATGTTCCACCCACATGACAATCCCCCCAACCCCAACCCTACCCCCACCCAATTTATTTTTTTAAAAAATTCTTACTTCAACTCCCCCTCCACAAAACCACCTTCCCAAATTTTCTTTTAGATATTATTTTTATTTTTTAAAGAAAAAAATATTCTAACCCTTCATTCCTATTTTTTTTTACACTTTTTTATTTTTTGAAAAGTATTTTTTTTCTATTGCGTACCAAATATAACAGAAATAAAAATTTATTTTAAAGAAAATCTTGCGATAAGTAGAATATACTTTCTTAAAAACATATGTATATATCTAATACAAAACGAGAAAAATGAAAAAAAGGAGCGGAAGGTTAGATGGTGTGAGGTGGGATTTTTTTTTTAAAAATAAAAATAATATCCAAAAATATTTTTGGAAGAGGGATCTGGGGGTCGGGGGATGAAGTAAGATTTTGATTTTTTTTTTATAAAAGAAATTTTTTTTTTTAAAAAAAAGGGGGGTGGGGTGTTTTGGAGGGGGCAGATTTATGATGGGAGGAAGTGGTTGAGTGGAGTAAGAAAAATATTTTAATTTTTTTTTTTAAAAATATTTTTTTGGTTATGATATTTTAAACTCGATCTTTTAACAAATACTAATAATTTATTTATTTTTTATCAAGGTGGAATGTTTTGTTATGAAGTGTCATGTGACAATTTTTTATAAATAAAAGAGAGTGTAATACACAGACCATCAAGAGAGTGGAATAAAAGAAATAGATGTGTATTTCTCAAACTAATGCATGATAGTTTATGTGTGAAACTCATACTCCCAATAGTTTGGATATGAAAGTGAAAAAAAGAAGATATTTTAGGTATATTTTTGACACTTCACTCTATGATAAAATAGTAAAATTGTTATAAAATAGAATGAGTATCAATACTAAAGGAAAAATATTCAAATATGCAATCAAACTTTGAGAAAAGACTCATTAATGTCATTTTTACGTGCGGCTAAATTCGGTCACATCATTAATTATTTTTTTTTAAAAAAAATTCTAAATTTTAAAATCATACTTGGAACTATAAAAACCCATCTGTATTTAAAAAAATTCCAAAAAAAAAACAAAAATCAGTCCCAAAATTATAAAAATCTACTTTGATTCGTATTTTGTTGTTATTTTTGACACTAGATCCTTGTTCCCTAGTGTTTTTTTTAAGTCCGTGTTTAAAATTTCAACTGATTTGGAGTTGTGAAGAAAATCCTACCATTAAAGGATGTTGAAGTTTTAAAACTTTGATGAAATTTCAAGTGAGTCTTGTTTCAAGTGAGTCTTGTTGCGTTAAGTTGAATTCGAGCTCAAAAGATATTGAGTTTTGGTATCTAGCTTGGAAGAACGCTACTCTTGAAATTTGAGGTGATTTTGTGAAGAATTGAAGAAGCTGAAAATCTAGGAGTTCTTGGTGTTTTTGATGTGTTCTTGGAGAAGAAGGAGCAAAAAGAGTACATTTGATCCAAAACCCCGATTGAAAAGTGTTAAAAGTTGTTTGGGGTCTTGTTGAGTTAGGTTGACACTTTTTTGAAATTTGTAACAACCCCTCCGATCGTTATGAGGGAAGCCAACTGTTAAAAGATTTGGGCTAGAAAATTTTTGTGCGGTAACTTAAAAATTTTAGGCTAGGCTAGTCTCAGACGAAATTCGAGTAAGGTGATGTTTAGAGCAATTTGAAAAAGATTTGAGGTTAATGTTTAAGTATGGGTTGAATTTTCTCTTAGCTAAGACGTTAAAAGGTCCATAGAATTTTTTTTGAAATTAATTTTGGGTGAGTAGAACTCCCGATATCAAACTTAGTGTGAAGGGGTTAATTTAGAATGTCAAGGTTCAAGAGTCCGTTACGAATGAGGGATTTTGAGAAGATTTTTGAGTTTCTAGCCCCATGCAAGCAGGTATAGCGAGAGGAACCCCATCATGGTGGGGCCACTATAGTGGAGTAATGTCAGGACCCAAACTAGACCTTAGACGTTACACGACGAATAGGATCTCGAAAGACCTTAAACAAGCCTCTTAACATAACAATGACTTAAAACAACATGACAATCAACATAAGAATGAAATGCAGAAAATAAGTCTTAAAAATAATCTTGACATATCAACTCAACATGAGAAGAATCTAGGAATAACACGTGAAATACGAAAAACATGCTAGGTCTGACATAACCTCTACTAACATAGATGGGGCATAGGACAAGCCCTAACTCACCAAAATAATTTAAAATTGATATAACTCTGAAAAGAAAGACATAAAGAACTCATAACTTGGTTGTACCCTCGAAGCATGATGACTCACCAAGAAAAGCAACGCTTATAGGATCCAAGTACTAACCACGAGCGTGAGTGAAAGCATCGTGACCTATATTATAAAATAAATATAGACAAAAGAGCGATCAGTATTATGAAATGCATTGTGTATGGAGAATGTGCAATACATGACATAAAACATAAGAATCCAATGACCAAGATAAAACATGATATCATCGTTTGAAACATAAAACAATGTCAATGCAATATTCGTAAGAAAATTATACTCAAAACATAACATAGTGAGAGATATCATTAATCGACACAAACCATGTGAACTATAACATGGAGTCCGATGTCATACCGCCCACACCGAAAAGAGATTGCCCTACTTGCCAAAGTAAGGACCATAAACATAAGCTATTGTGGATCCACTAGCTAGAGTCAATTAAGATTATATCCTATGGGGGAACATAGTTATGGGACAAGGGGATTGTTACTAAAGACCCGACCTCTATTAACAGGAGAGCCTCCATCCTAATATCCGTTTGGTGTTAGGTAAACTCTCAACAAGAGTAGTTATAATCATAGCATAAATCTTTGAAAATGGTAAGAAGCTTGTAAGACCAAATTCATCATAAATACTTGAAAATCATAAGAATAGATCCTTTAACAAATCATGTTATCATAGCATGTTCATAGAGATACTTGTCTAAGCATCAAAAATCATGATAAGCTTGTTCATAGAAAAAATCATGAAAATCCTTCATGATAAGAATACTTTTTTATGAAGCAACCCTGTTTTCATAGAATCATAATTGATACTTTCTCTAAAAGCATCCTTAAAATCATAGTTCATAAATTCATGATGTCTGCATAATTCTCAAACATACTTTATAATTATAAAATAAGCATAATGATGGGTTCATGTGAAATTCATGAAAAATATTTAACTTAGATTAATTCATGCATAATTATATAAATGGAAGTGAAATAAATCATAGTTGATTGAACACAACACAAGATTATCAAAATCTAGGGTTTAGGAAGAAATCATAAAGAGGAATTGAAAATACTTCGGGGCTCCATGAATGGAAAGGGATCCATGGGTGAAATTCTCACATACCTTGATGATCCTTAGCTATGAAATTGAGAAGGAGACTTAGTTCTTAAAACTCTAGATTGCTTGAGAAGAAAACCTTGAGAGAGAATTTCTTGAGAGAGTTTTGTGGTTTTGAGTGAATGACATGAAATAAGAAAAATTTGAAGGATTTGGATAGTTTTATGTCTTATAATTAGGCTTAAAATGACATAGCTTAGAGATTAAAAGAATCAGAAATGACCGAAATAGCCTTCATAAAATAATTGACAGGGCCTACTCGGCTAGATCAATCGACCTCGCCGACCTAATCAGTGAGTCACTGAACGCAACCCACATCATCTACTTGGCTTGGTCCCTGAGTAGATATCTCTTAACATTTAGGCAAGATCAATCGTCTCGCCAAACTAATCGCCAGTCGTCAATTCAGTTTTACCTCTCCATCTTAGCTTCAGTTCTGAGCATAATTTTTTAATTTATTTGGCGATGATCTCTTAGCTGCCGAACCTGTTTAGCGAGTCACCAAACCTTCCTCTTATGGAAAAAATTGCTCGAGTCCTGAACCAGCCTCTTTGAATAACTTGGCGAGCTTACGTGCACTTTGTCGAGCTTCATCCTCACCATTTATTGGGTACTTTAAAACTTGATCCGAACTTAAAACTCTTTAGGACGTTTCAGGAAGTCCCCAAAATGTTCATTATTCTGCAACTTCTTTTTTGGGAGAAACAAAGGATGACTTAGGGTGAAAACCACCAAATTTTCATCATTTTCTTTGATAGTTAATTGCTCCCCCTGACTTGTAGTTTGATCCTTAAATCTTAGAATCTATAGTGGTACTCTTAGGGGAAAATTTGGACTTTAATTAACAGTGGAAAAAGCCCTATCTTGGTGGGATGATCATGAAATTGGACTGGGGTTAGGATTAAGTTATAACCAAGGTATAATAGGCCACTGTTCATTTATTTTTCACATCTTGTAATTATTTTAGACCAAGAACAATCTAGAATTCATAGCAAGGAAAAAGCTCAGGTTCAATAAAGTTTTCAAGATTTATTTCGAGGTAGGTGATAGTTATTTGTTTACCAAGTTATGTAGTGTGTGCATGTTAACTGCTTTACAGTATTACTTGCGCAATGCATGTGGGGAAAACATAAGGATGAATATGAAATGACATCATGTTGATAATATAATGCAATTAACCTGTTTAATTTACTTGTGAATTGATGCACCATGGGTTTATAGTACTTATAATGCTGTAAACTTAAGAATTTGCATGTCTTTTAAGCATTTGTTAGTAGATTTAATTATGTTTGTCTTTGTTTTGCAGGAAAATAGATCGTGGTAAAGATATGTGGAAAAACAGTGGACTGCAGCTGAGAGTTGGCTTTTACGAAGCCAACCTACGAGCCGTAGGAAATTCTATGAGTCGTAGGTGGCATTCTTAGAAAGAATGATAAGTTCTGAGGAGAAGTCTGGAGTTACGAAGGAGGTATATTAGCGAGGACAAGTTTGGAGTTACGAAGGAGGTATACGAGCCGTAGAATATTCTACGAGTCGTAGGATGAACCGTAGAAGATGAGCAAAGTATGAAGTATAGGACTTGGCCTACGAGTTGAAGCTACGAGGCGTAGGAAGATGTGATGAAAGACTAACTTTAAGTTGTGACCACGTGTCACGACCCAAGCCTAGGGCCTAGACGTGACATGACGAATGAGGAACCCGAAAGTACCTCAAACAAACCTCTTAGCATTCTTTTAGCCTTTCATAGGTAATGGCAATAAATAAACAAGTAGAAATCATAATAGTAAATCTTCAACTTACATATGTCCAACAATACCTCTAACTTTTAGATTTAACGGGGCTAAGACAAGTCCCTAACTCACCCTCAATCATAATAGAAAGAAATGTCATAGTAAGTGTCTAAAGATCTCAACATATCATAAGCTAGAAAGATAAAAGAGTATTGTTCCCGGAATATGGAAACTCACCAAAAGTAGTTTTCAAATGAAATCTCAACTAGCCACGTGGAGGAGCACCGTCCCTACATGGTGATATCATGTAGGCAAAAGAGTATGCATTAGTACTTTAAATGTACTAAGTATGTAAGCATGCATGAACATTGATGAATCATTAAAACATTTATGTAATATGAAATATAATGCAATGCATGGACAATCAATCATATAGATATCCTTTAAAATATTTCTTTTGTGGGAAAATGACCATAAGTGACATTTAAAACCATGCAAGTTATTACATGAAATCCAATATAACCCCCTATGTTGGATGGGGAGACTACTTGCCAGGTAGAACTCCGTCAATTTCATTTATTTCTTTAACTTTAACTTTAAGGGCTTTCATGGATCCATTAGCCTAGGCTTACAAGGGCTCCTATGTTGGCACATAGTTAATGAGACAAGGGGTTTCTACTAGGATTCCTTACCGAATCCCACCTCAATGACCCATTCGGTGCTAAGTCAAAACCATAAAATAGTTTAATACTTCAAAATAGTCATATCATATATCTTGAGAATTCAAACATCATATTCGGTAGAATAGTTCATTAAAACCTTTGGTAATTCAAATATGCAAGAATTGTCCTTATTGCATAAATAATTCATCATTCATTTATTTCATAAGACTCCATTTTGATTATAGACATTGCTTTCATAAATATTTATTTGGAGTCAAAGCTTTCAAGTCAAATTTCATTGAAAATATAGCAAAACTAGGTGGGTTAAATCACATCAACTTTCAAACATAGATGTAAATGAAATTATGCATAAATACTTTGAAATCCATTAATTAAAAATATGTTTTAAACAACCCACCATGAATTTTAAGAACCTTTAAAGAGCTAAATAGAGAAAATACTTGCAAATCATCAATTCATACATATGAAATCATGTTGCATCAAAATAGATCAATAATTAGTAGTTTAACCATGATTCATGCTAGTAAGTAGAAATAAGAATTACCCGTAAGAAAATATTATTTGAAATCAAGAGATTTAGTTGAAAGAGTTTTGGACTAAATGGGTGGAAGAACCCATGGATAAACACTACATACCTTAGAGTATAGCTTAAAGAAAATAAATATAATTTACCTTATAATCAAAATACTTTAGGCATGAGAGTGGAAGAAATATTCTCATTGAAGCCTTACATACACTAATATAAGATAGGTAATTAAACTTCAAATACTTAATAATCTAAAAATTTAGAATAATGAAGTTTCATACTTCAATTCAATAGAAAACTTTGATAATTTATTTGGGCTTCATGGATGAAAGGATTAATGAATCAGTACCCACATACCTTAGAGTAAAACTTGAAAAAATTTGGGTACATAAACATAATTTATCATATAATCAAAATAATTTAGGCATGAGAGTGAAAGAAATACTCTTATTGAAGCCTTATATACACTAATATAAGATATATAATTAAACTTCAAGTACTTAATAATGTATACATTTGGAATCGTGATATGAAAACCCATAAAGTTTCATACTTGAATTAAATAAAAGACTTTGATAATTTATTTGGGCTTCATGGATGAAAGGATCCATTAATCAATACCCACATACTTTAGAGTAAAACTTGAAAAGAATTTGGTAAATAAACATAATTTATCATATAATTAAAATAATTTTAGAATGAGAGTGGAAGAAGTACTCTCATTGAAGCCTTATATACACTAATATAAGATAGATAATTAAACTTCAAATACTTAATTATCTATGCATTTGGAATCATGATGTGAAAACCCATAAAGTTTCATACTTGAATTAAATAGAAGACTTTGATAATTCATTTGGGCTTCATGGATGAAAGAATCCATGAATCAATACCGACATACCCTAGAGTAAAGTTTAGAGAAAATAAACATAATTTATCATATAATCAAAATAATTTAGACATGAGAGTGGAAGGAAACTCTCATTGAAACCTTACATTCCTAGAATCTGAAGCGTTACTCAGAATCGAAGGATTTAATAAACACTCTTGAACTAGCACTTTCTCCTCGCCGGAGCATTTTGTGTACTATCCGGAGTATATGAATCACCGGAATAGTATTTCTACACTATTAAGAACTAAAACTATATTTTGAGAATGAGTAAAGGAGTGTATAGAGAGAAGAGTTGCTTGAGAAAGCTTGATGAAAAAAATGATGAAATAAGGTGAGTATTTATATGTGTGAAGGAGGGACCTAACAATAATTAAAATAATTATAAAGAAAAATTTGAAAATTTAATGAAAGATTGTGATATCTTGGGTGATATCAAATGGAGGACTATTGATGTCATTGGTGATGTCAAATGGATCTAGATCTTTTCATAGTTGGTGAGATGAACCTTCTTTTTATGGAATACCCCTTTTCAGAGCTCCATTTGAAAAAGATAACTTCCTCATTAGGATTTGGTGTCTTTATATGAATTATTTCTCTAGAAGTCTACTTTCATATCGTTTAATAATCAACCGATTTGGACATCCTACAGTGATATATGATTTTTGTTTCTACAAATACTCCATTTCGTCACAGCACCATGTCTTGCAATAATTAATTTATTTGACCTATTTACCTTCGAAACTTAAGATATGGTCTCTCTCTTTTTGAGAGAAGATTTTCTACCCCGCCTGCCTATGAAGAACTTCAAGACACAAAAATTGTAGGTAATGATGTTAGGGTTATTCAAAAGTTTGTATCACCTAATTTGGACCATCCTATTAAAAGTTATGCCCAAAATGCAGAAACGATATCATTTTTATCGAGAATTGAAATATTATATACAACGTTTTTAGGGGGTGTTACACCACGAGTGGGTCTATGACTTGTCGTAGGCACAAGTCATACATACCTTAACCGACCTATTTTTCTTATTTTTCATTTTATTTAAGATTAGTTGTTTATAAATACACTCTTTGATTTTTTATTACGTTGCACACGTTTTGAAGTTTGGGAGTTAAGCATAGACTACTTTTATTCTTTATTCTTGAATTCTTGGATTTTTATCATCGACTTTGACTTTAAAATTCAATTGAAACTTTTGGAGTTCATACTCATTATTGTAAGTGTAATTTCTTTTAACCAAATTATTATGAATTGTGATAACCTAATTTTGAGTAGCTAATTTCACAACTAGGTTGTGGAAACCATGAATAATTAACTACGTAGACCTAATAAAATATAATTCTTGAATTGTGTGCATGCATATATTATATTTTTCCTTTGCTTTGATTGCTTTTTAATGAGTGCACGCATTAGAACTTACCTTATCTTTACTTGCTGTACCAAGGAGGTAATGTGTCATGATCCAAGCCTAGGGCCTAGACGTAACACGACGAATGAGACACCCAGAGGTACCTCACTCAAGTCTCTTAGAATTCATTTAGCTTTTCATAGGTAATGACATACAATTACAAGCGGAAATAAAAAGGGGAAATGGGACTAGGGGAAATATCATACGACAAGAGTCCTTAACAACTTCAAAAGTTTTTCCATTTGTGTCCATACATATCTCTACTAATAGACTTGGCGGAGGATAAGACATATCCCTAGCTCACCCTCAAAATTTAGTCAAAAATACCAAAATCCAACGTAAGAGTCTATCATAACATATGCTAGATAAGATAGGAGTGCCGTTCCTGGAACATGGGAACTCATCAAAGTGGTATCTTTCAACGATCAACTTAGCCAAGGGGAGGAGGTCGAGGAGGAACACCGGTCCCTACATGGTGATATCATGTAGGCAAAAATATGCGTTAGTACTTTGAATGTACTAAGTATGTGAGTATGCTATGAAATGAAGAACAAAAAAGAGAGACATGAGTAAACAATATGTATAAGTGAATGCATGCATTATATATCATCTTATGAAACCTTAAAACATTCATATAGTGGGGAAGTGACCATAACCGACATTTAAGACCATGCGATCTATTACATGGAATCCAACATATCCCCTACGTTAGCACGGGGAGACTACTTATCAGGTATAACTTCGATCAACTATAAATATTTAATTTAACTTTAACATTTGATGGCTACAAAGGCCTAGCCGACAAGGGCTCCTATGGTAGCACATAGTTAATGCAACATGAGACTTTACTTAGAAACCCTTTCGGCCGAGTTCTCATCTACATGCTACATTCGGTGCTAGGTCAAATCCCACAGAATAACGTTTAAACATTAACATAAAATAAGCATTATATAACTTTAAACATTTAAAATGTCAACCGATGGAATAGCTCATTAAAACCTTTGGTTTATAATATTATCATGGCTGCTATGCCCTATTTACCATTCTACTAATGAACCTTGATTTATAAGAAAATTAGATCTACAATCAGTGATGGTATTTCGGGTACCATGCTAATCAGACCTTCTTTTTTGGAAAAATGTTCAAAAACATTAATGGCATATAGGGATGTCATACATGTCCTATCATAACCTTAAACATTTCATTTGATTTAATGTGAGGATTGTCCTTTCACATTGAAACCTTACTTTGGCTAAGAAGCCCTTTCATCAATCAATCATTTCATAAAGAATCCCCTTCATAAGCATTTACTTCATAATATTCATTGGAGTCAAACTTTATTTCAACTTTACTTTATGATAGGAAACTAGGTGGGTTCATATCAATCAACTTTCAAATCATTTAAATCAGTGCTAGCATGCATGAGAGTGAAGGAATTTATCATTTAAACATCTTAAAACAACCCACCAATATAATTTAAAACTTCTTTCAAGCCTTCATATAAGGACCTTAATAAATCATCCATTCAATGTAAATAAGAATCAACATAAATCAATATAGGTAAATAAACTTTAAATATTCAAGTATCTATACATTTGGAATCGTTGTATGAAAATCCATAAAAACTCATCACTTAAAATTCAGAGTCAATATACATATATATTAATAGGAGTAAATAAACTTCAAATATACTATAATCTATACATTTGGAACAATCATGTAAAAGCCCATAAGATTTTATTATTTTGAATTGAAATGCTAGGTTGAGAAACATTTGGACTCCATGGGTGGAAGGACCCATGGATGAAAACCCACATACCTTAGAGTAAAACTTGAAGAAATCTTGATGTTAGGTCTTAATGGGAAGCTTGAATCTTTGAGTTTGAGAGCAAATTTGTTGGAGATGATTTGAGAGGTAAGATAATGAAGTTTAGGGCTTTGGGGAGGCAAAGGACTGCAAAAATGACCCCAAAATGCATCCAAGTTCGTCTATATATGTTCAGGGGTTTTTCCAAATTGACCTTACTTGAAACTGTAAATTTTCGCTAAATTTTGAACTAATTGGGAACAGGTCCATGACGCGAAGGTGTTCCCCTACAGTTCATTTTTTTTGAAATTAAATTTGAGCCAAGATTGACAAAGTCCGCGATGCGGACTTGGCGCGCACCCTTCTGGTTAAGAGAATATAAATTTTTACTCTGAACTCCAAATAATGCAATCTTGATGGCTTTAGAAATAAGACTCAAAGGCCTTTAATTTTATAGGTAATGGGAAACCGAATTCATTATATACTAGGAGATATGGACATTTGAAGTTGACCCTATTTCAGACTCATATGAAGACTTAGCTGATAGAAATTCTTTGGACTCGACTTGGTGTTAGAGATCCCTTATGAACCTACACCACATCTAACACTCTTTAAATACTTAAGAATTGATCCTAACTCATATATACTAGAATTCATCGAGTTTAAGGCAAAACGGGTCCTCCGAAGTCATTTTCCCCTACCTTACCCTAGTATGACACATTCCAACCTTTAAACCATGCCGGACCTTACATAATGGATGGGAAAAGGAATTATTCAACGGAGAATGATCATTGGTAAGGGTTAGTAAAGCATACACCCATAGACGAACCAAGTTGTGTGGTGATAATCACTTATTTTCTGGACCAAGGACTTAGGTAAAATTAACTTACGGATCTTGCATGTAACATAGTAGATAGGGATCACTAATATAAGGTTCTACTTAGTTAAGGATTTATAGGGAACATATATACCCTAGTTTCATCTTTTATAGAATTAAATCATATTAAATTGTTACTTTGCTACTTGATATTTGCAATTGAATCAATTAATTATTTTTATACAAAACCTTCCTTTTAAGGAAGTAATTCGACTACGAATACAAATAATAAACGATTAACCTAAGTCTAAACTTTATTTCTTGTGGGTCGACCCTAACCTCTGTTAGGTTCTATATTTGATCAACGACCTCTTTATTCTTCTTTAGGGAGGTGTAATTTGGGCATTCAAATTTTGGCACTGTTACAAGAGAATAATGCTTTTAGATTAGATTAATTGTGTTATTTGACTAGTATTCATTATTTTCTGATTTTATATTTTCTTTTCTTTTTGTTTGTGCCAAAACAGGTTGAGATCTAGTGCCACCCAAATACGTAAAGTCAAGGAATACCCCTAATTCTATTTAATCCCGCAATTCAACGAGCTCTACAGAGAATGGCAAATAATGGTGGTCATAAAACTGAAGCATAAGTCGCAGAACGACTAAGAATGGAAGAAGAGGTTGCATAACAAAATTCTCCTTAATATCCACCACAGAATGTTCACAACAACCAAGCAATAGTAAGAGAGATGATGCCATTGGGACTAAATCAAAGTTCAACGTTTCTGATGGTTTGATTCAGATGCTCTATAGTCAAGGATTTTTTGCTGGCTTGCCATCTGAAGATCCATAAAATCATCTCAATAATGTGGTGTGTGTCTTTAAGAGCAGTGTTGGTAACCCAAATTTGAACACGGACATAATCGGATTTCGAGTTTTCCCATTATCACTTACTGGTGATGCAACTACTTGGTTCACAGAGCTTCCATACAAATCCATCACTACCTGGGAGCAGTTACATAGGGATTTCATCAAAAAATACTTCCCGTTGTCAAAGAAACTAAAGCTAAAGGACAGAATCAACAACTTCCAACAACTATCGGGAGAGTCAATTAGTGCTACATGGGAAAGGTTTACAAATTATATGAGGAGTGTGCCAAATTATAGAATCACCGATGAGTTACTTCTTAAAATATTTTACAGAGAACTAGATGACAATGAGAAAGTTGTGGCAGACACCATCACTGGATGAGCATTCATGGATAAAACTTTTGAGAAAGCTGCTAAGAGAATTGATCATGTTGCTAAAATGAATAGAGCATGGAGTAATAAAGAAACTAAAACTACGAGGAACAACTTTGCAGTTGGTACTAACTAGAATTCAAGAATAGAAAATAAGGAAGTGCTCCACGAAATAGCATAATTAATAATGGAATTTAATTTGGCATTCAAAAACTTGGATTCAAAAAAGTCAACACAATAGACCAATAAGGCTGAGCACCAATTCATGATGATTTTGGATATGAGGAAGATGCATACTATGTAAATAAGAAGACGGGGAATTTTTGAACTAGCACCCAAGCTTCCAATCAGGATTCTTGGCGCCAAGGTCAAGGGAATCAAGGCCAAAACTATAGAAACTTCAATCGTGAGGGCCACTACAACTGCGACAACAACTACAATCATGAAGGGAGATAAAACCATGATAACAACTACAACTGGAATGGATACAATGATTGAAATCAAGGCCAAGATAGAGAAAGTGATTGTGCAAGAAGAGATAATAATAGAAACGAAAAGAGTGGTGCATATATCCTACTCGATAACCGAGATAGAGGATCCAAAATTGCAAGGATTGAAGAAATGATGGCAAAAATGATGGCAAAGTATGACTCTATTGAGGAGAATCTTAAGGAGATACACAATGATCTGTCGGAAATGAATCAAAAAGTAGAGTTGCATGCTACATCCACAAAACATATTAAGAAATAGTTGGGACAGATTTCTTCGTCTTCGAATTCACGCCAGAAATGAACTCTCCCAAGCAATAAAATTCAGAATCCTAAAAATGACAGGCAAGTGAAAAGTTAAGCACCAAGCAACCTCAAAAGATGGATAAAAATCTTAATGTGGAGGTTGACAAAGAGAAAGAATCTACTTCAACTCCAATTCCCATGATGTGACCTTTCTCGCAGAGATTAAGAAAGAAAGCTGAGGATGGAAAATATCACATATTTATCTCCATGTTGAAATAAATTATGGTTAACGTCCCTTTAATTAAAGCGTTGGAGCAAATTTCTGGATATGCAAAGTTTATGAAGGACCTTATTACAAAGAAGAGAATCGTGAGCTTCCAACCTGTCGACAACTTGCATCATTGTAGTGCAATAGCTACCCATTGACAGGATTATAGAGCGTTCACTATACCATGTAATATTGGAGCATTCAACTTCACTAATGATTTATATAATTTGGGTGCTGGCATTAATCTGATGTTGCTAGCAGTCTTTCGACAATTGGGCTTAGGAGCCCCCAAACCAATGTCAATGTAGCTTCTTTTGGTAGATCGTACCATAAAGAAGCCCATAGGCAGTCTTTATGATGTTTTGGTGAAGGTTGAATCATTAAAATTACCAGCGGATTTTTTCATTCCCGACTTCAAGAAAGATTTCGAGATTCTTATCATTTTGGAAAGATCATTCTTGGACACTAGATGTGCTTTAGTTGATATGGATACTAGACAATTGAAGTTTGGATTGAATAATGAAGAAGTGATTTTCAATGTATGCCTGAAAATGTAACATCATAATGATTTGAGTGTAGTCTCTTTGATTGATCTCGTTGATGAAGTGCAACCTGAAATATCTATTGAAGAGAGATTGGGTGTTGAAGAATTAGTGGCAGTGATCATAAATTTTGATGGAGAGCTCATAAGGGAGTGCGAGGAGATAGTTAGTGCACTTGATGGTATGGGGAAGTATAATTTTGAATTAAAGAAGTTCGACTTAGATCTAAAGAATAGAGAAACCCTCCTGCAAAACCATTCATTGATGAACCTCTGACATTAGAACTCAAAGCCCTTCCTTTTCACTTGCAATATGCATTATTAGGGCCTGACAACACTTTGACGATTATAATAGTTGCTGATCTAAACAAAAGGAAAGTGGAAGCATTGACATATGTCTTGAGGCACTTTAAAAGAGAAATTGGATGGTCCATAGCTGATATCATAGGCATCCAACTGGACATATGTTCTCACAAAATCCAAGTCATGAAAAACAACAAACCTAGCATTGAGAACCAAAGGAGACTTAATTTACCTATGCAAAAGTTGCAAAGAAAGAGATTATCAAGTGGTTATATGTTGTAGTGGTTTATTCAATTACTGATAGTAAATTGTTAAGTCTTTTTCAATGTATGTGGAATAAGGGTGGTATCACTGTGGTGCCAAATGCAAAGAAAGATCTCATTTCGATGAGGTCAATCACTAGATGGACTATATGCATGGATTATCAAAAGTTGAATGCGTGAAAGAAAAATATCACTTTCCAATGTCATTCATGGACATAATGTTAGACCGTCTTTCTAGAAAAGGATGGAACCACTTTATTTATAGTTAATCAGGTTACAATCAGATATCAATCGAACTCGAATATCATGAGAAAACTACTTTAACTTGCCTATATGAGACGTTGATAATGCTCAATTATACCTCTCAAAAGAGATATAGACGATCTTTAGCACTATATTTTACCCAACTAAGAGTCGAGGTCGAACCCACAGGAAATAATTTGAAACAAGTTCTATTATCTATCACTATTCAGTTGTAATTACTACTTTCCGAAAATAAACTTGCATAAATTAAAAGTGGGGGTTTTGGTTTTATTTTAGAATAAGTAAAAATACAAAGACTAATAAACAAGATTAAGGTTGTAAACAATAGGAAAACTAGTCTAGAATTGTATTCCCCATGGCTTGTAAGTTAATAGGCTAATCGTATTCATGATATTATTCATTGTATTGCATATAAAATCTAGCGAGTTAGGTAACATCTAATTCACCTCTTGGTCCTTCTTAGACGTATTTTATTCATCTCCTCCCGATCTCAGAATGTATACTTTACTAGCCCTCACCCTAGATCGTAGAGTACTATCTTCTTCCGGTCTCAAGTAACTTGGATGAAGTTTATCCCTTCTTTCAAAGCCAGACTCTTCGAATTTTTATTGTGAAATTCTTTTCCTAATCACTACCTCCCTCCCGGGCAAGCAATGAAAATGGGCAAATTCTTAATGCATGCACTCACTAAGAAAGACTTTCAAATAAAGAAATCAAAATACATACAAAAACAAATCACGAATATCAATCCTACTTTTGCCTATTTTAGTTAAGTCGTTATGGTTCACACAACCCTAGTTGTGGGTTTAGCTATTCATACTTGTATGTTAACGAACAAGAATTTGTGAAGAATTCATGAATTAAAACCTATGCAGATGAAGAAGTCAATCTTGAATCAACAACACAAATCACAAATAAAGGATAAAAACCAAAATGATATATCAAGAATCAATCTCCAAAAGGAACCAAGTATAGCTTCATAATTTTCACAAAGTACTCAAAAACTAGTAAAAATGCTGAACCCTAAAAATAAAATAAATTCGGGTATTTATAAAGACACAAAACCAAATTCTAAACCAACTAGGAAAACTAAAGTCGACACTTTTCATTCTCACTCACCACGGACCGTACTGCACTTCACGGTCTGTGGTCCTCTTCCATGGTGTTTAACTTATCTCCTACTGTGTAGCCTTCATCTCTTCACGACCAACCATCACACCTCGTGGTGTTGACTACGATTTGTAGTGGATTCCGTGGTGGTATCCTTTGACAATTTCCCACCTTCTTCCATCATCCTCTACAAGAAATCACTATGGTTTGTAATGAGCTCCACGGCCCGTAATGGGTTTCATGGAGTTACACTTGGAAAAATTTGTAGCATTTTCCTCTATACAACCTAAGAAATACGACAACCACCACTGCCCGTGCAAAGTATTACTGTTCATGGTGGGTTCTGTGAAGATCTACTTCATCAAAATTTCATCAATAACTTTCTCTTCTCATCAGCACTACGCCAGTCACCACGACCCGTGTAAGGCATTACGGTCTGTGGTGAGGGTCGTACTCCTCAACACTCAGCAAAGCAGTACTCAGACCTACCTAATCATCAAAACTTGTGCGCAACTTACTTTTTCTGCAAAATAAATAAAACACACATCATATCTACAAAAACATACTTGCAACATACACTAATTAACCATTTTAAGCGTTGAAAATGTTATAAATACGCGACACATCAACACCCTCAACTTACAATCATTATTTTTCCTTAAGTAATCACACAAAACAAAACAAAATGATGTGCAAATACAAAAGACTGTAGTATAGATATATAGCAGCCCATCTCATCAACCATGACTCATTTCCAACTATGCAATACACTGACAGTCCAACTAACTCATAAAGATCTATTTACGTCATAGCATGAACCAAACAGATGCAACTGACAGTGTACCATGCGATATGGCAACTCAATAATATAATCACAGTATCCTCACAACAAAGAAGTCTCTCTCACAGTGTATAGTAGATAAACTGTGACTAGAACAAAACTCTCGCACTCTCAAAAGAAATTCAAACAATGCAGAAGTAAAGACCATAGGCTTGCCCTTATTTTCAAAATTTCAACACTTGAATAACCTTGTTGGGATCACAATAGGACTTTTTTGGTAACGTAGGCTTAGGGTTAAGGTAGGATATATTTATGATAAAAGTGACTACTTTCTCTCTCCAAATTCTACTTTGTCTTAGCTTACTTGTTTTCAAACCTCCACACTCTTGTTGTTCCCTTATTTCCTCCTTCTTTCTTTTCAGTTTCTTTAGGACTCATTTTTACGTAACATTTTCTTTTTCATTTGCAGACACAACCCATGATTTTCTTTTCCTCTCACTCCACCATTCCTTTCATGCCCTAACTTTTCTACTTTCCTTATGGTAACTATCCTCAACTTAGGTTTTTGGCCTGACTTGAAGTACGTAATCACCTAAGAGGGACCAGGGCCAAGATAAAGGTTCACATAACTGATTCTCCTTATAATAGCCATCCTCACTTAGGATTTTGGCCTTAGTTGGGGTCGACAATGTCTTTGGAGGGACCAGGGCCAAAATTTGGATTCATTAACAGTAAGGGATGGCAAATTTTGTTTTTTCAAAGAAAAAAGTTCATTAAAGCTCTAATTTTTGGTTCAAAGGGTACAATTTAATTTGGTTGGTTCAATTAAGGCTAAGTGACTTATTATCAACAATGGCCTATGATCATGTCCTAATAATGCTATTCAATCATTTCAGTAAGACAAACCAGGCAAATTCTAGTTTATAGATGCATTGTTTGAACTAAGTAGTTAAGCTCACACACACTTGGCACATATGTTATACTATCAAGCACTAATCAACCAAGTCATGTCCTAGCTAGCATTTGATTGACAAGTCAATAAGTACTATGTCCTACACAGATCTTAACAAGTAAGTTTTCAAAAACCAAATCAATCACATAGTGCTCACAAATATTTCAGTTGGGAGTCATTTTAGTTCAATTCAACTCCTTTCTTTCTCAAGCTATTGTATCCATCTATAGAAAGTTGTATTTGCATGACAACAATCCTACACATGCCAGTTCTACTAGATTTATGCTTGAGAGAAAAGAAATATGGCAACAAAAACTCCAAGCATTAGGGATGACCCATCCCCTATCAAAAGAGTATATATTGTCCTCAATTGCATGTCAAAAGACTCAATAATAGGTACAAGGGGAGTGATCATACCTGTGATGCCCTAGGCGTCAGTAAGGGTTATCACCTGTAGCAGGAGTAAGTGCGCTAGGAGGCACTTCACTCACAATCTCAGCTGGAGTGCCCGAAAGTGCAGCACTATTGGATAATGCTCCATCTTCAAGATGCTGCTTCTCAAGCTCCTATTTCTTATGAAATTCTCTCCTAGAAGTGCACTGAGCCTTTTTTCCCTCTTTTCTGTGTGCTCTCTTAGACCTTTCTACATCATTTAGGGAATCATCTTCCTATCACCGCTTCTTGCCCTTGCCCTTTTGATCAGGCTTGGGTGCCACAATAGAGCCTCAAACTCCATCTAGCTATATAAGTACGGAGAGGGGGGGGCAATAACTGTAGCAAAGTATCTGTAGTGCTTGTTGGAACAGTAGAGGATGAATTTGCTTCCAATTTACCTACAGCTTCTTTTAAGGCATCCAGTTCTTTTTTGAAGGACTCAGTCTCTACATCACCTAGGCAACTACTCTGAGTAGTGATATGAACCTCAAGGCCATCAATACGGCCCTATATTAGTGTCACCTCCTGACGGAGCTCAATTTGAATCTTAGTAGCCTCCTCTTATATCTGTGTTTTGACCACCCTAGGTAGTCACTCAATCACCTGATCAACCAATGCCCGTATCTGCCTCTTGTCCTGCACCATATGCTCAAAGAGTGCATAAAAGACAATTATCATCATACCTGAAACATCGAGTATAGAAGAGATAGTCCTAGTGTTGCCCTTGGGTTGTTCAGTGGCCTCCTCCATTAGAGGCCATAACATCTCACCCTCCAAATTCAGAGTAGGAGGAGGTGTCATTATAGGCATAGTGACTGGTGGCCTAATGGATCAGCCCATCTTAGATTTGTACAGTGGGTTGTCCAAATCCTTTATGAGTGCCGCATTTGTGGACTTAGAAGCTAGGATGTGCCTGTCAAAGTGATGATTTACCACTGTCCCTGCAGCCTAGTATAACGCCAAGATCAAACAAGGGAATGAAAGTCCAGCTCATTCATTAAATGCTCGGTCCTAAATTTTGGCCGTAATTAGCCTCCCGCTGTGTAGTCCAAACCGAGACATAATGCAAGCTACTAGAGATGCCTTCTTGGGATAAAGGGTGTTGTCATTTGCAGTTGGTCAGAGACGGGCATGGATAATGGCCCACCAAAACTTAGCTGGAAACGTGAGCGACATCTTAGTAATCTGCTGCCTCGCATTTGTGACCCATGGCGCATTTACTCCCTTAGTAGCAATATGCTTTCTTATTCATTTCAAAATCATTTGTCATAGTGTAGGATCACCCATCTTCACCTCATCCCTAACCTCATGGTGGCGGTGCTCATAAAGACCTGTCTGAACATCAATATGGAATTTTGAGCCATATAAGAACCTGTTGATTATAGTCTCCGAGATATCCACTATCATGCCTCGAACTGTGACTTCATTCAATGATGGTTTCTTTAATGTTCATTCCCACTTTTTCTTTTTAGAGATCCCCTCAGCCATATCATTGATTATTGAGTCTGCATAAGCAGAATAGAACTCCCGGACTAGATTTTCACCATAATATCCCAAGACTTTAGTCATTCACCCGAAATGATGCTTGTAGAATAGGTGTTTGAGCTCAGGGATAACGGAGAGATTTTTAGGAACCACTCGAACCTCTGGCACAATGGATCATTTACACAAGCCCTTAGACCCTTTGGTTAGGCCGTTCAAAAATATATCATATTGGCCCAGAACCAACCACCTGTTTCTCAAAAAAGTGATGACATTCCGACGTGAGACTGGGTCACCTTTCTTTGCATGAGCAAACTTCTCTATAGAGTCTAATCCTTCATCCCCAGCACCAACAACACTCTCCTCACCAGTATCATTTCCCATCTCTTCGAATTTTGTATCATCCCCGCTTGCCTAATTGGTTGATCCGTTTGCCTACTCTTCATATCGGGATGGAGTGGCCTCAGCCTCAACAGCTGCTTTGGACCTAGTCATACAAGGAGCGTGGGGAGATATGTGGGTATCCACTTAGACCTCTGACCCACTTGATTCATCACTTCCCAACCCTTGCACCGACTCATGTGTTGACTCATGCTTTGATTCTTTGGATGGGGAGTCGTAGAGTTGGTATAGGGCATCATTCTTGGTGCATGGTCATGGCATGGTACCTGCAAAAGCTCTAAATGGTGAGTAATTGAACAAAGTGATGTGAAGGATTAAAATGGGTACTCAGACTTCCCCGTGATTCATACAAGCATGAAAATAACACTTAAGAAGTGATGTCGCTCAATCTATCCTAGGGTAATCGCAAGCGAAAACTAAAAATAAAAATATTTTTGTAGTTTTTAGAATTTCAAAAAAATGTCAATTGTTGCAGTACGGGAGACCATCACAAGCCGTGAATCTCATTATGGATCGTGAAGGCTTTCGTATTGCCTTCCATTGGATATGTCTCAGGAAGAGCTTAGAAAGATTCTAAGTGTAGGAACCACGGAACAGCACCACGACTCGTGATGAACTTTACAATCCGTAATGCCTTCTGTGATCTTATACTTAGAAATTATCGGTAGGGAGGAAAATGAGCCTCCTCTATGGATCGTGAAGTACAATACGGTCTATGCTGAAGGTCATCATCCCCGACCTTTTAGTTCCTCCATTAAAAACCAAACTTTACAACCTTGGAAACATCTTCAGCCCATTTAGACATACAAAACACAAGTACACTTACATTGTCAAACAAATATCATTATGCACTTTACTCCTATGTCACATACTCACAAATTCTAAATCAACAACCATAAAGAATTGAACTATCATAGAGACAATATCTTCGAACCTATCCCAATCATTTAACTCGAAATGTACCTCATAGGTTTAACAAAATCACAACAACAATATAAGAATTTGAAAAGAATACTTACTTGATTTGTTCAAAATAGTATTGGAACTTTGAATCTTTGGGAGAGGGAAGTGTTTTCGCGAAGGAATTTGAAGGAGTTGCGCATTGTTTTGTTACGTAGTAGGAAAGAATGTGAATGGCCTGAATTCTATGATGTAAATGGGTAATAACCAAAAGACCTAATTAATTTGGACCCAGGTTGAAACCAGGTCGACTAAATTTTAATATAGCCAACTGGGCTTCATGATCCATGGTGAGTACCTGTGAAGAGGACCACGGATCGTGTTTCTATTTCGTGATAGGGGAGTTGAACAAAATAGAAGTGGACTTACCTGGGTTGCACGCAGGGCAAAATGGTCTATGAAGTTCATCACGGACCGTAATCCCTCCCATAATCCTGAAGGTTTTGGAGATTGTGCTCATCACGCCACTCCATCATGGGGCATGGTGACCTATATGGTATGTATTGGTGCCCTTAGTGGGGAGCCTATGCCAAATTGTTTTATGTTTTTCCTCCTCTAAGACCCTGCACTCACTGAAAATATCATGACACTATTAATCATCAAATAACAGAATTTAACCTATCTAATGCTAATATAATCCTTGGGTTGCCTCCCAAGCAACACTTGATTTAACATCGCAGCACGACACAAGTCCCTTGACTACTTAGACTTCATCAAGTTGGAGTTCTTCAACCACTTTTACTCCGTCCAGAGATCCTAAGTACTGCTTTACTCACTGTCCATTCACTTTGAACCTATGACCATCTTGATCTTCAAGTTCCACTACTCCATGAGCAAATACTTATGTGATGGTGAAGGGTCCAGACCACTTTGATCTCAGCTTGCCTGGAAACAACTTCAGCCTTGAATTAAACAACAACACCGTCTATGCTTGACCATGGCCAATAATCACTTGACTCCAAATAGTTTGGCAATGCTATCATGTCTCATGGCTGGATACAAGGTTTATTTTGTCTAAATTATCATAGCCTAGATCCATAAGAGGGCCTTCCAAAAGACTACTACTATCCCTTTCTAGTGCTTGGTCTTTCAGTTATATAGGTAGTCTACGGTTCCATTGATAAATGAGGTGGATAATTTGGTTGAGGTGAGTCAGACTCAAGATGTCGGGCTAATAAAAGATGACATACACAAATTTGATTTCCTATCGATGAGCTCCATGACCTGAAGTTAGACTGCGCAAGATGTTTGAGGGCCCGGACATAGAGCTGAGTGATGATAGAGCTGCCCTCGAGGAGGATTATACTACTAGGAAGTCTAGTGGAGATGAAACTATAACTGCCTTACTTATGAATGATGCTCCCACTAGCACTTTGCGTCCACAATCGACTGACTTGGTCACTATTTTAGCCAAGTATCTTTAGAGCTTGGTGTAGAGGTAGACTCACATCAAGACCCAGTTAGACCTATTAGTCTAGAAGCTTAAGCCATAGGTCCAAAAGTCTATAGAGGATTCTAAGCAGTGGGATGCCACGAAGCTGAAGGCTGTGCTAGATGAAAAAGACCAGATAATACATGGCCAAATAGATGCCTTAGAGCAGAGGGTGACTGAGCATTTTAGGATAATATCGAGCCCAAAATTGACTAGCATCAAATAGAGATAGAGAAGCTTTGGCCCAAGGTCACTGCATTGGCTACCACACCCCCACCTTAGCTCCTATCTTTGCCTATCCTACCTACTTTCACTATTGATCTCTTTTCTAAGAAGGTTTTCCACAGGCATGTGAGAAGCGCCTGAGTAAGGAGATTAACACTGAATCAAAGGTGTGGTGCGATGAAAGAGAGAAAAAATGATTGGATCCTCGAGCTTAAGGGATGCTAATGATAGTGTCCCATATGCTGATTCGGATACTCATATCGACACATTGGGTTCTACGCTGATGGACCTAATAACCCCTTTATAGTACTTCAGCATATATGCGCCACAGGTTTGTCTTGACCCTATGTATTTACTTTTTGATATAGTGCATTGGGGACAATGCATATGTTTTAGAGAAGAATGGGGTGGTAATGATCATTGTGAATATCTAGGCAAAGTCTGAGTAGCCTAGACACTCGATGGAGTTTTTGGGATTTTCTTGTTTGTGTTCTTTCCCAGACGACCTTTTTATTTATGTTGAATTGTCATATTTAGAATATAAATGTGAAATAAGAATAGGAATGTATGGCATGATGGTTATAATGTTTAAATGATAAAATAGACCCTCCAAATTTTCTACATGTTGTATCTATTTCTTTGATATGTTGGATATGTGGGATCTTGGTATGACATGACATAAACTGATAGGATATGCATGACTTAAGCTGAAACATGAATCGGAGATTGATAATTGACAATGAAAGTTGATGCTATTTGTACGGTGAGGTCATTATTTATTCTTACTATTTGTGACAATCTAGAACTTGCCCCATTAGTCATACAGTGACAATTTAACTGTTGATTAGGAAAGAATCATCGGCCTTTGTTGAAAATTATCCACTTAGCCTAAAAAATCCAACCAAATGAAATTGTACCCTTCGATCCAAAGATTCGAGACTTAAAAACACCTTTTATTTTGAACTAAAACAATCCACCTTCCCCGTCATTGACTGTTAAACCTTTGTTTTGACCCTGGTCTCTTCTAGAAAAATGTTCACTTTAACTCAAGCTAAAAGCCTAAGTTAAGGTTTGCTACTATAGAGGAAAGCGAGAAAAGAAAAAGGTATGAAAATAATGTGTAATAAGACAAAAAGGGGGAATAAATGGGGTGTGGCCACAATAAAAGAATAGAGTAAATCAACAAAAATAATGAAATTACTAAACATAAGAAATTGTTTAGAAAAGAAGAGCAAAAGTCACACCCGAGTATAAATGAAAGAAGAGAATAGGGGTGAAACAAGTTATGGGTTGTGAGACGTGGAACTAAGTTAATGTAGTGTCTAGGAGGGAAAAAAGTCACTATAATTAAAATATACCACACGACCCCAAGCCTACGTTAAAAGTCAAGATAGTCCTATAGTGATCCTAATTTAACTGTTTAAGAATCTTAAGTATTAAAAATAAGGGCAAGCCTATGGTATTGTGCATGAATGTTTGAATTTCCTTTGTGATAGTAAGCATATACGGAGTCCCTGTTCTAGTCAAATTTTTTATATCTATGTAAAAATGAGACTTCTTTTCAGTGAAGGCACAAGTAACATTATCAAAAAGTCATGATCTTGGTGATTGTGGTCTGTGTATGTAAATGTGTCTATTGGTATAATGATGTCATAAATTGATCCACGTAATTTATCTTGATTTAGAGATAATAATTGCACTGATGTATGTTTGAATGAAAAGTTAGAGGGTGTAGTGAGTTTGTAAAGTCATGTGATTGACGTAATTTCTTGATCATATTTTGCATATTGTTGTTTTGTGATAGTAGTGTCTCCTATGGATAAGCAACCATTTTAAGTTGAGGATGTTGATGTACCGTGGATTTACGGTACTTATAATTCTTTAAGCTTACGAATTTGCATGTCTTTTAAGCATTTGTTAGTAGATTTAATCATGTTTGTCTTTGTTTTGCAGGAAAATAGGTCATGGAAAAAAAGTGTGGAAAAAAGTGGACTGCAACTGAGAGTTGGATTTTACGAATCCAACCTACGAGCCATAGGTGGCATTCATATAAGGAATGATGAATTTTGAGGATAAGTCTGGAGTTACGAAGGAGGTATATGAGCCTTTGAAAGTTCTATGAGTCGTAGGCCGAACCATAGAAAATGATTAGAGTATTAAGTACAAGACTTGACCTATGATCTGAAGCAATGAGTCATAGAAAGATGTCCGTAGAAAAACTATGAAAGACTAACTTGAAGCTATGACCACGAGTGGGTCTACGATTCGTCTAGTGACCTACGATCCGTACACCCCTAAACCAACCTATTTTTTTTATTTTTCTAGATTCATTTTATTTAGAACTAGATGTCTATAAATACACCTTTTGGGTTTTTTATTACGTTATGCATGTTTTGGAGTTTGGCAGTTAAGCATAGACTTCTTTTATTCTTAATTCTTGGATTTTTATCATCGACTTTGACTTTAAGATTCAATTGAAGCTTTCAGATTTTTATACTCATTATTGTAAGTGCATGGTTTATTTTAACCAAATTATTATGATTTGTGATCATCTAATTATGAGTAGTTAATTTCACAACTAGGGTTATAGGAACTGTGAACAATTAACGACGTAGATCTAACAAAACATAATTCTTGAATAGTGTGCATGTATGTATTATTTTTTCTTTTCTTTGATTGCATTTTAATGAGTGTGTGCATTAGTATTTACCTTATCTTTACTTATCGAATCAAGGAGGTAACAGATTGGAAAAGGGATTATTCAATGGAGATTTGAGGCTATCAACCCTCATCTAATAGCTTGAACGGACTAAGGGATAGCTAATCTGGGATCATTGATAAGGATTAGCAAAGAATACACCCATAGACGGACCAAATTGCATGGTGATAATCACTTATTTTTTGTACCAAGGACTTAGCTGAAATTAACTTATCGATCTTGCATGTAACATACTAGACAAGGATTACTAATATAAGGTTCTACTTAGTTAAGAATTCATGGGGAACACATATACCCTAATTTATCTTTTCTTAAATTCAATTATATTAAATTGTTAATTTTCTACTTGATATTTTCAATTGAATCAATTAATTATTTTTATACAAAATCCCTCCTTTTTAAGGAAGTAATCAGACTATGAATATAATTAATAAAAAATTAACCTAAGTCCAAAGTTTATTCCTCGCGGGATCAATCCTAACCTATATTTGGTTCTATATTTGATCAACGACCATTTTGTACTTCTTTAGGAAAGTGTAATTTGCGTATATCATGAATTCACATTTGGTTGTTTCACTATTATTGTGATTGTGCATGTTGTTTGTGGCTAACAGTTCGTCGGGTACCATGTATCATATGAAAATAGTAATAGTTGTCTCGGATACCACACATGGTATGAGATTACTATTGGTTTGCTCGAGTACTACTCCTGGTATGGAAATACTAACGGTTTGCTTGAGTACCATGCATGGTACGTGTCTGACTTCTGTATGTTTATTGGTTCCTTGCGTGAACTGCATTTGTTTATGATCATGTGGGGCATGCTTCATGTGTTTTTTAAGTCATTATAATTGGGAGTATCTCTATTGTTGACTTATTTTTTTATGTGTTGAGTTTTTTCACTATATTGTTATATGTCTTACATTTATATATTTGGAACGTACCATATGATCCTATCGGTGGTTTCTCTATCGATATTGCACTTTTTCTTTCTTTATTGAGTATAGGAGATATTCTGGCAGCTTTTATGAGACCTCAGTTTTGAGACACGCGACATTTGAATCCAAGGGTGAGATACTTATTTTGAGTTTCCATAGATCCTTCTCATTTGCTTTGTCTAATTATTTGAACACAGACATTAGACTCTTAGTTTTGTGTTTTCTTATTAAGGCTATATCCATTTATTCTAGATACTTTAGAGTTTTGGTACTATGATTTTCAAGCTTTAGTGTTTAATTCCACAAGTGTTTTTGATAACTGATTGAGATTATGGGAACTCGATCCTTTATTTGTTTAAAATTATTTTTCCATTATTTTATATAATGACTTTGGAACTTAACTTGGTTTGATGGGTTAAGTTTGGGTTAATAATTGGTTCTCGCATTGGAGGGTCAATTTGGGTGCCACTCACACTGGGTTGGGTCATGGCAAAGTTGGTATTTGATCTCTAGGTTCGTTGATCTTATCGTACCAAAATGAGCCTAGTAAAGTCTTACAGAATGGTACAAAGAGGTCTGTACTTTTCTTTGAGAGATTGCAGGACTTCAGGAAAATTGTCTTCTTTCTTTCTTCGTGTTATAACTTGATTTCAATTGCTCTCTGTTGATCCAAATTTATATCTGACCTCCTTCACTCTTCTGTCTACAGATGGTTAATACTCGACGTAATAGCTCAAGGGCAGTATCTCCAGCTATGAAGCTGGCAACACAAGAAAGAGGTACAGGTACGGGCAGAGGGAGAGCAACACTCACTAGGAAAGAGCTTGGGTGGATACTAGGACTAAGGAAGCGACCCCTCCCCCATCCCAGGATCATGTTAAAGAGGAATTTGAAGAGGAGGATAAGCCAAATGTGGCAACACAGGATGGTGGTACATGTCTTCCCTCTTTGTCTTCTAAGGCAGTTCAGAAGGTTTTAGCATTCTTGAGTGAGTTGGAAGGTATTGGAGAAATTTCCACAGTATCAACTACTCAAGTTGCAGGTACTCAGCCTATTGCCACTTCAGCCCCCAATATTGAGGAAGCGTCGAGTGCTAATGCGTTCTTTCATTCTCTATAAGGATTTATGATGAGTGGCACTGACCATAAGATGCTGATCAAGTTTTAGAAGCTAAAGCCTCTGGTGTTCCATAGGTTAGAGAATAAGGATGTGTTTGAATTTATCTTGGATTGTTATGAAAGACCGCATAAGTTGAGAAATATGCATTAGTATGGGGTTGAGTTTTTTATCTTTCAGTTATAAGGTAAAGACAAATAGTAGTGGAGAGCTTATGTGTAGTGTCGTTCTTTAATTTTGCCTCTATTGACTTGGACTCAATTACGCACCTTATTTCTAAAGAAGTTTGTGCCATGAACTCTCCGAGATCGTAAAAAGGATGAATTCATAGCTCTTGATCAAGGTAATATATTAGTGGCAACCTAGAAGGCTAAATTTTGTGCTTTGACCCATTATGCTACTAAGCTTGTTAGTATAAAAAAAGAGGGAATCCGTCTTTATGTGAAATGGTTGAACACCGACTTGCAGGTTTTATCTATGCATCTAACTTTAGCCAGGAAGAGCTTCAATAAGGTAACAGACTATGTGAAGAATATTGAAAGAGTTTGACAGGTTGGAAGCCAAGGCATTGGCTAAGAGGTCCAAAAATGTGACAATTACAATGGTTTCTACTCCAAGCATTTTGGTAAGTGTATTCAGCCATTCCTATTCAATCAGCTTTGCCCACTTTTATGGGTGGTTATACAAGGGTCCCACATCAGTATCCATCTCAGGGTGGTCAAGGAGCTTCTTATTCATCAGCCAGCAGACCCTCATTTGACCACAAAGGTTTTAATTATGGTGAGCAGTTACACTTCAAGAGGGAATGTCCTCCCAAATAGATAGTTGGCTAGGTGCAACAATATGTAAAGGTTATGGTACCAGCGTGTGGAGGTAATAATGGAAAATAATGTCCATAGGGTGGGAGATGAGGTAATAAAGAAGGTTGTAGACGTCGAGGAAATGGTAATGTAGGGAGAGAAGCTGTGCATCCAGGTAGAAGAGTTTCTTGTAATGATGATAGAGCTCAGTGTTACGCCTTTCCTTGAAGATTTGAGGTTGAGGCATCAGAACAGTGATAACAAGTGTTATTTTTATCTGTGACCGAATGGATATTATTTTATTTGATCCGAGTTCTACCTATTCCTATATATATGGTAAGTTTACTTTGATTCTTGACTTGACGTATGATATTCTTGATGCCTCTATCCATGTTTCTACCCCAATTTGAGAGTCAGTAAATGTCAACCATGTGTACCATTTGTGCTTTGTCATGTTTTTGCGTTTTCAGACTGGGTAGATATGGTCATATCAGATATGGCTGAATTTAATATATTCTTGGGTTTGACTTGGTTTTCCCCTTAATATATTGTAATGCAAAGACAATAACTTTAGAGATCCCGAGTAAGGAAAGATTAAAGTGGGAATGGGTGTACAAGCCTAAGCCAACAAAGATCATATCCTTCATTCAGGCTAGAAGGCTAGTTAGGAGGAGTTGTTTAGCTTACTTGGCTCATTTTTGGGATGTTAATGCAGATTCCCTTCTAACAAGTCAGTCTTATAGTTTCAGAATTTCAGAAGGTATTTCCTACAGATTTGCCTAATATGCCTCCGAATAAAGTTATTGACTTTTGTATTGATTTGGAACTAGGCACTCACCCAATCGGTATCCCTCCCTATCACATGGCTCTAGAAGAGTTGAGGGAAATCAAAACATAGCTTTAGGAACTTCTTAATAAAGGTTTTATTCATCCAGTGCTTCTCCTTGAGGTGCTCAGTTTTGTTTGTAAATAAAAATGATGGTACTAGAAGGAGATGCATAGATTACATGCAGTTGAATAATGTCACCATCCGAAAAAGTACACATTGCCTCGCATAGATTATCTTCTTGACCAGTTGCAAGGTTTTTTAATTTTCTATAAGATTGACTTAAGGCTAGGGTACCATAAGTTAAAGATCATGCTTGATGACATATGTAAAACAACTTTCAAAACTCGGATGGGCATTATGAGTTCTTAGTAATATCGTTTGGGTTCACTAATGCACCAACAACCTTCATAAGTGTAAGACCCCAGAAGTCGAAAAGTTGAATCCAAGGAGAAAGCTCTAAAAATTTCAAACTGACACATATTTACGAGTTACTCTACAACTCGTAGGGATTTCAACAACTCGTAAGAGTGAGTCATAGAGGGCATGACTTTTATTCTCGTTGTTTACTTGAATTTCTTCTATTGTTTTGGGTGAGCTAGGAGCTTCTCCTAAGACCCATCAAAGACTATACTAGAGGCATGCTTAGACAGTATTATGATATAGTCCGTTCAAACATTGGTTAATTGATTCTATCCCTTAGTCCCATTCCCTTGAGTTGTTACTTCCACTGATTTTACTATGTTTTTTTACCTTATGTATGTGATGTATGATAATATGGCTTTTTTGGGGTCCCTCGCATCCCGATGCCCATGTTATAGCTTGTCCCTAGTTTAGGTCGTGATAAACTTTGTATCAGAGTACAAGATTTATAGAAGTTGTCTGGTTTCGATTTTCTATAAAGTTATTATATGTGATCTAATTGATCTTGAGATGACCGATTTTGATGTTATACTTGGTATGGATTGGCTATATGCATGTTATGCTTCTATTGATTGTACAAACTGAGTGGTTAAGTTCCAATTTCCAAATGAGCTAATCCTAGAATGGAAAAGTAGTAATTTTGTGTTGAAAGGTCGATTCATTTCGTGCCTTAAAGCTCGAAAAATGATTTCCTAGGGATGTATCAACCATCTTGTGAGGGTTAGGGATGAAAATTTTGAATTTCCTACTCTAGAGTCTATCCCTATTGTTAATGAGTTTCCGGATGTGTTTTCTGATGATCTACCCGTTGTTCCTCCTGAAAGAGAAATTGACTTTAGCATAAACCATCTTCCCAATACTCAACCCATCTCTATTCCCCTTAACGAATGATCTGGTGGAATTAAGGAGTTAAAAGATAAATTGAAAGACTTTTTAGACAAAGATTTCATTAGACCAAGTATATCTCCATGGGATGCTCCCATTTTGTTTGTTAGAAAGAATAATTGTTCGCTATGTATGTGCATCGACTACTGGTAATTGTACAAAGTAACCATCAAGAATAAATATCCAATTCCTAGGATAGATGATTTTCTTGACAAATTGCAAGAGGCAAGTTAATTATTAATCTCTGCTCCTATTATCACCAACTAAGGGTGAGTGAGTGTGATATTCCCAAAATGACATTTCGAATAAGGTATGGCCATTATTAGTTCTTAGTTATATCATTTGATTTGACCAATGCCCTAAGGACATTCATAGACTTGATGAATAGGGTGTTCAAACAATATTTGGACATATTTATAATTGTGTTTATCGATGACATATTGGTTTACACTCAGAATGAGGAGGAGTATGCGAATCAATTGAGGATTGTGTTGTAAGCTCTATGGGACAAGCAATTATTTGCCATGTTCAATAAATGTGAGTTTTGGCTAAGGGAGGTGGCTTTTCTTGGTCATATTGTGTCCGGTGAAGGAATTATAGTTGATCCTAAGAAAATTGAGCCGGTTAAGAATTGGCCTAGACCATGGTCCCCTTCAGATATTAGAAGCTTCTTGGGCCTAGTCGGATATTATAGAAGATTTGTTGAAGGGTTTTCATCAATCTCATCACCTTTGCTAAGTTGACTCAAAAAAAGGTAAATTTTCAATGGTCGAAAACTTGTGAGAAGAGTTTCCAAGAGTTGAAAGATCATCTTACTACCACTCCTATTTTGACCTTGCCAGAAGAGTCTATGGTTTTGTTATGTATTATGATACTTCAAGAGTTGGTTTTGTTGTGTTTTGATGCAACATGGTAAGGTGATAGCCTATGCTTCTAGGTGCATGAACAGAATTATCCAACCCATGATCTGGAACTCGCGGTGGTTGTGTTTTCTTTGAAGATTTGGAGACACTATCTTTATGGTGTCTATGTGGATGTGTTTACCGAACATAAGAGTTTATAATATGTGTTGAAGCAAAATGACTTGAACATTTAGCAAAGTAGATAGCTTAAATTGTTAAAGTACTATGACATGAGTGTGTTGTACCATCCGGGCAAAGCTAATGTGGTTGCCGATGCACTAAGTAGGTTGTCTATGAGTAGTGTTGCACATATTGAAGAAGGGAAGAAAGGATTGGTTACAGATATTCATAGATTGTCACTTTAGGTGTGCGTTTAGTTGATTCTAATAAAGGAGGCGTTCTCATGTATAATGGTTTGGAATCGTCTCTTGTGGTAGATGTTAAGGCCAAATAAAACCATGATCTGATATTGGTTGAGTTAAAGAAGTCGGCTGCCAAAAAAGGCATTGAGGCTTTCTCCCAAAGGGGAGACGGTTTACTTTGTTATCAAGGTTGGTTGTGTGTGCCCAATATGGATGGTTTAAGAGAGTTGATATTGAATGAGGCTCATAGTTCTCAGTATTTGATTCATCCAAATTCCACCAAGATGTATTGTGATTTGAGGGAAGTGTATTGGTGGAATGGCATGAAGAAGGTCATAGCGGAACTTGTGGCTAAGTGTCCTAATTGCCAACAAGTTAAAGTTAAGCATCAAAGACCGGGAAGTCTAGCCTAAGACATTGAAATTCCTACTTGGAAGTGGGAAGATATGAATATGGACTTTGTAATGGGATTTCCTCGTACTAAGAAGAAATATGATTCCTTTTGGGTTATTGTCGATTGAATGACTAAGTCAGCTTATTTTCTACCGGTTAAGACTTCTTATGGTGCCGAAGAATATGCTAAGTTGTATGTTTGTGAGTTGGTAAGAATTCATGGTATTCCCTTTTCCATGATATTAGATCGAGGTACTCAATTCACTTTGCACTTTTGGAAATTGTTTCAAAAAGGTCTTGGTACAAAGGTTAAGTTAAGTACCGCTTTCCATCCTCAAACCGATGGTCAAGTTGAAGGAACAAAATCCAAACTTTAAAGGATGTGTTGAGGGCATGTGTAATTGATTTTAAAGGAAGTTGGGATGAACATTTGCCATCGATTGAGTTAGCTTACAATAATAGTTATCACACTAGTATCCAAATGGATCCTGTTGAAGCATTGTATGGAAGAAGATGTAGGTCACCGATGGGATGGCTCAAAGTAGGTTAGATGGAATTGATTGGTCTAGAATTGATAATAGATGCCATGGAAAAGGTGAGAGACTCATAAGGAAGACATTGACGATGGCTCAAAGTCGTTAAAAGTCCTATTCCGATGTTAGGAAAAGATACCTTGAATTTGAAGTGGATGATTGGGTCTATTTGAAGGTTTCATCCATGAAGGGTGTAATGCATTTTAGAAAAAGAGGGAAACTAAGTCCTAGATATGTTTGACCTTATAAGATATTGATATGTGTTCACAAAGTGGCTTATGAGTTGGATTTTTCATTTGAGTTAGATATAGTTCACCCGGTGTTTCATGTATCTATGTTGAGAAAGTTTATGGGTGATCCAAATTCCATTGCACCATTGGAAGATGTAACTGTTGAAGAGAATTTGAATTCTGAAGAGATTCCGGTGGAAATCTTACACCGGCAAGTTAAGAAGCTAAGAAACAAAGAGGTTGTGTCATCAAAGTATTGTGGAAGAATCAACAAGTAGAAAGTGCTACTTGGGAAGCGGAGGCGGATATGATGAAATGACACTCGTACCTCTTTCCCTCTACTCAATCCTAATGTTGTAAGTTGTTGTTATATAAGCTAGCTAAACTCTTACGTATTCAGTTCATCCTATGTAATTCATATGCATTCATGTTCATGAAAGTTGATTTTTAAGTCATATTTTATGGTAAGTTTGAAATTTTCATGTTCTATGCATTTTAAGATGTCATCATGTTTATGTTGGGTTGTTATTCCTCTTTTTGTGTCTTTCCTATGGTACGTTAATATCATTCGAGGACAAATATTCCCAAAGGGAAGATATTGTAAGATCCCAGAAGTTAGAAAGTTGGAACCAAGGAGAAAACTCTCAAATTTTCAAACTGACCCATGTTTATGAGTCACTCTACGACTCGTAGGAGTGAGTACCAAGGGTCTATTCAGGATTATCTTCAGGTGACACCCTACGACTCAACATGATGAGTCATAGGAGTGTCTACGATTCATCAAAGTGAGTCATTCTCAAAGATTAGAGACTCCAAAAATTTGCAGAATTAAGGACCTGCAAGACGAGTCAAGTTTATGACTCGTAGTCCTTTGAATGAGTCATAGAAATGACTCATAAATGACGGTTCAGAGACCCATAAGTTTGTAGGTTTCAAAACCTACAGGACAAATGCGTGTTTTGACTTGTAGTCGTGAAAATGAGTCATAGAAACAACTCATTTGCAAACTTCAAATGCTTGAATTTTTAGAGTTTTCCTCAGACCTGTAGGACGAGTCATCTTGATGACTCTTCAACATTTTTACGACTCCTAGAGCCATTTCGTAGGTTCGAATCCAAAGTTTTAATAAAGGTTATTTATGGTATTTCCCAATTTTGGTTCAATGAACCTAGACACAATTATGGCTAAGTTCAACCCTATATCTACCGAGTCCTTTGAAATTTCCTTCATTCTAAATCATCCTACTAAAAATCTTTAAGGCAAGGAACTCAATTCTCTCAAGGATTCTTCTCCAAGTTTCAAGCTACGGTTTCAGATTTCTTCAAGGTTTCTTCTTCAATTCTTAGTGAATTCACTCAAGATATGTGGGGATTGATCCATGGGTTCCTTTCACCCATAGAGTCCCAAAGTTTTCTCAAGTTTTCTTCAATTTTCAATTTATTTATGAACCCTAGTTTTAATGAATTGCATTGGGTTGTTTTAATTTCATTTTGAATTGTTATCAATGTTTATTCTAAGTATGTTTCTACATAAATTGCATGATTTTAATTTGAATTATAAATACCCACCCATAAAGCTATTTCCAAGTTATGATTATGAAGTTAAAGATGATTTTCATGAGTTG
The DNA here is from genome assembly GCF_947179165.1 of Solanum dulcamara. Taxonomy (NCBI): domain Eukaryota; kingdom Viridiplantae; phylum Streptophyta; class Magnoliopsida; order Solanales; family Solanaceae; genus Solanum; species Solanum dulcamara. Next base: position 23,662,447 of record NC_077242.1, read on the forward strand.
ATTATGAGTTCAATGATTTTCAAGGAAAGTTTTCTTGATTTAAAGTTAAGATTATGATTTTAATAATAAAGTTATGATAAAAAAAGTTATTATGGTATGATATGTCCAATTCTCACACAATCATGTTAAAGATGGTGATAAGTACAATTCTCACCGAAGTTAAGGATTCTCGTGAATCATTAAAGTTAATGAGCTACTCCTAATATGTTTTATAAAGATGGATTGATAGGTAGTTACTATATTTCCCTATTATGTTATGATCATGTTTTATGAGTTTTCGTTGGGTTATTGACTAAGCACCAAGAGGACTTTTAGGTAGGGTTCAGTTTGGTAATGTAGTTAGTTATCCAAGAAAATCCTAGTAAGAACCCAAGGTCCCAAACTACTTTGCCCACGTAGGTTGCCTTCATGGCCTAGCTAGTGGATCCACATATAGCACAGTTGAGTTGAGTTGAGTTGAGTACCATGATGGAGTATACCCTGGCATGGTAGCCTCCCCCTTCTTGATGAGGGTTCTATCGGATTGCATGTTATAGCTCACATGGTCTTAGATATTGGTTAAAGGTCATATCCCACACAAGTTGAAGTTAAGATATGAAGTTTTATGATGAAGTTTTATGATATGCTTCAACCATGAGTTTTCATATGTTTTAAAATATTTTTAAGCCTTACTCATGTTCACTACAATTGGTCATGCATCTTATGGCATATTGTTCACGTTCCTTTACTTGTTCATGTATATCTCACATACTTAGTACCTTTTATGTACTAATATATATTTTACCTACATTATCTCATAATGTATGGATGGACGATACTCACGACCATCTTCTTCGTGGCTAGAGTTACTTTATATATTAATGAGTTGGTGAGTCCTCATTCTATCAAGGACATGACTTTTATTCTCATTTTTTACTTTACTTTGTTCTATTGTTTTGAGTGAGCTAGGATCTTGTCCTAATCCCCCATCAAAGACTAAACTAAAGGTATGCTTAGACGGTATTATGATGTAGTCCATTCGGACATTGGTTTCACTGATTCTAGCCCTTAGTCCTATTTCCTTGAGTTGTTACTTCCACTTATTTTACTATGTTTCTTTACCTTATGTATGCGATATATGCTAAGATGGCTTGGTTGGGGTCCCTCGCATCTGGATCTCTATGTTATGACTTTGTCCTAATTTGAGTCATGAAAAAAAGCTTGATGAATAGTGTGTTAAGGCCACTCTTGAATTCTTTTGTGATCATGTTTATTGATGATATCTTGATTAACTCCAAGGGTAAGGAGGAACATGTAGATCAGCTTCATATTAATTTTGGTATCCTAGGGAAATAGAAGTTGTATGCTAAATCTTCCAAGTATAAATTGTGGTTGTCTTTGATTGCCTTATTAGGGCATGTGGTTTCAAAAAAGGGGTGATGATACTCAAAAGATTGAGTCAGTCAAGAATTAGTTTTGGCCTAGCTCTGTGAGAGAGGTTTGGAGCTTTGTGGGTCTTCCTAGCTACTATAGCAGATTTGTCAATAACTTCGCTCCAATTACTACCCATCTGACAAGGTTGACCCAAAAGAAGGTACGCTTTGTGTGGTCTAAAAATATGAGAATATCTTCCAAAATCTCAAGACGGTATTGACCATTGCTCCTATTCTGACATTGCCAATGGAAGGTAAGGACTTTTTCATTTATTGTGATGCTTCACATTTAACATTAGGTGTTGTGTTAATACAGGATAGGAATGTCATAGCCTATTCTTAGAAGTAGTTAAATATTCATGAGAGGAACTACCCAACAGATGATTTAGAGTTGACAGCAATAGTGTTTGCTCTCAAGATCTAGTGATATTATCTTTATGGTGTTAAGTATGAGGTGTTCACATCTTAACGCACCTATAACACATGTTCACTTAGAAAGATTTGAATATGAGGTAGAAGAGATGGCTGGAGTTTCTCAAGGATTATGATGTGACTATTCAGTACCATCCGGGTAAGGCCAATGTGGTGGCAGACTCATTGAGCTAGAAGAAAATTAGCAAGGGCAGTTTGGCTTACTTGTGGGTGTCCAAGCGATCCTTGGCCGGAGATATTCAGGCTTTGGAATCTAAGTTCATGCACCTGGGAATTTATATAAGGGTGGGGTATTGGCTAATATTGAGGTCAAATCTACATTTACTGAGAAAATCAAAGCTAAGAAGTTTCTAGGGAGACCGAAGATGCTATTCTTGATGTAGGTGGGTTGCTCTATTTTAGAGGGAAAATTTTTCTTCTTCGGCTTGATGATCTGATCCAAAATGTGTTGACAGAGTCCCATGGTTTGTGGTATTCAATTCATCCAGGTATGACCAAGATATATCAGAATTTGAGGCAGCTTTATTGGTGGCCTGGAATGAAGAGGGACATATGTGTGTTGATGGCTAAGTGTTAGAATTGTCAGAAGGTAATGTAAGAACATCAAAAGCCTGTAAGTTTACTTTAGAGGATGCCAATTCTGAAATGGAAGTGGGAAATAATAGCCATATATTTCATGGTAGGACTCCCTAAGACCTTGGGGAAGTATGATTGGATTTGTATCATCGTTGATCAACTGACTAAATCAACCCACTTCATTCTAGTCAGAGTGGATTAAAACTCTTAACAATTGGCAAGGATCTATGTCAAGGAGATAGTGAGGTTGCACGAGATGCCTCTTTTTATCATTTTAGATAGAAGTATGTTATTTACTTTAAAGTTCTGGGTAATTTGCATGACGAGATGGGCACTCAACTCACTTTCAGCACATACTTTTACCCTTAGACAAATGGATATTCATAGAAGAAGATTTAGGTATTGGAGGACATAATGAGTGCATGAGTAATTAACTTTGGAGGCCATTGGGATCAATTCTTACCCTTATGTGAGTTCTCTTCTAATAATATTTTTTTATTAAACAGACCTAACCCAGGGATCTTATCCCTCGTGGCGGTCAAGGGTTGAGCCACACCCCCCCAAGCCTTAACATAAATAAAATACAAAAATACAAGGAGGGAGACATAAACCTTACCTCTGGCCCTATGGTAGTTCATAAGTCAGCTAACCTACTAAGATCGACTAACTTATCCCCGATACTAATAAAATGCAACCTAAAAAACTATGAACCTGTGAGAGGAATCCTCTCGATACAAAGTATCTAGGAAAAAATAAATAACGGAAACTCTCCCCTTACATCATAAAATACAAAAACAAAATAAAAATTCTTCAAAAAAGCTATCACTAAATAAAAGAGACAGCCTAGGTGAAGAGTTCCTATTATCAAAAACATCAAATGAAAAATCGGGGGGGGGGGGGGGGTAATCCTTTTTTGCTTTCTTCTCCTAAATTTGGTCATTTCAATCTTGTCAAGCTCCAAGTATGCTCTAGCCTCCTTTGGAAGTTGTTGTATTGAGAAAAAAAGTTGAGGTGTAGTGAATTTGTGGCCATATTTGGGAAGTGCATCAGCTAGGCAGTTAGCTTTTCTATACATGTGGATACACTTGAGGACTTGGAACTGGTTAATGATTTTCTAAAGCTTATCAAGGAGATAGTGAATCTGCCAAGGGGACTTAGCACCATGTTTGATCCATTTGACAAGAAGTTCTGAGCAACTTCCAAGATGACATTTGAATATCCTAAATGCGCCTACCAAGATAGTCCAAAAATAGTAGATTCCACCTCTTATTGATTGTTATTCCCATCACTTAAAGGTGTAGCATAAGCATACATAACATCACCATGGAAGTCCCTAAGAAACACCTTCAGCTCCTATTCTACCAGGATTGTCTAAAGCACTACCATTTCTGTTTAACTTTACCATGTTTTGAGGTGGTTTAAGCTAGCAGACTGTGATCACCTTGATGTCATGAGTACACTTCTCAACCCAAAGAACCAGGTCCCTCTAACTAGCAGGCCAATGGATGTATGGAAATGCAGTTGCAAGAAGATTAAAGGTATCCTTGTACACAAAATATTTGACTCTTGATATGTTGGATTACTTCGCTCTATACTTTGTTGCACACCTATTTTTCCATAGGTTCCAACAAATAAAGATAGGTGTGGACTGCAAAATTAATCTGTGAACAACACTTGAACTTTTGAAGTCCACCGCGTAATTATGTTCCATAGAGGTGTATAGTCATTATTGACTCCCAGAGAATCAACAAAGAACTTCCAAATATATTTAGCAAAGTTTCCGGTCAAAAGCATATGCTCAATGGTATCCTATCCTAGAGTATGAAAGCAATAGCATTCCTTAGGACTGTGACCAAAACTAGTGATCTTTTGATTAGTAGGTAGTTTCTCTCTAAGTTTCCTCCATAAGTGGAAAGAGCATTTGAAGGGTATGATCTTGTTCCAGGTATGGGAGTTAATGAAAGTCTTGCATTTCTTATCTCTTATCAAATTCCAAGAAGTAGAACAACTGAACTGCCCATCACTATTTAGCTTCTATCCAGGTTGATTAGGAACTTAAGGTTGGTGCTGAAACTGAGTAGCAAGAATAATGGAGACAAGATGAGGAGGAGCATCCTGAGTGATCTTTTCCATATCCCACTGACCATTAACCAAGAAAGCAGAAACTCTAATATTGTTAGGTCAGGTAGATTAGCTTTGTACCCAACTAAAGGACCTCTTCCCAACCAGTCATCCTACCAAAAGAAGCTAGAGCATGAGTGAAGTTTTTATGGTATGTAAGGCTCCATTTTCTACTTATTAATCATCATATGCTTCCAAGTGAGGGAATTGACAATGTTCCACTTCTTAATAATAGGATTGACCCTTTGACAATATTTTGCTCTCAAAAAAGTACCTAGAGAATATTTTTAGTTCTAAACATCCACCGGTGTTTATTTTTAGTTCTGCAACTTGTCTTAGTCCTATGCCCCCTTCATTATGAGGCAGGCTTAAGTTTTTCCAAGAATACCAGTGATACTTCTTTTTTCCATTTTCCATCCCTAAAAAAAGTCAGTTGTGTGAGCTTGAATCGACTTGATGGCAGTTTTGAGAGGGGAGATAGAAAAAAGGAGATGAATATGGAGGGATTGGATACATGCTTGTTAAGGATAACCCTTCCCCCATACCTCAAAATCCTGGATTGCTATCCTGTGATCCTGGCAATGACTTTGGACACCAAGTACTCTTTGTCTTCCAATGTAAATAAGATATCTCATATAAGTTATGGGACTCTTCTTTTGGCTAAAACTAGTCATCTTTTTTATCATGTTCCAAGTGGCTTTGAATTCATTAGAAGGTATCATGAAGTGACTCTTATCCCTATTAATAAGCTGACCAGACACTTTCTCATAACTGTTTAGAGTTTTCATGATGTGTTTGAGTGAAAACTCCCTTCCATAGGTAAATATAATGACATCATATGCAAAATTAAGATGATTGATCTGAGAACCCCTTTTTTCCATGTGGAAACCATAGTACCCAGGATCAAAGTATAATATGTTCATCAATCTGCATAAAACTTTAACCCCCAATATGAAAAGTGCAGGAGATAGTAGATCACCTTATTTGAGCCCTCTAGTTGAATGGAAGAACCCATGCCTAGAACCATTAACAATCACAGAGTACTAGTTATTAGACATAATCCTCCAAGCCACGTCAATGAGGCATTCCCCAAAACCCATTCTTCTAAGAACAAGACAAATGTAGGACTAGGAAACCCTATCATATGCTTTAGCCATGTCAATTTGATAACCACATTACCACCTATATTTGGCTTCTTGATCTGGTGAATAATTTCTTGAGCTAACATAATATTTTCAGAGATACTTTTATTTTTCACAAAACCAGATTGATTCTGAGAAATAAGAGTAGGAAAAATAGGGGCTAGCCTTAAGTACAACAGCTTGGAAATTATCTTATTGGTAAAATTTCTTAGGCTTATAGGTATTAACTCTGAAATTTTGTTAGGATGGTCTACTTTTGGGAGTAGGAACAAACAAACATGAGAAAAAAAATTGGCATAGTGTGACCACTGAAGAAAGACTGAATAACCCTCATAAGATCCTTATGCATAATGTTCTAGCATACTTTGAAAAAATGATCATTCATGCCATCAGGATCAGCTGCAGAGTTGGGATTCATATAGAAAACCACCCTTTTCAATTCCTCCATAGTTGGATCAGCTTGGAGTTGTATGTTTTTCTCTTCAATAACCATTCTAGGAATACTATTAATTGCTTCCTCTTGAATATACTTATTCTCTTTGGTGAAAATATGTTGGAAGTGACTGCATTCATCCTTGGCAATATTTTCATCTCCTTGCAACCAAGTAACCTCTTCATCTTAAATTTTATGGATCTATAACTTTTTTCTCCTCTCTCTGATCAGTGCATAAAAGTACTTTGAGTTCACATCACCCTCTTTAAACCATTGTAGCTGAGTTTTCTGCTTTTAGGATAGCCTTCTCCATCCTTAAAAGTTTGATGTATTCTTATTCAGTGCATGGAGGTTTATCCTGTTATGTTCTGAATTCATATTGATCAGATTTTCCTCAGCATTTCTGACCTTTTCTTCATACTCTTTCACCTTGGCATATATATAACCAAACTCCCTCCTTGACCAATTACTTAAAGTAACTTATAATCTCATTATTTTCTTATGAGATCAACAATGGATTGCCTTCAATCTCCCTATTCCAATAGTTGCTGATAGTTTTCATGAAGTTAGGGTGGTCAGACCAGCAATTAAGGAATTTAAAGTACTTGATATGAGTTCTTTGATTCTACACCACTTCCATGAGAAGTGGAAGTGATCTAATCCCACTGATGGCAGATGGGATATGGAAGTGTGGGGCATGATCTCAAGCCACTTGTCATTCACCATGGCTCTATCTAGCCTTTTCCATATTCTGAATTGGATGCCCCTCTGATTAGACCATGTAAACCTCTACCGAGTGTAACTTAGATCCAATAACCCACAAGCCTCAATGACACTAATAAATTCAAAGCTCTTGGTCATATTGTAAGGGATACCTCCAAGCTTTTCTTTAGGTACAATAATCACATTAAAATCATCCACACTACACCATGGTAGGTTGGTGTTGGTTTGATGTAATAGACTAGCCCATAAGGGTCTTCTGAGAATGTCTTTACATTTAGCATAAACAAAGGTGGTTAAGAACTTGTGGACAAAAAGAGCCAAATTTTTCCATTAGGATTGTAGGCTGCATAGTCCATGTTGAGTTGTACTCTAGAGTTTTGGATTTGGGAATTATTTGAAAAAGGTTCCAACAGGGCTATAAGGGTAATATGATGGATATTTTTGATACTTTTGAGCCTTTCCAAGGAACCTTAGGTATTAACACCCCTTATGTTCCATATGATTGTACTAATCATTGGATATTTTTGGCTTGGAACAATCTAGAGTTTAGTGTGCTGACAAGGGCAGAATTTGTGGAGCTGGTAGGTTTGGAAATAAACTTGGTTTTGTGGATACCTCTTGGGGATAATTGCTGACTATTAGTGACCTATTGAAGTTCCTCCTCTACTCTATTATTATTAGAGGGACTGGAGGCCTTAATTAACTGCTCACTAACCTCATCATCCTCTTCAGGCTCCTCTAAAGGTAGATTATCCTTATCTATTTCATCTTCAGAATGTAGAACATCATAAGGATCAGGAAACGTTTTTGGATTGGTATTGAGAGTACCTTGATTACTAGACCACCTTGTCCCATATTACTACCTTATTTTGTTGTGCCAAAAGGAACTAAAAGTGTACTTTGCAGTGACTTGGACATTGGGAGGCTTTTTAGGAGGTTTTGTGAGGTTATCAGGCTTATCTTGAGGTAAGGTATTTTATTGAACCCTAAAAGGAGTAGTATCCATACCAATCTAGTCATTTTCAAACACAAAGTTCTGACAACTATTCACTCCAGTCTGATCATTATTTTGATTTTTCTCTATTTTCTTTCTGATAGTATCTCTTCTTTTCTTACTCAACTTATTTTTTCTTGACAGTAGATCCCTGAGCACTATTACTAGAAACAAACCCCAAATCTTTGGTCATGGCTCCTTTGATCTGATTTTGTACATTAGTAGGTCCACCCGATCAAGCGTAAAAAATATAGTAGAATCACGCAACGCCCGCTCCTGGTGTGCTTTCTGCTCGTGAGGAAAGAAAGAAGAGCTATAGGGTTCAGTTCAAATTTGATTGTCTCGCTGTTTCCGCTTTCCTTTTTCTAGCTCTTCTTTGGGTTCCCCAGGAGCATGCTGATGATTCCTTTTTTGAGTTTGATTCAAAGTGGTAGCAGCGGCTCTAAGGTCAGTGCTTGGGTTCTCATGCAGAACATGAGACAAATACCCACCCCCTTTGGTTACCCCATCCTGCAAGTTAGTGAGTTCCTCCTTTCCATTTCCAACCACACCTCCATCAACTTCTGAAATAATAGTAGTAGCTAAATAAGAGGGTTAAGGAAATGGGAGCATTGAGTCAATACCTGCACTCCTCATATTTTTTCCACTATAATTTCCTTCCTGTTGTACTTCAATTTTATTACATATGCAGTAAATATAGGGGGTATGGGTCTTTAAGAGTATTAAGTCAATTCTTGGTCCTTGTGACTTAGTTGCATCCTGGTTACTTGGCATCTCCTTAAGAGACTCATATTCTTTGGATATTGGTTCTCCTGCATCTTGGTTAGTAGACTGATCTTGTGTATCAAGAACAATATAATTATTATGTGTGGGAATAGGATTATTAACTTTACCTGACTGGTTGAAATTTTGTTGGTGCTGTTCATAATCTGCTTTTTTGAGATGGGAGAGATCTAGGCAGCTTGATCTGTTGAGAGGTGTTCTGCTCCTTAGAGCTTTTATTCTTCTGCATTTATCACTTCTCCTCTTGTTTCTTACTAGCTTCTTCTTGTGATTGTGGCTGATTACTAGAGATAGTGATCTCTTTTTCCTTTCTCCCCTCAACTTTCTTTGCCTCACTATGATCTTTGTCACTACTTCTCCTTTATTTTTGTTTCTTTTTTCAGCTTTCATTTCCTTCCTCCTCTTTTGTTCTTCATCTTTTTTTTTGATTGTACATACATGTGCCATATGTCCTTGATGTTTATAGTATAGGCAATAATCAGGCACCCCTTCATATTGTCCAGCTTGCCATCTTCCTAAGGTGATGTCTTCTTCATCATAGCCCATCAATACATGTGGGGTTCTTTCCTTAGTGAGATCTAGCTGGACCTTACTTTGGCCATACTCCCTCTTTTTTTTGGATTAAAGTTATATCTAGATACAATACTTTACCTATGAGAGACAAGAGATCAGTTACAAATTCCTTATCATAACAATGCCAAGGCAATTCAGGTAGTGACACCAAATAGGCACAATAGGAGTTTCTTCCTCTAGCTTGAAAGTAGGTATCCAAGTCTAAATCCTCATAAGTTGTCCTTCAATATTCATTCTTTCTTTGGTCCACACAATGATGTAGTCCACTTCATTGTCCAAGTCAATATAGACATGCCTAGCATTGAAGTGGGTAATTTTAACTCTTTTTAAAAAATGGGTTTGAAGTATGAAGTTCCTTCTGATCAGTTCCACCTTAGGCATGGTGTTAGTGAATTTGACCACCAAAGTGTACTTACATCTTGCAGCTAATTTCACCATAAAGTCATCTTTCTTGATTATCACTGCAGGTAGGCTTTATTTGGTAGTGATTTTGAGTTTGGACAACTCAATAGGCTCTTCATTCTTTGCCTGGTTAAGTTTAAGTTTTGTAACAAAGGTTTGGATCACAGTATAAGAAGTTGGTTGAGGGACCAGGTCCTTCTTATAGTTAGGAAAGGGATTATTTTGGGGGTTATGGTTGGCATTATCAGTATGATGAAGTTGTTTTATGACTTGCTTATTTTTCTGAGTATTGGGATCAGGTTTTTCAAAATTGTTAGACACTCTAGGAAAATTATTTTGGGTATTTGAAGGGGTCTTTATAGGCTACTATTGGGACTTTGGGGGGTTCTCAATACTTTATTGCTGCAATTTCACCTTAGTGATTTCTAATTTAGGTCAGTCACTGTTATTAACCACTTTAGTATTTTCTAACACATTTCCCTGCACCAAAGAAGTTAGTCTGATAAAATTTTGCTCATTTGCATTGGATTGCAAATGAGCATCAATATTATGCATAATAGTATCATTAATATGAGAAGAGTGAGGATTAGAAGACTTACCTTTCATAATAGTACCCGGGACTTGAGCTGATTGCGAATGAACTTCATAGTTGATGGATGAACTCAATACTTTATCTTCATTAACCTGCTCAACTCCAACAGCTTTGCTTACAATTTTCTTTAATTGGCCTTGTTCACTATTGTTAGCCTGAGACTGATGGACCTGGCCATTGTCATCTTCCCCGACCTTATCAATTTATTGTAAATTTGAGCTCTATTGTTGTTTTTTGATTTTATCCCCTTGTTGGTTAATTTGGATGTGATGATACCTTGGTGTCTTCATTAGAGCTCTAGAGATTTTGCTAGATTTCATCTTCTCAGTGATTTTACCATCAAAATCACTTAAGAATTCAGTGTGATATTGTCACGACCCATGCCTAGGGCCTAGATGTGATATGGAGAATGAGGAACCCAAAAGTACCCCAAACAAGCCTCTTAGCATTCTTTTAGCCTTTCATAGGTAATGATGATAAATAGGCAAGCGAAATCATTATAGTAAATCTTCGACTTACATATGTCCAATAATACCTCTAACTTTTAGATTTAATGGGGCTAAGACAAGTCCCTAGCTCACCCTCAATCATAATAGAAGAAATGCCATAGTAAAATATCTCAACATATCATAAGCTAGAAAGATAAAGGAGTATTGTTCCTAGAACATGGGAACTCACCAAAAGTAGTCTTCAATGGAATCTCAACTAGCCACGTAGAGGAGAACGAGGAGGAGAATTGGTCACTACATGGTTATATCATGTAGGAAAAAGAGTATGCTTTAGTACTTTGAATTTACTAAGTATGTAAGAATGCATGAACATTGAGGAAACATTAAAAGATTTATGTAATATGGAACATAATGTAATGCATGCATAATAAATCATATAGATATCCTTTAAAACATTCATTTTATGGGAAAATGGCCATAACCGACATTTAAGACCATGCAAACTATTATATGGAATCCAACATAACCCCCTACGTTGGCCGGGGAGACTACTTGCCAAGTAGAACTCCGTCAACTTCATTCATTTCTTTAACTTAACTTTAAGGGCTTTCATGGATCCATTAGCCTAAGCTTACAAGGGCTCCTATGTTGGCACATAGTTAATAAGACAAGGGGTTGCTACTAGGATTCCCTTACTGAATCCCATCACAATGACCCATTCGGTGCTAAGTCAATCCCACAGAATAGTTTAATACTTCAAAATAGTCATAGCATATAGCTTGAGAATTCAAAACATCATATTCGGTAGAATAGCTCATTAAAATATTTGGTAATTCAAATATGTAAGAATTATCCTTATTGCATAAAGAATACATTATTTATATCATTTCATCATTCTTTTTTTTTCGTAAGACTCCCTTTTGATTATAGACATTGCTTTCATAAATATTTATTTGGAGTCAAAGCTTTTAAGTCAAACTTTATTGAAAATATAATAAAACTAGGTGGGTTCAAATCACTTTAACTTGCAAACATATATGTAAATAAATATGCATAAATACATTGAAATCTATTAATTAAAAAGCATGCTTTAACCAACCCACCATGAATTTCAAGAACCTTTAAAGAGATAAATAGATAAATTACTTGCAATCCATTAATTCATACATATAAAATCATGTTACATCAAAATAGACTAATAATCATTAGTTTAACCATGATTCATGCTATTAAGAATAAATAAAAATTTCTCATAAGAAAATATTACTTGAAATCAAGAGATTTAATTAAATGAGTTTTTGGACTACATGGATAGAAGAACCCATGGATAAACACCCACATAACCTAGAGTAAAGTTTAACAAAAATAAATATAATTTATCATATAATTAAAATACTTTAGGCATGAGAGTGGAAGAAATACTCTCATCGAAGCCTTACATACTTGGAATCCGAAGCTTTAATCAAAACTGAAAGATTTAATGAATACTCTCGAGTTTTAGCTTTTCTTTTCGCTGGAACATTTTGTGTACTACCCGGAGTATATGAATTACAAGAATAGTATTTCTTCACTATTAAGAACTAAAACTATATTTGAGAATGAGTAAAGAAGTGTATAGAGAAGAGTTGTTTGAGAAAGCTTGATGAATAAAATGAGGAAATAAGGTGGGTATTTATAGGTGTAGAAGAGGGACCTAACAATAAATAAAAATAATTACAAAGGATGATCTTGAAAATTCAATTGAGGATTTTGATGTCATAGATGATGTCAAAGGGTTCTAGATCTTTCCATGGTAGGTGAGATGAGTTCTCTTTAACAGAATACTCTTTTTCGAAGCTGTGTTTGAACAAAATAAATTCTTTATTAGGATTTTGTGTCTCATAAGAATTGTATATATGGAAGTCTGGTTTCATGTCGTTAAAGAATCAACCAATTTAGAGCAACCTGCTGCGAGATATGATGTTTCTTCTATAAACACTCCATTCTATTACAGCATCTTGTCTTACAACAATTAATTTATTTAACCTACTTAACCTCCAAAAATTAAAATATGATCTTCACAAAGGTTGTAGGTGATGATATTGTGGTTACTCAGAAATTTAAATAACCTAATTTGGACCATCCTATGAAAATGTATGCTCAAAATACAGAGGCTATATCATTTTTTTGGCGAGAATTGAAACATCGTATACAACATTTTTAGGGGATGTTACAGATGTATATTGATATAAGGGGCATAATCCCTAATGTTCGAATCATCTCGGAATTCCTCTAAACCTATTTGATTTTGAAGTGCACAGGAATCACCATTTGAGAAGTTTTGATTGGAATGATGGAACGAGTCTTTCTTGCTCAATCGAATTTATTTGAATCAATCCAGCTTCACTCAAAATTGCTATTGCGATTTTAGTTTCTTTTTACAGATTTGAAGAATTATGAGCTAGGTTAGAGGATGATGCTTGACGAGTTATGCTCATATTGAGATTATGCTTTTTTGGGTATTGTCCAATGGCCTAGAGAGCTCTATCGGCGGCGATAAGGCCATTACGGCAGACCTGAGATAATGAATAGCATCTTGCAAAGAGAAATATTTTGTTACCATTAGACCTCATTAGCATCTAATATAATGATAATTATTATTCCAGTATTGGCATGGCACCATTCGTTTGAGGCACTCTATGGGAGGGGATATAGATTACGCATAGGGTTATTTAAGGTTGGCAATGTGAAACCATTAGGCATTGATTTGGTAAGAGAAACTCAGGAAAAGGTGAGAGGTATTCAGACCAAGCTATTGGCAGCCCATATTAGGATAAAAGAGTATGCAAATTACAAAGTAAGGGACATGACATTTTAGGTTGGTGAGCAACTTCTACTGAAGGTGTCACCTATGAAAAGAGTCATGAGGTTTGAAATAAGGGTAAGTTTAGCCCTCATTACAGTGATCCATTTGAGATTCTTGACAGTGGGGGCCAATGGCTCACATATTGGCTTTATGACCTATCTTATCTTGGGTACATCCAGAGTTCCATGTATCTATACCATGGCGATGAGGATTACATGATCAATTGGGACTCCATATTGTTGGACAAGGATCTTCAGTAAAGGGAGGAGCTGATTACAAGAGATCAAATCAGTAAAGTTTTAATTAAAGCATTGTCCGATTGAGGAGGCTATTTAGGAAACCAAAAAGGACATGCGGGCTAAGTACCCTCACTTGTTTAAGATTCAGGTACTACATTATTCTTGAATTAGCCATGTTTTCATATTTGATCACTCGAGGAAGAGCAATGGATAAATTGGAATATATTGCAACGACCCCTCCGGTTGTTATAGAGAAGCCAATGTGAAAATATTTGGGCTAGAAAATTTTTGTGTAGTAACTTTAAAATTTCAATCTAAGCCAATCTCAGATGGAATTTGAGTAAGATGAGGTCTAGGAAAATTTGAAAAGGATTGGGGTTAATGTCTAAGTATGGGTTGAATTTTCTATTAGCTAAGACGTTAAAGAGTCTGTAGGACTTTTTAAAATTGAATTTGGGTGAGTAAAACTCTCGGTATTGAACTTGGTGTGAATAGATTAATTTAGAATGTCAAGGTTCGAGGGTATGTTGCCAAATGGGAAATTTTGGGAATATTTTGATTTTCTGTCCCCTTGCAAGCCGCTAAAGCGAGAGGAATGTTGGAAGCCGCTATAGAGGGGTGAGTCATGAATTCATGCAGAAAAATCCCAAAAATATTCAGTATTCTGCAACTTTATTTTTGGGATAAACAAATGGCAACTAAGGGTAATAACCATTAGTTTTCCATCATTTTCTTCAATAAAGATAAGTTAATTACTCCTCCTAAGTTGTAATTTGATTTTAAGCCTAAGAATTTATAATGGAACTCTTAGGGGAGGGTTTGGACTTGTTTGGGTAGGATGTTGATGAAATTGACCTGGGGTTAGAATTAAATTATAATTCAGGTATATTAGGCCATTGTTCATTGAATTTTTCTATCTTGTAATTATTTTTAGCCAAGAACAAGCCACGATTCATAGAAAGGGGAAAGCTCAGATTCAATAGAGTTTTCAAGGCTTGATTCGAGGTAGGCAATGATTATTTGTTTTTCAAGTTATGTGTTGTGTGCATGTTAACTACTTTATCGTGTTACTTGTGCAATGCATATGAAATGGATGAATATGAAATGATATCATGTAGATAATCTCATGCAATGAACCTATTTAATTTACTTGTGGTTTCAAGTGTGGTTTTTTTATTATGATTGTGATTGTGCATTTTGTTTGTGACTAAAGTTTGACTCGGTTACCATGCCTGGTATGAAAATACTCACAGTTGACTCAGGTACCACTCCTGATACAACATTACTAATGGTTCTATCGGGTACTATGCCTGGTTTGGGAATACTAACGGTTGGCTCGGGTACCATGCATGGTACAAGAATACTAACAATTTGCTCGGATACCGCGCTGGTATGTGTTTGACTTGTGTATGTTTATTGGTTTCTTGAGTGAACCAAATTTGTTTGTGATTATGTGAGACATGTTTGATGTGTTTATTTAGTCAAGATTGTGACTGAAGTCTATCTCTGTTATTTACATGTTATATATTTTGACTTGTGTTACTGTATTGTGGTTACCTGTGTTATATTCATATCTTTGGAACTGGTCGTATAATCCTTCTAGTATACGATAGTTTGTGTATTGATATTACACTTGCTCTTCTTTGTTGAATACAGGGTATATTCAGTGGCTTCAACGATACCTCAGTTGTGAGACGCACGCGATATTTGAATCTAAGGGTGCTACTTCCTTCTAGTGGCCTTGGATTCTTCTCATTTTCTTTGGCCATCTATTCGGACACAGATATTAGGCTCTTAGATTTTATTTTCTTATTGGGGTTGCATCCTCTCATTCTAGATACTTTATATTTTTGGTACTATGACTTTCAGGTTTTAGGGAGTTAATTCTGCAAATATTTTTGACAATTGATTGAGTTTATGGGAACTCGAACCTTTATTTGTTTTAAACTATTTTTCAGTGTTTTATGTAATAACTTTGGTTCTTAAAATGATTTGATGAGTTAAGTTTGAGTTAGTAATTGGGTTTTCTACCAAAGGGTTAGTATAGGTGTCACTCACGACAAGTTGGATGGTGACATATATGTATATATATAAACTAATTTGTATACTCATTCCACACATATAAAAGAAACTCAACCATATCATTTTTTTCAGACTCCAGATAGTGAAATTATTTGAAAAGATGAACATATCATATTATATATCCATGTCATATTCATACATAATTTATCATATCTATCCACAATGCATACAATATTTATCATATTCTATACATGTTTCATACCATATTTACATGAGTATATACAATGTACCATATTCTATTCGCAATTTATAATATATTATATTATATACACATTTTATTCACTAATACATGATCGTATACAAAGTACTAAAAAAAGAATAAAAATTTATATAGCCAATTAATAAATCAATGCCACCAATTTTTTTTATCAATTTAGGACAGAGAATAGAAACTCAAAAACATATCAAATATGTAAGTTATATTCTATAATCAATTCATCAACTAAATATGATTGTACATAACTGATAAAAAATCAAAAAATAAATATGTCATAGTATATAATCAACAAGCTTGATCGAACACTAAACTAAGGCTATTCTCTTTAACTGATCTAGAGGTCTTATGAGATAATTTTTTATAAATCTTTTAGACATGATTTACAAGAAAAGAATAAAAACAAAGAAATCCGGTATGAAGAAGCACCCCCGCCACCCACCCCCACGGCAAAAAAATACAAAATCAGAACACATGAAATAGAATTGAAGTTAAGCACAAAATCTCAATTAAACTGATAAAAACTAGAAAAATGGGAGAGAGAGAGAGAATTGAATATTGGATCACTTGGGAGAACTATAGAGAGAGAATGAGTGATTTGTTTTCGTTTTTAAAAATTGGAAGACCGAAGACGTGCTTATTGATTCCTTGATTGTAGTGATTTAATAATTATCTATATTAATTCTTCATATTTTTCTTTCGTATTATTACTAAATACGATCAAGACAAGCCCAATAAATAAAAATTATTTTAATTCAAAATAATTCTAGTATGTTAAAAAAGGACAGTCCGGTGCACTAAAGCTTCCTCTATGTGTAGGGTTCGGGGAAAGGCCCGACCACAAGGGTCTATTGTATGCAGCCTTACCTTGTATTTCTGCCAGAGGCTGTTTCTTGTGTGGTGTGATTTATTCTTGTATTTTAGAACTAGTATTCTTGGATGTGTGAACAAAGTTTCATGTTGGTAATTGAAAAGAAAGAAGAGTTATTTATAAGATATTTGTTATTTTTAATGGTGTGAAGCCTTTTAAAAAAATCATATGGGTTTAGCCTAAAGTAAATAATATCATATTGTATTAAGAGTATTCTTTGACCATTTTCATCTAACAGACTAGTATTAAAGCTAATGATTGGATGGGGAAGTATGAAGATGGCGGTTGCAACGTAGGGCCAACTTAGTATTTTTGTCCGTCTATAAATCGATTTGCGACATTTCACCCATCGCATTGAAACAGGAACAACTCAATAGAATTGATTGTCTAAGGCCGAACCATAAAAAAATCTTTAAAATTATTTCTCAATATACTAATAGTTGTAGACTAACGAGGCAAATAAACTTATTTTTTATCTATGGATCAATCACACAAGTAAAAGAGAAATAGGTCACTATAACTTCAATTGACAAGTTAAAACGTTTATGTAATGACCTTCTAGGTCATTTCTATGTAAATGCAGTCTTTTTCTTGTTTAGAGTATTTCAATAGCGACCTCAAGTCATTTATGACTTGTTGGCACTGATTATTCGGTGTCTAATCGTTCGTTTGGGATTTACGTCTGTTTTCCTATTTTGGAGCTATTAAAACTTGAATAATTGATTTCGATCAAAACATCAGGTAAACAACCTCAGAATGGAATTCTAACGAATCTATCAGTTTTGGAATGGTCATTTTAGGCTAGTAACATGGTCGGCACGAGTCCCCCAGACTTTTGGTGTGAGTTTGGACCATTGTCATTTTAGCTTTTAAGATTTGGTATAAATTTGACGTTGATCAACATTCTAGGAAAATGCGCTCAGATAAAAATTTCATCATCACAATTAGCTCTAAAATGTTGAGTTTGTTCTAGAATAGCCTTTCATGTGCTTCTTGAGGCTTTTGGTATAATCTCGAGGCCCCTTATAGAATTGGCTAAAAATGGCACTTAAGTATGGGACCCACTTTTTATCAAGATGAGATCAAATGGAAATTTAACTGTGATATTGAGCCTGAAACGTTGAATTTTATTGGATAGCATAATTTGTTTGTGCACACGGGGTTTCAAATGAATTTTGAGCACCCCGTTGGAGACTTGATCATGCCAAAACTCAGCTGATGCAGCTGTTGCTGGTACGTCACTTTTGCTACACTAGTTTCACTTTAGTGACCCCTTCTTAAGAAACTAGGGTATCTTTTAAGCGAGGCAGGCCAACTAGGAGTGTGTCGCTTTAGGGCCTTGGCATCGCTAAAGTGGCCCTTGCTTTAGCGGCCAGGGTCTCTCTTTAGGGAGGTCCATCTCTTAGGGGGTAGTGCTTTAGAGACATCTTTGGTCATTTTTACAACGCCTGGGGTTTCTTTTTAGAACTATATTTCAGCTCGAAGCTCATAACTTTAAAGAGCAATTTCTCCCTCATTTTAAGTTTGAATTAGATGATTCAAAGGATGGAGTGTTGGGCATTATTGTGGGAACGTATTGGAGTGCTTGGAAAGTGTCGATGGATCTTTATTTAAGGTAATTATCACATTTATCTTCTTTCCCAATGGTTCTTTTAGGTTTGATAGTGATTTTATTGCATGTTGTGTTGTAGGTTGTTCCAAGCTCCGCATTATGTTCCATTTTGGGACAAAAGTTTGGGGAACTAATTAGGACATGTTCGCGAAGTCAATTCTGAATTTTCTGGCCCATTTTTTATTATTGTAATTTTAATGTCTAAATGACCGTATTGACGTTGTAAAACTACTTTTGATAGGGTGACAGCATTCAGAGATCATTTGAAAAAGGGAAAATCTTTGGCAACTTGATTTGGAGCGAGCGCGATCGGCTTAAAGGTAGGCTACGGGTTCCTTCTCATTAGATTGAGCATGAATATGTAAATATATTTTGAATTGTGTGAATTTGGGGATGACTTAGTAGTTAATCATGCTTAGTTCATAGAATTTATGTGTTAGATCTTTTTTGGGTATTTCGGGCAGTGAAAGCATGTTGATTGTGTTAATTGATCATCTTTACCTTGTGGTGTGCTTTAATTGTGGCTTGTATTTATTATTGGAAACATGTTTGACCTTAGTCTAGGCTTAGACTAGTGATTGCCATAGACTTGCGTATGTTTTTGGAGCCGTTATGTCACGACCCAACTCTATAGGCCATGACTGGTGCCCAATTTAGGCCCCCATACGTACCCTTAGCCCCACTGAGTATGTTAGCAGAATAAACAAATTAGGAAATCAAAATAGATCGCAAGAGAGTGCACGAAAATAAATGTGGCACACGAAGGCTATTAAGGCTGTCACTGAACATAAGCCCAAAACATATATACATACCCCACATCACAAGTCTACAGACCTCTACAGAATGATACCTAGTCATATGACGGGACAGGGCCTCGTCGTACCATTAACCAACATGTACAAATGTACAACAGAAAAGTTAGTACCAAAATAGGGATCTAGACAAAGGACCACTGCCAACCAACAGGGTGGATCTCCTAGGCGAGCGGATCACCAAACCAAGCATCTGTACTTGCGGGCATGAAACGCAGCCCCCCGAAGAAAGAGGGTCAGTACGGAAAATGTACCGAGTATGTAAAACATGGACTGTAATAAGTAAAGTCATTACTAGAGTAGAATGTGCAAAAATGAGCAAAGTATCTAGAAATATCAAAATGCTTATCATAACCAAAGATAATGTATGCACAAAAATATATGCTATATCCGGCCCCATTATGGGATTCGGTGAACAAATCGTGGTCGCCGCCGAGTTACTGGCACCACAACACATCATAACTCCAGAGTAGGGAATATCTCTGTAACAGATCATATCATATCAGATGGTCATATCAGATCATATCATATCATATATGTAAATGACACATCATAACTCCACAAATCCCATGTACAGGTCGTAGCTGCCGCCACACGCTGGGGCATGGCGGACAACGCAAAGAAGTACGCATGATAACAAATCTTAGCCCGGGCTCAGTGAAGGAAGCATTGAGGCATCCACGGGTGGAGTAGTGAGAAACTATATGCAATTTAAAATACAAGACATTTCCATAGACTCGAGAGCATAACTCCGATGACAAGTCATATAAGAGAAATTGAGCGATAATCATAGTGCATGTCTTTCAGATGTCATGACGGTCTATGTCAAAATAGTCTTCCTGAAATGGTTCCCATATTTCAAAATATATTATAGGGCTCAGTGGAATAATTAAAATAACAGTCATTTAATATTTGGAAGTGTAGAAAAAAGTTTCTTTTGCATTCTACTCAACATAAGTCCAATGGAATAATTAAAATGAGCTATAATTCAAAATCAAGACGAGAGTCATATCAAGTACCTTTTGAAAGTCACTATGGATTACATCAAAATAGAACTTCTGGGATTATATACTCGTATCAAAGCGTAATAAAATGTCTTTTGGGAAATCAGGAAATTAGCCATCCTAGTGGCTCTAGGAATAGGAACTTCCTTGGAACCATATAAAATTCATATATTTGTTTCCATGCCAAAAGAAAGATTAGCTTTTCATATTTATGTCAAAACATGGCAAGAGAAGGAATAAGATTTACATAATTATGCCAAAAACATGCCAAAAGAAGGAAACGTTAGCTTTACATACCTCTTACGGATTACTCTTAATATGTTCGCCTCGTCCTCTCTTGAACCTATTTAACATTAAAGTAATTATAAGGTTAGTGACATTCGACTTCCCAGCTTGTAATTCTACCACCCCTTACCTATAGGAACCAATTCCTTATCCATTTCCTTAGACTAGTTCATTACTAGTTCCTTGGTTAGTTAAGGAGTTAACAGAAATTAGGCAGCACCTCCCCTATAACATGCCCTATTCGAACTTACAATTACATCCCTAATTACTACAGACAACCAAAAACAACAACCTTCAGCACATATATAAGTAATTCACTTCAACTTACAAGATACAAACTCCAAACAACTCGCTCAAAACTACGATACCAAAATAAGGTGTTTAGTCTCTATTTCGTAAAATCTTTAACCCTACAAAATGGAGGGTCGTCTGGCTGCAACCAGTAGAATCTACACCCCTTTTAGAACAATTTTCATCCCTGAAACCCACAATCAAACCACCTTCAAGCACAGCTCAACAACCACAACACACTATTCGACTACGGTTTAACTATAACGACCTTAATTTAGTTTGTTTCTAATGTAAAGCATACTTATACAATTGTTATACTTCCAGCCACATATAAGATGTGTAATACACCCCATAAATACACCATAAACTCCAAATGGAAAGGAAAACCCTTACCAAAATTTGCCTCAGAAGTTCTTCTAGCGCGGCTGAAACGTCGTGGCTGTTTGTTGTCCGCTTGGTGCTGATTAAAAACTTAAATTTAAATTATTAATACCATAATAACATGTCCAAAACCTTACCAAAACATGGGAATAGAGAACCAACCCATACCTTAACAAACGGCTTCCCAAACTTGCTGAAAATTAACTTCGGAAACTCCTTTAAGAGGCTGAGCTTTGGTGGCTGTTTGCAGCCCTATCTTTCTGCCCCAAATAGTTAATTAACACTTCCACTTAGTCAAAAAATACCTTAGATAATTAATTGATGGAATGAAATTGGGGCTTACCTTTCACTTTGGCCAAAGTCGTCGCCCCTCCCTCTTAACCTCTTAGGGTTTCTCTTTTTGTTTCTTTTGTTCTAAGTGCTGAAATAAGATATGTACAACATGTAGTACATATATACACCTCCTTAAGAGGTGACACATGGCATCCCCATAGGGGTGACATGTGGCATCCCCTAGGACGCCACTTCAATTTTCCATCCAATCCAAAGTTGCCACATGGCAGCGTAGGGCCCACCTTAAGTAGGTGTGTCACCTACTTGGTCCATGTAGGTGCATCACCTATTTAGTACAAGTAGGTGCATCACCTGCTTGCTTTCGAGTAGGTGCTACACCTTCTTCTGTCTCTTCTGTGGGTTTGCAATCTCATCTCATTTTAAGAGCCTATGTATTCCCTGCTACTTAAGCTCGACGTGTACTCAAGTAGCTTAAGTACGTAAGACATCCAAGTTGGTAGCTTATGCAAGTAAGTCGAGTCCCACAACTAGTTATTTTGCCCCCCTCCCCCAACTCGTTTCAAATCCTTATAGCCCTATTTCCAATCTTCTCTCTCATGGAGTATCTCCTTCTCCTTTACTTAGGATTATTTGATAGTGTTATAGATTATCCGACTCACATGACGACTTCTAAGAAACTTAAGAGCCTTCTCAGAAACTTAAGAAGCTTAAGAAGCATTCTAAGGTACCAAGTACAGGGTGTAACATCCTTCCCCTCTTTAGAACTTTCGTCCTCAAATGTGAACCCAAACCTTCCTTCGAATCTTATATCGACTTTATGGAGTGTTCCTCTATCCCGTTGCCATAACATATACTTTCATCGAGCAATCAATATCAAAGTTCCAAAGGTTAGGATTACTTGTAGACGTAGGGAATAGGTACGGATACTTGTGTTTCATTTCCTCTTTTACTTCTCAGGGGGGCACCCATCCTAGTACTACTCTCACCCAAGAACGCTTAACTTTGGAGTTTTGATGAGATTCGGTGCGTTAGTGCTGGTATGATCGCATCTATCCCTTAAGGTCTCCACCAATGGTTCCTCACACGGTCTCAGATACCACGGCTTCTATCTAGTTATTTCTAGTCGTTCCTTATACGGTCTCAGATACCGTGGCTTCTATCTATTTATTGATGCCTCGAGATCCATTCATTCCTTATGGGATCTTATTTGAAGTTTAAGCGTTCCTATTTACATATGATAGCGTCAGTTGATTTTCCCTTATGCTTGTACTTCTTTTATCCACTTCCCCCCTTTTAGGGTGTACCCATGTCATCCTCTATTTATTTTCAACTATTCATGCGCAAATGATTTTATTCCAACATATTTAACATGCTGCACTATGTCTACACCCTCTGTTAGATCATCCATACTTTAAGTTGCCCCTATAAGAAACCCTAGTACAACTATAGGGTGCTTAGTATTCTCGATAGATAGTACATAATTTAGTCCAAAGTACTGGTACTTGTGTCATACAACTTAATGTAGTAGTTTAGCCAAAGCCACATTTTATTCATCCCAATTAGTACGTCACTAGTGCTTATAATCGTGTCTGATTCTCCATTCGGGGCACTTATACTCTGATGACACGTGTTTCACGTTTTGTTATCACCTTTTTTTCCCAAAGGATACCACTTGTGCCTTTGATAATTTCCTAGTGCCTCAGTTGTTTCGCAATTTCTATTCCCTATTCTCGAGGGATCCACTATTTTCTAAGGTGGAGGTACATATACACAATACCCCTTTCTATTTCATGAGCTTCCATATTTATCGTTACCGTGGATACGATCTTTCAAGATATATTATAACTTTATATCTCATTCTCTTTCTATTTCCAAAAAACAAAATCGGCAGAGTTTCCTCTATATTCCTTACTATCCCAAACCTGCACTCAGGAAATACCAATAATGCCTCACAGGCCAACATATATTCATTCATATCATAGCCACATAGGGCTTTCAATATCAATAACCGTATGAAAATAATGGACTTACCTCATATGTCCAACTCAAACTGCATTTGTTACACTTTCCTGTCTACTTTCCTTTCACCTTTCAACCTTACATGTCAATCGTATTTCCATACCTCACCTGATATATCTCCTTCGTGCTTTTGCTTATTTGCATGCCCTGTAACCTCCAATATCATCAATTACTTTCTTCTATCGATGTTGTCCTTCAGCTGAAATCACAAGTTAGTATGAGGAATTTCATTCCCTATGACTTGGCTCTATCGCACAATCTTAGATATGAAAGAAAGGTAACATTCTAAATATCCTGTAGCCTCCTGTTTATAGGTGTGGTGCACAATACACCGATAAATAAGACTCTACTAGACACGGTTTGTAGACACTCCAAGGATGAACTACTCTGATACCACTTTTGTCATAACCCAACTCCGTAGACCATGACTGGTGCCCAATTTGGGCCCCCATACGTACCCTTAGCCCTACTGAGTATGTTAGCAGAATAAACAAATGAGGAAATCAAAATAGATCGCTAGAGAGCGCACAAAAATAAATGTGGCACACGAAGGCTGTTAAGGTCGTCACTGAACACAAGCCTAAAACATATATATATATATATATATATATATATATATACCCCATATCACAAGTCTAAAGACCTCTACAGAATGATAGACTAGTCATATGAAGGGATAGGGCCCTGTTGTACCCTTAACCAACATGTATAAATGTTCAACAGAAAAGTTAGTACCAAAATAGAGCTCTGAACAAAGGACCACTGCCAACCAACAGGGTGGATGTCCTAGACAAGTGGATCCGCAAACCGAGCATTTGTACCTACGGGCATGAAATGCATCCCCCCTAAGAAAGGGAGTCAGTACGGAAAATGTACCGAGTATGTAAAACATGGACTGTAATAACTAAAGTCATTACTAGAGCAGAATGTGCAAAAATGAGCAAAGTATCCAAAAATATCAAAAATTTTATCATAACCACAGATAATGTATGCAGAAAAACATATGCCATATCTGGCCCCATTATGGGACTCGGTGAACAAATCGTGGTCGCCGCCCCATCACTAGCGCCACAGCACATCATAACTCCAAAGTAGGAAATATCTGCGTAACATATCATATCATATCAGATGGTCATATCATATCATATCATATCATATGTGTATATGGAATATTATAACTCCACAAATCCCATGTATAGGTCATACCTGCCCCCACATGCCAGGGCACGGCGGACAATGCAGAGAAGTACACATGATAACAAATCTTGGTCTGGGCTCAGTGAAGGAAGCATTGAGGCATCCACGAGTGGAGTAGTGAGAAACTATATGCAATTTAAAATACAAGACATTTCCAGAGACTAAAGAGCATAACTCCGATGACAAGTCATATAAGAGAAATTGAGCGATAATCATAGTGCATGTCTTTCAGATGTCACGACGGTCTATGTCAAAATAGTCTTCCTGAAATCATTCTCATATTTCAAAATATATTATAGAGCTCAGTGGAATAATTAAAATAACAGTCGTTTAATATTTGGAAGCGTAGAAAAAAGTTTCCTTTGCATTCTACTCAACATAAGTCCAATGGAATAATTAAAATGAGCTATCGTTCAAAATCAAGACGAAAGTCATATCAAGTATCTTTTGAAAGTCACTATGGATTACATCAAAATAGAACTTCTGGGATTATATACTCGTATCAAAGCATAATAAAATGTCTTTTGTGAAATCAGGAAATTGGCCATCCTAGTGGCTCTAAGTATAGGAACTTCTTTGGAACCATATAAAATTCATATATTTGTTTCCATGCCAAAAGAAAGATTATCTTTTCATACTTATGTCAAAACATGCCAAGAGAAGGAATAAGATTTACATACTTATGCCAAAAATATGCCAAAAGAAGGAAACGTTAGCTTTACATACCTCTTACGGATTACTCTTAATACGTTCGCCTTGTTGTCTCTTGAACCTATTTAACATGAAAGTAATTCTAAGGTTAGTGACATTCGATTCCCAGCTTGTAATTCTACCACCCCTTACCTATAGGAACCAATCCCTTATCCATTTCCTGAGACTAGTTCATTACTAGTTCCTTGGTTAGTTAAGGAGTTAACGGAAATTAGGTAGCACCTCCCCTATAAAATGCCCTATCCGAACTTCCAATTACATCCCTAATTAACACAGCCAACCAACAACAACAACCTGCAGCACATATATAAGTAATTCACTTCAACATTACAAGATACAAACTCCAAATAACTCATTCAAAACTACGATACCAAAATAGGGTGTTTAGTCTCTATTTCATAAAACCTTTAACCCTACGAAATAGAGGGTCATGTGGATGAAACAAGAAGAATCTACACCCATTTTAGAACACTTTCCATCCCTGCAACCCACAATCAAACCACCTGCAAGCACAGCATAACAACCACAACACACTATTCGACTACGGTTTAACTATAACGACCTTAATTTAGTTTGTTTCTAATGTCAAACATCCTTGTGCAATTGTTATACTTACAACCACATATAATACGTGTAATACACCCCATAACCATACCATAAACTCCAAATTGAAACTAAAACCCTTACCTTACCTGAAATTGGTCAAAGCTTGCCAAAACTTGCCTCGGAAGTTCTTCTAGCGCGGCTGAAACATTGTGTCTGTTTGTTATCCGCTTGGTGATGATTAAAACCTTAATTTAAAATTATTAACACCATAATAACATGTCCAAACCCTTACCAAAATGTGGTATAAGATAACCAAGTCATACCTTAACAAACGGCTTCCCAAACTTGCTGAAAATTAACTTTGGAAACTCCTTTACGCGGCTGAGCTTTGGTGGCTGTTTGAAGCCCTATATTGCTTCCCCAAATAGTTAATTTACGTCATTAACACCTCCACTTATTCGAGGAATACCTTAGATAATTAATTGATAGAACAAAATCGAGGCTTACCTTTCACTTTGGCCAAAGTCGTCGCTCCTCCCTCTTAACCTCTTAGGGTTTCTCTTTTTATTTCTTTTGTTCTAAGTGCTGAAATAAGATATGTACAGCATGTAGTACATATATACACCTCCTTAAGAGGTGACACGAGGCATCCCCATAGGGGTGACATGTGGCAGCCCCTAGGGCGCCACCTCAATCATGCATCCAATCTAAAGCTGCCATGTGGCAGCGTGGGCCCCACCTTAAGTAGGTGTATCACCTTCTTTCTTCCGAGTAGGTGCTACACCTTCTTTCATCTCTTCCGTGGGTTTGCAATCTCATCTCATTTTAAGAGCCTATGTATTCCTTGATACTTAAGCTCGACGTGTACTCAAGTAGCTTAAGTACGTAAGAAATCCAAGTTGGTAGCTTATGCAAATAAGTCTAGTCCCACGACTTGTTATTTTGCCCCCTCAACTCATTCCAAATCCTTATAACCCTATTTCTAATCTTCTCTCTCATGGAGTATCTCCTTCTCCTTTCCTTAGGATTATTTGATAGCATTATAGATTACCTAACTCACATGACGACTTTTAAGAAACTTAAGAGCCTTCTCAGAAACTTAAGAAGCTTAAGAAACATTCCAAGGTACTAAAGTATGGGGTGTAACATGTTAGGCCTTTGAATATCTTAGACGTTGCTTCGAACGGCTTAGCTCCCTGTAGACTTCTATAGAAGACTTGAGTCTAACAGTTTGAGCCTTAGTTAGGTAGTAACTAATCTCTTGGAACCTTATATCCATAATTCCCTCATTTTGTTGGTTCTGATGTACTTGGTTCTTTGTTCGGAAGCCACTCATCGATTTTGGTTGGATTTGGTTTGGACTTGGAGTGATTTATTGATGGCAGTCAATTTGGGGTTCTTCCTTTGATGCTTGTTTGGTTACTAATCCTAAATCTAACTGACTCACCTCTATTTGTGGTTCAAGTCCCTGATTTACTCCACCGGGTGTGATTCAAGTCTATGCCTCGGTATCTTCAGCCTTGGTTAGAGTCCTTAGCTATCCTTAGTCATGGTAGAATCTACTATTATTGGTAGTTGTGGTAGAGTCCATTGTTATCTGGATCTTTGGTTCGATTCCATCGATACCTTTAGCCTTTGGTAGAGTTCTTGGACACTTATAGACTTGATTCGAGTCCATGACAATCCTTAGCCATGGTTTGAGTTTGTGCCTATTCCAATCTTAGTTAAAGTCCTCTGCTCCTCCTTCACTTTGGTTTAAGTCCATAACTTCTTTCCATATGGTTGAAGTTTTGGGTACTCAGTTGGTTCGGTTCAAGTCTATAAAAGGTCGTGTAATCATGGAAGTATTTTCAGATTCTCTTTGTGGATCTTAACTCTTTTGTGCACCACTTAGGCTTATGTAGGTCTATTTGGGTTTTTTTAAACTTGCGTACGAGTGTACCCTCCAGGCTTATGGGGTCCGGTTGGATTTAATTATTTGTTTTCTCTTTATACATGTTTTAGTACTCTTGTGTGTATTTCCTGATAGATTTCCGCCCTTTGTTTCCTGTTGTGTTTAAATTCTAACACTTCATGTTACTTTTACTCTTCTTACTCAGTCGATTTATGATGCCAACTGGGTATCTATTATCTTGGTACACATACTACACTCTGCATCTATTTTTATGATGCAGATTCGAGTATCAGCTATCGATATTTATATCGAGCCTACAACAGACTGATCTAGAGACTAGGGTGAGCACATGCCGTCCTGGATTTACCCATCTCCTTTTGTTTATATTATGCTAGTCTTTTTCTTTTTAAGACAAGTCTTATTTCTATGGATTAAAGTATTATGCCCTCTGTTTTTAATTTATATAGGTATGTTGTTTAGTCTAACGGACCAAGTTTAAAAAGAAATAATGAGTTTTGACATTTATAATTTTAATATCCATTACTTTTATGTGGTTATAATTTTTTTAAATCTTATGACTTTTAATATATTAATATATATAATATTGTTTTGACTATAAAACTTGTTATTATAAAATAGGATGTTTAGGTCAACACAATTTTAGATTTAAAAATGTACTATTCCTTTAAGTCGAAGTATTAAGGAAATAGTATAATATAAGAAAAAATTACTTATCTACACATCCTTATTTATCTTATTTTCTATTATTCCTGTAATGACCCTCCAGGTCATTTCTTTCATTTTCTGACCTTTTCAGCTTTTAGATCTTTCCTGTAGTGATCCCAAGTTATTTATGACTTGCTGGCATTGACTATTCGGTCGCCTAGTCGTTTATTTGGGTTTTAGGCCTATTTCCCTGATTTGGAGAATTTATAACTTGAAAAGTTGTCTTCGAGCATAACTTCAGGTAAAATACCTTAGAATGGAATTCTGATAGTTCCATCAGCTCCGAAATGGCAAAATTAGGTTGGTGGCATACTCAGCGCGAGTATTGAGGTGATTAGTGCAAGGTTGAGGACATTTGGCGATTTAGACTTTGAAATTTGTCTTAAGGTTGACTCAACATTCTTGGTAAACACACTCAAATTGAAATTTCGTCAGTGCAGTTAGCTCTAAAATATCGAGTTTGGTCTAGAATGACCCTTCGTTTGCTCCCCGAGGCTTCTGGTCTAATCTTAAGGCTCGTTGGAGAATTAGGCTCAAAATGGCACTTGAATGTTGGACCCACTTTCAGTCATAACAACCTCGTATAGAAATTTTGACTGCGCCATTGAGCTCGAAACTTAGAATTTTGTGGGGTAGCATATCTTGTTTATGTGCACGGGATTTCAAATGAATTCTGAGCACCTTGTTGGGATTTTGAACTTGCCAAAACATGATGCATCACCTTGCAGGTGCAGGGGTATTTTACCCTTCGCGTTCGTGAGCATAGGGCAGCGTTCGTGGGTGCTAGGTGAACTGGTCAACACATTCGTAAACCCTGCTACATTTGCAGGTTTCAACGAAGCAAGTATCTGAGTTCATAGGGTAAGGTCCACATTCGCGGATTTTTATTTCCTTTCCCTCCGCGTTCATGTGAGACTTCCCACATCCGCAGAGGTCTTTCCCTTTTCCTTCTGCGATCGCAGGCCACTAAGGCCGCATTCGCGAAGGTTGGATCCTTGATCTTTTAATGAGAGACCAAGAATAGACCCAGCCATAGTTGGCATTTTAAAACCTTGATTTCTCCTTTGATTCTCAATCAAATTTGGCTATTCAAGAGAATTTTGTGGGGAATCTATTAAGCTTAGAGTCTTGAGGGAAGGCTTTATGTGTGGTTAAATCTTAAATTTAGTTATTCTTCTTAACATTTTCGAGTTAAGATTTCAATACAATTTGGTGTTCGATTTTGTGATTGCTTTAACTCCCTTTTCAGCGATTCTTAGGGATAAGTTGTGAGGTTTTTCACAAGGAACGCTGTGGTGTGATTAGTTTCATCCAATGAAGTGTCGTTTGAGGTAAATTCAGTCCCTATGGGACTGCCCTCCTTGAATTATCCTCTAATAGTGAGATTATGCATAGGCTAATTTTTGTACTTTTTGAGCATCGAATTGTGCTATAAG
Organism: Solanum dulcamara; assembly: GCF_947179165.1. Lineage (NCBI taxonomy): Eukaryota > Viridiplantae > Streptophyta > Magnoliopsida > Solanales > Solanaceae > Solanum > Solanum dulcamara. The sequence continues at coordinate 23,692,538 of NC_077242.1, forward strand.
TTTGACCACAAGTTTATTAAGAACAAATGTACCTTTTCATGGCGATGAATTTGGGATTCCCATTCATGGTCCCACAACCCTATTTTAGACTCGATTTTGGATCCATCTATAAAAAAATATAAATTTGATGTCAAAACGTTCGTATTTATGAGGTGATTACTATTTTTTAGGCATTTGGAGGAGATTCAGAGGTCAAGATCTTCATTTTGGTAGATTCATAGCGCACGCATTTGGCTTTGAGGTAGGCTACGGTCTCCTCTTTTGACTAAGTTCTATTATATATCACTTAGTTTATGTGATTTAGGTTGGTATTTTCTGGGTTTAGGGATTTTCTCCTTTTATCTGATTACCTTGACTCCGATTGAACCATGAACTAGTGTAGTCTCTCGAGACCCTTATTCTAGGTTTGTGGTTTTCGATTACATTATCGTTTGGGTGAAATTATACTTCTTAGGATCAGTATTGATGACCTTAGGCTAGGTTTGAGCCTTAGATGCTTTAGTTTGTATTCCAGTGCCTTTATACCTAGGCGTAGCTTTTAGTAGGGCGTGTGATGGTTGGTGTAAATTGGTACTAGTGTCGAGGACCTCTAGGGATCGTTGTTGCCATAGGTTAGGCTTAGTTGTGCTCGTTGGGAGAGGAGATAGTATATTTTGGGGTGAGACATCATTTCTAGAGATATTTTTCCCCTATCTGATTCTAAGCCATGTCTATATTGTTTCACTTTTGTTTAGCAATAGGCTTATGAGGCCTGTTTATCTATTATTCATTATTGGACCCGAGATCATATTATTCATTATTGGCCCCGAGATCGTATTCGAGGAGCGATTGGACCCCAGGTTAGTTCTTTTGCCTTGTTAGTATGGTATGAATTGATATACTATTCAGACTGCATGTACCTTATTTGAATACTAGTGATTCCATGCTTACATTGATTGAGCATATTCACTTATTTTGTGGTATGATCCCAGATTCTTTATGGATTTTCACTATTATTTTGAGAGGACATTATCACACTTTTAGTACTTTTAAACTAGGCTTTACTGAGAGCCGTACCACATGGGTTACTTGATCACTGGTTTTAAAAATTACGAGGCATAAGGGATATACTCCATTTTCTACTTGAGGCATCTGGATGTTCTCAATTTTACTTGGATATTGGGTGTGTTGATGCCATTTCTTGAATCACTGATACCCCGTGTTTACTTTTTCTAGCTGGGCCATGCCCCTAAGAGTTTACTTACTAGCTAGGTGGCCTTTTTTAAGGGTGCTCACAGTTAGAGGGTACTGGTTTACTGATATCTGGCGTGTCTTCTCCCTTTCTACATCGATGTGGATGCTCCTTTTTGGTACCAATACGGGGATACTTTATGTCTATGTAATACCTGGTTCAGGCCCACGTAGAATATACTAACTTCCTGCATCCTCTATAGGCCCCTCTGGACAGTGCACTACTGAACTGGATGAGGGAGCCGAATGGGTCCCAACTACCAGGCCGGAGGCCAGGGTGGGTCTATACACCTATTGTTATTGATTGCTGAGAGCCACTGATAAGGTCACTGGTTTTTACTACAGACTTACATTCATCAGCATCGTTAGTAAACTTGTATGTTGTTTGTTCCCCCAATTTTATAGGGGTCGGGGGTATGTTTGTCATTGTTTATACCTTTAAGGGGTATAAGCATTCTATTGAATATAATTTGATCTTACTTGTACTTATCTTTGGTTGTATTGGTAATTGGTCTACGTGGAATTTGAGTTTGATTATGGTTGGTACTTCTTGCTAGGTTCAGTCAAAATAGTTCATAGCTGATTACGTGATTTGCATTGCTTGTTAGCACTATATTTTCATTAGTAGACTCGTATGATGCATTATTCCTGTTAATAGGTTGTTGAATTGTGTCTCAGATAAGTTCTTTGACTCTGCTCCTTTATCTATATCTCCAATTTCCTTGTCTTATTTCATGTTATTATTGTGATAATTCATTATTAGTTACTTATGTAGTATTTATCTGATTATATGTTATTTATACTTGCTTTATCTGTGAAGCTCAGCCGACCTATGCCTACTTGCTATCATTTGTTTAGTACTCATACTATAGTTCTCCCACTGCAGATAATTATACGGGTTATCGCGGTTGATTTGGACCGGTGTAAAACAACTTCTGATTTGAAGATTTGGTGAGCTCCTGGAGTTTGCAGTTTTCAATTTCCATTCATGCTGGATCAAGACTAGTCTTTACTTTCTTTTGAAGATTGTTTGTACTTATATTATATTTGTAAAATCCTTGTACTCGTATTTTGATTTAGATGCTCGATTACTGACTGATGTCAGGTCTTGGGGTGGTTTCTTATAGTTGTTTTAACTGTTCTCTTTCTTCTATTATTATTTACCTTCTACTTTATTGTTCATCTTTCGCTTGATAGCCCACTGCCTCTGGTTCTAGGCTAAGGGTTAAGAGTTAGACTTACCTACAGGTGGGTATTAGCAAGTGCCATCACGGCCTGTGAAACTGGATCGTGATAAGATGGTATTAGAGTTTTAGATTGACCGACATTGTTAGTATGAGGGCAATGTCTTGTAGAGTCCTGCGTATCGGTGCGAAGACGTCCATATCCTATCTTTGGGAGGCTATAGGGCAATTTTAGGGAATTATGTTCTTGACTCCTTATCGTGTTTCTATGCTTTGATTCACCTCTAAACTGATCATTTGGAATGCATTCTTTCTTAGATGGATAGCATAAGGTTTTTGGTAGACATGGTCGAAGCATCAGCAGGTTCTACCAGAGCTTCGACAAATGGTTCTCAGGCTAGAGATAGGTTGGTGGTTCCCCAGTAGGGTTCATCCTCAGTATTAGCGTATGTTATGGAATTTCTTGAGTGGGATAGGAATAACCCCACATCATCCCCTATGGATCTGGATATGATTCAGGAATTCATTAAGGGATTGTCTTTGCCACTCCGATTGGCTTCAGAGTGGTTGATAGAGGCTAGGTCTACCTTTTCTCAGGTGTTCGATCATGCGAGAACCATGGAGAAGGCATGTCTTGGGGCATACATTGACAGTGGAAAAGGCATCTCCATCAGCACCGTGGTGACATGCATCGAGGTGGTTCTCTGGGCATTAGAGATGGACCATATTTTGTTAGTGGTCGCCAGAATATTTAACCATGTTCTTCACGCCGGGCTGCAGACTTTAGAGGTTGCTATGATTGTTGTGTCGTTCCATGTTAGATAAGTGGCTAGACCAGTTTTGTTTAGTTTTGGGAGTTGTGGTGCTAGTGGATTTTGTTGGATTAGAAGATTGCATTAGTTTCTGGTTGTTCCGATGGGTTAGTTGTTGGTTGGCATTTTTTTCCATTGTTCATAAATAGCTTTGTTTTGATTAGTAATCCTTATCTTCTCTTTGGGATTTTCTTGGCTTAGATGGTTGTCCCCATTGCTTTGCATCATTGGTTCGTAGATGAAAGCTTGGTTGTTGAAGTAGTATTTAATGGAGGTGTCGCATCTTTGGAGTTATGGTAGCTTCTACACGTCGATTCTTCCTTATGATTTATTGGTATTTTCATTCTTTAGGTGGTGCAGCTGAGGTTTTCTCATTTTTGCATACCTGGTTGGCTTCTTTATGGAATTCTTAGTGCTTGGGTTTATCGGTATGTAGGAGAAGTGTGGCTGTTGGAGTTGTGAGAAAGGTTATATTGCCTTCAGTAGTATTATGATAATCTTAGTTACCCATCCTTTCCCTTCCACCTCTGTTTTACTCTCGGATGTGTTATGGTGCTTTATTCATTCAATCTTTAGAGATCCTCTCAGTTGGGATTTTTGGTGCCAGTTTTGACTAGTTGGGATTTGGAAAGTGATATCTTGTTGCACTCTCTATAAACCTTGATGACCATCTTGATGGTCCTGACTTTGGCCTCCGCCTCTAGCTGGAGGTGCTTTTATTGGGGTTCGTCGTGTTGCCTATGGAACTGATGCATCCACCCTACACAAGGGGAACTTTTTAGACTAGTAATGAAGCTCACAAAAATCATAACATCCTTATGAAGGTCTGCTCGCAAGATAAGAATGTCCACCATGGCCTAAAGTACCCGATTGTGAACTACCTCTACCCTAACTCGAGTCACCACTAGAACCACTCTATGTGTACTCATCACCCTCTAAGGCAAGAAGTGTCTCCTAAATAAGCTGGCTAGACTGAACCTACTGCAACTGTTAGCAAGGCCTATCATAAGAGTCCCTATCCCTTAACTAGGGCCCACTATTATAGCCCTAGTGTAAAGCCCTATTATCGCTTCCCCCTTGGGAGTTGGGACAGAGATGCTTCAAAGAACAGGCATAGCCAATAACCTTTAAGAGTGAGCATCTCGCTGTAATTATAGGCTTAGTCTCCATCCTTAACTAAAACCTCAAACCATGAGAAAAATATTAGATCCTCTCCTACTCGATAGGTAATATCATTATAGCATGGTGTGAAACCTCAGGAAACTTAGTCACGTACTTAGATACAATCATGGGCCCTTCTCCAACCTAGAAAATTGATCACATCTTAATACTACATGGAATAAACCTGGATAGAAAGCATCTAAGAACTCATCCTAAGAAAATGGAGGTGACCCAACTAGTTTGGTCTCTAGGTACGAGCGCCAACACTGCTTGGCTAGCCCGCGGAACTGATGAGCGGTGAAGTCATCTATTCTTGACTTCTCACAACTAAAAGACTAAAGATGCTCACAATAGTTAGCCAAAAGCTCGTAGGCATCCTCTCTAATAGCTATAAAAAATAGTGGAGTAGATAGCCTCAAGAATATCTCGAGCTTCGTCTACTCCTCTAATGGCATAAACTCAGGCGCTGTAATTAGATGGATGGCAATACGTGCTGGTAGCGGCTGAACCTTAGGTACCTATCACAACCCAAACTAGGGCCAAGATATGAAATAGATATTAGGATGTAAGGGACCTCAACCAAGCTATCTTAGCAATATTGCATTCATAAGGTAAAGAAACATATTGAAATAAGTGGAAGTAATCAACTGAAGGGAATAGGACTAAGGGATAAAAACTCAAAGATTTCCAATCGGACTACATTATATAACGTCTAAACATGCCTCTAGTCTAGTCTTTGATGGGGTGTTAGGACAAGATCCTATCTCAACCGAACAATAAGAAGAAGTTAAATAATAGAAATAAGAAACAAAGTCATTTTTATCAATAAGATGAGGACTCACCAACTTTACCCATGAATAAGATGGTCGTAAGTGTCATTCGCCCCTACATTATTAGACAATGTAGGAAAAATATGTGTTTGTATGTTTGAATATGCTAAGTATGTGAGGTATGCATGCACAAGTAAAGGAACATAAACAATATCCCATAAGATGCATGACCAATCATAATGAACATGAGTAAGGCTTAAAACATTTGAAAACATATGAAACTCATGGTCAATGCATATCATAAAACTCATAACTTGACATTTTTTGTAACATAGGACCTTTAATCGACATCTCAGACCATGCAAGCTATAATATGGAATTCGATGGAACCCTCATTGAGAAAGAAGAGGCTATCATGCCAGGGTATACTCCGTCATGGTACTCATCTAAACTCAACTCAACTGTGCTATATGTGAATCTACTAGCTAGTCCATAAAGGCAGTCCTACGCGGGCAACATAGTTTTGGACTTTAGATTGCTACTAGTATTCCCTTTGGGTAATTAACTACGTTACCAGACCGAACCCCACCTAGAAGTCCTCTCGGTGCTTAGTCAATATCCCAATGGAAACTCATAAAACATAATCATAACATAATAGGGAAGATAGTAACTAGCTATCAATCCATCTTTATAAAACATATTAGGAAATAGCTCATTAACTTAGTGATTCATAAGAATCCATAACTTCAGTGAGAATTGTACTTATCACCATCTTTAACATGAATGTGTGAGAACTGGACTTATCACACCATAATAATCTCTTTGATCATAACATGATCATCATCATAACTTCATCACTAAAATCATAATCTCAACTTTAAATCATAGAACTTTCACTAAAAATCATTGAACTCATAATCAACTCATGAAAATTATCTTTAACTTCATAATCATAACTTGGAAATAACTTTATGCATGGGCATTCATAATTCAACTTAAAATTATACAACTCATATGAGAACATGCTAATAATTATCATTGATAACATCTAAAAATAGAATTTAATCAACCCAATTCAATTCACCAAAACTAGGGTTCATACTCAATTGAAAACTTAAAAGAAACTTTGAGAAAACTTTAGGACTTCATGGGTGAAAGGAACCCATGAATCAATTTTCATATACCTTGATTGAATTTACTAAGAATTGAAGAAGAAACCTTGAAGAAATCTGAAACCCTAGCTTGAGCTTGGAGAGAAACCTTGAGAAAATTGAGTTTCTTGCCTTAGAGAATTTTGGGAGAGTGATTTAGAATAAGAGAATTTTGAAACAAATGGGTAGAAACAGGGTTGAACTTGGCCCTAATTGTGTCTAGGTTCATTGAACTGTACTTGGGAAAAGACATAATTACCCTTCATTAAATCCAAACTTTTGATCCTATAGATCGACTTTACGAGTCATAGAAGAGAGGACAAGTCATTAAGATGACTCATCTTGTAGGTCTACAAAAGGGAATGATTTTCAAGTCACTGAAGTTTGCAAACGGGTCGTGTCTATGACTCATAAACTTGTCTACGATTCATAACATGGACTCATCCTGCAGGCCTCAAACCTTCCAAACTTGAGAGCCTTAGGACTTTGGTTATGAGTCATTTCTACTACTCATAATAGTTCTTAGGAGTTTTCCTGTCAAGTCGTGGACTTGGATTTGAGGGACCTCTAGAATATGGCCTCTGATGCTGGGTTACAACTGGTTATTACGATCCGTACATACGTCTATGACTCATTCTATTGAGTCTAGGGTGTCACCTAAGGTTGGTTCTGAATGAACCCTTGGGACTCACTCTATGACTTAATCCTATGAGTCATGGAAGTCCCTAAAATGCGTAGAGGGACTCATAAACATGAGATATTTTGAATGTTTTAATAATTTTCTCTTTGGCTCCAACTTTTCGACTTTTGGGGTCTTACACTACCGCTGATGTAGGCTGACCCTACGGTACTGGTGCCACTGGAGCTAGATCTTGATTCATACCCTAATACTGCCAATATATAAGTGAACATCAACTGAAGGTATTGAGCTTCAACTGGTATGGGTGGTGTCTATGCTAGTCCTGACCCTACTAGTTGTGGAGGCACATAAAATAGATAACGTTCTGCCAAGCTTCGGAGTCCTCACTCTATCTCAGGCTGGTGTTTTATACCTCGCACAACCTTAGGGTTGACCTTTCCCCCTATTTTTTGCTCTATATACAGGCTTGGGTGAACCACCCGTCCCCCAAGTTATTATACCACGCTTGTGAGATATTTATGAAAGAAAGTTACAAGTATGATTCCATGAAATCAATAAACCATGCATTATACAAAAGAGATACAAAAGAGAGAATCTTCCTAACGACATCATGTAGCCTCCTGAAGAGAGAATCTACGCGGTGATCTACAGGACTCTACTAGACATTAGCTATGTAAAAGTGCCCGATGAACCTAGGGTTCTAATACCAACATGTCATGACCCAAATTCTTAAATCATTATGGCACCTACTATAACCCACCAATAGGTATACCTACCCGTATCTCAAAACAACAAGTAATGGGACTATGGGTAGAAATTAAACAAGGATAAATAATTTACCAAACTAATAGAAGATTCAAGGCATAAGCAAATCAAAACATATTTTATAATAAAATATCTTACCCAAAACCTCGAAGTCACATGTAAAAAGCTACTACAAAACGAGTTCAAATCCCAAAAGTGTACCACAACAATAAAGACATGTCTTGAAATGCAAAAGACTTGCTAGAACCTTTTTCAGTCTATACCTCCATTGGTGAGTCAATTTTGGATAAAATAGTCTATAGAAATTGTCTAGTGTCAGTTTTTCACAGAGTTACTTCATGTTATCTAATAGAGCTTGATATGATTGATTTTGATGTTATCCTTGGTCTGAATTGTCTTCATGCATGTTATGCTTCCATATGTTGTAGAACCTATATGGAAAGGTTTTAGTTTTCTAATAAGCCAGTCCTAGAATGGAAGGGTAATAATTCCATGATTTAAGGTAAGTTTATCTCGTGCCTTAAAGCTAGGAAAGTTATTTCTAAAGGCTGCATTTATCATCTAGCAGGTTAGGGATACAAATTCTGAAACTCCTACTCTTGAGTCAATTTCAATTGTTAATGAGTTTCCGTAAGTATTTTCCGATAATCTTCCAAGTATCCCTCTGAAAAGAGAGATAGACTTAGGTATAGATTTTCTCCTCAATAGCCAATCTATTTCTATTTCTCCTTACCGAATGGCTCCGATAGAACTGAAGGAGTTAAAAAATTAGTTAAAAGATTTGTTGGATAAAGGCTTCACTAGATCGAGTATCTCTCCATGGTTGCTCCGATTTTCTTTGTTAGAAAGAAGGATGTTTCTCTCCATATGTGTATTGACTAATAATAATTGAACAAGGTCACAATTAAGAATAAGTACCCCATTCAAGAATTAATGACTTGTTTGATTAACTTTAAGGTGCAAGCTACTTTTCAAAGATTGATTTTCGCTCGGGTTATCATCAACTTCGAGTAAGGGAATGTGACATTCCGAAGACAGCTTTTAGACCTCAGTATAGTCACTTTGAATTTTTGGTTAGTTGTTTTGGACTAACGAATGACCCTGCAACTTTTATGGATTTGATAAATATAGTGTTCAAGCAATACTTGGATGCGTTTGTTGTTGTATTCTTTGATAATATATTGATTTATTCTAGGAGTGAGGACGAGCATGCTGATCATTTAAGGATTGTCTTGCAAATGCTCAAAGACCATCAATTATTTGCTATTAAAAAATATGAGTTTTGGTTGAGGTCGGTTGCTTTTCTTGGATATATTATGTCCGATGAAGGGATTATGGTTGATCCTAAGAAAATTAAAGTAGAAAAGAATAGGCCTAGACCTTTGTCTCCTTATGATATTCGAAGTTTCTTGGGCCTAGCTGGTTATTATAGAAGGTTTATCAAAAGATTCTCTTCCATTTCATCTCCCTTGACTACTTTGACTGAGAAAAAACTGAAATTTCAATGGTCTGAGATATATGAGAAAAGCTTCCAAGAGTTGAAAGATAGACTCATTTCCACTTCAGTGTTGACTCTGTCAAAAGGGTTCAACGAATTTGTTGTGTATTATGATGCTTCAAGGGTTGGTCTTGGTTGTGTTTTGTTGAAAAATAGTAAAGTAATAGCCTATGCTTCTAGGAAACTTAAGATGAATGAAAAGAACTATCCGACTCATGACTTGGAGTTAGCAGCAGTTGTGTTTCCTTTGAAGATTTGGAGACACCAATCATAAGGGTTTGCAATATGTGTTCAATCAAAAGGACTAGAGCCTTCGGAGATGGATTGAGTTGTTGAAGGACTATGATATGAGTGTGTTATACCATTTGGGTAAAGCAAATATGGTTGCTGATGCTTTTGGTAGATTTTCCATGAATAGTATTATCCATGTTGAGGATGAAAAGAAGGAGTTGATCTGTGCTCATTGACTAGCTCGTTTAGGTGTTCACTTGGTTGATCCATAGGATGATGGAATTGTTGTCCAAAATGGTTCTAAATTGTCTTTTGTGATAGATGTGAAGGCAAAGAAAGATAATGAAGCCAAGTCTGGTTGAGTTAAAGAAAGTGGTTTCCAAAAAAGCCATTGACACTTTCTCCCAAGAGGGAGATGATGTGCTTATATATCAAGGTCAATTGTGTGTTCTTAATGTTTATGGATTGAGGGGAATAATACTTTCCAAAGCTTATAGTTTGCGGTATTCTATTCATCCAGGTTACAAAAAAATGTATTGAGATTTGAGGGAAGTGTATTGGTGGAATGACATGAAGAAGAATATTGCGGAGTTCGTGGTTAAATGTCCTAATTGTCAACAAGTGAAGGTTGAGAATCAAAAACAAGAGGTTTATCTCAAGACATTGTGATTCCTACTTGGAAATGGAAAGACTTAAATATGAACTTTATTAGCGGTTTGCCTTGTAGTCAAAGTCAACATGATTCAATTTGGGTGGTTGTTGATTGAACGACTAAGTCAACACATTTCCTTCCCGTTAAGACTTTTTATTCGGCAGAGGATTATGATAGAATTTACATTTGTGAGTTGGTTAAGCTTCATGGTGTTCTGTTATCTATCATTTCGGACCGAGGTACTCAATTTACATCTTAGTTTTGAAGGTCATATTAAAAGGGTCTTGGTACTCAAGTTAAGTTGAGCACAACTTTTCACCCTCAAACTAACGGCCAAGCCGAGTGTACTATTCAGACTTTGTAAGATATGTTGAGAGCTTATGTAATTGACTTTAAAGTCTATTAGGATTATCACTTTGTATTGATCGAGTTTGCTTATAACAATAACTAGCATTCAAGTATTCAAATGGCTCAATTTCAGGCCTTATATGGTAGGAGATGTGGGTCTCCTATTGGTTGGTTTAAAGTTGGTGAAGTTGCCTTGATAGGATCTGAGTTGGTGCATGAGTCTATGGAGAAGGTTAGACAAATTAAGGAAGGACTAAAGACTGCCCAAAGTCGACAAATGTCCTTTTGGATGTGAGAAGAAGGGAACTTCAGTTTGAGGTCTATGATTGGGTTTACTTGAAAATCTCACACATGAATGATGTGATGCCTATTTGCAAGAAGGGGAAGCCTAGTCCCCGATACATAGGCCCATTCCAAATTTTGAGGTGGTTTGACAAGGTGACATATGAGTTGGACTTACCTTCGGTGTTGGCATCGATATATCTGGTGTTTCATATTTCATTGTGTAAGAAGTGTGTGGGTGATCCTAGATCAATTGTGCCTCTAGTGAGCATTGGTATGAAGGAGAGTTTATCCTATTATGAAGTTCCAGTTGAGATTCTAGACCGGCAAGTTTGAAAGTTAACGAACAAAGAAGTTGCATTTGTTAAAGTGTTGTGAAGGAAACTAGAAATTGAAGGTGCTACATGGGAGGCCGAAGACAATATGATATCTCGATATCCTCATCTCTTTCCTTCTATTCCATGTTGACATATTAAGTTTATTCATGACTCACTATCGCGAATTCCTAAGTATTAGCTTTTCCTTGTCTTTCATATGCTTGTAGGTTCATGAAATTGATTTCTAAGTCATGTTTTAGCTTGGGATTGAATATTCCATGTTTTTTGCATTTGACTATGTTATTGCATTCATGTTGGACTGCTATGTCTCTCTTCTTACCCTGTTCATGCTAGTTGAGTCTCATTCAAGGACAAATGTTACCAAAGGGGAGATATTGTGAGGCCCTGAAAGTTGAAAAGTTGGAATTTTGAAATTAAAGAGGGAAAAACTTAGAAAAATAAGACTGATGCTTGCCAAAATGTACTCACTGACTCACTGAGAGGGTTGGGAGATTCACCTAAGGGCTCAAGAGCTCGTCCAATTGTTCTAAACATTTGGCTCAATAGACAAGGACTTTGGCAAGAAGAGAGGAAAATTAACGTCTCACCAAGTTGGATAGAAGAGCAAGGGGACATCACCAAAAGATACTGGAAGTATTGCTCAAAAAGTAGGAAAGATGGAGAGAAGGAAATAGTTTGGTGATTCAGAAAATGTGATTGGCGAGCTGAGTATCCTCGCCAAAAGGTTCAATGTATTTGGAAGGAATGGGGAGAGTTTGGAATGGGAATTGCCACTTCGGTGAGCAAGCACGAATTTGCCAACTATTTAGAGACTTTTTTGTCAAAACTCAAGGCAAGTTGGCGAGTAATCTAGGAGATCGGCGACTCGTTGACCAGGATGGTGAGCTCGATCAATCTCGCGAAATAGACTTCGTCAGTCATTCAATGAGGGCAATTTTATCCTTTCTAACTCATTTAATTCCTAAGCTATGTCGTTTTGGACATATTTCTAAATCTATTACTATCCAAAACCTTTGAAATCCCCTTATTCCCTCTCCAATCACTTTATGCAATAATTCTCTCACTAAAAACCCCTCCCAAGAAATTTCTTCTCTTTCAAGCTAAGGATTCTCAAGGTCAAGTTCAAGTCTCCTAATTTCAATATCTAGGGATTTGATTAATCGAGTATGTAGGAATTCATCTATGGATTCTTTTCAACCACGGAGTCCCAAAGAGTTCTCCCTATTTCCCATAAATTTCAATTCAATAATTCTAGGGTTTTGATTAATTTACATTGGGTCGATTTAATTATGATTTATTTTAATGAATTAATTATGCATGATTCAAGTTTAATTGTATGTTTTCGATAGAGTTTTCATGGACCCATGCATTATGCTATTTTCAGAGTATGAATTTGTGAAAGTTGATCATGAATTGATAACAGGTTTACGAATGATTCACAAATGATTCATGAAAGTAATGAATGGTGCTTCCAAGGATGTTTCAAGTAAGTATAAATGGTTGTAAATGTATTTCTCACACATTCATGCAAGGGTGAAAGTTTGCCTCACCTACACACAGATTTATAAAGATGAATGGTTTTCTCGTACTAGTATGAATCATGATGTTAATGAGCTACTCTTGTAACTATTTTATGATGTGGATTGGTACGTATTCTTTCCTTTTCTAATATTATTAATTACTATAATTTATGAATTTTGTTTGGATATTAACTAAGTACCGAGAGAACTTTGAGGTGGAGTTGCAGTCAGGAAGCTCAAGTAGCAACCTAAGGAAACTCTAGTAGCAGCCTCTAGTCCCTAACTACGTGGCCCTATAGGTTTGCCTTAATTGGCATAACTAGTGGATCCATAAATAGTTCAATGTTAAATGATATTTTCACGGAGTCTACCTTGGCAAATAGCCCTCTCTTTTCGGTGTTGGAGTAACATTGAATTCCATTTTTTAGCTTGCATAGTCTTAAATGACGGTTAAAGGCTATATCCCATAAATGAACTTTGTTTTCTTCTTATGTGTCCTTATGATGATCTCAAATGATATATTGACACATGTTTTGACTTATGATTTCAAATCTCATGCTTTTAAATGATTATTGGTATTGCATCACATGTTTTATGCTCATCATGGTATCATGGATACATTATGCATATTTATTACATACTTAGTACATTCCACGTACTAACACATATTTTTTACCTACATTGTATCATAATGTAAGGCTCGATGATCATCACACTCACCCTACTCGTGGCTAGCTATTGAGTTACTATTTTATTGTTGGTGAGTCCTCATGTTTCGAGGATGCAACACTTATGATTTTTCCTATGTTTCCATTACTTTTATTCTTTTTATTTTGGTTAGCCAGGAATTTGTCCTAATCCCTATCTAGTCAAAGTAGAGGCATGATTATATGGTCATGAGAATGTTCTCCCCTTATTTTGAGATTTTTCTTTTTGAGACTTATCTTCCGCACTATGATCTTATCGATGTCTTTACTTATCTTATGTATGCGATGTATGCTAAGAGGATTGGTTGGAGTCCCTTGAGATTCTAATCATCATGTCACATCTAGGGCCTAGCTTTTTTCATGACACTAGAGGCACAACTGGAGCTGGGGCCTATTGCATACCCTCTAGCACTGTCAAAAGCTGCATAATGGCCGCTTGTAGCTCTGGTGCCTGATGTATCATGGGTTTATGGTACTTTTAATACTTTAAGCATGAGAGATTTCATGTCTTTTATGTATTTGTTAGTAAATTTGATGTCGTTTGTGTTTGTTTTGAAGGAAGTTAAGTCGGAGTATTAAACGAAGAAACACAGTACTGATTGTAGTTATTTTGGAGTCTATAAGGCCAACCTACGAGTCTTAGTAACTTCTACGAGTCATAGGTGGTTGTAATCAAAATATTATTGAGGAATAAAGGAAAGTTAGAGTTATGATTCAAGTCTACGACTTGTCCAAATATCTATGACTCGTAAAGACATTCGTAGAAGAGACCACAATAGTTAAAAGCCACGACTTGATCTAAGAATAAAATACATGATTCATTTTGAAGATTAAGAGTCGTAGAAGTCGTCCGTGGAGAAGAAAAGTTCATCGGTGCTAAGGGATGTGTTACAATTTGGGTCTACGACTCATCAACCTGAAGATGACCCGTAGAAACGGTCATAGAACCCAACCAACTTAAAGTTTCTTGTTTTTTTCGTGTTCATATTTAAATAGGATTAGTTGTCTATAAATACATTTCTTTGGTTTATTTTGCATTATGCGCGTTTTGAGTTTGAGAATAAAGCTTGAACTACTTTTGGACTTTAATTCTTGAATTCTCGGTTTTTGTTATGAACGATTACGTTTGGATTTTATTTGACGATTTTGGATTCTCACATTCCAAATATTATTGATTGTGATCACCTAGTTGTGAGTAGCTAATTAAACAACTAGGGTTGTGGAAACCATGAAGAATTAATGGCGTAGACTTAATAAAAAGTAATGCTTGAATAGTGTGCATACATGTATTATTTTTTTCTTTGCTTTGATTGCTTTTTAACGATGGCCGACGTTAGAACTCGCCTTATTCTTACTTTCCGGATCAAGAACAAATAGGAAAAGGGATTAAACAACAAGATTTAGGGATAATCATACTCATCTAATTAGCTTGAGCGGATCAAGGAATAGCTAAATTTGAGATCATTGGCAAGGGTTAGTAAAGCATACACCCGTAGACTGATCAAGTTGCATGGTTATATTCACTTATTTTCTAGATTAAGGACTTAAGTGAACTTAATTTACCGATTCTACATGTAACATACTATAAAAGAATTACTAATAAAAAAGGTCTACATAGTTAAGGATTCGTGGGGAACACGTACACCCTAGGTTTATTTCATATTGATTTAAAACCATATTAAATAGTTGATTTGTTACTGGATACTTGCTATTAGATTTGTTAATTACTTTTACTTAAAAAACACCTTTCTTTACATAAATAATATGATTACCAAAAAAAATAATAAGCGATTAACCTAAGTCTAAACCATATTCTTCGTGGTCGACCCTAACCTCTGTTAGGTTGTATATTTGATCAACAACCACTTTATACTTCATTAGGGAGGTGTAATTTGGACGTATCAGTGCATAACTGGTGTGGGTGGTGGATGGACTAGCCCTTGGCCAACTGGCAGAGGATGAACTAGAGCTACCTGAGGCTCCTCTACTAGCTCCGGAGTTATCTCTCTATCACAGGATGGTGCTGCAGTACTCGTGCAACCTCGAGGTTGGCCTTTACCCCTAGCTGGGGCTCTATCTGCAAGCTCGGGTGGATCACCACTCACTGTGGTACCACGCGTGGGAGACATCTTGTAAAAGATTAAACCAAGTGAGATTTCATGAAATTGATAAGACACACAGTACACGAAAGCGATACAAAAGAGGAAATCTTCCTAACGACATATTATAACCTCCTAAAGATAGGTTACAGATGTCTCCGCACAGATCCACAGGACTCTAAAAGATGTTATCTCTATATAAGTGAGCACGGTGAACCTAGGGTCTAATATCAACTTTTTTCAACCCAATTTCTCAAGCCATGATGACACCTACTATAACCCACTAGTAGGTAAGCTGACCCATATCTCAGAACTGTACATAATGGGATTAAGGGTAAAAACTAAACTAGAAATTAAACAATAACAACAATTTTAGTAGAATAAGCAGAAGGAAACCAAAAATGTACTTAACAAAAAATCCCTCATATGAAAGTCACAAGTACAAAACTGCTATAAAATAGATACAAGTTTCAAAAGTGGACCAAGAAAACACAGTGTTGTTTCAAAAAGCAAAAGACTAGTTAGCTATATATAAATGAAGACAGGTAAATTTAGAACAAAATATGCTCACCCTCACCTCCGTGTAGACTGGGATTGGCTCGAATCAGCATTGGTAACTGGTAGTCAGACTTGCATCATGAAACAGATGCAGAGTGTAGTATTAGTACCAAAACAACAAGTACACAGTAGACATCATAGACCGACTTAACTTGAAAAGTAAAAGCAATATGAAAAGAAAGAATCTAGAAACAGTAGAAACCAAAAGGAATGTAAAGGAGATGCACATGAGTATACTAAGATTTAGAAGAAAACTAAGTATAGCTAACTAAAACTAATTGAACCCCCATAAGTCAAGAAGGTACACTCATGCCCAAATTTAAATAAAAATTTGAGCAGACCCCATAAGCCCGACGGGTGCACAGAATTACTAAAACTACTAGGAATACATAACAGTGAGTCCAGAGTGGAAAGAGCATAGACCGGATATCAAACCACTAATAGCCTCCAAGTAGCCAATGAATGCCAACTAGCAAATGAGCACAGAGCCTGTACATCAAACCGCAGAAGAATCTCGAAGTAGTCAATGTTAGTCTCCAAGTAACCAACAGTAGCAGCCTAACTAAGAATTACAAAGCCTGTACCTCGAATCGGGGATGAGTTTCAAAGGGGAAACCGATCGTAGCCAAAATGTATCGACTCCGTAGAGGATAAAAGAGCATCATGACCAGACCTTGTATCTGCAACGATAATGGCTGCCAAATGATATTATGTCAACTCAGCATCGTCAATGTAACACTCCGAGTGTTTACAGTTGTCCTTTGTATAATATTAAAGGCTTAAGAATTAAAATTTGAGATTTGTTATTGTAACATTGCTTGTGTTCGAAAACAACTATTTTTAAATTTAAATTTGCTAAGAATATATTTTAAAGTTTATTTCTAAAACGTCTTTAATATTTATTAAAATTAGTTAGTTACAACATAATGGTGTATGTATTTATTTTTATAAAAGTTTTATAAGTTATTAATATTTTAACGCATATAAAATTTTCTTATGCCAAAAAAATTATTATATATTGGATAATGTTTATCCAAAATAGATTCCATTAATTCTTTCAATAAATACATAACAACTAATATATATTATTTTATATATGAGAATAAGAATTGAAAGAATAGACATAATATTATTTATATTATTTATATATATAATTATCCTTCAGTTGCATTAAATATAGTGGAGGATCTAATTAATGTGGTAGAAAATATGTAGTAACATCTCCTATTCAGTTATCATCGCCTCCACCGCCACCACATAGACCAATAAACATATATATATATATTCCTACCTCTATTGTTCATCTTCATTTTTGGAAATAAGAAAATACTAACAATATTCAAAGTAGTTATTCTTTGAGCCTCGTAGAAATTGCACGTTGGGCAATTTTTTGTGTTGTTATCTTATTTTGTAGATTTGTTCTTAGTAATACGTGAACGGATTAAAAGCGAGGTATGTTAAGGTGAAATTCTCTTTTTTATATTGCACGAATTTTAAAAATTTTAAATTATCGAATAAGTCATTTTTACTATTCTGTTGTTAGGAAGACTCTTGTGAAAGACATTGGGATATCAGCTGATCTTAATTATTGATTTTATTATATCATTATCGTGCTTATAAATTTGTCAAGTATATTTGATGGTTTAAGCTATTTTTCGTCGAGTTTCTTATTCACTATGTCTATTAGCGAGCTGTATTCCTAAGAATAAAGCTGGAATGTTCAGCTCAGGTAGTTATAGCATATTGCCGCCAGAAGCAGAACCCCGTATTTCTTCTAGAGAATCTCCTAGTTGTTCCAGAGCAAGTTTTTACATTCTTTAACTATTACAACAAGTGACAATGAATATTATTTAATGGGAAATTTACATAAATGTACTACATTAAGAAAATATTTACCATTTATAGTAATAATATTTTTTTTCACTGAACACTTATAATATCATTATAATACAATTTTAATATATATTAGCGAGAATAATTTATAAAACTCATATAATACAAATTTTATTTATGAATAATATATTTATCACATACTTTAATACACTTAGAATACATTGTGTCAATTTCTTACCAAACAAGTATAATATATTTTAAAACATTTATAATACATTTATATTGCATGCATAATTCACTTTTAATACATAGTAGATATATCATAATATTGCTATGTATTATTACAAATGGTAATAAATAAAAAGTATCTCTAAAATCAGTAATTGTTTTAAATTAAAACGTGTTTTTCCTAGTAATTTTACCCTCTAATATAATTAAATTAAACATGTAACTTTAAGAATAGGTGCTATTGGTTGATACTATCCTCTCAAGTACTATTTTGACAATTTAAGGTAAATATGGCTAAATATAAATAAAATTTGTTATTTCAATAGGACGTTTTGGTGGTGTGTGATGTTCCCATGGAATGATGCAAGGTTTCCCTTTTCACCACCATCACATTTTCTTATGATCTTACCCACTAACACTGGAAAATTGTTATGTTACAGGTAAGGGAGTTGTTAATCCTTTCTTTCTCATCAAAAACTATTTGAATCATCAATTTAAATAGTTTGATCATTTTTTGTAATTATTTTATTTTAAAGTATAAATATTTTGAAATTCATCAATTTAAAAATCATGCTTTAAATAATCCATCATGAATTTCAAAAACATTTAAAGGGCTAAGTAGAGAAAATACATGCACACTATCAATCCATACATATGAAATAATTTTGCATCAAAATAGACCTACAATCATTAGTTTAACCATGAATCATGCTATTAAGTAGAAATAAGAATTACCAATTAAAAAATCTTACTTGAAATCAAAAGATTTAGTTGAAAGAGTTTTGGACTCTATGGGTGGAAGAATCTATAGATAAACACCCACATACCTTAGAGTAAAGTTTGAAGAGAATTGGATAAATAAACGCAATTTATCATATAATCAAAATACTTTATGCATGAGAGTGGAAGGAATACTCTCATTGAAGTCTTACATACCTGGAATCCGACGCTTTACTGAAAATCAAAGAACTCAATGAACACTCTTGAACCTTAGCCTTTTCTCCTCACCGGAGCGTTTTATGTACTACCCGGAGTATATGAATCACCGGAATAATATTTATACACTACTAAAAACTAAAAATATATTTGAGAATGAGTAAACAATTGTATAAAGAGAGGAGTTGTTTGAGAAAGCTTGATGAACAAAATGAGGAACTAAGGTGGGTATTAATAGATGTGAAGGAGGGACCTAACAATAAATAAAATAATTACAAAGAATGATCTTAAAAATTCAATGGAGGATTGTGATGTTATAGATGATGTCAATGGTGAATTATTATGTCTTGGGTGATGTCAAATGAAGGATTTTGATGTCATGGGTCAAGATCTTCCATGGTTGGTGAGATAAATCTTCTTTTTATGAAATACCCCTTATTAGAGCTACGTTTGAACAAGATAACTTCCTATTTAGGATTTGGTGTCTCATATGAATTTTAGATATAGAAGTATCCTTTCATGTCGTTCAAGAATCAATCGAATTGGATTAATCTACAATGAGATATGAATTTTCTTCTACAAATACTCAATTTTGTCACAACACCAGGTCTCGCAAAAATTAATTTATTTGACCTACTTAGCCTCCGAATCTTAAGCTATGGTCTACAAAAGTTGTAGAGAATGATGTCTGGGTTCTTTAGCAACTTGAAGCACCTAATTTAGTCTATCCTAGGAAGTGTTATTCCCAAACTATCGTAGCGGTATCATTTTCATCGAGAATTGGAATACCACATACAACATTTTTTAGGGGGTGTTACAATATCTATCCCTTGGGAACATTCGTTCTCGAGTGAGACAAGACTTAGCTTGAGTTGAATAGAGAGTAAACCAACAACCCATTGTTAATTCAATAGTGCAATTTAAAACATCATTCAAAATATATTTCATAATTATGCATGTATATGACAAGAAAAGTTGAAATGCAAAGATTTCAAGTAATTGAGCAAGGACAACTTAATGCCTTAGGATTGAGTAGAGGAAAAAAGATGAGGGTATCGCTTCATCATATCCACTTCCTATGTAGTACTTTAGACTTGTTTATCCCTCCCAAGGGCTTTGACGGATGCAACTTCCTTGTTCCTCAAACTCTTGACTTGTCGGTCCAAAATCTCAACCGGAGACCTTCTCATAAGTCAAGTTTTCTTCAACATTCACTACTTCTAAAGGCACAATGAAACTTAGATCACCTACACTTAGACCCATGAAATACTGGATGAACCGAGGCTAACTCCAATGAAAAATTATGTTCATAGGCCACCTTACCAAAAGGCCTTAGGGCCCTATACATCTATACGAAACTTTATTCCAAAAGTAATACCCCTTACTACCATATTCAACAAACCACGAGACCTAATAAAGAAACACCCAATACATCGTACATTCACCCACATGCCATCAATACCAAATTTAAGCCTAGTTCTATAACCATTCTAATACACTCATTTGAAACCCTTAACAAGAAGTCATCAATAGCCTACTAAAATCACTCAAATATCTATAACAACACATTCAAACCTACCATTTTAACCACTTTATGGTTCCATTGAAGTCAATATCACTTAAGAATTTTCATTCCTACCTTAGCCTCTATATATCCACATTTGCATTAACTTCTACCAAGGGCACACCAATATACTCTTACCTATCTAATGCACACAACAAGATCCATCTAGCTCTTTTTCCATGTTTATAACCTTAAATGGAATAAGCATGCCACCATCATTAAGATACAGAATACCCACTCTCTCTCTCTGACTCATCTAATAGCATTAACTTTAGAACACACAACCATCCATGATAACTAGGTACTCCATCTCCCCCTTATGAGAGAACTTCAATCTTCTTATCAACCATCAATTTCTTTAATTGAACTAAGGTTGGAACCATGTCTTGCCTTGCTTTTTACATCCTCTAGAAATGATGATTTCAAACTATTTTGAACAAGAATACCACCCTCATTAATACCAATCCCTCTTTGGATTAGAGCTCTTCTTGAAGGCATCTTCTGAAAGTCGCAAAGAACAATTGTTAGGGGGAAAGAGACCTAGAGTATGCTCTATCGCACGACATGGATCATGAAAAAAGGAAAACTTTCCTAAAAACCTCATAGTCTCCTATTCATAATTGTGGCGTGCTTTACAACAATGAACAAGACCTTATTGGATGCAGTATTTTGGACTCCGAGGATCATTCAAAACCTCGGGCTCTAATACTAATTTTGTCACGACCCGAGCCTAGGGCCTAGACGTGATACGATGAATGAGGAACCCAAAAGTAACTGAAGCAAGACTCTTAGCATTTATTTAGCCTTTCATAGGTAATGGAAATAAATAAACAAGGGAAAACCATAATAGTAAATCTTCAACTTATATATGCCTAACAATACCTCTAACTTTTAGATTTAGTAAGGGCTAAGACAAGTCTCTGGCTCATCCTTAATCAAAATAGAATGAAATGCCATTGTAAGTATCTTGTCACTACCCAACCCCATAGGCCGTGATGGGTCACCGAACTGGACACTCGCATATACCTCTACAAACTATAAGTAAACCTGTCCCTTGTTTAAGTGGTAATGCAATAATAGGCACGATAACATATAAGCCGATGAGGCTATTGTAACATATAGGAACAACTGTATACACATACATATACCACCCATATACATGTTCACCGACCTCTAAGAGTAAGAACAGTAACATAAGGCGGGATGGGCCCCCACCGTACCCATAAACAGATAAACATATATATCGAGGGTTAGTACCCAAAATCTAGGCTCCGGCATAATGGAGTGCTTATGAACTGCTGAGTGGGACTCCTATGTTGGCAAATCCCCAAAGTATGTATCTATACCTGTGCGCATGAAACACAGCCCCTCGAAGAGAAGGGGGTTAGTACGACATATGTACTGAGTATACAAAGCATAACTGAAAACATATCTGAAATAAAGAGACTCAGGGGATAAATATGTTACTTAAGAAAACACTGTAACTGTACTTTGTGAATCATAAAAATATGCATGCTCATATTATACAATATAGCTGGCCCCTTTAGGGACTCGGTGAAACATATATCTATAGGACCATCATAGGGACCAGCACCATCATCACAATATCACATCACATCACATCATCACATATATATACATACGTTTCTGGCCCTCTAGTGAGGGACTCAGTGAGTTGTTCATGTCATTTCATTATCATTTCCTCATATAGCATACCTGGCCCTTTAGTGAGGAACTTGGTGGATAATGCAGTGAACTGCGCACAATTATGTTCCCAGCCCGGGACTCGGTGAAAGAAGGGTTACGGTATACACGAGTAAAGTAGTGAGTAACCATATGCAATTTTAACCATAATTGGAGACTTGTGGAAATAATCAAAGTGAACTATCATTCAAAAATTAAGACAATAGCCATAACAAGAACCTTTGGAGTGTCATTATTGTTTGCATCAAAGTAGCTCTCTTGGAACTATCTACTCGTATCAAGGTGTACTAAAATATCTTTTGGAAGTACAGAAAATGGCCATCTTAGTGGCTTTGAGAATGGGGACTTCCTTGGGATCACATATACTTCGTCTATTCATTTTATAAAGTTCATGCCAAAAAAAGAAGAAGATTAACTTTACCTACTTACTACTTCTCAAGGTATAGAAAAACTTGAGAAGCCATAGTTCCATTATTGAAAGAGTTCTAGCTTAAAGGAGTGAATAAGAGTCATGATTTATACCAAAACATAAATTATACCAACTTAGGATGGTTGGAAACTTTCACATGAATTGAGGCAAAAGGACATTAGTTCTAGGAAATTAAAACGTTAGCCGTTGTAGTGTACTTAAGAATAAGAGCTTTTTGTAGACTTCGTGCATTCTTTGTCTGTTGACTTTCTTTGGGTCATGCCAAAAGAAGGAAGAGAATAAGCTTTACATACCCTCTACTTTCCCTCATAGCGTCATTATATACATATACCTTACCCGGCCCATCATGAGCTCGGTATCATAACTTTTTCATTGCTTTACCCTACCATCATATAACGTACTCAACCCATGATGGGACTCGGTGAGTAATCATAGCATTACAACATCGTACTTATGCCAAAGATATATCAAGAGGGAAGAAGGGTAGTTTTACATGTGCCAAAAACATGCCAAGAAGAAGCTTCACATACTTATGCCAAAAAAACATGCCAAGAGAAAGAAGGACTTCACATACCTCTTTAGGGATTAATCTTAACCTAGCTTGCCTCGATATCTCCTTAACCTATTTAACATGAAAGTAATACTAAGATTAATAACCTTTCATTTTCCAATTTCCAACTCTACACCCACGTATTCATAAGAATCATTCCCTTGACTAGTTTATTACTAGTTCCAAAGTTATCAAAAATTGGGCAGCATCTCCCCTATAACTTGCCCTATCCAACTAGCTCGAAACTACGATACCAAAATAAAGTTTTTAGCCTTTCTTTCATAAAATCTTTTACCATAAGAAATGGAGGGTCGTGTGGCTGAAACTATCAGCACCCATACCCTTTTTTGAGTACTTTACAGCCCTGTAACATGCAATTAAACCACCCCCAACCTGCAGCACCACAACAATAATGCACTACTCGACTCTGATTTACATACTATGACTTCAATTTAGTTTGTTCCTAACGTCAAATATTCTTATGCAATTTCTCCACTTCCAACCCTATTTAAGACATGTAATATACCTCACAACCACATCATAGTTTCCAATTTGAAAAGAGAAACCCTTACCTTGCCCGGAACTTATCAAACTCATCGAAACTTGCCTCGAAAGTTCTTCTAGCGCGAGTGAAACTTCATGGCTGTTTGCTAATATTTTGGGGCTGATCCAAACCATAAATTTATATTACTAACACATTCATACCTTTGTAGTATACCGTAGATAATTAATTCACAGAATGAAATCGGAGAAGTCACCTTTTTTTCTCCCCAAATCTGAAGCTTTCTCTCCCTTTCTCTCTAGAGTTTCTCTTCTCTTCTTTTCTAGAAGTTTTTGGATGAAGATGAAATTAAAGGATAAGAATGAAGCTTAAAAGTCATAAAATATGTATATATGCCACTTTAAAAGGGTGACACGTGTCAAGCCCTCATAGGGCCAACACAGCACCTCCTCCACTTAGGGGCTGCCACATGGCATGTGGGGGCCCACCCCCTTGCTGTAGTTGCTATCACGTGGCACTCCCTCATGCTTCCATGTGGCACTCTCTCATGGGATGCCACATATTGCTTTCTTTTCCTCCTCGTGGGTTCATAATATCATTTTATTTTATGAACCTATATAATCCTTGCTACATAAGCTTGGTATGAACTCAAGTAGCTTAAGAATGTAAGATTTTCAAGTTGGTAGCTTAAGTAGGTAAGTCGAGTTCTATGACTCATTGTTTGGTCTCCAACTTCTTCCGGATTCTTATGACCCTATTTCCAATCTTCTCCATTATAGGGTATCTCATTCTCCTTTCCTTAAAGTTACTTGATAGAGTTATACTTTATCCGACTTACATGGTAACTTCTAAGAAGCTTAAGAACTTTTCAAGAACTTAAGAAGCTTCAAAAGCTTAAGATTAAGAAATTTGAGAACCTTCCAAGGTACAAAAGTACGGGGTATAGCATCCTTCCCCCCTTTAGAACATTCTTCCTTGAATGTTAAAAAAACCTTCTTCTAAATCTTACGCAGACTATAGGAAAAATTCCTTTCTATTGCAATAACACATACTTTCATCACCTTGAGGGTTTCAGAAGTTAGAATTGTCTGTAGACATAGGGAATAGGTATGTATACTTGTGTTGCATTTCCTCTTCAGCTTTCTAGGTCATTTCTTCGCGATTCTCATTTTGCCATAACACCTTGACGGAAGCTACATCCTTAGTCCGCAATCTTCTAATCTGCCGATCCAGGATGGTGATAAGTTGCTCCTCGTAGGATAACTCCTCTGTGACTTGGGTATTATCTATGGGATGTACCCGGGATAGATTATCAACGCACTTGCGATGTATTGATACATGGAGGGCTAGATGTACTGTTTCTAGATCCGTCGGTAGGTCTAGCTCATAGGCAACCTTGCCTATTCGGCGCAAGATCTGGTAAGGGTCCATATATCTCAGACTCAACTTCCCTTTCTTGCTAAACCTCATTACTCCTTTCATGGGAGACACCTTCAAAAACACCCAATCGCTCACTTGAAATTTCAAAGATCGACATCGATTGTCTGCATATAGCTTCTATCGACTTTGGGCAACTAATAATCTCTCCAGAGTAGGCTTTACCTTCTCCATAACTTATTGGACCATGTCTGGTCCTATTAGTTGTATTTTGCCAACATCAGACTAACCAATGACGACCTACACTTTCTGTCATACAAAGTCTTATACGGGGCCATCTTGAGACTGGAATGATAGTTAATATCGTAAGTAATCTTGATAGGTAGTAGACAATTGTCCAAGCTACCTTTGGAGTTAACCGTATAGGCCCGCAATATATCTCCTAGCATTTAGCTAGTAAGCTTAGTCTGTCCATTGGTCTGAGGGTACAATAGTGTACGAAGACCTGTGTGCATTCCCAATCTCTTTGTGAGCTGATCTTCAGTAGTTAGCTGTAAATCAGGCTCCTTCATCCGAGACAATAGCTATGGGAACTCCATAAAATCTCACCATTCTCTTGATATATAATTTCACATAAGCTCGGTTGAACAAGTAGTCCTTGAATGATGCCACAAGGAAGGATCACTATCCTGTACCATTTATTGACCAAATGCTTGAAAAGTTAGCAGGCCAAGAGTATTATTATTCCTTCGATGAGTATTCAGGGTACAATGAGATTACTATTTGTCCAGAGGATTAGGGAAAGATAATTTTCACATGCCCGATTGGGACATATGCGTTTAAGCGTATACCATTTGGTCTTTGTAATGCTACCACCACTTTTCAGAGGTGCATGGTTGCTATATTTCATGATATGGTGGAAGAGTTTGTAGAGATTGTTATGGATGACTTTTCACTTTTTAGAGAGTCTTTTGATCTTTATTTGCAAAATCTAGAGAAAGTACTAGCAAGGTGTGAAGAAATAAATATTGTCTTAAATTGGGAGAAATGTCATTTCTTGGTAAAGGAGGGTATTGTGTTGGGGCACAAACTTTCAAAAGATGGTTTGGTAGTTGAAAAAGATAAAATTGAAGTGCTTGAGAACCTTTTACCACCAATTTCAGTGAAAGGTATCTGTAGTTTTCTAAGTCATGCTGGATTCTATCGGCGATTCATTATAGATTTTTAAAAGATTGCAAGACCCATGTGAAACTTGTTTGAAAAGGCAGAAATTTTGTTTTTAATGATAAATGTTTGCAGGCCTTTGAACTCTTAAAGAAGAAGTTGATCGAAGTCCCCATCCTAGTAGCTCCTGATTGGGAGCTACCTTTTGTGCTGATGTGCGATGTAAGTGACACAACAATGGGAGCAGTTCTTGGACAGAGAAATGAGAAGATCTTACACTCCATTTATTATGCAAGTAAGACTCTTGAATCTGCATAGGCAAACTACACAGTCACCAAGAAGGAGATGGTAGTGCTGGTTTATGCATTCGACAAGTTCAGATCCTATCTAGTAGGTACTAAAGTAATTGTTTACACTGACCATGAAGGTCTTAGGTACCTATTCAACAAGAAGGATGCAAATCCATGACTTATAAGATAGATCCTGTTGCTCTAAGAATTTGACATCGAAATCAAAGATCATAAGGGTTGTGAAAATTAAGTTGTCGATCACCTTTCTAGGATAGAGAGTTCGACACATATTGGGTAGCAGATGCAGATCAAAGAAGAATTCCCTGATGATCAACTTTTAGGTTTCGAGTTGACTAAAGTTCCATGGTACGCTGATATAGTCAATAACCTGGTGAGTGGGGTGTTTCCCCTAGATGCAACCTCACAAAAGAAGAAAAAGATGATGCATGAGGCTCGATTCTACATATGGGAAGAGCCTTACTTATTCAAGTAGAGATTAGACCAAATAGTAAGAAGGTGTTTGTTATAAATTGAGGTGCGCCAAGTGTTAGATAATTTCCACTCATCACCATATAGTGGTTATCATAGAGGAAAGCATAATGGTATTTCAATCTGGTTTCTTTTGGCCTACATTATTTAAAGATGTTGTAGGGTATATGAAGAACTGTGACCAATGTCAATGAACGTGCACCATCTCAAGAAGACACAAAATGCCATTGAGATACATCTTGGGAATTAAAATTTTTGTTGTATGAGGCATAGAATTCATGGTTCAATTTCCATCATCTTATGGAAACCAATATATCTTAGTGGCAGTAGATTATGTGTCCAAGTGGGTTGAGGCAATAGCTCTTCCCACTAATGACTTGAAGGTGGTGACTAAGTTTCTCATGAAGCACATCTTCACTTGATTTGGCACTCCTAGAGCAATTATCAGTGATGGAGGATCACACTTCATAAATCAAAAAGTGAAGAATCTCTTGGCTAATTATAGGGTGAGGCATAAAGTAGCTATAACATTTCATCCATAAACCAGCGGACAGGTCGAGGTATCCAACAGAGAGGTGAAGTAGATAGTACAAAAGACTGTGAATGCACAAAGGAAAGATTGGTTAGAGAAGTTAGATAAAGCACTTTGGGCATATCAAATGACATACAAAACACCCATTGGGACCTCTCCATATCATATGGTATTTGGTAAAGCATGTCACTTGCCGGTTGAGTTAGAGCACCAAGCCTATTGGGAAATCAAAAAGCTGAATCTTAATCTAGATTTAGCAGGGAGAAAGAAGTTGGACCAATTCCATGAGTTGGAGGAGTTTAGGCTCTGGGCCTCTGAAAATGCCAAGCTTTACAAGGAGAAAATAAAGCGATGGCAGGATAAGAACATCATCACTTGCACTTTCGAACTAGGGAAAAAGGTACTTCTTTTTAACTCTAGAATAAAACTTTTTCTAGGGAAGTTAAGATCCAAGTGGAGTGGCCCTTTTGAAGTTATGTATGACACCTTATGGAGCTGTGTAATTCCTCAAAAATGTCCACGTTTCTAGTTAATGAGCAAAGGGTGAAGCACAACTTTGGTAATGATGTGGACCATGAAGAGGAAGCTGTAGAGCTTGAGGACGAAAGATGAAGGCACTAAGTCATGCCAGGAAGGTAAATAAGGCGTTGTGCGGGAGGCAACCCGTGAGGTAATGTAACATGTTTTTAATTCAAAATTATAATGGATTTTATTTGGGTTTGCTAAAATTTCATTTTGTTCTAATGTATAAGTTAGTTTATAAAATAAAAAGAAAATTTGGATGAAGCTTGTACAGAGAGGTCTGCGACAAGTTCGTGTCGCGGACCTATTCTATTTTAGTTCAAATTTCACCATGTATGTTTTCGAACAAATTTTTGGTGAAATAAGTTCCAAGTAAAGTGTGTGCCAGGTCTGCGTCACGGACCTGGCTTATTTCAGTACAAAATGAAACTTGGAACTTTGTCCTTAAAAATAGTAAGGTCCGCTACAATTCCGCATTACGGCCCTAGGATAAGTTTTTGGATATTTCATTAAAAAGACGGGTTTAACCCATTTTAATGGGTATACCCGACAAAATCAGTCTTTAAACCCCAAAATTTACCCTTTACAACTTCATCTTTTTCAACATTGAACTATTTTTTCTCTCTTCTACACCCACAACTCCTCTCTTCTAAACCAAATCTGCGATGCACTCTTCCAATTCAAGCAAAATAGTTTGTTGAATTTCTAAATAACAACAACAACGTATGTATTCTTGAACTAGTTTTATGCTATAAATAGTTGAAATATAAATAAGTAAGTTCTTGGGCCTTGAGTTTTAACTCAATATAATTGATTTTCATTGCTCTTAAATTGAAATACTTATGGGTGTGTGAAATTGCTTGAGAATTGGTTATTGTGGTTAAATTATTATGTGTTAAGTTCTTGAAATCTAACCCTACCATTGATGATTAGAAGAAATTGGATGTTGTGATTGTTATGGATAATGTGTGTTGAATTCTTGAGTAAACAAAAAACAGTAATGTGTTGAAGTTGGTTTCATTTTTGAAAAAGGGGGAGGGGGGTGAAATTTTCTATTATTCCAAATCTTGGCTTGAAAACATTCTTATAGTAGGGGTGATTATGTATGTACATTTCTGCTTGAACTTAAATACTATGTTGAGTTAATCATAAGTTTATCTGTATGCTCTGAAGAAGGGGTTGAAATGGCTTGCAGTATTGAATCATGTATGTTGATTTTTGGGGGATATGCTAAAGGAGGCTATTTTGAATTCATGTAGTATTGGACGCACCATGTGGATTATTTTAAGTGTTGGTTGGTTTGTTAGTTTATATGTCCATATTACTCAAATGAAGGTAAGTCTAATCACCTTCATATTACTTGCATGCAAATGAAATGCTTAAGTGTGGGGTATGGGCCTTAAGTTCGAATGTTGTTGTTTTTGGGTGACTTATTTGCAGCAAAAAAAATGTCATCCAGCAGAAGGTCAGGAAAGGAACTAGTAGCTCCTAGAATCATGAAAAGAGAAAAAGGGGGCACCCTCTATACCACCTGCCCCACCCATGCCTAAAGGCTAATTTTGTCAATTTGGCATAAAAATGGTACATCCACTTGGGAAAAACTGGTACAAGTAACACACTGAGTCTCGTTATCTCCCAAATATGCCAATAGACGAGTAGAAATTGGCCAGAGATTACCCCCAAATAATGTGGAGAATAGAGGAACTAAATATGCATTTCTTGTTTACTGATCCAAAGCAGTGCAATTTGCACATGGTAAGGGAATTCTATGCAAACTATCAACCTGATCAACACACAGATTACATCACAGTTCGAGGGGTTGATGTTCTATCTCTTATGGTAATAAATGAGATATTAAGAATGCCAACCACCGTCTTGACAAATTTGAAATTCAACCACCATATAGGGATGTCCGACATACTTTGTGTTGGCCTAGGTCAATTGAAAAGTGGGTACGCCATGGGATTTTGGGCTACCACAACATATTCCCATACGCTCATCTCAACAAAGAAGCACATCTGTGGGTAAAACTTGTCATGTATAACCTTATTCCAGGCCTCCCTATACTGAATTAATGTGGGATAGAGTGTGTTTGGTCTATGCACTTATGAATGGGATAAATATGAATGTTAGTGCTGTTATCAAATCCACTATCCAAAAGTGTAGAGTTCATCGAGGTAGGGGATTAACATTCGGAGGACTCATCACAAAGATATGTCGAAGGGTTGGGGTCTCCAAAGAATAACATGATTATATGGCGCCCCTTCCCTCAGATTCTTATGACATCACAAATATCAAGGGGAGTGACTACACTCATGGACAAGTCCTCACTACCTAGAAGCGCGCGAAGTGTGATGATATGATCACAGCCCGCATGTTTGGCTTGGAAATGCGTTGATATCGCACTGGAGGGCGAGCTTCAACTGAAAGGGAACTCCGTGAGGTAGAGAGACAGTATCCACTAAACGAGCATACGATGGATTTCTTCAGACTAGGACCTGATTTATATGAGCCTACTAAAGACGACATCCCCATAGACAAGGATAGAAGGAGGACCAACTCAGATGTAGAGTCATATTTAGAGGTCATAGAGTTGGACACCCTAGTGGTGGAAGATCCTGATGCTGGTGGACAAATGGATGAGTAGACAGGGAAGTATACTAACTTATGCTACTGAGGACAGTCCCTACTAAGTATGGGGTAGAGTTTGTTTAATTAAACCATATATTTTTAGTTTTGTTAATCTTGGTATTTTGTTTTATCTGGATTGCTAATTGTGGTTACTTTTCTTAGATTGATGTTGTAGTTTATTTGGATTGGTACTTGTTTATTTTGAATGTTGTTTTGTTTAATCTTAATTGCTTGATGTCGTTTAAATTTTTATTTTTCTGACTTTGGGTTTCATGGCATTTATTTTCGATTCTTCGTCCATGGATAGTCCCTTTGAACTGTATAGAATAAAATATAATGTATATAAAGTTTTTTTCCAAACTATCAGATTGCATAGGTAGCAAATGAAATGATTGACAGACATAAAAAATGTTGACAAACTTGAGACACCTAAGACTCTGTGAGATTTTGGATAATGTTGAATTCATGTGATTATGATTGAAATTTTTGAAGAATTGTCGTTCTGAAATTAAACATGTGAAGTTTGAGTAAGGTTAATTATATAATTCTGGTTGCTTTTGATTGATAAAACATTCCCTGTGTGTATTAGTAGTGAAAATAAAAGAAGTTTAGAATTTAGGGAAAGGATCTAGGCAATATTTTGGTAACCCATTTCTAAAACCACTTGTTGTACCCACATTAATGTAATCCATAGTTAGCCCTTTTGAGCCTTTGACTTGATTCTTTTGCAGCCTAGTTTGAAGCCTATTCTTATTTTTCTTTCTGAGACCATATCTTTGATCCAAGAAGCCAAGTGCTTTGGAATAGAAAAAGTAGAGAAATGGGGGGTTAACAACCTAGGGTTACTAAGAATAAAACCATTGGTGCAATTAATTGAAATAAAATCTTGTGTTAGGGAAGACAAGCTTGTGGAAAAATTAAAAAGAACGCCAACCACATTTTGGTTGAAGTTAGAAAAGAAAATACAAAATTCCTCTATATAGGTAATGAAGTGAAAGGTTAAGCTAGCGAAATAACAAAGTGGTAAGAATAAGGTTATGAAGTACTTGAAAGGAATTAAAGAATGTAATGTGTTGAAAGCGCTTGGGAACCAAGTCACTATACATGCATTTCTACCTACCCATCCCCTAGCCCACATTACAACTTGAAAATTTCCTAAGTGATCCTTAAGTCTTAGCTGCATAAGAGAGCTATTTGATACACTAAGGGAAAGCCTATGGTTCATCTTGAGCAACTTATGATTTTATTTGAGAGAGCGAGCAAAATTTTGTCTAAATACCCATTAATGTAACTATGAGAGTATGGGAAAATTCTTTCTTAGTGAGGGCACATGTTTAATGAAGAAATGGTAATTATGCAAAAAATTTAATTTAACAAACCATGTGAGTTGTTTCATTACAGAGTCAACTCTCGAATCTATGCGGTGTTGAGTAGTAAGTTGCTTAAAACAGAAATGTGACATGTGTTTGTAAGATAAGCTAATTGTGCAATCACTGTGGTTTGGTAGAATTGCTTTGTATATCATGGATTTGTTATTTTAAGAATAAAAATTAGAGTTTGTTCGAGTACTAACAAAGTTATAAGTGTGGGGTGGTGATCTTTGGTACATTTATGTTCCCAATAACAAATAAAACCCATAATTCATTGATCAAGTTGATATTAAATTCCTAGAATTTAGTTCATACTATTGTATTTTTGTATTGTTGTAACCAACCAATGTGATTAGACACTTTCAGGGCTGATTGGGAAAGAATAAACATTCAAAACATGATCGGATATAAAGTGGAGCTCAAAGGAGAAGTTGGAAACACAATATGAAGAAAATACACTATAAAGAAGTGTGTCCGCATCGCACACTTGGCTTCTGAGATTTAATTCCAAAACTTGGAATTTATTTGATGAAATAGTGTGGTGTGCGCCAGGTCCGCGACGCGGACCTGGCTCTGGATAGCACAAATTCTTGCCGACATAGGAAATAAAAAAATGCACTAAACTGAACCAAGTCCACATCGCGCACTTTAGTGTGCCTACTTTTATTCCACACTTTTGGTTCTATAAATAGCACCTTTATATATTTTATTAAAAAGTATATCAGATTGTCGGGTTTAGAGTTGAAAAAGATGAAGGAAGAGCTACTTTTGGTGATATTTTCTTCTTTAATTTTACTTTGCATTCAAGTTGGATGGCATTAATGATTTATGTAAACATCTTATACATTATGAGTGGCTAAATTCCTTAGTTCTTGGGTCGTAGCCAAAAGATGAAGATTTGAACTTGTTTGCTTTGGTTAAAAATGGGTTTTTGTATGTGATTACTCTTATATTCTTATTTTGATTGTTTTAATGCTTGATCACCATTAGAACAAATATGTTGTGCACCTGGAACTTGGAAGACGGAATGGGGATAGAACACTAGAATATAAGGAGCATGTTTTTCCTACAATTATCTAGAATAATTCATGTATAGAATGACCGTGACATATATCTATACACCATGTTTGGTTATTAAATAGGATAATAGGATCTATGCATTTTTGTTGGTTCATGCTTACCCCCACTCAATGATCTAGTTAAGCTGTCAACAAAAGTAGGCAATTAAAGGTTGGAAGATCAGAATTGTATAATCAACCCTGTAAATCAGTAATAGAAAAACCCATTGGATACCAAAGTAAAGAATTTTAGACTGGAAATCTTTGAGTGCTACTACCCAGGGACTCGTCTTTACATTGATACCATTTCTCAAATAGCTTTGATTCATTTCTCGTATCGTATTGTTATAATTATTTTGATATATATAAATGAACTAAACTCTTTGAAAACACAGATGAATAATTTGATTTATTGAAAATCTAACTCACACCTAATTGCATTTCCCTGTGGGTTTGATATCCGGCTCTGAAAAAGGGTCACTATATTACTTTTGAGACCACATACACTTGCGTGTGCATTTAGACGCAATATGTATGGTCTACCACCTGTCCAATGTCGCAAAATCTCTAGTCAATGCATGCTAGCCATGATCTTCTTATCCCGCTTTGCCTTCTCTATTGAGGTGACGATAGGCCCCAAATTGGTGTCAGGCCCCTTGGTCTTAGTGATGTCGAAAGGCTCAGATATAATCTAGGGGCTCCTTAGGTATGCCAACTCGTCGGCACAGTTGTGCGATCAAGTCCTCAAAGGCATAGTCCCTGCCCCTATGAACCCTAGACTTCCAAATAGTGAACTTTATAACCACACACACATTAATCTCCAATCCCTTCATAAGGGTGTAAACCGAGCAGACCCTATCCCACGTGACCACAGTATAATGTAGACAAGGTATAAGGCTGTGCATAATAATTTTCACCCAGACACGAGCCTCGCTTTTCACATGTGCATATGGGTAGGATAGGTGGAAATCTCTATGGCCATGAATAACCTATTCACATCTGATCTGGGCCCACCTAAAGTGTGCCATATATCCTATATGGAAGATGGATGCTCGGCTTTGTTAAAATAGCAGGAGGCATCTTCGGGATCCCCAAGATCTTGTTGAGTGTTGTAGGATATAAAGGTATATCTACACCCCGTATAATGAGATTGTGGGTGCGTGTATTTGGTAGGAAGTTAGCATAAAATTCCCTCACCATGTACGGATTGCATGGCTGTAGGTACGCAAATAGGAAGCTCATGTTGAGCTCCATCAACCTCTTTATGATCCGAGGGAATTCCTTGGCTAAGCTCTCGTCGTCAATCAAAATGTACGGGAAGTACTTGGACTCAACATATCTTTTATAAAAATTCTTCCCCACCGAAAGTACTACTTTTAGGCCGTACCTACGGGTTTGTCCCCGTGGGACATCAGGGGCAGGTGGTACAGAGGGCATATCTCTCTCTATTTTATGGATACCTATGGCCTTTTCCTTTCAATTTCTATGATAGACGACATGATAACCTACATTAAACACAAAACAACACATAAGCCTCCTTAAATTTGAACCTAAAACATAGGGCAACCACCACAAAACAGCTACCCCACACTTAAACGTTATCATCAAATACACATCGCATTAAGGTGCTCAGACATCCCTTATTTTAACAATTTGGTCATATATGCATTCTCAAACTTCAATAACAACCACAATAAATTAGTGTACGCATTCCACAGTCCTAACTTCAAGGCTTAAACAAATGTCATGTTTCAATAATCCCAAACTATGTTAGCACGCTACACAAGAATTCATATAGCTATTCAAATTAACACAATCATAATCAATCTCCCGAATTTAAACATATATGCAACCAAAAAAATCCCAATATAAGAAAAATTCCATAAATTTTTGGAATTCTACATGCATGCTACTCACTATTTCACAAAACATATTAATAAACCATCAACTTAAAACCTTTTTCATAGTTTTCAACCTAGGGTTTCATACAATAACTTCCCCTAATAGAATTAACCCACAAAAATAAATTTCATATCATACTCTTCTTACCTACAACAATTAACTACCCATAATAAGCCAAAAAAATAAGAACACCAAAATTCATAGCCCATAGGCACACCCATACCAATTTCATCTCTTTAATCAAAGTAAAGTTCAAAAACACATACCTTGGCAAAATTGTAGAAGAGAAACTAGGATGAAAACTAGTTGAATCCCAAAGGGTGTCATGGATTTGATAGAGAAGAAGAGAGTTTGAGAGGGGGGGAGGGTTTTGATTAGTCAAAGTAAAGAAAAAGTGGGATTTATGGGCCAATTTAGGGTTAAAATGGGAAGGGGTGGGTTTAATTAACACCATCGGGTTGCCTCCCATGTAGCACTTGATTTATTGTAGCAGCATGACTCAGCTCCTTTATTACTCAGTCTCGAGCTCTATTTCTTTCTCTTCATGGTCCACATCCTTTCCAAAATAATGCTTCACACATTATCCGTTTACCACAAAGGTGGTCATTTTTGTAGTGTTCCATAATTCCACGGCTCCATGCAAGGAAATTCTCACCATTTCAAAAGGCCCGCTCTACTAAGATATGAGCTTACTTTGAAAGAGATGCAAACAATAGTTAGAGAGAAGTTATTTTTGTCCATGCTCGAATATGTGTGCAACGATGTGCTTATCATTCCATCTCTTTGTCGTCTTCTTATAGAGTTTAGTGTTTTCATAGGTTTGGATCCCAAATTCTGCTAACTTGTGGAGCTGATCCATGCACTTCCTTTCTTCCAGTTCCGAATCCAGATTTAACTTTTTTATAGCATAGTAGGAATGATGCTCTAGCTCAACTGGCAGGTGACATGCTTTTTCAAACACCATATGATATGGAGAGTTTCTAATGGGTGTCTTGTACGCAGTCCTATAAGCCCAAAGCACATCATCCAATTTAATGAACCAATCTTTTCTAGTGGTATTTATAGTATTCTAAAGCAGTTTCTTTACTTCTCGATTAGATAATTTGACCTGCCCACTTGTTTGAGGGTGATATGATGTCGCCACCTTGTGCCTAATACTGAACTTAGCTAAAATATTTTTTTATATTATGATTAATGAAATGCTTACCCCCATAGATAATGATGGCTCTTAGAGTGTCAAAACTTGTGAAGATATACTTCTAGAGAAAGCGCTTACCACTTTCGAATCATTGGTTGGAAAGGTTATCACTTCAACTCATTTGGACACGTATTCTACTGCCACTAGGATATATTGATTTCCATATGAAAGTAGGAAGGGAACCATGAAATCCATACCCTACACATCAAAGATCTCTACTTCCAAGATATTATTTAAAGGAATTTCATGCCTTTTTGATATCGTGCCCATCCTTTGGCATTGGCCGCATTTATAGACAAAACCTATAGCATCTTTAAATAAAGTGGGCAAAAAGAAACCAAATTGTAGTACCTTGTGAGCAGTGTGCTCCCCTCTATGATATCATTTATAAGTAGATGAACAGAAACTTTGTAGCACTTGTTTCACCTTAGTCTCAGACACACACCTTGTAATCATTCTGTCAGCATACTGTTTGAACAGGTAAGGTTCATCACATACATAAAACTTTGTCTCGTACATCAACCTCTTCTTTTGTTGGGAGGTTTATTTTGGGAAAAACTCTACTCATGATGTAGTTGATGATATCGATATACCATGGTAGCTCAGTCATTTCCAAAGCTAATAGCTGCTCATCTGAAAATTTTTCTTTTATCTACATCTATTCACCCATATGCTATGAGTCGTGCAATTTGGAAAAATGATCTACTATTTGATTCTCACATCCTTTTCGATCCATGATTTCTATATCAAACGCTTAAAATAGAAGGATCCATATGATTAGCCTTGGCTTGGCATCCTTCTTGCTGAATAAGTACTAGAAAGTGCATGGTCAGTATAAACAATAACTTTTCAACCTACCTGGTTTGACCAGAATTTGTCAAATGCATAGACTAGTGCAAGCATTGCCTTTTCTGTAATAGTTTAGTTTGCTTAGGTTGAATTGAGAGTCGTTCTAGGCATAGTAGATAGAGTGAAAGACCTTCTTCCTTCTTTACCCTATAATAACTCCCACTACTATATCACTAGCATCATACATGGGCTCAAAGTGTAACTCCTAGTCAGAAATAATCAAGATTGGGGCTTTAGTTACCCTCATCTTTATGAGCTCGAACGATTGTAAACACTTTTTATCAAACAAAAATTTTACCACTTTTTCTAGCAAGATGTACATGGGCTTGGCAATATTTTAAAAGTCTTTGATGAACCTTTAATAAAAACTGGCATGCCCCAAGAAGCTGCAAGCACCCTTAACCAAATTTGGCGGTGGTAGCTTTTCAATCACTTCAATTTTTTCTTTTTCCCCACTTTAGGACAAGATTTGTTTCCTCACATCTCTCGCTAATACCTTGTCCAAGTTTTTCAAACAAAGATCAAAACACTCCCTAAAGACTGAGAAGTCATCCATAAAGATTTCTATAAAATCCTCAACCATATCATGGAAGATAGTCATCATGCATCTCTAGAAGGTGGCAGGAGTATTTCATAGTCCAAATGGTATACGCTTGAAGGCATATGTCCCATAAGGGCATGTAAAATTATTCTTTTCTTGTTCCTCTGGTCCAATGGTGATCTAGTTATAGACTGAATACACATCTAGGAAATAATAGTACTTTGGTCCAGCCAACCTAGCTAACATTCAATCAATGAATGGCATGGGTAGTGGTATTTTCTTATGGCATCATTCAATTTCTTATAGTCCATGCATATGCGCTATCTAGTGACTTTTCTGGTAGGGATTAACTCATTTTTTCATTCTTCACTACAGTCATCCCATCCTTCTTTAGCATATACTAGACTGGGCTTACCCACTTACTATCTTAAATAGGGTAAATAATTCTTGCATCTAGACACTTGACTATATTTTTTCTTACTACATCCTTTATGACAGGATTTATTCTGTGTTGTGGTTGTGCACTTGACTTATGCCTCTCTTTCATGAAGATCCTATGCATGCACAAACTTAGGCTAATACCATGTAGATCAACTATTTGCCATCCTATTGCCGTTTTTCACCTTTTAAGCACCTTTAGGGCTGCTGTGACCTGCACTTCAGATAAAGAAGAGAAAGAATTATAGGTAAAATATCATTGGTACAAGAAAAGCATACCTGAGATGGGCTAGAAGTGGCTTCAACTCCAACTTAGGAGATTTTTCTAAAGACAGTTTGGGTGAAGGACCCAATATTCTGTCTAATGGTTGCACATTCTTCTTCCACATATTCACATTTGGAATGTCTAACATGTTGGCTAGCTCAATCACTTTGGTGTCACCTTTAATATATTGACCCAATAATACTCTTTCCAAGGGGTATTTCTCTAATATAAATACCACTTCCTCATCAATGACAGTTCTGGAAGATAATTTCTCATAAACCATAAGCAGTTCCAATTCTTGATATACATCAAATACCTTAACCTTGTCTTGTGCCCTCATGGTTAATCTACCTGCAGCTACATCAATTAGTTCTCCTCTTGTTGGTATGAATGGATGTCTCAAGATGAAAAAGACCTTAGGATCAGACTCAAAATCTAAAACAACAAAGTCCAAAAGCAAAATAAGGGATTCCACTTTGACTAAAACATCCTCAATGATACCATCTATCCTAGAAACATAACGATCAGTCAATTATAATAAAAGGGTAGTTGGTTTAGGTTCTCCCAGGCCTAATTTCTTAAGGATAAATATGGGCATCAAGTTTATACTTGCACCTGAATCAGAAAGATCTCTCGCATTACTGCACATACCAATGGTTACTTGTATTGTGAAACTCCCAGGATATTTCTGCTTCGCCGGGAGCTTTACTTTATTAAGAATTCTTGAACTACAATCTTTTGTGAGTGCCACCGTCTCACATTCTGCCAACTTGCTCTTGTTGGCCACTATGTCTTTGAAATACTTAGCATATTTTGGAATACCCTGCAAAAGATCAATTAAAGGTAATTTAATTTATACCTATTTTAACATGTCTATGAACTTTTCAAAATACTCCACCTACTTCATCCTTTTGAACTTTTGTGAAAATGGAAAAGGTGTTTTTGCCTTTGGTTCCTCAACAACTCTTCGCAAGCTAGGTTCACCAGCTTCAACATTCATCTCTTTACTTTTACCATCACTAACTTTGCTTTATGGACCAAACTCAGCTAATGGGTGTCCACTTCAAGTACTTACAACTTTTACCTTCTTCGGGTTTGGGTAAGTGTTACCTTGCAAACTACCTTGCTGGCATGAGTTTTGAGCACTGGATAATTGTCCGACCTACTTCTCTATATTCTGAGTTGTGATCTAGTATTTATCAGCCTCAGCGGCTAACTTAGCTTGGTCAGCCATGAGTTTCTTAAACATGTCTTCCACACTTACTTTTACAGAACTTCCTACTTTCTAGCTGCTTTGGCCTTCTTGATTATAGTGTTGTCCTCCTCTTTACGATCTGTATTCAGCTTGTACTTTATGCTGATTTTGCTGATTTCCACCCTAAGAGAGGTTTGGATGGTTCCTCTAAATGGGTTATAACTGTTGCCATACTTTTGCTGGCCTCCACCTCTATGTGCATTACCTACAAAATTGACCGATTCTAGATTTGATCCACAATATTTTAACATATGCTCACTTCCACCACACATCCTGCACCAAGATGTATGTTGTTGTACTATATTTACCGGAGCTTGTTGCTGCCCCAATGCTAAGTTGTTCAATGGCGTGTTCATTATATTATGCATTGCTGCAATCTGAGTTGGTAAGACTATCACTGCATCAACTTTAAGCCTCCCTACCTATTTTTGGACCACGAGTCCAGATCTCCCTCCATTCCACTCAGGATTTCCCTGAGATATGCGATTGAGAAGGGCATATAGCTCATCATAGGTCTTTTCCAAAGCCTGCCTACCTACAATAAAGTCAAGAAGAATTTTAGTTTTGGGTTCTAACCTTTTAATGAAGGAATGAACCAACACCTCATTAGCTTGATTATGGTAAGTAAAACTAATAAGTAAAGATTTAAACCTATCCCAGGCTTGGAATAAATTCTCTCCAACATTCTGTTTCAAACTCAAGATTTCACTCCTTAGCTTAGCTGTCTTCCCTGATGAAAAGATTCTAATTAGAAATTGCAGGATAAATTATTCCAAGCAGTGATTGAGTTTGGTGGATCCATCTTCAGCAACCTCCTTGCTTCCACCAATAAAGAAAATGGAGGCAAAGTTAGTCTTACATAGTCCGGTGACACTCTAGTTGGTCTATAGGTGTCATTGATCTCCAGAAAATTCTTCAAATGAACTTGGGTATCCTAATGTTGCAATCCAGTGAACTGGCCATTAGTGTGCAAGAGTTACATCATATTTTACTTTAGTTCAAATATAGCTCCAGTAAGTAGTTTCTGGATGCTATTAGTAACATTTGTAGTTTGAGGGATTGCCACATCCCTAACCGTTCTTGCTGCCATATTTGTAGCAGCCACTTTCCTTCTTTGTTGATGTAAAAATATTTCAGGCTCAACTAACGACTCTATAATTTCTCCACTCCTTTCCAGTATGCTTATTTAAGGATACCTACAAGAAATCACAACTAAGATCAAGTTATTAACACCAATATAAATAATAAAGAAACTTCGAAAAGAAACAATTGTCAAATTTAAAGTCCCCGGTAATGGCGCCAAACATTTGTTTCTACCAAATTACACAAAAGTGTACATGGTCTCACAAGTAGTAAAGTGACTCTTTTTAGAGCCGAATTCTTGAATCCAAAGGACTTTATTTAGGCACTTTCTAGCTTCTCAAAGTACTAAATTACTCATGTGTGTTGTAAAAAGCTGAGATTTCCTATGTCTAATTTTAACCTATTGAAAAATATAATTTAAAGTGATTCAATAATTACTAAGAGTTTCATCAAATTATGAATGAATTCCAGGGTTGTAGTACGTCTAGATTTTAGGCCTAATACTCTCTACTTTGGTATCCAATGGGTCTTCTAACTACTGATTTACAATGTTAATATTGCAATCATGGTCTCCCAACCTCTAATTTCCTACTTTGTTGACAACCTAACTATAGCATTGAGCAAAGATAAGCATGAACCAATAAAAGTACATTAATCATATTATCCTATCTAATAACCAAACAGGGTATATAAGTATGTGTCACGAACATTCCATACACAAATTACCTTAGTAAATTATAGAACAAACATGTTCCCTATATTCTAGTGCTCTAGCGCTTATCTATCTTTCGAGTTTCAGGTAGACAACAAATGCATTCTAATGGTGATCAAGCATTAAAATAGTAAAAGCAAGAATATAGGATTAATCATATACAAGAACCCATTTTTAACCAAAGAATACCATATTAAACCATAATCTTATGGCTACAACACTAGAATAAGTGAATTTAGCTACTCATAGTCTTCATTAAAATCATATAAATAATTGATGACATTAAAGAGTAGATTAGAATGAAAGAGATAGATTAGAATGAAAGAGACAAAGAAAACTAACCATAGAGAAGTTCTTCCTTTTCTCACCTTCATCAAAACTTCAAAATAAACTGAATGAATAACAAAAAGTACAAGTGTGCTATCTATAGCCTCGAAAAAAGTGAAGTTTAATTAAGTGTACTAAAGTCTATGGTGCGGACTTATTTCTACACTGTGTGACTTCTGATTTTTCTCTTCTCGGTAAATCTGGTGTGGACTCATATACCTCATCAAATAAGTAATTCCAAGTCCAAACATTAATTCATCAAGCAATATGTTCAATACGGAGAAGCTTCTTCACTGTACATTTTCTTCACTTGCGATCCCAACTTTATCCTCAAGCTCCACTTTTATCACAATACCCTTTTTAAGGTCCATTTCTCTTTGTTTATCTCTGAAAGTGTCTAATAACTTTAGTTATCTACATAACACACATATACTCTAAAAATGAATTAATGTTTAAGAATTCATTGTCAAACTTTACTGCAAACATGAATTATGTTGGCTATTGGGCGCAAAATGTATCGAAGATTAGTCATCAAGTAAAGGATTGTAGAGGTAGTGGTCGAATCCAAGCTCAGACTCATTCTATAAGTCTTCTAGTTTAGCAGGGTACTACTGTGGATTCCGATGACGGTCAATTCAAAAACCAATTCTATGCTCTGCAGACTAGGCATAATTTAGAGGAGTCTCCAAATGTTGTGACAGATATATTGAAAGTCTTTGTCTTTGATGTTTATGCTTTATTAAATCAGGGTGCTACTCTATA
This sequence comes from Solanum dulcamara, assembly GCF_947179165.1. NCBI lineage: Eukaryota > Viridiplantae > Streptophyta > Magnoliopsida > Solanales > Solanaceae > Solanum > Solanum dulcamara. The sequence goes on from NC_077242.1 coordinate 23,734,996, forward strand.
GTTAGTTACTCCTTATCTTTCTATGAGGTTTGTTTTCAATCCCGAAATCATGATAGAGCCTTTTTTGGTTTATACCCCAATTGGTGATTTAATTATGTCTACGAGAGTCAGTAGAGTTTGTGTAGTCTTAGTTATTCTTAATGTTACTTTATATGATCTCGTAGAACTTGATATGATTGATTTTTATGTTATCCTCGATATAGATTGGCTTTATACATGTTATACTTCGATATATGGTAGGACCTATGTGGTCAAGTTTTAGCTTCCTAATTAGCCAGCCCTAGAATGGAAAGATAGTAATTCCGCGTTTAAAGGTCAAGTCGTCTCATTCCCTAATGCTCAAAAAATTATTTCCAAAGGTTACATTTATCATCTAGTCTGGGTTAGGGATACAAAGAACAAAGTTCCAACTCTTGAGTCAGTTTTTTTTGTCAATGCGTTTCTAAATTTTTTTAATGGTGATCTCCCAGGTATCCCTCCAGAAAGAGAAATAGACTTTTGTTTTGATCTTCTTCCCGATACCTAACCTATCTCTATTCTTCCTTACCAAATGCCTTGACAAAATTGAAAGAGTTAAATGATCAGTTGAAGAATTTGTTGGATAAGGGTTTTTATTAGACTGAGTATCTCTTCATGGGGTGCTACGGTTCTCTTTGTTAGGAAGAAGGATGATTCTCTTCAAATGTGTATTGACATAAAATTGAACAAGGTCACAATTAAGAATAATTATTCTATTTCAAGGATTGATGACTTGTTTGATCAACTTCAAGGATTAGGCTACTTTTCAAAGATTGATTGTAATACCCCCTAAAAACGTTGTATATGATGTTCCAATTCTTGATAAAAATGATATAGCTTCTGTATTTTGGACAAATATTTTTATAGGATGGTCCAAATTAAGTGATTCAAATTTCTTAATAATCCCAACATCATTACCTACAATTTTTTTGTTACGTTTCGAAGGTTAACTAGGTCAAATAAATTAATTATTGTAAGACATGGTGTTGTGACAAAATGGAGTATTTGTAGAAGAAAAATCATATCTCACTGTAGAATGATCTAAATCAGTTAATTCTTAAATGAAATGAAAGTAGAATTCTAAAGAAACAATTCATATGAAGACACCAAATCCTAATGAGGAAGTTATCTTGTTCAAACGCAGCTCCAAAAAGAGTATTTTATTAAAAAAAGGTTCATCTCACTAACCATGGAAAGATCTATTTGACATCAATAGTCCTCTATTTGACATCACCTATGACATCACAATCTTCCATTAAATTTGTAAAAATTTTTTATAATTATTTTAATTATTGTTAGGTCCCTCCTTCACACCTATAAATACCCATCTTATTTCATCATTTTGTTCATCAAGCTTTATCAAGCAACACTTCTCTCTATACACTCCATTAATCATTCTCAAAATATAGTTTTAGTTCTTAGTAGTGTAGAAATACTATTCCGGTGATTCATATACTCCGGGTAGTACACAAAATGCTCCGATGAGGAGAAAAGGTTAGGATTCAAGAATGCTCATTAAGTCCTTCGATTCTGAGTAACACTTCGGATTCCAGGTATGTAAGGCTTCAATAAGTGTATTCCTTCCACTCTCATGCCTAAAATAAGTTAATTATATGATAAATTATGTTTATTTTCTTTAATCTTTACTCTGAGTTATGTAGGTGTTTATCCATGGCTTCTTCCACCCATATAGTCCCAAAAAACTCTTTCAATTAAATCTTTTGATTTCAAGTAATATTTTCTTATGGGTAATTCTTATTTATTCTTAATAGCATGAATCATGGTTAACTAATGATTATTGGTCTATTTTGATGCAACCTGATTTCATATATATAAATTGATGGATTGCAAGTAATTTATCTATTTATCTCTTTAAAGGTTTTTGAAATTCATGGTGGGTTGGTTAAAGCATGATTTCTAATTAATGGATTACAAAGTATTTATGCATATTTATTTACATACATGTTTGCAAGTTGAAGTGATTTGAACCCACCTAGTTTTACTATATGTTCAATGAAGTTTGACTTAATCTATCGAATATGATGTTTTGAATTCTCAAGCTATATGCTATGACTATTTTGAAGTATTAAACTATTCCGTGAGATTGACTTAGCACTGAATGGATCATTGAGGTAGGATTCGGTAAGGGAATCCTAGTAGCAACCCCTTGTCTCATTAACTATATGCCAACATAGGAGCCCTTGTAGGCTTAGACTAATGGATACATGAAAGCCCTTAAAGTTAAAGTTAAAGAAATAAATAAAATTAACGGAGTTCTACCCGGATAGTAGTCTCCCCGGCCAACGTAGGAGGTTATGTGGGATTTCATATAATAGCTCGCATGGTCTTAGATATCGGTTATGGTCATCTTCCCACAAATGAATGTTTTAAAGGATATCTTTATGATTGATTATGCATGCATTGCATTATGTTTCATATTACATATATGTTTTAATGTTTCCTCAATGTTCATGCATACTTATTTACTTAATATATTCAAAGTACTAATGCATACTATTTTGCCTACATGATATCACCATGTAGGGACTAATGCTTCTCTTCGTTCTCCTCAACGTGGCTAGTTGAGATCTCGTTTGAGGACTACTTTTGGTGAGTTCCCATGTTTTGGGAACAATATTCCTTTATCTTTCTATCTTATGATATGTTAAGATCTTTAGATACTTACTATGGTATATCTTTCTATTAATATTGAGGGTGAGCTAGGGACTTGTCTTAGCCCCGTTAAATCTAAAAGTTAGAGGTATTGTTGGACATATGTAAGTTGAATATTTTTTATTATGATTTTCTCTTATTTATTTATTGTCCTTATCTACGAAAGGCTAAACCAATGCTAAGAGGCTTGTTTGAGGTACTTTCGGATTCCTCATTCGCTATGTCACGTTAAGGCCCTAGGCTTGGGTCATTCCAAACTTGGTATTAGAGCCTAAGGTTTTGAATGGTCCTCAGAGTCTAACATACCACATCAAATAGGATCTTGTTCATGGTTGTGAAGTGCGGCATAACTATGAATAAGAGACTATTGGACGTTTAGAAACGTTTTCACTTCTTTCAAATTCATATCGTGCCTTAGAGTATCCTAAGCTTTCTTTTAACTAATGACCCATTTCATATTCTCTAGATAATGACTAATGGAAGAGCACCTCCAAGAACAAGGGTTGATGATAAGGACCAAGCTCCTCCGGTTCCCAATGCCTTACATCATGAAGAAGGGGTATCCCATGCCAAATTTCACAATATCATTATGTTATTGGCTCAAGTCATAGCCAACCAAGTGAATCAAGGTGTTCCTCCTCCCCAAATGCAAAATCCAGCCTCTAGAATTCAGGATTTCCAAAGGATGAATCTGCCTGAGTTCGATGGTTCTAAACTAGATGAGGACCCTATAGAGTTTATTGATGAGGTGTATCGGATTGTGGCTATCATGGGTGTGCTACCGAATAAGAAGGATGAGCTAGTAGCCTATCAACTCAAAGGTGTGGATCAAGTGTGGTACGAATAATGGGTTATTAAAAGAGATGAAGAGATGGGGCCGATAGGATGGGAAGAGTTTAAAGGTGCCTTTCTAGACCGTTTCTTCCTATTGGATCTAAGGGAGGTAAAAATCCAAGATTTCATCAACCTTCGTCAAGGGAGTATGAGCATGAAGGAGTATGCTCTCAAATTCACTAAATTGTCAAAGTATGCTCCCTTTATGGTCTCCGATCCAAGAGCTAGGATGATCAAGTTTATTTCTGGTGTCTCAAGTTTGGTTTCCAAGGATTTCAAAATGGCCATGTTGATCAAGAAGATAGATATCTCTCGGCTAATGACTTACGAAGAACAAATTGAAGAAGAAAAGCTGAGAGAGAGATCAAAGAGGTTCAAAAAGGCTAGAGTGGATGGTGAAGAGTTTAAACCTCAAAGGTTCGGTTATGGTAACCATGACAAAGGCCAAGGTGGGCAACAATTTATGGGAAAGGGTTCCACCAAAACTCCCCCTCTAAGGTTCAACAAGGACAAGGGTGGTAAACTAATGGTTCCAAGAGATAATGTTGCTTCTCAAACTTTCTCTGCTTGCAAGAAGTATGGAAGGACTCACAAAGGGGAATGCTTAGCCAACTCCAATGCATGCTTTAAGTGTGGAAAGCTGGGCCACCATTCTAGGGATTGTAGAGATGGTGGTGGTAAGCCTCAAGGAAAAATTGCTCATGGTCAACAAGCCCAATGAGGTGTCCAATGCACCAACTGCTTTTACGCCTTGCATGGGAGATGAGTGGTTGAAGACTCACCCAATGTCATTACCGGTATGTTAAAGGTCTTTGCTTTTGATGTGTATGCACTATTTTATCCGGGTGCAAATTTATCATTTGTTACTCCATTCCTTGCTAATAGGTTTGATGTGTCACCCAAAATGTTATTAGAGCCCTATTTGGTGTCTACCCCCGTGGGTGAATCAGTTATTGCTAGGAAGGTGTATAGGGGTTTTCCCGTGTCTATCTTGAATAAAGTTATTCCGTGTGATATCATTTTGCTTGACATGTTAGACTTCGATGTCATTCTTTGGATGGATTGGTTACATGCATCTTATGCTTCTATAGATTGTAGGACTCACCGAGTCAAGTTCCAATTTCCAAATGAGTCTGTTATTGAATAGGAGGGTCATGATTTGGTGGTGAAGGGTAAGTTCATTTCTTATCTTAAGGCTCGAAAAATGATTTCTAAGGGTTGTATTTGTTACACGCCACACTCTTGAGCTTGGAATGTCTCTTAAGCTTCTTAGAAGTTACTATGTTAGTTGGATAGTCTATAATGCTATTAAACAACTCCAAGGGAGGGAGAATGTTATACCCCATAGTAGGGAATGTTGGAAATAGGGTTATGAGAAGTCGGAAGGAGTTGGAGGCCATGTAAAGAAGTCGTAGGAATCGACTTACCTACGTGAGCTACTAACTTAGAAGTCCTACACACTTAAGCTACTTGAGTACACATCAAGCTTAAGTAGCAAGGAGTGCATACGCTCTTGAAGTAAGATGGGATTACGAGCTCACGAAAGAGAAATAAGTAAACGACATTCCTACTCAAAGCAAGTAGGTGATGCACCTACTTAGGGTCAAGTAGGTGATGCAGCAGCTTGGGGTGGACCCCACTGCCACATGGCAGCATATGATTGGCCAAATAAGTTGAGGTGGCACCCTAGGAGGCTGCCACGTGTCACCCTAGGGGGTTGCCACATGGAACCTTCTAAAGAGGTGTATATATATGTATTATGTGACTCTTAACTCTTTCATTATCCAAAAATCAGCCAAGAACATAGAGAGAAAAACGTGAAGAAAGAAAGGAACAAGGCAGCCATGGTTTTGAGAAATTAAAGGTAAGTTCTTCAATTTTTCTTCGTGAATTAATTATCTAAGGTATTAATCGGACATGTGGGGTGTATATATGTATATTACAATGTCTACGGAACCATAACTTCAGCTTTACACTTGGAACAAACAAGAGAAAGCTGAAGGAAAACGTTGGAGACAAGGAAAGGAGGGCTACGGGTTTGGGGGCTGCCAAGGTAAGACTTCGAGTTTCATTTTTTGAATTAATTATTTAAGGTGTTACACGGTTATATAATAGTGTTTTATAACCAAAAATTCCAACTTTGTTGCATCGGAGAAGGGACATAAACAGCCCGCTTAATTTCAGCACGTTTGGAGAAGTTCCGAGTTGCAATTGGGCAGTGTTGGCCAAATTCGGGTAAGGTAAGGTTTCTCCTTTCAAATTTTACTTTATGGTGTTGTTATGGAGTGTATTATAGGCCTTTTTTGTGGCTTTAAACATGAAAATGGTATAGGAATGCTTGGCGTTGGAGACAATCCAAATTATAGTCGTTATAGTTGATTTGTCGTCGAAGTAAAGTGTTGTTCTTGGGAGGTGTTGCTTCAAGGGTGTGGTGTGTTGTTGCAGGGACTAAATGTGTTCTAAAATGGGTAGGGGTGCTGCTGGTTGAACCCACACGACCCCTCGTTTCGTATAAGTAAAGGTTCTACAAAATAAAGGCCAGACACCCTATTTTGGTATTGTAGCTCTGAATGAGTCGTTTGGAGTTTATGTTGTATATTGTTGATATGAACTGCTTAAACATATATTGCAGGTTGTTGTTAGTTGGATGTAGGTATTAGAAGTGGAATTGGAAATTTAAATAGGGCATATTATAGGGGAGGTACTGCCCGATTATCTTAAACTCTTTAACTAGTTAAGAAAACTAGCCGAGAAATCAAGCGAAGGGTTGACTTCTATGAATACTTATGTGTAGCCTAAGGTGATGGAAAACCAAGGGTTTTTAACACTTGTATTGCTTTTATGTTAGGTTTAAAGGATGACGAGGCGAACGGGATAAAGAGTAACCCATAAGAGGTATGTGAAGCTTCTCTTGGTATGTTTTTGACATAGGTATATAAAGCCTATCTTTTCTCTTTCTTTTGACATGTCTTAGATGTAGGCTATGGATGATGAAAGCTTCGGGGCAACTTCACTCTTAGGTTCTGAATATGATTTCAGGACTCTAAATCACTTCCGGATGTTAAGACTTTTAAAGTAGTTAAACTCCTGCTCCTCGAGTCTCCTATATAGTTGTATAACGATTGATCTGACTAAGCTTTTTTTCGTAAAAATAAAGGCTCTGAGATAACCAATGATCAAACTGCTATAAGATATTTCATACTGGTATAAGTCTAAGATTTACAAAACTCTCTTTTACATAGTCCTTAGTGATATTTAGAGGGTATACATCAGATACTTTCTGCCCTAATATCCAGGGATGATTCACCTGACGACTTCATTGAGTCTCTATAATTGATTTAAACTGTGTTTTGTTTCTCACTACTCTACTCGTGCATACTGTAATACTTATTTCGTCGGCCCCAGGGCCGGGAATAGTTATCATGCACAGTTCCACTAAATTATTCATCGAGCCCTCACTAGAGGGCTCGGTACATATATATATATATGATGATATGATAATGTGTTGTAATAAAGAGGTGATGTTACTACAATTATGATTCACCGAATCCCTGATAGGGCCGGCTATATTAAAAATGTGAGCATGCATGATTTTACTTTTCCAGGTACAGGTTTCTGATTTGATATTTTATCCCCTGCTTATCTATTTCATATGTGCCTCTAGTCGTATTATATTATATTTTACATACTCAGTATATATGTCGTACTGACCCCTCTTTTCTCGGGAGGGGGGCTGCATTTTATGCCCACAGGTACAGGTACAGGTTTTGGGAGTCCGTCATCTTAGGATCCTGCTCAGCTCAGCTAGAAGAGACTCTATTGTATAGGAGCCTAGTTTTTAGCATTGGCCATTGATGTATAGTATTGTTTTGTTATTTCAGGGTATGGCGGGGGCCCTATCCCACCATATGTTGTCATTGATATTGTTAGAGGTCTATAGACATGTATATGTGGGTTGTGTATATCAGTTTGATTCAGCTGGGTCTACATGATGTATGGTATATGTTATTATGTTATGGAAGCCTTGTTGGCTTGCATTCCCTTTTATGTTACGACACAAACAAAAAGGGATACAGGTTTATGAAATTGTTATCGCCCAATGGGGCTCTGTTACATGATATTGTTTTATTTATAGTTCAATTTAACCACAACTGATAGTTAGGTATACAGGGGGTCAAGGTCAGACCCCAGTCGTGGCCTATGGGGTTGGGTCGTGATAGTATTTACCATATTATGAGGGTTAGGGATGTTGAATCCGAAAGTCCTTTTCTTGAGTCAGTTTCCATAGTCAATGAGTTCCACGATGTCTTTCCCGATGACCTTCCTGGTGTCCCTCCCAAAAGGGAAGTTGATTTTGGTATCGATCTCCTCTCCGCTACCCAACCTATATTTATTCCTCCTTACCGGATGGCCCCGACAGAATTGAAAGAGTTGAAGGAACAATTAAAGGACTTCTTAGAAAAGGGGTTCATAAGACCAAGTATTTCACCATGGGGTGCTCCCATGTTATTTATGAGAAAGAAGGATGAGTCGCTTCGAATATTCATAGAATATCGATAATTAAATAAGATGACCATTAAGAATAAGTAACCACTCCCTATAATAGATGACTTATTTGATCAATTGCAATGGGAAAGCCACTTCTCCAAGATCAACCTTGGGTCCGGCTATCACCAACTATGGGTGAGGGAGTGTGACATTCCCAAATCATCCTTCCGAACAAGGTATGGTCACTTTGAGTTTATGGTGATGAGTTTTGGGTTGACGAATATACCAGAGGTATTCATAGACTTGATGAATAGGTTGTTCAAACCTTACCTTGATACTTTCGTGGTGGTCTTCATTGATGATATTTAGATTTACTCTCGAGGTGAGGAAGCACACTAGAATAATTTGAAAGTTGTGCTTCAAACATTGAGGGATAGTCAATTGTTTGCAAAATTTAGTAAGTGTGAATTTTGGTTGAAGGAGGTGATATTTCTTGGTCACGTAGTGTCCGGTGATGGGATCAAAGTTGATCCTAAGAAAATAGAGGTAGTCAAGAATTGTCCTAAACCATTGTCTCCTTCAGATATTATAGAGCTTCTTGGGTCTAGCCGGATACTATAAAATGTTTGTCGTAGGTTTTTCTTCCATCTCATCTCCTATGATAAAATTGACCCAAAAGAAAGACAAATTCGTATGGACGGATGAGTGTGAGAAGAGTTTCCAAACTTTGAAAGATCGACTTACCTTCAATACTATTTTGACTCTCCTAGAAGGATTAGAAGGGTTTGTAGTTTATTGCGATGCTTCAAAGATTGGTTTAGGTTGTGTCTTAATGCAAAATGATAAGTTCATAGCCTATGCTTCTAGGTAATTAAAGGTGCATGAGCGTAACTACCCTACCCATGACCTTGAATTGGCAGCCGTTATTTTTGCTTTGAAAATTTGGAGCCATTACCTCTATGGAGTGCATGTGGATATGTATACCGATCATAAAAGTCTTCAATATGTTTTCACCCAAAAGGACCTTAATCTAAGGCAAATGAGGTGGCTAGAACTCTTTAAGGACTATGACATGAGTGTGCACTATCATCCGGGTAAAGTCAATGTAGTTGCCGATGCACTTTGTAGAGTGTCTATAGGGAGTATGCCCATGTGGATGAAGGGAAGAGGGAGTTGGTGAAAGATGTTCACCGGTTGGATAGATTAGGGGTGAAGTTGTGTGGTACTTATGATGGTGGTATGGTTGTTCAAAATAGGTCCAAATCCTCTTTAGTTGTGGATGTTAAATCAAAGAAATATCTTGACCTAATATTTATCGAGTTAAAGAAGTTAGTGAAGGAAAAGAAGATAGAGGTCTTTTCCCAAGGGGGGCGATGGGGTACTATACTACCAAGGTCGGCTATGTGTTTCGGATATTGATGGCCTAAGGAGTTTGATCTTGATAAAGGCTCATAATTCTACATACTCCATTCTTCAAGGTTCGACAAAAATGTATCGAGACTTAAAAGAGTTCTATTAGTGGGGTAGCATGAAGAAGGACATAGAAAGGTTCGTGTTCGGATGTCCAAATTATCAATAGGTGAAGGCCAAACATCAAAGGTCGGGTGGCCAATCCCAAGACATTGAAATCCCTACTTAGAAGTGGAAAGATGTGAATATGGATTTTATAGTGGGTTTGACTCATACTCAAAAATGTCATGATTCGATTTGGGTAATTGTTGATAGAATGACTAAGTCAGCTCACTTTCTACTAGTTAAGACTTCCTATAGTGCAGAAGACTATGCCAAGTTATATATATGGGAGTTGATGAGGTTGCATGGTATGCCATTATCTATTATTTCGGATCATGGTACCCAATTCACTTCTCACTTTTGGAGGTCATTTCAAAAGGGCCTTGGTACTAAGGTAAAATTGAGCACCATATTCCATCATCAAATGGATGGGCAAGCCAAAAAGACGATTTAAACACTAGAGGATATGTTATGGGCCTGTGTGTTAAAGTTTAAAGGAAATTGGGATGATTATCTACCACTTATTGAGTTGGCCTATAATAATAGTTACCACTCAAGTATTGAGATGGAACCATTTGAGCCTTTGTATGGGAGAAGATGTAGATCACAGGTTGGTTGGTTCGAAGTTGGGGATATGACCTTGTTGGGCCCCAATTTGGTACTTGATGCTTTAGAGAAGGTGAAGATCATCAGAGAAAGGTTGAAGATAGCTCAAAGTCATCAAAAGTCCTATTCCGACACTAGAAGAAGGGATCTTGAGTTTAATGTGGATGATTAGGTTTTTTTGAAGGTTTCACCTATGAAAGGTGTGGTTCGGTTTGGTAAGAAAGGAAAATTGAGCCCTAGGTATGTATGGCCTTATAGAATCGTGAGACATGTTGGCAAGGTTGCATATGAGTTGGAGTTGCAATTGGAAATGACCATGGTTCATCTGGTATTCCATGTGTCTATGTTGAGAAAATGTGTGGGTGATGCTAGTTCCATTGTACCTTTAGGAATAGTGAATATTGAAGAAAAGTTGACCTATGAAGAAGTTCCAGTTGAAATTTTGGATCGGCAAGTTAAGAGATTGAGGAACAAAGAAGTTGTATCTGTTAAAGTCCTTTGGAGGAATCAAAAAATCGAAAGTGCTACATGAGAAGCGGAAACGGATATGATTAATTGATACCCTCATCTTTTTTCCTCTACCCAAACTAAAGGTATTAAGTTGTCCTTGCTCAATTACTTGAAATCCTTGCATCTCAACTTTTGCTTTCATATGCTTGCAAAATTATGAAATATGTTTGGAAAGATGTTTCAAATTGCACTATTACATTAATGATGGGTTGTTAGGTTACACTCTACTCTACTCAAGCTAAGTCTTTCCTCATTTGAGGAAGAATGTTCCCAAGGGGGAGATAATATAACACCCCCTAAAAACGTTGTATATGATGTTCCAATTCTTGATCAAAATTATATTACTTCAGTATTTTGGGTATAAATTTTCATAGGATGGTCCACATTAGGTGATTAAAATTTCTGAATAACCCCAACATCATTATCAACAACTTTTGTGCGGACTATATTTTATGTTTCGGAGGTTAAGAAGGTCAAATAAATAAATTATTGTAAGACAGGGTGCTGTGACGAAATGAAGTGTTTGTAGATGAAAAGTCATATTTCACTGTAGGTACTCCAAATCGGTTGGTTCTTGAATGAAAGAAAAGTAGACTTTTAGAGAAAAAATTCATACGAAGATACCAAATCCTAATGAGGAAGTTATCTTATTCAAACGCAGCTTCAAAAAGGGTATTCTATTAAAAGAAGGTTCATCTCACCAACAATGGAAAGATCTATTTGACATCATCGATGACATCAATAGTCCTCCATTTGACATCACCCATGACATCACAATCTTACATTAAATGTTCAGATTTTTCTTTATAATTATTTTAATTATTGTTAGGTTCCTCCTTCACACCTATAAATACCCACCTTATTTTATCATTTTGTTCATAAAGCTTTCTCAAGCAACTCTTCTCTCTATACACTCATTTACTCTTTCTCAAAATATAGTTTTAGTTCTTAGTAGTGTAGAAATACTATTCCGGTGATTCATATACTCCGGGTAGTACACAAAATGCTCCGATGAGGAGAAAAGGTTAGGATTCAAGAATGCTCATTAAGTCCTTCGATTCTGAGTAACACTTCAGATTCCAGGTATGTAAGGCTTCAATAAGTGTATTCCTTCCACTCTCATGCCTAAAATAAGTTAATTATATAATAAATTATGTTTATTTTCTTTAATCTTTACTCTGAGTTATGTAGGTGTTTATCCATGGCTTCTTCCACCCATATAGTCCCAAAAAAACTCTTTCAATTAAATCTTTTGATTTCAAGTAATATTTTCTTATGGGTAATTCTTATTTATTCTTAATAGCATGAATTAAACTAATGATTATTGGTCTATTTTGATGCAACATGATTTCATATGTATGAATTGATGGATTACAAGTAATTTATCTATTTATCTCTCTAAAGGTTCTTGAAATTCATAGTGGGTTGGGTAAAGCATGATTTCTAATTAATGGATTTCAAAGTATTTATGCATATTTATTTACATACTTGTTTGCAAGTTGAAGTGATTTGAACCCACCTAGTTTTACTATGTTTTCAATGATGTTTGACTTAAAAGCTTTGAGTCCAAATGAATGTTTATGAAAGTAATGTATATGATAAAAAGGGAGTGTTATAAAATTAAAAAATAATGAAGTGCTATGAATGATGGATTCTTTATTCTATAAAGATAATTATTGCATATTTGAATTACCAAATGTTTTAATGAGCTATTCTATCGAATATGTTGTTTTGAATTCTCAAGCTATATGTTATGACTATTTTGAAGTATTAAACTATTCTGTGGGATTGACTTAGCACCGAATGGGTCATTGAGGTGGGATTTGGTAAGGGAATTCTAGTAGCAACCCCTTGTCTCATTAACTATATGCCAATATAGGAGCCCTTGTAGGCTTAGGCTAATGGATTCATGAAAGCCCTTAAAGTTAAAGTTAAAGAAATAAATGAAGTTGACGGTGTTCTACCCGGCTAGTAGTCTCCCTGGCTAACGTAGGGGGTTATGTTGGATTTCATGTAATAGCTCGCATGGTCTTAGATGTCGGTTATGGTCATCTTCAAAGGATATCTTTATGATTGATTATGCATGCATTGCATTATGTTTCATATTACATAAATGTTTTAATGTTTCCTCAATGTTCATGTATGGTTACATACTTAGTATATTAAAAGTACTAATGCATACTCTTTTATCTACATGATATATCCATGTAGGGACCAGTACTTCTCCTCGTTCTCCTTCATGTGACTAGTTGAGATATCGTTTGAAGACTACTTTTGGTGAGTTACCATGTTCCGAGAACAATACTCCTTTATCTTTCTAGCTTATGATATGTTGAGATCTTTAGACACTTACTATGATATTTCTTTCTATTATGATTGAGGGTGAGCTAAGGACTTGTCTTAGCCCCATTAAATCTAAAAGTTAGAGGTATTGTTAGACATATGTAAGTTGAAGATTTTCTATTATGATTTTCGCTTGTTTATTTATTGTCATTACCTATGAAAGGCTAAAATAATGCTAAGAGGCTTGTTTGAGGTACTTTCGGGTTCCTCCTTCGCTATGTCATGTCTTGGCCCTAGGATTGGGTCATGACATTGATCTTCGATTAGGTTATCACACACTCTAAGTAAGGGAATGTGATAGTCAACAGATGACATTTAGAACTCTATATGGTCATTTTTGAATTCTTGGTTGTATCTTTTGGACTAACACATTCTTCTATAGCTTTTATGGGCTTGATGAACATTTTGTTCTAGAAATATTTGGATATGTTTTTTATTATGTTTATTGATGACATTTTGGTCTATTCCCTGAGTGAGAAAGAGCATGTCGATCATTTGAGGATTATGTTGCAAGTTCTCAAGGACCGTCAATTGTTTGCTAAGTTTAGCAGGTGTAAGTTATGGTTGAGGTCTTACTTTCCTTGGACATATTTTCTCCGATGAAGGTATTATAGTTGATCCTAAGAAAACCAAAGTGGTTAAGAACTAGCCTATACCTTTATTTCCTTCCAATATTTGGAGTTTCTTAGGATTAGCCAGTTATTATAGATGATTTTTGGAAGGTTTTTATTCCATTGCATTGCCCTTGACTACTTTGACTCAAAACAAGGAGAAATTCCAATGGTCTGACGTATGTGAGAAAAGTTTCCAAGAGTTAAAATATAGGTTTACTTCCGCTGTGGTATTGACTTTATCGGAAGGGTCTGACGGTTTTTTTGTTTATTATGATGCTTTAGGGTTTGATCATAGTTGCATTTTGATGAAAAATAGTAAGATTGTAGCCTATGCTTCTAGGCAACTTAAGATGCATGAGAAGAATTATCTGACTTATGACTTAGAGTTAGAGGTGGTGGTGTTTGCTTTGGATATTTGGAGACACTATCTCTATGGTGTCCATCTTGATGTATTCATCGACTGTAAGAACATAAAATACGTGTTTAACTAAAAGTATTTTAACCTTCGACAAAAGAGATAGCTTGAGTCGTTAAAGGACTATTATATGAGTATGTTGTACCATCTGGGTTAGGTGAATTTAGTTGCTGATGCTCTAAATAGATTTTCCATGAATAGTAATGCCCATGTTGAGGATGAAAAGAAGGAGTTAGTTCGTGATGTTTATAGACTAGCTTGTTTAGGTGTTCACTTGGGGGATTCGGAGGACCGTGGTGTTGTCATTCAAAATATTATGAATCATCCCTTGTGATGGATGTTAAGGAAGAGCAAGATAGTGATACTACCTTGGTTGAATTGAAAAAATGGTTTCGAAGAAAGCCATTGAGGCTTTCTTTCAAGGGGGAGTTCGTGTATTGAGATATCAAGGTTGTTTGTCTGTTTCTAATATTGATGGGTTGAGAGAAATGATATTATCTAAAGCTCAGAATTTGCAGTATTTTATTTATTCGGGTTCCACAAATATGTATAGAGATTTGAGGAAAGTGTATTGGTAGAATGGCATGAAAAGGGATATCATAGAGATCGTGGCCAAATATCCTAATTGTCAACAAGTGAAGCTTGAGCATAAAAAACTGGGAGGTTTAGCTCAAGATATTGAGATTCTTACTTTGAAGTTGGAAGATTTAAATATGGAATTTATTACAAGGTTGCCTCATACCCGTAGGTAACATGATTCTATTTGGGTGGTTGTTGACCGAATGACTAAGTCGGCTGATTGTTTCCCTATTAAGACATCCTATTCAGCTGAAGATTATGCTAAACATTATATTTGGGAGTTGGTTAAGGTTCATGGTATTCGATTTTCTATCATTTCGGACCAATGTACTCAATTTACATCTCAGTTTTGAAGGTCTTTCCAAGGTCTTGGAACTTAAGTTAAGCTTAGCACGACTTTTCACCCACAAATAGATGGTCAAGCTGAATGTACTATTCAAATAATGGAGGACATGTTGAGAGCTTTTTCAATCGATTTCAAGGGTAATTGGGATGATCACTTTCCTTTGATTGAGTTTGCCTATAATAATGGCTACCATTCTAGTATCCAAATCGCTCTGTTTGAATCTTTGTATGGTAGGAGGTGTAGATCGCCTATTGGATGGTTTGAAGTGGGTGAAGTTACTTTGATAGATCTCGAGTTGGTGTATGAGGCGGTGAAGAAGATTAGACTCATTAGGGATAGATTGATGACCATTCGAAGTCATTTTTTTTATTTGAATAGAAGGAGAAGGGAGCTTGCATTTGAAGTGAAGGATTGGGTTTACGAGAAAATTTTACCCATGAAGGGTGTGATACGTTTTGCGAAGAAAAGGAAGCTTAGTCCCTGGTATGTAGTTCATTTCCAAATTTTGAGGAAGTTTAGAAAGGTGGCATATGAGTTGGATTTTCCTTCTGAGTTGGCATAGATGCATTCGGTGTTTTGTATGTCATTGTTGTAGAAATATGTTGGTGATCCTATCTCAATTATGCCTTTGGATAGTGTGGGTATGAAGGAAAGTTTGTCCTATAAGGAAGTTTTGGTTGAGATTCTAGATCCGCAAGTTCGAAAGTTGAGGAACAAAGAAGTTGTATTTGTTAAGGTGTTATGGAGGAACCAAGAGGTTGAAGGTACTATATGGAAGGCCAAAGCCGATATGATGTCACGATATTCTCTTCTCTTTCCTTCCATTTCTAGTTGAGGTATTTAGTTCTTTCATAGTCACCCCTAAGAAATCATGTCTCTCATTCATTCTCATGCCCTGCTTGCTCATGAAAGTGGTTTTAGCTATGATTTCTGTTGAATCAAAATTTTCATGGTTTATGCATTCCAAATATGTTATTGCATTCAGGTTGGGCTGCTACGTATATTTTCCTACTCCTTTCATATTTGTTCAGTCTCATTCAAGGATGAATGTTCCCAAGGTTGAGATATTGTGAGGTCTTGAAACTTGAAAAGTTGAGTACTTAAGTTAAATAGGGAAAACAGTGAAAACCTTAGTCTAAATCTTGCCAAATGGCACTTGGCGAATCACCATAGGGGTTGGGTGACTCGCCCAATACCTCACGAGCTCACTAAGTTAGCCAGGAAAGGAGGTGTAGTAGTTAGGAAAGTTGGGAAAGAATAGGGTGGGTTTGGCGACCAATCAAATTGAAAAGGTGAGCAAGGTCTTCTGGCACAAAACTTCAGAGAATTTAGCAGAGGAGGAAACCACTAGGCGAGGGAGAGGACCTGATCGGCGACTCGCCGACTAGGTAGGCAAGCTAGGATGAGCTCACCAAAATATTTAGAGATATTTCCCTCAGAATTAGGAAGGTCAATGAGAAAGAAGGATAAACTGGCGACACATCAACTAGATCGGCAAGCATGGCCTATCTCGCCCAACAGTCCTCCACCAGTCTTAAGTAAGGGTGTATTAGTCACTTCTGACACATTAAACCCCAAGACTATGTCATTTTGAGCCCAAATCCTATGACTATAACCACCCAATCCCTTCAAATTTCCCATTCATTCCCCAATCACTAGTCCTAATATATCTCTGTAAAACACTCTCCCAAGTATTTCATATTCAAGAAGAGTTAGGATCCAAGGATTCCAAGATTTCAAGTCTCTATATTCACTAAATTTAAGGCTTAATTAATAAAGGTTTGTGGGAATTCATCTGTAGGTCCTTTCATCCATGGAGTCCTAAGGCTTTCTCTAAATTTCTACAATATGAATTCTACTTCAAAAAGCCCTAATTCTTACAAAATAGCATTAGATCAATTCAATTATAGTTTCTTTCAGTGTCATTGGTTTAACTATGCATAAATTGAGTTGAATTGCATGATATCAATTTATTTTCAAGTATTTAACTATGAATTATGCTCATCAATTGACTAATTTTTTTAATGGAAATCTATGATTATGAAGAACTATGATTTATAATGAAGTTTCAAGCAAGTACTTGTAGTAGGAAAGGCAATTCTCACACATTCATGTTAAAGAGGTGAACGGTTTTCTTACCTAAGAAAGGATTCATAAGGATTGAAAGGTTTTCTCATTCTTATATGAATCAATCATGTTATGAGCTATTCTTGTGACTATTTTCATAATGATGTTAACAATTATGTTTTAATGAATTATGTTGGGATAATGACTAAGAACCGAGAGGATTTAAGGTAGAGTTCAATCCGGTAACCCAAGTAGTTACCCAAGAAAATCTTAGTTGGAACCTTTAGTCCCTAACTACATTGCCCGTGTAGGTTTTCGTTTACTTCCTAGCTAGTGGATCCACCTATAGCTCATGATGTTAAGATTTTCTCATAGAGTCTACCTTGGCAAGTAGCCTCTCTCTTTTCGGTGTGGGAGTCACATCAGATTCCATGTCATAGCTCGCAAAGTTTTAAGTGCCGATTAAGGTCTTATCCTTTACGAAAGGTATATGTTACAGTATAAGTTCATATGATGTTTTCATGATGCATTGACCACAGGATTATAATGTAACTCAAATGTTTTCATGTTTTACTCATATTTCGTGTTAATGGTCATGCATCCCATACACTTATTACTTATGTCCTATTATCATTGTCATGTATGCTTCTCACATACTTAGTCCATTCCTTGTACTAACGCATATTTTAGCCTACATTGTATGAAAATGTAGGCTCCGACAATCACGCACATCCTATCCGTGGCTAGATTTGAGCTTACATATATCACGACCCAACCCCGTAGGTCGCGACTGGGGTTCGACCTGGACCTCCCGTATATATATTTATCAGTTGTGGACAAGTATAATTGTAGACATGTAATACATATATATCAAGTGTAGTCAAACTAGACTACAAATAACATGATATGTACATGAGAACCCCATGGGTCATAGCATTTCATATATCTGTAGTTTCTTTCATTTGAATCATAACATGAAAGGGCATGCAAGCCGACAAGGCTGCCATAATGTAACAACACATACAATACATCATATAGATCCAGCTGAACAAAACTGACATATACAACCCACACAAACATGTTTGCAGACCTCTAACAATATTAATAATAACATATGGCGGGACAAGGCCCCTACCATACCCCTGAATAATAAACCAATACTATACATCAACGACCAGTGCCAAAAATTAGGCTCTGATACAATATAGCCTCTTCCAGCTAAGCTGAACGGAATCCTAAGCTGACAGACTCCTAAAACCTGTATATGTACCTGCGTGCATGAGATACAGCCCCTTGAGAAAAGAGGGTCAGTATGACATATGTACTGGGTATGTAAAACATAACATAGCACAGCTGGAAGTATCTCTGAAATAGAGAAGTAGGGGATAAAATGTCATACAAGGAACCTATACCTATACTATATGATTTATAAAAGCATGCATGCTCAAATTATACCATATAGCTGGCCCTATCAGGGATCCGGTGGATACATCTGTAAAACCATCATAGACCCAGTATCATCACCACCTTATTACAACACATCATCATATATATACATATATACCCTAGCCCTCTAGTGAGGGACTCAGTGGATAATGTAGTAAACTGTGCACGAGAATATGCCCTAGACCGGGACTCAGTGATAGAGGGGTTACAGTATGCACGAGTAGAGTAGTGAGTAACCATACATAATTTAAAACATTATTAGAGACTTGACCATATAAGAAGATTAAACTTTCGTCTGAGGACCCGAGTAGCAATGTAATCATCCCGAGTGTCCTCTAAATGCCATTATAGTCTATGTCAGTTGTAATCTCGAGGACCCTAGACATGTGCCAAGGTAAGAACAAGTCTCTTATGGAATCAGAAACACTTGTTATCATATAGTCTTTACGACTTAGAGCCTGTACATTGGTTACCTCTTTAACATATAGAAGTTCCCAGGGAAATAGTTCAACTACTATAAGAGTTCAATATTCAGAAGTAAATAAGAGATGATTAACAATGGAGTTACCCAAGAGCTCATATCATATTTAACTTACAACTAAGACATGCCAGAAAAAGAAAGAGAATAAGCTCTATATAGTATTTACTTTCCTTCATGTGGTCGTCATGTATATATTTCGTATCCAGCCCATCCTGGGGCTCGGTGAACAACTATGGCATCATAAACTCACTTTCATACCAAGTACATATCAAAAGAAAGGAGATTTAGCTTTCCATACTCTACTTTTTAACGCCTAGAAGCCTTAACATGCAATACTCTATTCTTGCAGGAGTTCCAATACTAAGCAGTGGACAGGGATTATGAGGCATACTTTGAGTTATGGGAATAGAATTACCCCCACATTCCACATACAATTCACTTAAGGCTAAGACTTGCCCAAAAGGAAAAAAAGATAGTTGTACATACATATGCCAAAACATGCCAAGAGAAGCTTCACATACCTCGTATGGACTTCTCTTAATCACGTCCATGTCGTTGTCCGCCAAACCTATTTAACACGGAAGTAATATAAATAACAATCACTCTTGACTTTCCAGCACGTTAAGTTGCACCTTAGTATTCATGGAACCTATTTCCTTGTTCGTCTCCTCGACTAGTTCTTTAATTAGTTAAGGCGTTAATGAAAATTGGGCAGCACCTTCCCTATAATATGCCCTATCCGAATTTCCAATTACATCCCTAATCACTAATACAACCAACAACAACACCCTGTAGCATATATACATATAAAACATGGCAATATTACACAACATAAGCTACAAACAGCTTGCTGAAAATTACGACACCAAAATAGGGTTTCTAGTCTTTATTTTGCAAAGCCTTTAATTATACGAAATGAGGGGTCATGTGGATTCAAAAAGAATCACCCACACCCCTTTTAGAACACATTTATTCCCTGCAAAAAAAAACCACACACCTGCAACAGTACACCACAAGCACAACACTTTACTTTGACGACAAATTAACTATAACGACTTCAATTTAGATTGTCTTCGACGTCAAGAACTTATATGACATTTTCACATTTACAGACACCTATAGGTCGTTTAAACCACTCCATAAAAACACCATAAAGTCCAAATTGAAAGGAGAAACCTTACTGTCACGACCCAACTCCATAGGCCATGACTGGTGCCCGAGTTGGGCACCCATACGTACCCTTAGCAACACTTAGTACATTAATCGAATAAACATAGGTAATGATTAGAAGGGATCTCTAAACAGATATAATGCACGAGGCCCGATAGGCCATCACGAAACACAAAAAAACCAAAAACATATATACAAAACCCACATCTCATGTCTACAGACCTCTACAGAATGATACCCTAGTCATATGACGGGACAGGGCCCCGCCGTACCCCTGAACAACGTATATATATATACAACAGAAAGTGTCAGTACCAAAATAGGGCTCCGGACAACAGAGCACTGTCGACCAACATGGTGGATGTCCTAAACGAGCGGATCAGCAAACCAATTATCTGTACCTGCGGGTATGTAACGCAGCCCCCAAAGAAAGGGGGTCAGTACAGAAAATATACTGAGTATGTAAAGCATGGACTGAAATCAGTAAAGTCATTACTAGAGCAGAATGTGCAAAAATGAGCAAAATATCCAAAAATATCAAATATTGATCAAAACCTCAGATAATGTATGCAGAAAAACATATGCCATATCCGGCCCCATTATGGGACTCGATGAACAAACGTGGTCGCCCTCCCATCATTAGCGCCACAGCATAGCATAACACCAGAGTAGGGAATATCTCTGTAACAGATCATATCATATCAGATGGCCATATCAAATCATATCATATCATATCATGTCATATCATATCATATCATATCATAAGTAAATGTGTACATGGCACAACATAACTCCGTGGCATAACATACACCACCCCATGTACATGTCATACCTGCTCCCTCACGTCGGGACACGGCGAACAATGCAGAGAAGTACGCACGATAACAAAACCTAGCCCGGGCTCGGTGAAGGAAGCATTGGGGTATCCACGAGTAGAGTAGTGAGAAACTAATGCAAATTAAATCATATTTAAGACTCGATGGAATAATCAGAATGAGCTATCATGTAAAAATCGAGACAAGAGTCATGTCAATTACCTTTCGAAAGTTACCCTGGATTATATCAAAATAAATCTTCTAGAATCATATACATGTATCGAAGCATAATAAAAAACCTTTCGGAAATCAAGAAATTGGCCATCCTAGTGGCTCTAGGAATAGGAACTTAATTGAAATTATATAAAAGACATATTTTTGTTTCATAAATACCATGCCCAAAAGAAAGATTAACTTTACGTACTTATGCCAAAACATACCAAGAGAAAGAATAAGCTTTACATACTTATGACAAAGATATGCCAAAAGAAGAGAAAGGATAGGCTTTACATACTTATGACAAAGACATGCCAAAAGAAGAGAAAGGATAGACTGTACATACCTCTTACGGATTACTCTTAACTATGCTCGCCTCGTCGTCTCTTGAACCTATTTAACATGAAATTAATACTAAGGTTAATAACCTTTCACTTTCCAATTCCAACTCTACAACCAAGTCTCCATAGAGGTCCTTTCCTTATTCATTTCCCTCAACTATTCATTACTAGCTCCGAATCTACCGAAAATCGGGCAGCATCTCCCCTATAACTTCAACATCCCCGAGTTCTCAACTCGGCCATAATGTCAAAAACCATAACAAAAACAACAGCCAGCATCATGTATACAAGTACATCACTTCAAATTTACACAATACAAGCTCCAAATAACTCGTTCAAAACTACGATACCAAAGTAGAGTTTTTAACCTTTATTTCGTAAAATATTTAATCATACCAAATGGAGGGTCGTGTGGATGCAACCAGCAGAACCCACATCCATTTTTGAGTACTTTACATCCCTGCAACACGCAATTAAACCACCACCAAACTGCAGCACCACCAAACAACACACTACGCGACTTCGATTTAACTACTACGACTTCCATTTAGTTTGTTTCTAACGTCAAGCATCCTTATACATTTTTTTACACTTACATCATATTTTAAGACATGTAATATACTTCATAACATCCTCATAAAGTTCAATTGAAAGATAAAACCTTACCTTTCCCGAAATTCACCAAAACTCGCCTCAGAATTTCCTTTAGCGCAGCTGAAACGTATTGGCTGTTTGGTAACGTTTTGGACTGCTTCAAACCATAAAATTTCATTACTAATATCTTTATAACATCATGGTATAACTCATATAATTAATTCTTGGAATGGAATTGGAGAACTTACCTTTTTTCCTCCCAAAACCGTAGCTGTTTCCTTCTTTCTACCTTAATTTCTCTTCTCTTCTCTTTTTTTTTTCTTGTAATTTCGTTTTCCTTGCTCTTGAACACTCTAGATGAGTGTGGAAATTAATGAGTCATAAGACTCATATATATATATATACTACTTTAGGGGTGACACATGTCAAGCCCTAAGTGGCGACACGTGTCAAGCCCTAAGTGGCGACACATGTCAAGACCTAAGTGGTGACACGTGTCAAGATCTCATTGGTCCAACACACCCCTTTCCTCCAATCACGGGCTGCCATGTGGCATGTGGGGCCCATGTGAATCTTCTTGAATACTTTATGAAATTCCTATTTTACCCCTAGCCTTCCACAATATTACCATAGGCCACTTTGCCAACTTTCCTTTTTGCCCTTTGCCTTTTCCATTATTTCCACACTATTAATGATCATAAATAATATTCATATCCAACTTGTATATTAAATAAATTTTGAAAGATGGTCATTCCCTTAACTTTACCACAGCTAACCTAAAACATCCAACCGTATAAAATATGGGATATAACATTCTCTATGAGAAATTTCAATTTTTGCCCCTCACCTTTTATAATATTTCCAAGTTGAAATTCTAATTTAGTCATAAGAATTTTGTATCCAACAAGATCAAATATAGCCTTGTCCTTGACTTGTTACCATTATCTCCAAAATATCCTAATGTGCAAAATACGGGTTATAACACTTACCTTACCCGAAATTGCCCAAAACTTGCCAAAACCGCATCTCGGAAACTTCTTGATATGCCTAATTGGGGCGGACTGTTTGTGTCCCTTTTTTGCTACCCCAAATTGGAAGTTTTTTTTATAAAACACCATTATATAACCATGGTATACCTTAAATAATTAATTCATGGAATGAAGCTTGGAGGCTTACCTTGGCAGCCCCAAACCCGTAGCTCCTCTTCTTGCCCTCCAATGTTTTTTCTTCAACTTTCTCTTGTTTGTTCCAAGTGTAAAGCTGAAGATATGGTTCCGTAGGCATCATAAAATACACATATACCTCCCCAAGTACTTGAGTAACACCGTAGATAATTAATTCGCTGAAGAAAATTGGAGACTCACCTTTAAAGGAAGCTATGTTCATTTGCTCTCCAAATTCTTCAGCTTTTGGCTAAGTTTTGGATGAGGAACTGAAGTAGTTAGTCACAATACACATATATATAGGGTGGCTTTAGAGGTGACATGTGTCAGGCCCAAAGGGTGACATGTGTCCATCCCCTATTGGGCCACAGATCCAAGCCTTGCCTCCTAGGCTGCCATGTGTCCTTGGTGGGGCCCACCACCAAATAGGTGGGTCAACTACTTGACCCCAAGAAGGTGGGTCACCTGATTCCATTTGGCACTTTCCTAGGCTCCCACGTGGCACCTCCTCTTGCTGCCACGTTTCATCTTCTCCTCTTCCCCGTAGTTTCGTAATCTTGTCTTTTTTTAAGAACCCTTGTAATCCTTATTATGTAAGATTGGTATGTATTCAAGTGGCTTAAGTATGCCAAACTTCTAATTTAGTAGCTTACGTAGGTCAATCGAGTCCTACGACTCCTTACTTGGCCTCCAACTCCTTCCAAATTCTTATAATCGTATTTCCAACCTTCCCTACCATGGAGTACCACACTCTTCCTTCCTTAGAGTCATTTGATAGTGTGGTAGATTATCCGACTCACTTGATAACTTCTAAGAAGCTTAAGAGACATTCCGAGCTCAAGAGTGTGGGGTGTAACATCCTTTCCCCCTTTAGAACATTCATCCCCGAATGTTAAACAAACTTCCCTCACGACTTTATACAGATTGTAGGGAGATTCTTTGCTGTTGCTATAACACATACCTTCATTCAAGTAATTAATATACGAGTTTTAGGAGTTGGGGTTACCTATAGACATCGGGAATAGGTAGGAATACTTATGTTTTCTATCCTCTTCAATTTCCCAGGTCATCCCTTTTCTAGTTTTCATTTTGCCATCATACCTTGACGGAAGTCGCGTCCTAGTTCACAACCTTCTAAATTGCCACTCCAAGATGGACATAGGTTGTTCCTCATAATATTGCATCTCGTAGGTATCATCTATGGGACATACTCTGAGTGGATCACCAGTACATTTGTGAAGGATGTGCATAAACGTACTAGGCGTATGATTTCATAATCAGGTAGTAAGTCTAACTGACAGGAAACTTTGTCCATCTTACCAGTAACTCGATAGGATCCAATGTAGTTAGGGCTAAGTTTCCATTTCTCGCCAAATCTTATTATTCCCTTTCTGGGTGACCCTGTTCCGAAAACCCAATCATCCATTTGAACTCTGAATGTCGATATCGACTATTTGAATGTCACTTCTGCCGACTCTGGGTTGATAGTCCATAGTTTGCTCAATCATGTCTGGCCCTACTAGCTTAGTCTTTTTAGCATCGACCCAACTAATAGAGGACTTTACATGTCTTGCCCCACCAGTCATGTATGGGGTCATTGGGATATTGAAGTGGTAGCCATTATTACAGGCAACTCGATAAGTGATGGATAATCATCCCAACTACCTTTGAAGTTAACAACACCAGCTCACAATATATCTTCTAGCGTTTAAGTGGTACGCTTAGCCTATTTATCTGTTTTGAGGGTGAAAGGTGGTACTAAGACCCGTCTGTGTTCCCAATCTTTTCTTGGACTGACATCCAGTACTAACTGTGCTTTAAACCCCTTTACTCAAGGCAATAGCTGTGGGGACCTCATATATTACTCCTCAATTTCTTAGAAGACTTTAACTGGTATTTTACTTTTTGGGTTTTGTTTTTCAATCCTTAAGATTGACTTTTATAGTCCTTTTGTGCTTTGTCTATCGTTACCTGATATACTTCTAGAGTAATTTGGCATATAAGTCTGCTATCTTCTAGTAACCCGTTAGTCCTGCTCCTTTTGGTTTAAACCTTTTTACAATATCCTTACCTCATCTTGTCCTAGCTTATAACACTTTAGATACGTTATCACATGTCATTCTTTACCTTTACGAGAATACGAGAGGGTGCTCACCTTAATTCAAGAAATACCTTAGCGTTGTCTTGCTATGTCTCGTGTGTTACCTTGTTATTTTCCCCCTTATCCTACAATTAGTATCGGGATAGACCTTTGGTCCAATTGTGACCACGCCTTACCTTGCCTATGGTACTATTTTAACCTGCCAGTTTAGCTTACCTATCTTCGTAGCTTTTAGTGGGGTATCCAAAATATCATAGCTGCCTTGTCATTATTAATCCCCTATTCCTTTTGTCAGGTACTTACTCACTTAGCCTGACGCTTATATATACATACCCGTAGGTTATACAACTATTTTGTTGTAGCTTGGAGGAGGTAGACGTAGTCCTTTTGTCTCCTGGTCCATTCTACTGTACACATCTTATTCATATTGAAACTTGATTTCCCCATCTTGTTATACTTCTTTCTTTTCCCTCATTCACTCTTTGCTCTTCTCATCCCCTATCATAGGAGGTTTTGTGTTCTTTTTTCCTTGGTTACGCATCTATCGCAACACCCTTTGCAACCAACTTTATAGCCATCACTTTGGCTTTTGGTCTAACATGATGTCATTATCCTCCCTAGTATCTCGATTTATTCGATATCCTTTCATTGCTATACCCTTTTCTTTTTATCAACACCCACCTTCTTGTGTCATGTCATTCAAGGTCTTGTTAAAAACTTCTTAACACTGCCTTACATAGCATTCTGGCTTCCATCCAACTATTGTGACTTCCAGACCTTCCTAACTTGGTTCAGCAAGAGATCTTATTGAAGTTTAAGCATCTATTTTAAATATGTTGTCACATTAATTACTTTTACCTTATCTTTGCCATTCTCTTATTAGCTTCCCCCTTTAGAGGATACCTAACACCTTTATCTGCTTATACCTTGCTCTATGTCTCTATGTCCAGTCTCAATTTCATCTAATCTCTTTCCCCAATCTACTTGATATCGTATCCTGTCTCCGTCTCTCTGCCTATTTTATAACCTGACTATCCATGTACAGAACCTTGGCTAAATCATGCAGCGTCGAAAACCTTTTCATACATAGTGCGACACCTCATCTATTAATATGTACTTGAGTAATAGGACTCATGGAACAACTTGTCCAAGGCCACCTTCTACTTGTCTTCATCCAAGAATTACTTAGCACCTATATTCATTCCAATTTCCAATTAGGCAGTGCTAGTATTTCGATGATAACTATTCAAGGTTTTCTTGAAGTAGTAACTTTATCCCAACCTATATCCTTTGTTTCTTAGGGTGAATGGAAGTTGCACCATTTATTCCTTAAGTTTTCCGTCTTTGTCTTTTAAGGGTACCATTATTTTCGGGGCGACGTTGTGCACACATATCATTTTTTTATACCTTATGCCCCTTTTAGCTCATACTCATATTCAATTCATAACATCTCTACAGGGTGCTTCTATTAGCATTTCTTCCTCGAGTTAGTTGGTGGAGGACTAATAAACTATTATCATAAACCATTTTCCAACCACCGTTAGAAGAAAACTAGAATCCTTTAAACATCACAGTGCTTCTTAATACTTGACCTACATGGGCTCCTTCTGAATTTATCCTCAAGTTGTGAAAAAATTATCTAGTTTACAACTAGCAGTTGGAGCTTAGTACTTTTCAAAAAGAGTGAAACTCAATCGCGGGACATCTTATCCTTCAACTTGAGCCCTCTATTTATATTCCTACAACACAAATACGACTGGAGATACCGTAGTCTGAACTTTACTACTTAAATAGGCTTTTGTTTCTCCGAAATAAAATTCTCCAAGTAAAAAGGGTGCCCCTTTTCGACGACCTGAAGGGTACCTCTTACAGCTTTAGTTAAACATAGTAGGGGTACTTGGTATCAATTTCCAAGACATCTTAAGAATCTATGTTTCATTCCCTTTCTTTGTTCTGGGAAAATTTTGGTAGAGTTTCCTCTATGTTTCTTACTATCCCACAACCTGCATGCAGAAGATACCACTAATGCCTCACAGACCCAATATATATACATTTATATCATATCACATCCATACAGGGCTTTCAATATCATCTCATATCGCAGCCATACAGGGCGTTCAATATCAACAATAATATAGAAATAATGGACTTACCTCATATGTTTAATTGTGAACTGCATCTGTTGCACTTTTCTGTCTATTTTCCTTTTAGGTTTCGCCCCTTACATTACAAGCACATGTCAATACCTTATCCAACGGATATTTTTTGTATCTTTACTTTACTTACCTGTGTGCTCCATAACTTCCCATGTCATTAATTACTTCCTTTTATTAAGATCCAAGGTTAGTATAAGGGATATTCCTATGACTCGAATCTATAGCAAGATCTCAGATATGAAAGAAAAGTAACATCCTAAATATCCTGTAGCTTCTTGTTTATAGATGTGGCGTGCAATACATCGATAATCAAGATTTACTAGACACGGTCTGCAGATAATCCAAGGACAAACTACTCTGATACTACTTCTGTTAAGACCCAACCCCGTAGGCTGTGATTGGGGTCCGACTTGGATCGCCCGTATATATATTTATCAGCTATGGCCAAGTCAAATTATAGACACGTAATGCATATACATCAAGTGTAGCCAAACTAGACTACAAATAACATGAAACGTATATGAGAAACCCCATGGGTCATAGCATTTCATATATCTGTAGTCTCTTTCATTTAAATTATAACATGAAAGGGCATGCAAGCCGACAAGGCTGTCATAAGTAATAACACATATAATACATCATATAGACCCAGCTGAACAAAACTAACATATACAACCCACACATACATGTCTGCAGACCTCTAACAATATTAATGACAAAATATAGTGGACAGGGCCCCCGTTGTACCCCTAAATAACAAAACAATACTATACATCAACGGCCAATGCCAAAAACTAGGCTTTGATACAATAGAGCCTTTTTTAGCAGAGCTAAGCAGAATTCTAAGTTGACAGACTCCCAAACCTGTATCTATAACTGTGGACATGAAACACAGCCCCTCTTGAGAAAAGGGGGTCAGTATGACATATGTACTGGGTATGTAAAACATAACATAACATAGCTGGAAGTATCTCTGAAATAGAGAAGCAGGGGATAAAATGTCATACAAGGAACCTGTACCTATACTCTATGATTTATAAAAGCATGCATGCTCAAATTATACCATATAGCTGGCCCTATTAGGGATCCGGTGGATACATCTGTAAAACCATCATAGACCCAGTGTCATCACCACCTTATTACAACACATCATCATATATATACATATATGCACTGGCCCTCTAGTGAGGGACTCAGTGGATAATGTAGTAAACTGTGCACGAGAATATGCCCTGGCCTGGGACTCAGTGATAGAGGGGTTACAGTATGCACGAGTAGAGTAGTGAGTAACCATACATAATTTAAAACATTATTAGAGACTTGACCATATAAGAAGATTAAACTTTCGTCTGAAGACCCGAGTAGTAGTGTAATCATCCCGAGTGTCCTCTAAATGACATTATAGTCTATGTCAGTTGTAATCTCGAGGACCCTAGACATGTGCCAAGGTAAGGCCAAGTCACTTATGGAATCAAAAACACTTGTTATCATATAGTATTTAAGACTTGGAGCCTGTACATTGGTTACCTCTTTAACATATAGAAGTTCCCAGGGAAATAGTTCAGCTACTATAAGAGTTCAATATTCAGAAGTTAATAAGAGATGCTTAAGAATACCGTTACCCCGGAGCTCATATCATATTTAACTTACAACTAAGACATGCCAGAAAAAGAAAGAGAATAAGCTCTATATAGTCTGTACTTTACTTCATGTGGTCGTCATGTATATATTTCATATACGGCCCATCCTGGGGCTCGGTGAACAACTATGGCATCATAAACTCACTTTCATACCAAGTACATATCAAAAGAAAGGAGAATTAGCTTTCCATACACTACTTTTTAACACGTAGAAGCCTTAACAAGCAATAATCCATTCTTGCAGGAGTTCCAATACTAAGCAGTGGATAGGGATTATGAGGCGTACTTGGAGTTATGGAAATAGAATTACCCTCATATTCCACATACAATTCACTTAAGGCTAAGACTTGCCCAAAAGGAAAAAAAGATAGTTGTACATACTTATGCCAAAACATGCCAAGAGAAAGCTCCACATACCTCGTATGGACTTCTCTTAATCACGTTCATGTCGTCGTCCTCCAAACCTATTTAACACGGAAGTAATACGAATATCAACCACTATTGAATTTCCAGCACGTTAAGTTGCACCTTAGTATTCATGGAACCTATTTCCTTATTCGTCTCCTCGACTAGTTCTTTAATTAGTTAAGGCGTTAATGAAAATTGGGCAGCACCTCCCCTATAATATGCCCTATCCGAATTTCTAATTACATCCCTAATCACTAAATCCAACTAAAAACCACACCCTTCAGCATATATACACATAAAACATGCAAATATTACATAACATAAGCTCCAAACAGCTTGCTGAAAATTACGACACCAAAATAGGGTTTCTAGTCTTTATTTCGCAAAGCCTTTAATTATAAGAAATGAGGGGTCGTGTGGATGAAACCAACAGAAATCACACCCCTTTTAGAACACATTTATTCCCAGAAACAAACCCCCACACACCTGCAACAGCACACCACAAGCACAAGCACAACACTTTACTTCGACGACAATTTAACTATAACGACTTCAATTTAGATTGTCTTCGACGTCAAGCACTTATATGACATTTTCACATTTACAGCCACCTATTGTTTGTTTAACCCACTACATAAAAACACCATAAAGTCCAAATTGAAAGGAGAAACCTTACCTTACCCGAAATTGGCAAAAATTCGCCAAAACTGCATCTCGGAACTTCTTGAAGTGCTGAATTGGGACGGACTGTTTGTGTCCCTTTTCCTCTGCCACAAATTGTAATTTCTTTATAAAACACCATTATATAACCATGGAATAATTTCAATAATTAATTTACAGAATGAAACTTGGAGGCTTACCTTGGCAGCCCCAAACCCGTAGCTCCTCTTCTTGCCCTCCAACGTTTTTCCTTCAACTTTATCTTAATTTTTCCAAGTGCAAAGCTAAAGATATGGTTCCGTAGGCATCATAAAATACACATATACCTCCCCACATGCTTGAGGAACACCGTAGATAATTAATTCACGGAATAAAATTGGAGACTCACCTTTAAAGGAAGCCATCCGTAGCTATGTTCCTTTGCTCTCCAAATTATTCAGCTTTTGGCTAAGTTTTGGATGAGGAACTGAAGTAGTTAGTCAAAATACACATATATATAGGGTGTCTTTGGAGGTGACATGTGTCATCCCCATAGGGTGACACATGTCCAGCCTTTATTAGGCCACAGATCCAAGTCTTGCCTCCTAGGCTGCCACATGTCTTTGGTGGGGCCCACCCCCCAGTAGGTGGGTCACCTACTTGACCCCAAGAAGGTGGGTCACCTTCTGCCATGTGTCACTCTCCTAGGCTGCCACGTGTCACCTCGTCTTGTTGCCACGTGTCATCTTCTCCTCTTCCCCATGGGTTCATAATCTTGTCTTATTTTAAAACCCCGTATAATCCTTACAACGTAAGCTTGGTATGTATTCAAGTGGCGTAAGTATGCTAAAATTCTAAGTTAGTAGCTTACATAGGTAAATCGAGTCCTACGACTCCTTATTTGGCCTCCAACTCCTTCCTGATTCTTATAACCGTATTTCCAACCTTCCCTACCAAGGGGTACCATACTCTCCCTTTCTTAGATTTGTTTGATAGTGTGGTAGATTATACGACCCACTTGATAACTTCTAAGAAGATTAAGAGACATTCTGAGCTCAACAGTGTGGGGTATAACAACATGTTTCTATCATTGGTGAGTCCTCAATATTTAAGAACAAGACATTATATTTCCATCATTTCTTTTCAATTTCTTCTTAGATGTTTTTGGGTGATCTAGGAACTTGTCTTATATCCCCATCTAGACTAAAGAAGAGGCATTTTAGTTATTCATGGGTTGTAGCTCTGATTATTTTGAACATGTTCCTTAAGTTCTCCTTTCTATTGAGATTTACTTTATACATACCTTCTGCTTATGTTTTTATTGATATTTTTAATTACCTTATATATGTCATGTCTTCAAAGAGGCTTGATTAGGTCTCTCAAAATCTCGATCATCATGTTAAGCCTAGGGCATAGCTTGGGTCATGACAGTGCCATAAGAGGAGTAAAAGTAAGAGAGGGTTGGACCAGTAAACGAGGAGAAACAATAGTAGGCTATGCCCCTACAGTCTAAACACCCTATGCTCCTGCCTAGGTCAAACTCTAAGCCTCGACTAGGACCTGAGGTTCGTCTTAAGTACTAGGTATAGTCCCAGCCTAGGATATGCCCTTCAGACGCTTAGGAGACAAGCTAGTGTATCTTGAAGAATTGGAGTAGGATGAAAGCTGGTGGAGGCTTGGTTATCCCCACACCATCTGGCTGATGTTGAACATCCTCAACCTTTATCTTGGGCTCTAGTGATAGTGCCCTCTCTTGATCTCTAGTCGTTCTGTAGCTCATGCTCTACCTCAACCTCTAGGTTGACCTCAGTTTTGACCCCTTGTAATGACTCTCAGGGTCATTTTTTTGTTAATGCATTCATTTCATCATTTATAGCTCTCTTATTGTATCCCCCAAGTCATTTATGACTTACAGGTATTGAATGTTTGATTGTCTAGTCATTCATTTGGGTTTTATGCTTGTTTCCTTATTTTGGAACTTTTAAATCTTGAAATAATGATTTCGGTTAAAACATTAGGTAACCATCCTTAGAATTTTATTCCCATGGTTCCATTAGCTCCATAATTGTAATTTTAAGCTAGTAGCATATCGGCATGAGTCCCAAGATTATCAGTTTGTGTTTGGATCATTAGGCATTTTATCCTTTAAAATTTAGCCTAAATTTGACTTTGGTCTACATTCCTTAAAAAACGGCTTGGATTAAATTTTCATTAGAGCGGTTAGTTTCGTAATGTAGAGTTTGATCTATAATGACCTTTTATGTGCTTCCCCAGGCTTTTGGTCTAAACCTAAGGCCCTTTGTGGAATTTGGCTAAAAATGGCACTTGACTGTAGTACCCACTTTTTGTCAAAATGACCTCAGATATAAATTTTGACTGTGCCACTGAGTCCAGAACATCAAATATTTTTGGATAGAATGTCTCACTTGCACTCACGGTATTCTGAATGAATCCCAACCACTCCGGTAGAGAATTGGACAATGCCAAAAATTCCATATTACAGTAGTGTTTGTGCAGGCTCCATTTGTGCTTCACATTTGTGGGATCCAAGGCTGTGTTCATGGAGGTTAGTGAACTGAACCTATGGGTTTGTGGTACCTTGTCCCCCTATGCCTTCTCATTTGCAGACAAGTATGGTCGTGTTCGTGAAAGTCATTATTGTTGGGTCTTTTCATTTAAGATAAAATGTGATCAACCCTTGTTCCCAAACTTCAAACCTCCATTACTCAAGCTAGACAGCTCCAATTTGGGTAATTCTAAGTCCCACGCATCTTTAAACTTAGTGGCTACATATAGGATTCGAGTATTATTGGGGATGCTTTATTTGAGGGATTTATTGCTAAATAGTTATCGTGGTTGTTTATTTAAGCTTAAATTGGGATTTTATTACATGTCTCAATTTTGGCTATTTTGAGCCCCAAATTGTGTTCCATTTTAGAACACATGTTTGGGGAGGTCAATTGGACCTTTTCATGAAGTCAATTTTGGAATAACCAGAGTTGGTCCCATATCCCTATTTTTGACTATGAATGTCTCTAAATTATTGTATTGATGGTGTGAACCTATTTTTGATAGCCTATCAGCATTCAGAGGCTGTCCAAAAAGGAAAAGCTCTAGTACCTTGATTTTGCAGTACTCGTGATCGGCCTACAGGTAAAAAAACTACTTCCCTCTTCTTAGATTGAGCTTGTTTATATGATAGGATGAAAATTATTTAGCATTTGGGTTGGTTAGGTGCTTGTGCGTGCCTGTTAGTGTAGAAATTATATTTTAGTATAGAAACTATCTTTTATGCCTTTTATGGGTAGTACCAAGTACTTCTGAGCATGCTATAGTCTAAATTTGATCATCCATACCTTGTGGCCTTGCGTATTATTACTTTCTGTTAATATTGAGCATGTTGGAGTTATTCTAGGCTTAGACTATTGTTGTTGTGATATTAAAGAGATAGTTAGATTTCATGGATTTACCTTGTCTTTCATATAAGACAGAGGCATGTAGGTCACTGCACAGTTTTGGAAGTCATTTTAGAAGGGTTTTGGTTCAAAGGTAAATCTTAGTACCACTTTCCATCCGCAGACCGATTAGCAGGTAGAGCATACAATTCAGACCTTTGAAAATATATTGAGATCTTGTGTTATTGACTTCAAAGGTAATTGGGATGATCACTTACTTCTTATTGAGTTTTCTTACAATAATAGCTTTCATTTGAGTTTTTAGATAGCCCTATACGAGGCTATTTATGGGAGGAGATGTAGATCACCAATTGGTTGGTTCAAAGTTGGTGAAGCTGAGTTGATAAAGACATTATTAGTTTATCAAGGTATGGAGAAAGTAAATATTTTCAGCAAAGGCTAAAGACTACACAAAGTCGTTAGAAGTCTCACATTGATGTTAGGAAAAGAGACTTGGAATTTGAAGTAAATGATTGGGTGTATATAAAAGTTTCACCATGGAAGGTGTTATGAGGTTTGGGAAGAAAGGGAAGTTGAGTCTGCATCCTTATCAGATTATCCAGAGGGTTGGCAATGTTGCATATGAGTTACAACTTCCATCAAAGTTAGATGTCGTTCATCCAGTTTTCCATATCTCCATGCTTAAAAAATGCTTGGGACATCCCTCACATATTGTCCCTATAGAAAATATTGGAGTAAAAGATAGTTTGTCCTATGAGGAGATTCTTGTACAAATTTTTGATCATTATGTTTGTAAGTTGAGGACCAAAGAGGTCGCTTCAATCAATGTTTTATGGAAAAATCAATTCATTGAGGAGCCACATAGAAAGACAAAAAGGATATGAAAGCCAAGTATTTTCATCTATTCAATCCTCCTAGTTCCAATATTGAAGGTAATACTCCTACTGGTATCTTCAAGTTAGTACCTTCTTGAGATTGAGTAATTGAGTGAGTTATTCCTAATGTGTGATGATTTAAGTCTTGCAATGTATTTGTGCCTTGAATAAATTCTATGTGAGGTCATCATTTGAGGACGAATGATCCCAAGGTGGAGACATTGTAACATACTGTACTATTCTAGCCTAGACCAAGTTTAAGAACCAAGAGAAAACTTGAAAAAAAAGCCAGAAGAGCAGATTGTCCAGTTCCCACAATTGGAACCACGATTTATAGGAGAACATACGGGTTGAAGGTAGCTATTCATATAACCCCCAACACTTAGAAATATTTGAGTTTCTTTAACCCTTTCTACGAGTGGCTTTTACAGCCCATATGAGTTCCTACGGACTATAGGAGAGGCTCAGAGATTCAGAATCTCTTGAGTGTAAGACCCTACCTAAGAGTTATCAATATGGTCCGTAGATAGTCCTACGACCCATAGGAAGGGTTCCGTAGGTCAAACTTTAGAACCCAAGAAAATGCCCTGGCCTACTACGAGCTAATCTCTATGACCCATCCCAGGATCGATGATTCATAGGAGGGTGGTTGTAGATCCCAGTGCAAATTCCAGTAGGTCCTTATTTTGGACAAAGGTTCCTATGAGTAACCTTATATGTTGGTAAGAGATCCTACGGTTTATTGGAACACATTCGTAGCGATCCAGACCCAATTTAATGAGGGGCATTTCGATCTTTTCCCCACCTTTCCCAAACTTAACCTAAGACATTTTGGGACTAATCTAACCCCTTAACAGTACCCAATATTTATTTTCCCTTATTAACAGTTTGAAATTTTGAGAGCATGCATTGGAGAGAAGGAGAAGAGCTAGGATTCAAGAGTTTCAAGCCAAGTCCTCGATTTTTGCTTAATTATTCTTTGTTCCTAGTATGTAAGACTATCAGAATATTAGACTAAGTTTGTCATCGTGACCTACATGTTCTTATAGTCAAGTTGAGTTTGGGTTTGAGTCTCAATTCCCATAACGTGAATTCTTGAGTTAATTATATAATTTCTTATTGAATTATGGTATATATTTGATTACACTTTGTCAAGCTTAGTCTTGAATTTAATTATTTTATGCACTTCTTTGAGTTAAAGGTTTATTATTTTCATTGCTTACTTTAAAGAGAGTTTGAGAATGAGTTGAGTTCGATAAGTTGCTTAATCATATTTTGAGCATGAGTATAAATACTTTTAAGCATCCATTGTGAGATTGAGTTGAGATGTTAATTCATATTGTTATGCACTCATTGAGTTAAGATCATATCATATAAACAGAAAGGATGAGTTGAGTCTTGAGCTAAGTCTAAAAAGAGACTACATGAGATAATTGAGTAAATATACTTGCTTGAGTTATATGAATAACAAACTATATTTTAGGACTATTATTGAGCATCAATTTGGGTAAAAAAATAGAACAACTCAAATCCCATAAATTATGTAGCCAGCATAGGGTAAGATCATGCCGTTACTCCGACAAATTCCTCATTGCCTCAAAAAAGGACTTTTATTGGATCCATAGATTAGTTTGCATCCCTTTCCCTTTCAAGGTATTGGGAGGCTTTGGAAATGAAAGTAGTTCATTGTATCATCACATAGCTTATAAGTGATGGTTGTCAGTTAGAGAAACTCTCCTAGAAGTATAGTATTATATTTTTATATATTGAGTTACATTTATTATTTCATGTCTTTTAAAGCATCGTCATTCATTATATTGCATTCTTTATTAAGTTGAGTGACTTTTAGAGTTAAGTTCCTTGAGTTAAGAATCTTGAGTAAGTTTTCTTTCAGCTATTTTATATATCATACATTTCATGTACTGACATCATTTGACGCTGTATCTTTTTAAGATGCAAACATAGGTTACAGAGATCCTAAATAATTAAAGATCAACTTTTTACTCAGAATTGGTGAAACCTCTTCGGATTCATAGGAGCCCTTGAGTCATAGCTTAATCTTTACTTTTATTCCTTTTGGGCATGTTCCGGTACCTATTTCAAAGTTAATATTTTAGAGGTTTCATAGACTAGACAGATAGTGTTATGTTATTCCTTTGAGTATGTTTTGAAAATATCGAGTTATGTCTCTTATATTATTATATATTTGAGTTTTATGATTTAAACTGAGAGTATTACATCGCATGTTTTGTTTTTCCCATCTAAGTACATTTGTGAGTTAAAAGTCTTCCCTTAGTGAGTTAGTCAGGCCTAAGGTTTGCTTAGGAACCAATAATGGTTTTTGAGTGCCAGTTATGCCTACGATATAGACTTAGGACATGATAGTTACTCCCCAGGCTAGGTGGTTGGAGCTTGTCAGATTTGTCGAGAGCTTGGGCACCGATTGAGATTGTATCCTAGGTGTGGGACCATGGTGTTGTTTGTTCGACCAAGTTAGTTTGATCGGTCTACAACACATCGAGCTAGTGACAGTGCCTCGGGAGCAATATATTGTAGTGTAGTTCTCAGTTTGAGGTTGGTTATGATCTATTTTATTCTTTTACAAGTTAGCTACAGGTCAAGAACCCAAGTATTGATTGTATTTGTGCAAATCTAATATGTAGTCATTCACTATTTATATTATGTGGTTTGGGGAATATCCATGCCTATTCCACTTGCCATTCATCTTATGATTATCTACCAATCATATTTGGATTTATGTGTTTGAGTTTTTAGGTGTCTGAGTTAACTTCTTTATGTAATATATCAAGTAGGTCTAGTTTTTATCCTAAGAAGTAGTGGTTGAGCAATTCCCTATGTCTTTTTCTTAGTGGAGGTCTTTTAAATTTGTGGTAGGGCTAGTTAGATATTCCTTTTTGCCTCCCTAGGCAGTTGTTGTTGTTGTGCCTATCCTTATTAGATAGGTGGGTAGACCCGCTTTGTTAGTTCTGGGAGTAGTGGTGTTGGTGGATCTAGTTGGCTTACAAGTCTGCCTTAGTTGCATGTCATCCTATTGGATTAGTGATTGAATTGCTCTTCTTACCATTGTGCATATCTAGATTTGCTTTATTTAGTATTTATCTTCTGTTATTCAACTTTTCTTATCTTAGACAGCTATCTTTATTCCTTGGCTTTATTTGGTTTGTAGTAGAAATGTTGTTTTTTGAGGTAGTGGTAAATGGGGGTATAGCCTTTTGGGAGTTATATTAGATCTCGCTTGTTGATTCTCTGTTATGACTTATTAGTATCTTCAATCCTAAGGCTGCAATATTGAGGGTTACTCTTTTGGCCTACTAGGTTGGTTCCTTTGTAGCAGTCTTGGTGTTTGAATTTAGTGGTAGTTCAGAGATTTTTGGCTCTTAGAGTTGAAATAAAGATAGTAAAGCCTTCGGTGGCGTTGTGATAATCTTAGTAGGTCATCTCTTGCCCTTACCCTAGTCTCATTCTTAGATGTGAAGTGGTGGTCCATTCAATCAATCTTTTGAAGCCATCTCTTTTGAGGGTTTTTTGGTGCTTGGTTATGGCTATTTAAAAATTTAGGAAATATGATCTCTCATTGTGCCTTATTATGGCTGTTATTAGTTTCTTACGGTTCTGTTGGTAGCTATCGAGGCATTATTTGCCATTTGGAGTTGGAGAAGTGGTGTTCGATAGTGGTTTTCTGCGGTTCTGTTGGTAGCTCTCAAGAAGGTTCATTTTTAGGATGGGATCAAAGTAATTCATGGAAATTGTGATTTTGAATTTCTTCTGGATGCGCGGTTTGTCTTTCTCATATTAAGTTGATTATCGTGTATATGAATGGGATTTGATGCCCTTGAATCAATACTGATCGACATTCTATGTTTATGCACTGCCTACTGACTTAGTTTAGATCAGATTTGTGGTAGCAGAGTAGTTATGGGCATATGGGGTCAGCTTATCGAAAGTTCCTTTGGTAGAAGCATGTCATCAAATCTGGGCTCAGTGCACCCTTGTCGTTCATGAGATAATCATCCTTTGGACTAGAGTGATTAGTTTTAGAAGGTACATTACAACTTGGGTTGTTGGTTTTATGTGTCGAACTTAGGTTTTGGGCTTTGCCCTAGGTTATTTTCCTCGTTTTAGTTTTTGTCATCCCTAGAGGTTAAGTTGAAGTATGTGATTAATTCGAGGTTTGTGTTGTATGGTTCTGTGAGAAATTTTCAGATGTTGTTTAGTGTTTTTAATAGCCAAGGGCCCCCAGAACGCCCTTAATAGATAGAACAAGATGGATTTAAAGAATATGGCAAGTGTTTTGAATTATGAGGTGAGATTCCATCTGTCACAGTTCTACATTTCTAAATTTGGTGGTTTTAGTGTGGTTTTTCTTTTCCTTTGATGAATTTGGTGCCTTTGGTCAAGTTCAAGTTTGTTGAGTGAGAGTCGAAGCCCAAAAATGGAATTGGAGGAGTTTTTGCATTTTGAAGTGACATTCGGCATTTTCCTCTCACCAAATCCACTGATGGCGTTGTTTGACCCGAGAGGGTGTATAAGAGTCTGGAGGATCATGTAGGCTTGGTACGCTTATCTTTTCGTGACTTTGGGCTATAACAGTCCTTCTACTTTTACGGACCAAAGTTCTTTTAGTAGTGGATATTTTAATGACCCTTCAGGTAGTTTCCACATTTTTTGTTATTTTCAGCATTTAGAGCTTTTTGTTGTAGCAATCCCAAGTTATTTATGAATTACTAGAACTAAAAGTTTGGCCGCCTGGTTATTCAGTTGGGTTTTGTGCTCGTTTCCCTATTTTGGATCTCTTGGAGTATGAATGGTTGACTTTGGTCAAAACTCAAGGAAAGCAACCTCATAATGTAATTCTGATTGTTCTATTAGCTTTGGAAATGTT
The DNA here is from genome assembly GCF_947179165.1 of Solanum dulcamara. Taxonomy (NCBI): domain Eukaryota; kingdom Viridiplantae; phylum Streptophyta; class Magnoliopsida; order Solanales; family Solanaceae; genus Solanum; species Solanum dulcamara. The sequence goes on from NC_077242.1 coordinate 23,774,365, forward strand.
ATCTTAAGCTAGTGCTGGTCGTCCCAATTTTTGAGGCTTTTCAGTGAGAGTTTGAGTTATTTGGAATTTTAGCTTATTAAAATTTGGCCTAAGTTTGACTTTGTTAACATTCTTGGTGAACTGCTCGAATTAAAATTTCATCAGTGCGATTAGCTTTGGAATGTCGAGTTTGATCTAGAATTACCTTTCATGAGCTATTGAGGCTTTAAGTCTCATTCCGAGCCCCCTTATGGTTTTTAACTTAAAATAGTGCTTGGGTGTGAGACCTATTTTTATTAGAAATGAACTCAGATGGATATTTTGACTGTACAATTAAGTCTAGAACATCGAATTTTGTAGGATAGCATAGTTTATTTGTGTGCACGAGGTTCTGAATGAATCTCGAGCATCTCTTAGGAGATTTAGAAAGTAGCCAAAAACAACTGATGTGCATTAGCTAGTGCATGACCATTTTAGTCTTCACGTTCATGCCACTTGGGCCACATTCATGGATGAAATGGGCCTTCGCCTCTACATTGCGGGCATGGGGACACGTTAGTGAAGGCTTGAATGATTGGCCTCCATATTTGCAGGGCCGCTGCAGCATTCATGGAACCTTATGGATGGACCCTCCATGTTCGCGGGGGCCCTTTTGCGTTCACAGAGTTTTTATGGCTTGGTATCTACATTTGCGGACCTCTTCCTCCGCATTCACGGAGAATAAAATTTTCTGGTCTTTAAGTTAAAAGACAAACATGTTTCAATTAAAGATCATTGCGTATTTTGGGGATTTCTTAAGCTTGGGATATCCATTTTGGGAGATTTCAAGTGATGATGTTTGTGTGGATCGTGGCTATGTTGTGGAGTGTTTGGGGATCTTTAAAATTTATCATAGTGAGGTAATATTTTCCCTAAAAGGGCTGCCCAAGCTTGAATTAAAGCTTTAATGGAAAATTAATTTCATGGGTTGAATTCTTCATTTCTGAGCATCAGATTGTGTCCTATTTTGTAACAAAGTTTAGTCAACTCAAATAAACCCTCTTTCGGAGTCGATTTCAGGAATTTTAGTGCAGGTCCCATAATTTAATTGTATACACAATTTTAGGTCCATCTCCGAATAATTTAATTTTGGTGTCAAAACATTTGTATTAATGTCATAATTAATATTTTGTTAGTGTGGCAGAAATTGGAGGAGATTGAGAGATGGAAAGCTTCAAATTGGAGGATTCGGTGCTCGCGTGATCAGCTTTGAGGTAGGCTATTGTTTCCCACTTTCAGTGAGCTTTATTAGATATCATTTAGTATATACTGCATATGATTTAGGCTAGTACTTGTCGAGAATAGGATTTTCCTTCTCGCATTCTATTTTATCGGTTCCCGGTTGATCCTTAGACTAGAGTAGTCTCGCGTAATCCTTAGTTTAGGTTGTAGGCCTTACTTGTGGTATTTCCTTTGCATTAATCTTCTTTTTAGGATTGACATTGATTACCTTAGGCAAGGTTACAGACATAGGTGCTTTAGCATAGGCTTTGTTTCCTTTATATCTAGGCACGACTTCTGGTAGGGCTTGCTTTAAATGAGATACCTTGTGCAAGTGTCTGAGACCTCAGTCGCTCATCATAGCAGTAGTTTTCTCTTAGTGGTGCTCAGTTGTTAGCTATTATGGCATATTTGGGGTAAAGGAGTCATTCCAAGAGATATTTCTCCCCCTATTTAATATTGAGAAATTTCTCAATTAATGGCTTTTAAATTAGCAGTAACCTTGTGATGCCTTATTGTCTATTGTTTATTGTTGGGCCTGAGGCCATCTTCGAGGAGCAATTGGATTCCATGTTATTTTTCCATGCCTTGATTGTGTAGTAAGACATGTTCTATCATTACAGATTGCATGTACCTTGTTTCGATACTAGTGATGGCATACTCGCATTGATTGAGAATTTTCATATGTTTTTTGGTAGGATCCTGGCTCCTTCATAGATTTTAATACTATTTTTAGAAGGCATTTGTAACATCCCCTAAAAACGTTGTATACGATGTTTCAATTTTTGCCTAAATATGATACAGCCTCGGTATTTTGGTCATAACTTTTCATAGGAATATCCAAATTGAGTGATTCAAATTTCTGTGTAACCACAAGATCATTACCTACAACTTTTATGAAGACCATATTTTAAGATTCGGAGGTTAAGTAGGTCAAATAAATTAATCTTTGTAAGGTAGGATGCTGTGACGGAAATGAGTGTTTATAGAAGAAAAATCATATCTCACTGTAGGTTTATCCAAATTGGTTGATTCTTGAATAATATGAAATTAGACTTCCATATCTACAATTCTTATGAAGACACCAAATCCTAATAAGGAATTTATCTTATTCAAACGTAGCTCCCAAAAAGAGTATTCTGTCAAAAATAACTCATTTCACCTACCATAGAAAGATCTAGATACATTTGACATCACTCATGACATAAATTGTCCTCCATTTAACATCATCCATGACATCAATATATTCCACTAAATTTTCAGATTTTTATTTATAATTATTTTATTTATTGTTAGGTCCTCTTTCCCACCTATAAATACCCACCTTATTTCCTCATTTTATTCATCAAGCTTTCTCAAGCAAATCTTCTCTCTATACACTTCTTTACACATTCTCAAATATAGTTTTAGTTCTTAGTAGTGAAGAAATACTATTCCGGTAATTCATATATTCCGGGTAGTACACAAAACGTTCCGGCAAGGAGAGAAGCTAGGACTCAAGAGTGGTCATTAAGTCTTCCGGTACCAACTAAAGCTTCGGTTTCTAGGTATGTAAGGTTTCAATGAGAGTATTCCTTCCACTCTCATGTCTAAATTATTTTGATTATATGATAAATTATATTTATTTTCTTTAAGCTTTACTCTAAGTTATGTGGTGTTTATCCATGGGTTCTTCCATCCATATAGTCCAAAAACTCTTTCAATTAAGTCTCTTGATTTCAAGTAATATTTTTGTTATGGTAATTTTTATTTTTACTTAATAGTATTAATCATGGTTAAACTAATGATTATTGGTCTATTTTGATACAACATAATTTTATATGTATGAATTGATGGATTGCAAGTAATTTATTTATTTATATTTTTAAAGGTTGTTGAAATTCATGGTGGGTTGTTTAAAACATGATTTTTAATGAATGGATTTCAAAGTATTTATGAATATTTATTTACATACATATTTGCAAGTTGAAGTGATTTGAACCCACCTAGTTTTACTATGTTTTTAATAAAGTTTGACTTGAAAGCTTTGACTCCAAATAAATGTTTATGAAAGCAATATCCATAAATAGCCCTTAAAGTTAAAGTTAAAGAAATGAATGAAGTTGACGGAGTTCTACCCGGCAAGTAGTCTCCCCGGCCAACGTAGGGGGCTATGTTGGATTCCATGTAATAGCTCGCATGGTCTTAAATGTCGGTTATGGTTAATTTCCCACAAAATGAATGTTTTAAAGAATATATATATGATTTATTATGCATACATTAAATTATGTTCCATATTACATAAACTTTTAATGTTTCCTCAATGTTCATGCATCCTTACATACTTAGTACATTCAAAGTACTAACGCATACTCTTTTGCCTACATGATATCACAATGTAGGGATCAGTGCTCCTCCTCGTTCTCCTCCACGTGGCTAGTTGATATTCCATTGAAGACTACTTTTGGTGAGTTCCCATGTTCCGGGAACAATACTCCTTTGTCTTTCTAGTTTATGATATGTTAAGATATTTTACTATGGCATTTCTTCTATTATGATTGAGGGTGATCTAGGGACTTGTCTTAGACCCGTTAAATCTAATAGTTAGAGGTATTGTTGGACATATGTACGTTGAAGATTTATTATGATTTCCGCTTGTTTATTTATCGTCATTACCTATGAAAGGCTAAAAGAATGCTAAGAGGCTTGTTTGAGGTACTTTCGGGTTCCTCATTCGACATGTCACGTCTAGGCCCTAGGCTTGGGTCGTGACAAACTTGGTATCAGAGCCCGAGGTTTTGAATGATCCTTGGAGTCCAACATACCGCGTCGAATAGGGTCTTGTTCATGGTTGTGAAGCGCGCCACAATTATGAATAAGAGACTATGACGCGTGTAGGAAAATTTTCACTTCTTTCAAATTCATGTCGTGCCCTAGAGTGTCCTAAGCTTTCCTTTAACTAACGACCCATTTTGTGTTCTCTAGATAATGACTCGTGGAAGACCACCTCGAAGAGCAAGGGTTGACGATGAGGACCAAACTCCTCCGATTCCTAATGCCCAACATCATGAGGACGGGGTAACCCATGCCGAGTTTCGCAGTGTTATTACTTTGTTAGCTCAAGTCGTAGCTAACTAAGGGAATCTAGGTGTTCCTCCTCCCCAAATGCAAAATCCAGCCTCTAGAATTCGGGATTTCCAAAGGATGAATCCACCCGAGTTCGATGGTTCTAAACTAGATGAGGACCCTATGGAGTTCATTAATGAGGTTTACCGGATTGTGGCTATCATGGGTGTGCCACCAAATGATAAGGCCGAGCTAGTGGCCTATCAACTCAAAAGTGTGGCTCGAGTGTGGTACGAACAATGGATTGTTGAGAGAGATGAAGAAATAGGATCGATAGGATGGGAAGAGTTCAAAGGTACCTTCCTAGACCGCTTCTTCCCATTAGAGCTAAGGGAGGCCAAAATCCAAGAGTTCATCAACCTCCGTCAAGGAAGTATGAGCGTGAGGGAGTATGCTCTCAAATTCACTAAATTGTCAAAGTATGCTCCCTTTATGGTCTCCGACCCAAGAGCTAGAATGAGCAAGTTTATTTCCGGTGTCTCAAGCTTGGTGTCCAAGGAGTGCAAAACAGCCATGTTGGTCAAGGAGATGGACATCTCTCAGTTAATGACTTATGCAGAACAAATCGAAGAAGAGAAGCTTAGAGAGAGATCAAGGGGGTTCAAAAAGGCTAGAGTGGATGGTGGAGGGTTTAACCCTCAAAGGTCCGATTATGGAAACAATGGCAAAGGCATAGGTGGGCAAAGATTTGTGGGACAAGGTTCCACCAATACTCCTCCTCCAAAGTTCAACAAGGACAAGAGTGGTAAACCAATGATTCCAAGAGAGAATGTTGCTACTCAAACTTTCCCCACTTGCAAGAAGTGTGGAAGGACTCACAAAGGGGAATGCTTAGCTGGCTCCAATGCATGCTTTAAGTGTGGCAAGCTGGGCCACCATGCTAAGGATTGTAGAGATGGTGGTGGTGGTAGGACTCAAGGACAAATTGCTCATAGTCAACAAGTCCAAGGAGGTGTCCAACGCACCAACCACTTTTACGCCTTGCATGGGAGACAAGAGGTTGAGGATGCACCCAATGTCATTACCGGTATGTTAAAGGTCTTTTCTTTTGATGTGTATGCACTATTAGATCCGGGTGCAAATTTATCTTTTGTTACTCCATTCCTTGCTAATAGATTTGATGTTTTACTTGAAATGTTATTAGAGCCCTATTTGGTGTCTACCCCCGTTGGTGAGTCAGTTATTGCTAGAAAGGTCTATAGGGGTTGCCTTGTGTCTATCTTGCATAAAGTTATTCCTTGTGATCTTATTGAGCTGGACATGATAGATTTTGATGTAATTCTTGGGATGGATTGGTTACATGCATCTTATGCTTCCATAGATTGTAGGAATCGTCGAGTCAAATTCCAATTTCCAAATGAGCCTGTTATTGAATGGCAGGGTCATGATTCAGTGGTGAAGGGTCAGTTTATTTCTTATCTTAAGGCCCGCAAAATGATTTCTAAGGGATGTATTTACCACATTGTGAGGGTTAGGGATATCAACTCCAAAAGTCCTTCTCTTGAGTCAGTTCCTATAGTCAATGAATTCCCCGATGTCTTTCCTGATGACCTTCCTGGTGTTCCTCCCGAAAGGGAAATTGATTTTGGTATCGATCTCCTCCCTGATACCCAACCTATATCTATTCCTCCTTACCGTATGGCCCCGGCAGAATTAAAAGAGTTGAAGGAACAGTTAAAGGACTTGTTAGAGAAGGGGTTCATAAGACCAAGTATTTCTCCATGGGGTGCTCCCGTTCTATTTGTAAGAAAGAAGGATGGGTCACTTCGAATGTGCATAGACTACCGGCAATTAAATAAGATGACCATTAAGAACAAGTACCCACTCCCTAGAATAGATGACTTGTTTGATCAATTGCAAGGGGCAAGTCACTTCTCCAAGATCGACCTTCGGTCCGGCTATCACCAACTACGGGTAAGGGAGTGTGACATTCCCAAAACAGCCTTCCGAACAAGGTATGGTCACTATGAGTTTGTGGTGATGAGTTTTGGGTTGACAAATGCACCGGCGGTGTTTATGGACTTGATGAATAGGGTGTTCAAACCTTACCTTGATACCTTTGTAGTAGTCTTCATTGATGATATTTTAATTTACTCTCGGGGTGAGGAAAAACATAAAAATCACTTGAGAGTTGTGCTTCAAACATTGAGGGATAGACAATTATTTGCAAAATTTAGTAAGTGTGAATTTTGGTTAAAGGAGGTAGCATTTCTTGGTCACGTAGTGTCCGGTGATGGAATCAAGGTTGATCCTAAGAAAATAGAGGCAGTCAAAAATTGGCCTAGACCATTATCTCCTTCAGACATTAGGAGCTTCTTAGGTCTAGCCGGGTACTATAGAAGGTTCGTCAAAGGCTTTTCTTCCATCTCATCTCCTATGACAAAATTGACCCAAAAGAAATCCAAATTCATATGGACAGATGAGTGTGAGAAGAGTTTCCAGACCTTAAAAGATCGACTTACCTCTGCTCCTATTTTAACTCTCCCAGAAGGATTAGAGGGGTTTGTAGTTTATTGTGATGCTTCAAAGATTGGTTTAGGTTGTGTCTTAATGCAAAATGGCAAGGTCATAGCCTATGCTTCTAGGCAATTAAAGGTGCATGAGCGTAACTACCCTACCCATGACCTTGAATTGGCGGCCGTTGTTTTTGCTCTGAAGATTTGGAGGCATTACCTCTATGGGGTGCATGTGGATGTGTATACTGATCATAAGAGTCTTCAGTATGTGTTCACCCAAAAGGACCTTAACGTAAGGCAAAGGAGGTGGCTAGAACTCCTTAAGGACTATGACATGAGTGTGCACTATCATCCGGGTAAACCTAATGTGGTTGCTGATGCACTTAGTAGAGTGTCTATGGGGAGTATGGCCCATGTGGATGAAAGTAAGAGGGAGTTGGTGAAAGATGTTCACCGATTGGCTAGACTAAGGGTGAAGTTGTGTGGTACTAATGATGAGGGTATGGTTGTTCAAAATAGGTCTGAATCCTCTTTGGTGGTGGATGTTAAATCCAAGCAAGATCTTGACCCAAAGTTTATCGAGTTAAAGAAGTTGGTAAAGGAAAAGAAGATAGAGGTCTTTTCCCAAGGGGGAGATGGGGTACTGTACTATCAAGGTCGGATATGTGTTCCAAATGTTGATGGCTTAAGGAGTTTGATCATGATGGAGGCTCATAATTCTACATACTCCATTCATCCCGGTTCAACGAAAATGTACCGAGACTTAAAGGAGTTGTATTGGTGGGGTGGCATGAAGAAGGACATAGCAAGGTTTGTGTCCGAATGTACGAATTGCCAACAAGTGAAGGCCGAACATCAAAGGCCGGGTGGCCTAGCCCAAGACATTGAAATCCCAACTTGGAAGTGGGAAGATGTGAATATGGATTTTGTAGTGGGTTTGCCTCATACCCGGAAGCGTCATGACTCAATTTGGGTAATTGTTGATAGAATGACTAAGTCAGCTCACTTCCTACCGGTTAAAACTTCCTATAGTGCCGAAGACTATGCCAAGTTATATATTCGGGAGTTGGTGAGGTTGCATGGTGTGCCATTATCCATTATTTCGGATCGTGGTACCCAATTCACTTCTCACTTCTGGAGATCATTTCAAAAAGGCCTCGGTACTAAGGTAAAGTTGAGCACAGCATTCCATCCTCAAATGGATGGGCAAGCCGAAAGGACGATTCAAACACTAGAGGATATGTTAAGGGCTTGTGTGTTGGAGTTTAAAGGGAATTGGGATGATCACCTACCTCTCATCGAGTTTGCCTATAATAATAGTTACCACTCAAGTATTGAGATGGCACCATTTGAGGCTTTGTATGGGAGACGATGTAGATCACCGGTTGGTTGGTTCGAAGTAGGTGAGATGACCTTGTTGGGCCCCGATTTGGTACTTGATGCTTTAGAGAAGGTGAAGATCATTAGAGAAAGGTTGAAGACGGCTCAAAGTCGTCAAAAGTCCTATTCTGACACTAGAAGAAGGGATCTTGAGTTTAATGTGGATGATTGGGTGTATCTGAAGGTTTCACCCATGAAAGGTGTGGTTCGATTTGGTAAGAAAGGGAAATTGAGCCCTAGATATGTAGGGCCTTATAGAATCGTGAGACGTGTTGGTAAGGTTGCATATGAGTTGGAATTACCATTGGAAATGGCCATGGTTCATCCGGTGTTTCACGTGTCTATGTTGAAAAAACATGTGGGTGATCCTAGTTCCATTGTACCTATGGGAGTAGTGAATATTGAAGAAAACTTGACCTATGAAGAAGTTCCTGTGGAAATTTTGGACCGGCAAGTTAAGAGATTGAGGAACAAAGAAATTGCATCTGTTAAAGTCCTTTGGAGGAATCAACAAATAGAAAGTGCAACATGGGAAGCGGAAGCGGATATGATTAAGAGATACCCTCATCTTTTCCCCTCTACCCAAACCTAAGGTATTAAGTTGTCCTTGCTCAATTACTTGAAATCCTTACATCTCAACTTTTCTTGTCATATGCTTGCAAAATTATGAAATATATTTTAAACGATATTTTAAATTACACTGTTGCATTAATGATAGGTTGTTTGTTAACACTCTACTCTACTCAAGCTAAGTCTTTTCTCATTCGAGGACGAATGTTCCCAAGGGGGAGATAATGTAACATCCCCTAAAAACGTTGTATACGATGTTTCAATTTTTGCCTAAATATGATACAGCCTCTGTATTTTGGTCATAACTTTTCATAGGAATATCCAAATTGAGTGATTCAAATTTCTGAGTAACCACAAGATCATTACCTACAACTTTTACGAAGACCATAATTTAAGATTCGGAGGTTAAGTAGGTCAAATAAATTAATCTTTGTAAGGTAGGATGCTGTGACGGAAATGAGTGTTTATAGAAGAAAAATCATATCTCACTGTAGGTTTATCCAAATTGGTTGATTCTTGAATAATATGAAACTAGACTTCCATATCTACAATTCTTATGAAGACACCAAATCCTAAAACTCTTTCATCCATCCATATAGTCCAAAAACTCTTTCAATTAAGTCTCTTGATTTCAAGTAATATTTTTGTTATGGTAATTTTTATTTTTACTTAATAGTATGAATCATGGTTAAACTAATGATTATTGGTCTATTTTGATACAACATAATTTTATATGTATGAATTGATGGATTACAAGTAATTTATTTATTTATATTTTTAAAGGTTGTTGAAATTCATGGTGGGTTGTTTAAAACGTGATTTTTAATGAATGGATTTCAAAGTATTTATGAATATTTATTTACATACATATTTGCAAGTTGAAGTGATTTGAACCCACCTAGTTTTACTATGTTTTTAATAAAGTTTGACTTGAAAGCTTTGACTCCAAATAAATGTTTATGAAAGCAATATCCATAAATAGCCCTTAAAGTTAAAGTTAAAGAAATGAATGAAGTTGACGGAGTTCTACCCTGCAAGTAGTCTCCCCGGCCAACGTAGGGGGCTATGTTGGATTCCATGTAATAGCTCGCATGGTCTTAAATGTCGGTTATGGTTAATTTCCCACAAAATGAATGTTTTAAAGAATATATATATGATTTATTATGCATACATTAAATTATGTTCCATATTATATAAACTTTTAATGTTTCCTCAATGTTCATGCATCCTTACATACTTAGTACATTCAAAGTACTAACGCATACTCTTTTGCCTACATGATATCACAATGTAGGGATCAGTGCTCCTCCTCGTTCTCCTCCACGTGGCTAGTTGATATTCTATTGAAGACTACTTTTGGTGAGTTCCCATGTTCCGGGAACAATACTCCTTTGTCTTTCTAGTTTATGATATGTTAAGATATTTTACTATGGCATTTCTTCTATTATGATTGAGGTTGATCTAGGGACTTGTCTTAGACACGTTAAATCTAATAGTTAGAGGTATTGTTGGACATATGTACGTTGAAGATTTATTATGATTTCCGCTTGTTTATTTATCGTCATTACCTATGAAAGGCTAAAAGAATGCTAAGAGGCTTGTTTGAGGTACTTTCGGGTTCCTCATTCGCCATGTCACGTCTAGGCCCTAGGCTTGGGTCGTGACAGCATTCTCACACTTTTACTATATTTTTAAGACTTGTTTTAATAGGAGTCATAGCACATGGATCATTTGGATAATGGTTTTGAGCCTTATGAAGCATCGAGGACGTACTTATTTTATATTGATAGGATTAGAGGCATCAGGAATGCACTCAGTTTTTATTGATATCCATCTTGGGGTTGCCCTTTTTCTTCATTGGCTACATCCGGGATGCTCTTTGCCTTTACTTCACTATCCGGCATGGGTCACCCTTTTCTACATCGGTTTGGCTACTCACTCTCTAGTATCACTACTTGGATGATATATGTTATGCATAAGACTTGGTTTGGTTCCACATAATATATACAGACTTTCCACATCCCTTATGGGCCTCTCTTTCTAGTGCACCACTGAACCAGATGAGGGAGCTACATGGGTCCCAACTAACAAGCTGAGGGTTAGGGTGGGTCTATACACTTGTTTATTGAGGATCTCTAAGAGCCAATGATGATGTTACTAAATTTTAATACAAATTTGCATTTATACGCATTGCCTATCACCAGTATACTTGTTTATTATTTGGTCCCCCAATTTTATGGGAATTGGGGGTATTTTTGTCATTCTTTGTTCCTTCCGGGGGTACGGGCATCTGGTAGGTTACTGTGTGATTATACTTGTACTTATCTTATATTGCATTTGTAGTTGGTATACATGGTAAGGTGTCTTAGTTTGGATTTTTTGTTGGTACCCCCTACGTTGGATTAATCCTTAGGTGACTATGTTATTAGCGGTGGCATTCATTATTTCGTTCTTGATTAATTGACTCTTATAGTGCCTTCTTATTGTAAATAGGCTATTTGCTGGTGCTTTTAGGTGCGTTTCTTAACTCTGGTTCTTTTCTCTATGTATTGTATCTCTTTATTTTTATTTCCTGTCTTACCTTTTGTTAGCTCCTGTTTAGTTACTTGTGTTGTACTTACATAATTTATATGTTATTTATTCTTGATGTATATGTGGAGCTTAGTCGGTGTATACCTACTAAGTACCATTCGTTTGGTACTTATACTATACTTTTGCACTATGCAAATCATAGTATGGGTTATCACTGATGATTTGGACTTGTGCAGAGTAGATTGTTATTTAGAGATTTGGTGAGCTCCTAGAGTTCAGAGTTGTCGATTTCCATCTACTTGATCTAGGACTAGTCTTTAATTACTTTCGAAGACTGTCTATATCTATATTTGTATTTATAAAAGCCTTATACTCATATTTTGTCTAGATGCTCGATTATTAACTGATGCCAGGTCTTGGGATTGGTTCTTGTATATATGTTATTGTTGTTTTTTCCTTCTTCTAATTGCTATTTTTTCCTTGCTTTTACTTTTTTTATCTTCCACTTGGTAGCCCATTGCCTCTAGTTTCGGGCTATGGGTTAGGCTTACCTATTGGTGGGTTATAGTAGGTGCCATCAGGACTTGAGAAATTGGGTCATGACATTTGTACATTTGGTTATTGATGATATTTGAGAGCCATCGATGATGTTACTATTTTTATTATAAACTTGCATTAATTTTCATCGCCTATCACCCGTATACTTGTTTTCTATTTGGTCCCTCTATTTTATATGGGCTCGGGGTATGTTTGTCATTGTTTGTACCTTTCGAGGGTATGTGTGTCCGGTCTATTATTGTTTAATTATACTTGTACTTGTAGTTGGTCAACACGGGTTCTTACTCTAGATTTGATGTTGGTACTCCCTGCTAGGCCGAGTTGGATCGGTCCCTAGGCGCTTATGTGATTGGCGGTGATAGTCAGTATTACATTCTTGATTAGTGGACTCTTATAGTGCCTACTATTTTAAATAGGTTTTTTGTTATCCCTTTCAGATGCGTTCCTTGACTGTGTTTTCTTTTCTCTATGTATCCTATCTCTTTACTCTTATTTCCTGTTCTACCTTGTCTTAGCTCCTGATTAGTTACTTGTATTATATTTGCCTAGTTATATGATATCTATACTTGATTTATCTGTGGAACTCAGTCAGCCTATGCCTACTGAGTACCATTAGTTTGGTACTCATACTACACTTATGCACCTTGCAGATCATAGTGCGGGTTATCACTGGTGATTTGGACTTTGAGCGGAGCAACTTAGATTTGGAGCTTTGGTGAGCTCCTAGTGTTTGAATTTGTCGATTTTCATCTACTTTGGGGCTAGGACTAGCCTTTACTTGTTTTCGAAGGTTGTATGTATCTATTTGTATTCGTGTAAGCCTTTTGCTCTCATTTTGGTTTGGTGCTCAAATATCGACTAATGCCAGATTTTGAGGATGGTTCTTTGAATATGAACATGTGTTGGCTCCTCTTTCTTCTGCTTATTATTGTTTCTTCATTTGTTTCTCTTCCGTTTGATACCACGTTGCTTCTGGCTCTGGGCTATGGATTAGGCTTAGCTACTGGTGGGTTGAAGTGAGTGCCATCATGACCTAAGAAGTTGAGTTGTGGCATTTTTGAAGTTTAATATATTAATTAGGAATAACACAAATACCCCCGAATTATAATCGAGATCCTAGCGACATATTTTAATTTACCTAGGGTCTTATTACCATCCCAAACTATTTTTTTGTATTGTCGTACACCCTTTGTGCTAGCGTGGAGTTTAGACCCAATTTCAAGTAGTGTGGTGATACACATGCGCCGCTACATGTATAATTTTTTAAAGTTTATTTTCTTAAAAAGACAATCTTCTTATTTTCTTTACCTTTTATTTAAACTAAGTTAATACACGTAATTGTGTTTTTGTGTATTTAAATTATTATTATTTTCATTTTTTTACATTCATTCATTATTTTTTTGGCTTTTTCTAATGATTTTAGTTATTCTTTTTATTTTCTTTTCCTTTCCTTTGAATTGTATTTTAAATATAATTCTAAATGTCTTGCATTTAAAATAAATTAATTTCGAACAAATATTAAATAACTGAAGAAAATCAAATAAAACATAAAAAAGTAAAAAATTAAAATCAAAGGACACTTCTTAAAACAACTTATTAACTTTTATTTATTTTAAAAATACACATAATTTTTTAAAAATATCTAAAAGTCAAAATATAATTAAGTTATTAAAGAGAAAAAAATAAAAGGTTTAAAGAGAGGAGGAAAGGTAATATATTAAAATGAAACAAATGAAAATAATTGCAGTAATCTAGCTAATTAATTGCATTAATAATAATCTTAACTTACAACAAACTACATTAATTACCATGAACAAAAAATGAATATGTATTAATTAACCATAAAAATTTGATTATTCAAGTGAGTTCACTTATTATAATAGTGAAAATTCTTTTAACTGCCTCAAATATTTTGACAGCAAGAACAAGAAACTATACCTAGCATAGAGTTTATTGTTCAATTGTACATCTTCAATTTGTGTAGACAATAAGAATTACTACCTCAATTTCAAAGAAAACTTGTGTTTATTTTTTATTTTGTTTTAAAATAAGTAGATTTTCACAAAATCAAGAAGAAATTAATATTTTTTTTGTTTCATTTGTATCCTTATTCAAATGAATGAAGTTTTAGTACATGAATAAGAAACCATTAAAGAACTACTTCTTTATAAGACATCTGATTAAAAGTTTATAATTAAAAACATTTTTTGTATAAGGGGTATGCTCAAACTAAAAACACCAAGTACACTAAACGGGGAATACTAGTATTATATACCTTTATTTGTTTACACGCCTATTTTGGAACCAAAATTTGACCAGCGAAGGCTCTTACCCAAGTTTACCATTGTAGAGATTTTATGAATATGATAAAACTCTGTTGTACGGAGGAGTTCTTCCTCAATATATACACGATGCTACACCTTTTTGTAGTTGAATACAAACTCTCCAAGAGATAAACTATACACATGAATTCTAATAGAATGCAACTAATTCTATGGTGTCCTAACATGCCACACAAGAAGAGAAGTAGTTGTACAACTGCAATCTTGGAACACAACAGATGAAAACAGCGAGAATGAAGCTTCTTGGTGAAATTATCTGCTAACTGATCCAAGAAATTGTTGTAGTGAACATCCAAGTCTTTTGAGGCTACTTTCTCTCGAATAAAATGGAAATCAAATTCAATATGTTTGATCTATGCTTGAAAAATAGAATTGCTAGTGAGATACATATCAAACAAATTATCATACCATAGTGTGGAAGCTTGAGGAAGAGAGACATGAAGCTCTTGAAAAAAACGTTGCAACCAAGTAACATTAGCAGTAGTCGCAGATAAGCCTGATATTCAGCCTCAGTACTTGATCATGCAGCCACCCACTACTTCTTTGAGCTCCATGACACTATGTTGGGTCCAAGAAGAATACAACAACAATTGGTAGATCACCAATAATCTGGGCAACCAGTCCAATCCATATCTAAGAAGGCCTGAAGTGGTAAGGAGCTAACTGAACATAACTGCAATCTAAGGTCTATGGTAGCCTTTAAATAGATCAACAAGCACTTCATATCAATGAAATGAGACTTCATAGTTTATGCTTGAATCAGCATAATTTGTTTACATTATGTGACACATCTAGACGTGTGATTGTGATACATTGTAGATCTCCTATTAAGTAGTGATACAATGAATGACCAAAAATTGGTGAACTCCCATTTTGAGATAATTGAAGTCCTATGAACATAGGTGTGGAGATTGGCTTTGCCCCATCCATATTGGCATGAGCGATATTCTGTAATATATTTGAACTGAGTAACGGTCAATTCAGTAGTCTGATAATGTACCTCAACACACAGAAAGTAGTGTAGCTTACCAAGATCCTTTATAGCGAAGCCATTAGACAGTTGAAATATAAGACTTGCAATGAATTCATTAGAGCTTCCTAACATAGACCACCATAATAGTGTTAGGATTAAGATATTTTGAGTAATTACTTGACCTTCTATTGCGGGAAATAAGGTATAAACAAATCAAAAAATAAAAGAGATAAATCAAGACAAGTAAGGAAGCTAATTAAATCAATTAGCATCTTGCAGATCAAGGAAGCAGAATTAAACTTCCCACATATCACGGAATCAGCCTCCATAAATTAAGAAAGGAAATACACTAATGAAAGAAAAGAATATCACTTAAAAAAGAAGGATTCATCTATCAAGGGAGAAGGAACACTGAAGAAAGGAAAGAAGATCTCACAAAGAGAAAAGGATCAGATGCATAAGGAAAGAAGGTTCAGAAGAAAAGACATGGACATATCTAATATGGATATGTATTCTCTATCAAGGAATTACTAATCCTTGATTGAATGAAATCCCTTGGGTTATCCCTTTTAGAGCTAGCGGCTAAATCATTAACATAAGTCGATTATAAAATGCCTCTCAACTCTCCAAAGAAACCACATAACTTCACTTGAACTTGTACTCATTTAGTTCTTTCATCTTCCAAATACTCTGTACTCCTGCAAGAATATAATTATAAACAAAAAGAAAAAGAAAGAGAGAAGTGAAGGTTATACTGGTAAAGGCTGTATGGATCATTTGATCAATTGGTTAGAGACAAAAAGCTTAACCAAATCCATACTCTTACCATTCTTCAAGAAGCTCTAAGGGAAACCCTTGTAACGCAAGGGGACTGGATGTAGGCACCACATTGGTGTTCTGAATCAGGATAAATATTTCTTTCTCTATTTAAATTTAAGCATTCATATTCTGTCTTGTTTTAGTTATTTGTCTACAGGCTAAGTAGACTATCACCTTTAGACAGTCGACTATCAATATTTTTAAATCAGCCCCCACTTAATCTACAATTGGTATTAGAGCAGGTCTCATAATTTCAAGTGTTTAACCACATGTGAGAAAAGATCAAATGGCAAATTATCTGATTTCCGGTGTAATTCTTCAAGAAGGACATTCGTCAATTCATTCTCCCTATTTCAATGGGCAATACTACTCACATTAGAAAGACAGATTCAGAATCTTTGTCCAATCAAATGACTTTCAAGTATGGGTAGTGATCAAGAAGGGACCAAAGCCTATTCAAGGATTAAAAGATAAGGATATTGCTGAGAAAGATCTAGATCTTGAACCCGTCTATATCAAAAAGGAACAAAAGAGGTAATTTAAACTAATGTTGGAGCTATAAGTTTGTTATATTGTGCAGTTAGTGGAGAAGAATATGATAAAATCTCAATTTGTGATACTGCGAAAGAAATGTGAGACAAAATCAAAGTCATATAGAAGGGAACCAGCAAAGTGAAAGAAGCTCATATTAATTTTCTAGTAAATGAATATGAATTATTCAAAATGGAAGACAATGATAACGTTGAAAGCATGTTTTCCAGATTAAGAAAAATCATTTTTGAACTCAAGTCTCTTGGTATGATATATCCAAATAGTCTATAAGTCAGAAAACTTATCAGGAGTCTTCCTAAAGCTTGGAAAACCAAAGCTGCAATTCTTGAAGATGGTGATCTCTAGAAAATGACTTACGACGAACTCTACGGAAATCTTATGGCCTATAAGGAAAATTATATTAATAGATAAAACAATAATGAGAAAAAGAAATCAGTTGCCTTCAATGCAGAAGTCTATAAGATTGAAGAAGATGATGATGAAACAAGCAGTGAAGGAATAACTCTCATAAATAGAGAAGTCAGATAAATGCTAAGACAAAGAAGACAAAAACCTCATAATAAATCTAGAAACAATAATTATCAAAGAAATGATGATAGATGTTATCATTGTGGAAAATCAGGGGATACCATACTAAATTATCCTTAACTAAAGAAGAAGAACTATCATAGAAACAACAACCCAAAGTCTCTTGGAACCTGGAGTGAATAATACATCTCAAAAGAAGATCCAACAGAAACAACAAACATTTTTTATGGCTATGGGTGAACTAAGCGAGGTAAGAATCTCAATCTTTAAAAATTGCATTGATTTACAATACTCTTTAGATGTGGTATTTGATAAACTTGAGAAGGTTATTAATGAATATAAAAAACTTGCTAAAGAAAAGAAGGATTGGAAAATTCTTCTAGAAGTAAGTCAAGTCGAAGTCGATGTACTACATGAAGAAATTAGTGAAATCATAATGCTTTTGAATTATAAAAAGTTTCCAAGTCGGAGTGTAGTCCGTTCTAACAAATCTTCACAAGCTTTCTCTCAAGATTCATCTTTTCATAGTGCTAAAATCTCTTTCAAACCATAATGCTCTACTTGTGGAAAATTTGGTCATAAATCCTTTAACTGCAAAAACCATTCTTCTAGTAAATGGATTTGGAGACCAAAAGATTTTGACACTAACCTTCAAAGTCCCAACAAAGCTCGGATACCAAAAATAAACTGAATCACTACTTTGAGGGACATCCAAAAAAGACCTACTAAAGGGGAATATGGGTTATCGAAAGTGGATGTTCTAGACGTATGACCGGCAAGAAGGAAAATTTCAATAAAGTTGAGAAAATTGATGGAGGCTATGTTAGATTCGGTGACAATGCAAAAGGAGAAGTTATTGGGATTGGCTCAATTACTATAAGTCCAACTTGTGACTTAGTAGAAGTCTATTTAGTTGACGGGCTAAAACATAATATTCTCAGTATTAGTCAACTATGTGATGCAAGATTTGATGTTCGATTCAACGTTGTTAAATATATCGTCATCAATATAGAAAATAATATCACTATCATCAGAGATTGAGTTGAAAATATCTATGTGATGAATAACATAGATCTTCCTACTCTCACTTGCCTAATAGCCATGTCCAGCGATCCTTGGATTTGGCAGAGGAAGCTAGGACATGCCAGTATCAATGCAATGGAAAAACTATTAAGACTAGAATTAGTTCTAGGTCTACCAAAGCTCAAATTTGAAAAACATCACATCTGTTAAGCATGTCAACTTTTGTAATCATTGATGATTATTCTCGTTTTACCTAAGTAATTTTCTTATCTCATAAATATGAAGCTTTTACTAATTCTGAAGTATTTTATAGAAAAGTTCAAAAAAAAGCAAGTTATTTCATAATAATGGTAAGAATAATCTAGGAAAATTTGATCTCAGAAGTGATGAAGATATATTTCTATGATACTCTTCTTCCAGTCGTGCTTTCAGAATCTTTAATAAACAAATTTTAAGCGTTATAGAATCTATGCTGGCTGTTTTTGATAAAACTAACCCAAGTAAGTAGGTTTCTTATGTATTAGCCTCCGAGGAGGAAGTTTCTGCAAAAATTCTATTATCTCAATCAAATACTGATCATACTTCTCAGGCATAGTCGACTAACACTAAAGATAAGTTGACTATCAGCTTAGAAAACATCAACATACCCAGAGAATAGAGGAATAGTGCAACCTATACAAATGATTTTATCATTGGTGATTCAAATAAAAAAATACAGAGCAGAGCTTCATTAAAGAAGCAAGCCTCTGTAACTCTAATATCACAAATTCAGCCCAAATGCATTGACGAAGAACTAGTTGACGAATAATAAATTCCATCCATGAAGGAAGAACTTAATTAATTTGAAAGAAATCAAGTGTGGGTACTTACTAAAAGACCTAAGAACTGCTCTGCTATAGGAACAAAATGGGTCTTTCAAAAAAAATTAAATAAAGAAGGAACGATTATCCGAAACAAAGCCAAATTGGTAGCTCAAGGGTGCTCACAACAGAAGGGTATTGACTATGATGAAACTTTTACTCCTGTTGCATGTTTAGAATCTATTCGCACCCTTCTTGCTTATGCATCCTTTAATAGATTTAAATTATTTCAGTTGGATATCAAAAGTGCTTTTTTAAAATGGTTTCATAAATAAAGGGGTGTTTGTAAAATAACCTCCTGGTTTTGAAAATCCTTCTTGTCCAGATTATGTTTTAAAACTTTCTAAAGCTCTTTATGGTCTCAAACAAGCTCCCAAAGCTTGGTATGAACATCTCGGCTCCTTTCTACTTTTAAATAATTTTCAACGAGGAAAACTTGATACTACCTTGTTTACTAAAAAATATGATTCAAATCTCCTTATTGGTCAAATTTATGTAGATGACGTTATTTTTGGAAGTTCTAACTCTTCTATGTGTGAGAATTTTACAAATCTTATGAAAGGAGAATTTGAAATGATCCTTTTGGAAGAACTTACATTCTTCCTTGGACTTCAAATTAAGCAAACATCCAAAGGCATCGTTGTAAGTCAAGGGAAGTATGCAAAAGAGTTAATCAAAAGCTTCAGAATGGAAAAAGAAAAAGCTTTTGGGACTCCCATGAGTCTATGAACTTGTCTTGAAACTGATTCTACAGGGAAGGACGTATATGAAAAATTATACTGAGAAATGATTGGCTCATTGCTATACTTAACAGCCAGTCGACTAGACATAATATCAGTGTGTGCAAAAATGCAAGATTTTAATTTGCACCAAAGGAATCCCATCTTACTGCTGTAAAAAGGATTATACGATATCTCAGTGGAACCTCTGAAATGAGACTATGGTATCCTCACTCATGTAATTTTGATCTAATTGGATAGTCAGATGCTAATTTTGTAGGTGATAAAAATGACAAAAAAAGTACTAGCGGAACTTATCAAATGCTAGGACGATATTTAATATCTTGGCATAGTAAAAAGTAGACTTACGTAGCATTATCAACTACTGAACCTGAACATCTGGCTGTTGGAAGTTGTGGCACTCAATTACGTTGGATGATGCATCAATTACTTGATTATGATTTATCCTATGAAGATGTTTCCATTTTTTATGAAAATACTAGTGTAATTAGCCTGTCTAAATATATTGTGCATTATTTTAGGGCTAAGCATATTGATATTAAGTATCATTTTATTAGAGATCACGTATAAAATGGAGATTTTATACTTGAATTTATTGAATTTGAAAATCAACTTGCTGACATTCTTACTAAACCTTTACTAGAGGAAAAATTTTGTTTTTTACGAAAAAATCTAGGCAACATAAATTTTTCAAATTAATTTTTTTGGTGAATATTTAGTTTCCGTGTTTATTTCTAATTAATTTTTTCCTTTTTAATGGTTAATATTCTTCCTCTCCTTTCTTGATTCTTGTTCCCTTTTTCAGAACCTGTACGTATTTTCAAATTCCATCTTCATTCACTCCCCTTTTAACTCTTCATCTCCTTAAAACCCTCTTTTCTCTCCATCATTTACTCTCACTCTTCTTAATGACTCACACCTATTCCATGGATTCCTAAAAGAATGTGATCATCCACCCCTCTAGCTCTGACGAGATCAACTTTCTCAAGCTCTCCTTTAGGTCCTCTAAAGCTGAGTCATCGGCTAAACCTTCCACCTCAAAGAAATGACCCTCTCCACTCAAGCAGAAAGAGGAAAAGAAAGCTCGGTCTGATTTCTGTAGATCCTTTAGTCAAGAAGACATGCAAAACTTCTAGGGGACTTAATACAAGAAACTGTTTGAATCTTTCAAAAAGAGACCCATTATGGTTGGTCGAGTAGTCAACTTAGAACAGTTAGATGACTCTCACTGTCGGGTAAGTTCCTTTTTTCGGGCTTAAAAATTATCTTTTTTACTGCGACTTTATGGGCTTGAATGCTTTAAGGATTCTGTTTGTATGGTTTATGCTAATCTCCGAATATATGATGATAATGATGAGTTAGAAGATCTTGTGTTGGGAATTGTGTTGTGAATGATAAACTTTTTAAAGATGTGTTTGGTTCTAAATTACTGGTGATATTCCCTATATGAATGGTACATGGCCTGACGATTTTGAGGTTACCCTGGATAATTTTTGTTGCTGAATTAATGTAGACTAGTCTAATTTTGGTCCTCCGTCTCTATGCTTTGAGAATCAAATTTTTGCTCATATAATAGCAACTACACTGGTTCCTCAAAAAGGCTCGCTCAGCCGCATCACTAACAGGGATGTGTTTCTTTTGTTTTGTCTGTTAAAAAAATATCGTGTAAATTGGGCATTATGGATTCAAGAGTACATGTTTAGAAAAGGTGAAGACCATAGTCCCTCGACTAATTTTCCCTATGGATGTCTCATATCTTGCATCATTATTAACTTACTGGTTGATCTGTAAAATTTCAAACCTATGGAAATCTCTACTACCTATGACTCTAGGTCCTTCTCTAGGATAGGTTATACCTTCATTGACAAGAAGTGGCACAAGGACTCTCTGAAGGTGAGGATAGATACTCCCAAAGTTACTTGTGTCTTTGCTGACTCTACTTCCTTCCTACTTAAGGAGTCCACTGATATTAAGACATGTCTAGACTTTCTTGAGACTAACAAGAAGGTACTACAGGAGTCGATTGGGAAAATTCAGCAACACAGCAAGGACACCAGTGCTGATCTTGGAAAACTTTGTCTAGCTATGAATTCCTTGAAAAAGGATGGGGTTCGCTCTGTTAACAGGTTGATTAAGCAAGTTGACTCTCTATGTACAGGAGTTGACTCTTCCAACAATGATCTAGATGTCTATGTTCAAACCAAACAATGAGCTAGATGTCTCTATTCAAACCTCTTACTCTAACCTCTCCAAGGATATTGAGTGCTCCAATGATTCCTTCTGCAGGAATATTCTCAACACTCTAAAATAGTTTCTCGTCCGTCGTTGAACCTATCTTTGACTTTTAAAACTCTTTTTGGGGGATATATCTGTGTTTTTGTTGGATGGTAATATTGGGGTTTCTTTCCCCTTACTCTAAATGTTTTTTGGTTATGCTCTTATCCTATGTTGCTATGTTTTCTTTGCATTACTAGTTCACTGTGTATTCCTCTATGTTATTGGACATTTTTATCTTGTTTGTTTTCCTTTTTGATAATGACAAAGGGGTAGAAGAAATAAGACAGGGGGAGTAGCTACTCAAGTTAATGGCAGTAAGACAGGGGGAGAAGCCGAAAGGGAAGGAGGTCGACTGTATAGAAAGGAAAGTCAACTACAAATTATTGCCATTATCAAAAAGGGGGAGATTGTTAGCATTAAGATATTTTGATTAATGTCTTGACCTTCTATTGCAGGAAATAAGTTATAAACACATCAAAAAGGAAAAGAGATAAATCAAGATAAGGAAGGAAGCTAATTAAATCAATTAGCATATCGCAGATCAAGGAAGTAGAGTTAAACTTTCCACATAATAAGGAATTAGCCTCCGTGAATTAAGGAAGGAAATACACTAACAAAAGGAAAGAATATCACTCAAGAAAAGAAAGATTCATCTATCAATGGAGGAGGAACACTAAAGAAAGGAAAGAAGATTGCACAAAGAGAAAAGGATCAGACACAGAAGGAAAAAAGGATCAAAAGGAAAGACATGGAAATATCTGATATGGACATGAATTCTCAATCATGGAATCACTAATCCTTGATTGAATGAAATCCCTTAGGTTATCCCTTTCATAGCTAACGACTAAATCATTATCAGAAGTCGATTATAAAAGGACTCTCAGCTCTCCAAAGAAATTACACAACTTCACTTTAACTTGTACTCATTTAGTTATTTCATCTTTCAAATACTCTGTAATCCTTCAAGAATATAATTGTAAAAAAAAAGAGAAAGAAAGAGAGAAGTGTAGGTTATACAGGTAGAGGTTGTGCGGATCATATGATTAATTCGTTAGAGACAAAAGGCTTAATCAAATTTGTACTCTTACCATTTTTCAAGAAGCTCTAAGGGAAACCCTTGTTACCCAAGGGGAGTGGATGTAGGCACCACATTGGTGTTTTGGACCAGGAGAAATCTTTCTATCTCTATTTAAATTTAAGCATTCATATTCTATCTTATTTTAGTTACTTGTCTATAGGCTAAGTCGACTATCACCTTTAGATATTTGACTATCAATATTTTTAAATCACCCCCTTCTTAATCAACAAATACTAATGTGGCCTTCAAAATTGTAGATAAATAAAGACGTATCATATTTAGAAGGTACAAAATTGAATGTCACGACCCAATTTCTCAGATTATGATGGCACCAACTACAACCCATCAGTAGGTAAGCCTAACCCATAGCCCAGAAATAGAGGAAACGAGCAATCAAGCAGAAGATGACCAAAAAACCAAGAGACACACAACAATAAAAATAAAGAGAAACCAACAAAAATATATAAAAAGAACCATCACCAAGACTTGGCATAAGTCAGTAATAAAACATCTATTCAAAAAAAGAGTACAAGGCTTTTACCTATACGAATATCGATATAGACAGTCTTTAAAAGAAAAGTAAAGACTAGTTGTAGTACCACATACTTTTTTTAACATAGATTTAATTCTAAGAAGCCTAGAGAAAGTGAGAATTTAACACTGTCAGTGAGCTACGAGAGGCCCTATGACCCGTAGGAAGTCCTACGAGTCCTAGGAGGGGCTCGTAGAACCCTCCAACACGTAGCCAAATTTTCAGTGGCCAAGACTCCTCCTACGATCAATCTTTATGACATGTATAAGAACTTACGACCCATAGGGTGGATCATAAATTCATATGAAACATTCAAGTAGCTACTGGAATGTGCACCTAGTTCCTACGACCAGGTTGTGGACTTGTACAAATTTGTACGGCGCATAGTGAAGGACCCATAAACACTAAGTCCATACCATTAGTCATGCTCTATGAGCCATCTTCACAATTTTTCCTAGGGTTTACAACCTATAAGAGGTTGGTCAAAGACCCACCAAGACATGAACAAGTGAGCTCCATTTTCATTGCCAAGCTTCTATGACCGGTCTTCTATGGTCCATAGAAGACTTTACGGTCCCTAGAAGAGCCCATTACAACTTATAATATTTGGAAAGTAAGGATTGGAGAGAAGAAAAAAAGCTAGGGTGAATGCATTTTGTCACGACCCGACCTAGGGCCTAGTCATAACATGGTGATCGAAACCCCGAGGGACTCCAACCAAGCCTCTTGTACATTTTATAAGCATACATAAGGTAAAGTAAAAATGGAAACATCATAAGAGAGTCTAAACCATGGATAAAAATTTAAGAATGTCACATGATAACATAAACTCAAAATATTTGTCCAACTAGATGCCTCTACTCATGAATATGGGCGGGGGCTAAGACATATCCCTAGATCACCCTCAATATGAAACATAGCAAAAGTCTTTGAAAACAATAACTAACTCGATAACTAGTCCCTGATAAATGAGGAATCACCACAAACACCGCTGGATAGGAAAGCTTAACTAGCCACATAGATGAGTATTATCTTCGACTTCAACCCCTATATTATGAGTCAATGTAGGCAAAAAGTATGCATTAGTACGTTGGATTGTACTAAGTATGAGGGCATGACATGCAACATAAATCATGGAATGTAATGGTCAAATAAATCATATGACAAGATGAGGTAAGTTAAGACATGAGAAAATCATATTGACCAAAGCATTTTAAAAGGATAATTTAAAATCATAGCATACATAAGTGGGATAGGAACCATAACCAAAAATAAGACCATGCGAGTTATAACATTGAATCCCGTTGTCTCCCCATACAACGATGAAAAAAGGGAATCTACTTGCCAAGGCAAACTCTATATGTCTAAGTGGATCCACTAAGTGGTTATATGAACTGGGTACACACCCCTAATTCTTAAACTCGGGTACTCACCTTCAAGTCTTGATATTTTGGGTACTCACCTCTTAGAGATTTGGGTATTCACCTCTAATCTTGTCATGACCCGACCTAGGGCCTAGTAATAACATGGCGATCGAAACTCCAAAGGGCTCCAACCAAACCTCTTGTACATGTTATAAGTATACATAAGGTAAAAATATAAAAGTAGAAACATTATAAGAGAGTCTAAACCATGAATAGAAATCTGAAAATATTTTATGACAACATAGACTCAAACATATATCCAACTAGATGCCTCTAAACATGAGTATGAGTGGGGGCTAAGACACATTCCTAGTTCACCCTCAATATTTAAAATGTAAAAACAAGTCTTTTAAAAGAGAAAATAGTAACAACTTGAAACTAGTTCCCGATCAATGAGGACTCACCACAACACCATCGAATAGGAATGCCTACTAGTTACATGAACGATAAGGATCTTCAACCTCAACCCCTACATTATGAGACAATGTCGGCAAAAAGTATGCATTAGAATATTGGTATATACTAAGTATGAGGTTGTGACATGCAACGTAAATCATGGAAAACAAAGGTCAAGTAAATCAAATGATAAGATGGAATACGTAAAGTCACGAGAAAATCATATTGACCAAAGCATTTAAAAGCATAAGTTCAAAATCATAACATACTTAAGAAATCATACATATGTGGGATAGGAACTGTAACCGACAATAAGACCAGGCAAGCTATAACATGGAATCCGATGATACCCACATCGAGAAGGAGGAGGCTACTTTGCGAAGGTAGACTCCTAATCATGAACATGTGCTATATGTGAATTCACTAGCTAGGCCATAAAGGCAACCTATGGTGGCACGTAGTTTAAGAGACATGAGGCTACTAATAAGGCTTTTTGTAGGCTTTTTGTAGGGCCCCGAAATCAAGCCATGAGTCCACCAGTACTCAAACGTGCCAACATAGTCATGGTAATCATCGGTAACAGCATTTCCAACCTAAAAAGACCATAACTTAATATTGACTCGGTAATATTGCATTAAACACTCAAAAATGTCAACTATTACTACCATAAAGCCCTTGAAATTAATAATTGGGTTCTTGATTCCCTTGTTCTGCTAGTAGACAAGTTGAGATAGCTGCGGAACATAATGTCCTAAACACGTGGAAGAAAAATGGAATTAGTATCTCATCATATTCACAAAGATGGATGCTATTAGTCAATGTGTTATAAAATACCTGCATAACTTTCTCCCGCAATGTAAAATTCCCTATGCTTGTATTGAGGAAACCGTTCAAACCACTTGATAAGAAACTGATAGGTATCTTCAGCTACAAATTGAAAGGCAAGGTTCAGCATTTCAGCTTAAACAACATTATAGTTCCTGTTTGTCCATACAAATTTCACTTTTGTTTCAAAAAAAATAATTCAAAACAGCGTTTGGTCATACATTGGATTAATTTTTTTAAATATTTTGTTTGGATATGCATTTAACTTGAAAAAAGGCTATTCTTTTGTGAATGGCAAAAAAGATTCACTTGAAATCTAGTCAAAAACACTTTTTCAAACTTGAAACTCATCTTCAAAAAAAATATTTCAAAAAATTAATCCAATGTATGACCAAACGCTGTTTTGAATTATTTTTTTTGAAACAAAAGTGAAAAATTTGTATGGACAAACAGGAACTATAATGTTGTTTAAGCTGAAATGCTGAACCCTTGCCTTTCAATTTGTAGCTGAAGATACCTATCAGTTTCTTATCAAGTGGTTTGAACGGTTTCCTCAATACAAGCATAGAGAATTTTACATTGCGGGAGAAAGTTATGCAGGTATTTTATAACACATTGACTAATAGCATCCATCTTTGTGAATATGATGAGATACTAATTCCATTTTTCTTCCACGTGTTTAGGACATTATGTTCCGCAGCTATCTCAACTTGTCTACCAGCGGAACAAGGGAATCAAGAACCCAATTATTAATTTCAAGGGCTTTATGGTAGTAATAGTTGAAATTTTTGAATGTTTAATGCAATATTACCGAGTCAATATTAAGTTATGGTCTTTTTAGGTTGGAAATGCTGTTACCGATGATTACCATGACTATGTTGGCACGTTGGAGTCAATGTCCCTAACTTGCACAATATGATAAATGCATCCTTTAGAAATCATTCTTCGAGCGTTAATACATGAGATGAATTGACCCTTAACCACTGAATCATTACCCTTCCATTCAAGAATAGGCTCATTAGGGAAGTGAAACTTGACCATATGAGTTCTACAACATATAGATGCGTAAGCGGCATGTAACCAATCCATACCAAGAATGATGCTGAAATCAGTCATATCAAGTTCAACAAGGTCACATGGAATGACTTTGTGCAAGACCCATACATGACAATTTCTATAAGCTCTCTTGGCTAATACCGAACTACCAATGGGAGTATAAACCGAGAAAGGTTCTATTAACACTTCGGGGCACACATCAAACCTCATAGCAATGTAAGGAGTAACAAAATATTGGTACCCAAATCAAGCAATGCATATACATCAAAGTTAAAGACTCATAACATACCCATGACCACATCAGGAGCCTTATCAACCTCTTGCCTAGTATGAAGAGCATAGAATCAATTGTTGCATTGGCCACCCTTAGGTTGAGCTTGGGCGCCTTGTTGAACTTGGCCTCCTATAGGACGACCATCTCTATCCTTGTTATCTACAAGAGGGGACTCAGATCGCTTATGGCCCATCTTGCCACATCCATAGTAAGCACCTATTCCGATCAAACACTTTCCTCCGTGATTCCTTCCACACTTTGCACACTTTGGAATAGAAAGGTTACTAGCATTTTCACCTCCTTCACCTTGAACTTTAGCGTATGGCACCCTATCCTTAGCAAACTTCTTCCCCGAGATTTTGCCTTGATGAGAGCATCCACTGCTACCAATGATCCTATCATTGGAGAACTTACCTTCATACTGGGCCCTCTTAGAATCCCTCATCCTCATTTCTTTGAGATTTTCCCCTTTAATTTGTTCGGCAAAAGTCATGAGCCGAGATATTTTCATCTCCTTAACAAGAATAGTTGTGCGACATTCCTTAGCAACTAAGTCGTACACCCTCGATATGAATTTACTCATTCAGGCACGTGGATCGGCAACTATTGAAGGAGCATACTTGGATAACTTAGTAAACTTGAGGGAATAGTCCCGCATCCCCATGTTGCCTTGTCGAAGATTTATAAACTCCAACACTTTAGCCTCCCTTAAATCAAGAGGGAAAAAGTGATCAAGGAAAGCAAGTTTGGAAGCTTCCCATTCGACAGGACATTCATCCACCCTCCTAAACTTCCATTGAGTGTACCATAGTTGAGCAACATCTTTGAGTTGGTAAGCTTCCAACTCCACTTTTTCTTCTGAAGTCACCTTCATAATACTCACTATTTTGTAGACCTCATCAATGAACTCTTGAGGATCCTCATCGACCCTTGAGCCATGAAATTCTAGAGGATTCATTCGTGCAAAGTCCCTAAACCTTGATGATGGAGTAGGAACATTAGGAGGAACCAAGACACCTTGATTGGTGACTACTCTGGCCAGCATAGTGATAGCAGTTCGGAACTCCACATTAGTCACTTGGTCCGGTAGAGGACCATTGTCTTGAGGAGTCGGGGGAGCTTGGGCTTCATTAACATTCTCTCCCCTTGGAAATGGTGGTCTTCTTAGAGCTATTTTTCTGAAAATCGCAAAGAAAGACTATTAGGGAGAAGAAGTCTTAACGTAAACTCTATAGAACGACATGGATCATGAAAGAAGTGAGAATTCCTAAAACACCTCATAGCATCCTAATCATAAATGTGGCGCGCTTCACACCCATTAATAAGACTCTACTTAACGCAGCATTTTGGACACCCTAGGATGTTATGTCGGAAATAGACGGTTTAAAATTAATTTCAACTTTTTAGAGAAAAAATCAATTTTAGAAAAGAGGAGTCACCACTTAAGTTTTTTTAAAGAAAATAAGAAAACTTAATTTAAAAGATCCTAACAGATTTAAGTATTAAAAATTCAGAGAAAAAGGTACGAGGTTCTTATTTCCACTTTGAGAAGGTGTTAAGCATTCAAGGTGGCCGCTAACGCGCGGTTATCCGACGATTTAAAAATTTATTTGACTAATTTTTGAAAATATTAATTTAAAAGGAAGCGAAGACTTTAAAATTATTTTTTTTCTTTTTTTTAAGAAAAATGATCAAATTTAAACCTTTTAAAATAATATACATGTGTATAAAAAGAAAACATAAAAAAGTTTATTAAATGACTAAGCAAAGGTAAAAAAATCATTTAAAGAGTAAATTAACATGAATTGGTTTATCTTTAGGAGAATCTAATTAAGTTAAAAAAAATTAAAATTAATATCTAAGCAAGCACAAATAACATAAGTAAATAAATTATTACATACCGAATCGATACAAATAAACAATAAATAACACATGAAAATATTGTCCGACACTTAGTTTCTGTGCGCCTGGACTAAGCTGTTGGGTCATCTGTGTTTTGGGCCTGAAGCACAATTCCACAGTATATCGCAGTTGTATATATATTATATATCGGACTGTATATATACTATATATAGTGTATACAATATTATTTATATATATCAAACTATATACATACTGTATACCACCTTTTCGTTCCCTGTATCTACTATATATAACTGTATATCAGACTATTATAAACTGTATACCATATTTATTCCCTGTATCTACTATATATCACTGTATATCAGACCGTATATACACTGTATACAGTGTTTGTTCCCTGTATCTGTTATATATCATTGTATATCACTATATATAAGATTGTATATACACTGTATATAGTGTTTATTCCCTGTATCTTCTGTATATTGCTGTATATCACTATATATAAAACTATATATACACTATATATAGTGTATACAAGATTATTTTCCGTATGTATTCCATGTATATAGCCCAATATCAATATTAAAATCATGAATATTACCTTCTTTTCCATGTATCAACTTTCAAACAATTTGAGCAAGATAATGGAAACTCAAAACTCAACAATATGCAAGGATGGAGTCCAAAGATGGACTCGAATTGATATCAAATGCACCAAAATAAAATTACATAAGCATCTACTCGTTTTAAACTAAACCAAGAAATATATCATGATATGTTAAATTATTAAATTGATGGTCATCCTATAAGTGACTAACAACATGCTAACTAGCTAAATTTTAAAGAAAGAATTAAATCAATTAGGCCATTAAAGTTCTAATTACATAACAACTTTAAGCATATTTTGTTATCTAAATCATGTTAAAAGAAAAAATTGAAAACATGAAAGTCTATATTGTCAAAGAAAGCTACTTGAAAAAATAATGGACAAAACTAAGAGCTTTCATGAAATAATTCTAATACATGATAGCTAATTAATCCAAACACATGCTAACTATAAGAAATTTCTATCATTAATCTAATTATTCTTAATAAATGCTAGCTAAAAAAATGAGACTACAAATCAACTAAACATAAAACATGAAATAATTAAATAAAATAAAGCTAAAAAAAGATTTTACCTCTTTCCGGGCCGAGACTGAAGACGATGAGCGATAGACAGTTTCACCACCACCCAAGAGCTTGATGGAACTCTAATCTACAAAAAAAAAAGATTAAAAATTTAGACAAAAATTTAGACTCGAACTTTCGTGGGTTCGATGTTATAAGAACACTGTTGTTAGCTTAAATTTCGACTTTAATCTCCTATTTTTCTTGAAGAAAAATATAGATTGAAAGATAAAAAATTTCTCAACTTTTATGCTGGGGACAAGAGTCCAAAATCCTAGCCAAATTAAGAAAATTTCTAACTTTTGGGGTGGTTAAAGAACCTCCCTCTTCTTCCCCTTCTTAATAAGAATATGGGCCTTATATAGGCTCCAAAAACTTCAAATTTTCATACAATTTTCGATATGGGAGTTTAGGATTATTTTTTTTTAGAAAAAACTAAAATTTTCAAAAATGCAAACTATAATTAAACTAACCTAACTAACATTGTATTTAGTAAAAAATAAAATCTTTTGAGATGATTTTTGAATAACTACATAAGTATTAATCAAATATATCATTATATAGAAATATGTATATATTATACTAAAATTTATAAAAAGATAAAAATAGTTAAAAATAATATGAAAATATTTTTATTTTTTATAAAAACTAATTATTTCAAAATGTTCGAATTTAAAGAAACTCGTTAGCTAATTTGCGTTATGAATGGTCAAAATTAGGTGTCAACAGCTGTCCCTTTCTTTGGATATGATTGATAAAAGAAATTTTGGACAAAGAAAATTGACAAATCTAATTTTGGCCGACTCCATCTTCATCTTTCTGAAAAGGGTTTGGTATGAGTTTTGAATTATGACTGGACCCCGAAATAACCACACGCCTTCCGATAGAAATGTAGTTTAGTATGTTGAAAGTCGTTTCCTTAGCTCTTGTCCTATGAGTTTGGCATTATTTTTTGGACTGTGTCCCAATTCGCTGCTAAAAGGATTCCACGTTGTGTTGCATCCTCTTTGATGTCGTTCGCACTTTCTTTCATCCTTTTTGCATGTTGAAAAATACTCATTGATTCGTTGGTAGGATAATGCTGCTCTATCAGTAGGATGGTGATCCATTGATAGGATACTTGGCAAAATAACTCTATGTCCATCGGTAGAACGAATGAAAGTGATCCATTGGTAGGATATTTTGGCAAAATAATTGTATGTCCATCGGTAGGACAAATGAAGATCCATTGGTAGGATATGTTGGTCCATCGATAGGATGAATGATGATCCATTGATAGGATAATGTTGCATGTCCATTGGTAGGACGAATGAAGGTGATCCATCGATAGGATGATGTATGTCCATTAGTAGGACGAATGAAGGTGATCCATCGATAGGATGATGTATGTCCATTGGTAGAACGAATGAAGGTGATCCATCAGTAGAATATTTCAGCAAAATAACTATCTGTCCATCGGTAGGACGAATGAAGATCCATTGGTAGGATATAAATGTGTGTCCATCGATAGGACGAATGGTAAAACTCTAAAAGTAGCGGCATCATACCATCGTATACGGCATTATATCATCGTATACAACATTATATCATCGTATACGATATCATATCATCATATACAGAATCATACCATCATATACGGCATTATATCATCGTATACGATATCATACCCTCGTATACGGAATGAATATGCAATGGCCCTCTTGGCAAATGAATATGCAATGGCCCTCTTGGCAAATGAATATGCAATGGCCCTCTTGGCCAATGAAAATACAATGGCCCTCTTGGCAATGAATATGCAATGGCCCTCTTGACAAATGAAAATACAATGGCCCTCTTGGCAAATGAAAATGCAATGGCTCTCTTGGCAAATAAACATGCAATGACTCTCTTGGCAAATAAACATGCGATGGCTCTCTTGGAAAATGAAAATGCAATGGCCCTCTTGGCAAATAAAAATGCAATGGCCCTCTTGGCAATAAATATGCAATGACCCTCTTGGCAAATGAAAATACAATGGCCCTCTTGGCAAATGAACATGCAATGGCCCTCTTGGCAAATAAATATGCGATGGCCCTCTTGGCAAATGAAAATGCAATTACTCTCTTGGCAAATAAACATGCAATGACCCTCTTGGCAAATAAACATGTGATGGCCCTCTTGGCAAATGAAAATACAATGGCCCTCTTGGCAAATGAAAATGCAATGGCCCTCTTGGCAATGAATATGCAATGGCCCTCTTGGCAAATGAAAATGCAATGGCCCTCTTGGCAAATGAAAATGCAATAGCCCTCTTGGCAAATGAACATGCAATGTCCCTCTTGGCAAATAAATATGCGATGGACCTCTTGGAAAATGAAAATGCAATGGCCCTCGGGGAAAATAAAAATGTGATGGCCCTCTTGGCAATGTAATGAAATGAAATGGCCCTCTTGTCAATGAATAAAATGAAATGGCCCTCTTGGCAATGAATATACAATGGCCCTCTTGGCAAATGAAAATGCAATGACCCTCTTGGCAATGTAATGAAATGAAATGGCCCTCTTGGGAATGAATATGCAATGCCCTTTTGGCAAATGAAAATGCAATGGCCCTCTTGGCAAATGAAAATGCAATGACCCTCTTGGCAAATGAAAATGTAATGGCCCTCTTGGCAATTGAAAATGCAATGGCCCTCTTGGCAATGTAATGAAAATAAAATGGCTCTCTTGACAATGTAATGAAAATAAAATGGCCCTCTTGTCAATGTAATGAAAATAAAATGGCCCTCTTTGCAATGATATGATAATGGAATGGCCCTCTTGGCAATGAATATGCAATGTCATTCTCTTGGATGATTTGACATGTTATCATTTTCTTTTTTTTGAACAATTTGTGTTCGTTGGGACTCATATCTTTGATAGAAGTTTATACTAGGCCTTCGTGGCTCGCATCTTGAATTTGTATTCGCTCCATTCTAGCAATGTTGGAGATCATTTGAAGTTAACTTCGAACTTCTGACAATTCTTGATAGAATTTTTGAGATCTTCCTCAAAAATTCTGTCCCAGTTAGATCTCTTGACAAATCTCGATTTACTGAAAAAGAATTTTGACATTCTTGTGGAATTTTTGAGATCTTCTCAAAAATTTTATCCCAGTTGCATATACTAACTTGATCTTCAATCTTGACTTTTTGGAGATAGTATCTTCTTGTGAATTTTTGAGATATTCTCAAAAATTCTGTCCCAGTTTTCATTGTAAGGGAGAAACCAAAATCTTATGGGGAACATGACCGAGCCATTGTGGCGCCTATATATCCTATTAGTGCAGGAATTAGGTCAAATATAGTTTTAATCATGTGGATGATGAATACTGCAAAATCTGAGACAAGACCATCAGTAGACACATGTGTAATATGGGCATAATGAAATGAAAAAATATTTTCCTTGCAATGTTTTCAGCTTAAAAACATGAGATATGCTACCCTTTTGATATGGACGATCTAATGAAGTAAAACAGACATCTCACACCGATGAGATTAGCCTAATGTCACATTATTTAGAGAAAACCATCCAATTTCAAAGGACAAATGCAATTTTTTTTTAGAGAATGTAAAGAGAGAGTCAAATTTTGACTACCATTGATACCAACAATTAGGATTGCACATAAATATTTATCATTTCCTTTCTTATAACTGAGATTGACTTCGAGGTAATTCCTATAGCTTCAAGTAGTACCTCAAATATACTTAAGTGTCTACAATATTTTTTCCTCTTTCTTCAAACAAAGGTTTAGAATTATACCAATCCTCATATTTCAAGTGCCCTCACAATAAAGAAAGTCATATTTCACATATATCTGAAGTGTTTGATTTGAGAACATTTTGCAAAGTGCACTTACACTCTTAAGAATGTTCAACGCATAATTATGATACCATATGATTGGCATGCATGTAAGTCTCCACTAATGTGAGAATATTTGGAATGAGATCATGTAGTGCTTGTCATTGGGTTGTAATGTGGGTTTAGGGACAGGTAGGATATTTATTTAGGATAAAAGTGACTTAATTTCTCCTTGAGTGTCACACTGAATATGTGCTTTTGATGATTGATACGCCTTTGACGTCTGATCCTCTTTCTTTTGTATTGACTTCTTTGAGTCCTTATTTGATAGAGTTCTTTCCTCTTTTCACCTCTTTCTTTTGTCTCGACTTCTTTGAGTCCTTATTTGTTAGAGATTTTCTCTTTTCACTCCTTCTTTTTGAGGTTTCTCCTCTTTTGTTGGAGTAGTTTCCATTTTGTCTTACATTGACCTTGTAGGAGTAGTATTTTATTTTTTTTGAAAATCGTCTTTGATTTCTTGACTTTGGAGACTTTACGTCTTTGCCTTTGGCAATTTCAAAGTTGGATCTTCTTCTATAATTTGCACGCCTTTGGTGCGTTCAAGGAGGTTAGGCCAAGAGAAGGATAGTGCATGTAAGCACTCAAAAGGGAAATGTCTAAGATGTGGTTGTCCAAAGAAAAGACTTTAGGCTCAAAGTGGGAAAAATAGGGATTAATGTTATTTGGTAGGCTTTGAAAGGCACAATCGGGTCAAAAAGGCCTACAATCCTTTCTCAAACCAAACATAACTCAGGATTTTGCCTCAACAAACATATCAGGCCAAGTTCTAGATCAACAGTGCGATACAATTGAATTTTAATCTAAAGCTCACCACACAATGCACATGAAGCCATGAGGTTGGTTTTATTCTTACCTTGAATGCCCGCAAGAGAATTTTCAAGCATCACAAAAGTAAAAATGAAAGATACCAACAGAAGTTATGGTTTACCACAAAGCAAATCATTTTCATCATACCAAATATTTCACATGCTCCTAACTGTATTCGTCCCAATCAAGAAGATATGACTCTTAAAATATATATACAATTTATTATTTTATTTATTTTCTATTTTTTTAATTGTTTTTTTTGTTGTTGAAAAAGGAAATACCGAACCCAAGAAGGGCTGCCTACGTATCTTACCGAGATGAGAATCAGGTGTGCATAGTTCTTGCAGATATGATATATAAAATAATTTAAAGATTTAGACAAACTCAGAGTGACGTCTCTTAATTCTAGTGCTCGTTGACATTTTCAGTTGGGGAGTGTTTTTTTGCCTATTTGCACCAATACGTTTTGTGTCCTCTTAACCATCGGTGAGAACACCTATTGTTGTATTGTTTTTTCGATATTCCTCAGAGATTATATATTGGTGTGTTCTTCCAATTTCCTATAGGAATCACTTGTTGTGTTCTTTTGGTGATTGTCTCTTATGACTTGAATTCTTCCAACTATTCACGAGAATCCTACATTGTTATAACCATCCCCGACTATTGTCTGGGACAGTTTTCCTATAAAAATATGAGAAAAGTGTGAAAGCGGGGCTATTATAAAAATAAGTAACAAGATATATGAGTAAGACTTCATAGTCAAAGACTCCCCTGATTTATCTTTCCGGTTGTTTATTGGTGTCTTATGAAATTTAAGGGCATCGTTATTTCCCATGAACTCTTTGTCCCTGCAAGATCTCTATGAGAAAGGGTTATGATTTTTGTTAAATTAAAAAATTGAAAGAGATTAGGTTAAAGTTTGTGGTTGAATGTTGCCACCGATTTGGGATTGTTGTGATTCCCTCTCTTGAAATAATGTCGTCTCTCCTACGTACAAAGAAAAACTTCTTAGTTAGGGAGAGGGTGTTGACCTCAAAATTGAGATCTGATCATTTATCGCATGATGTCCTTTGATAACAGCCTCTACAAAGGGAAAAAGAATCAACTTTGTTGAACCCTCGATCTTTGAGAAGTAAGCAAGTTTGATTTCCGGCACAAATCAGTTTATCCCTGAAAAAGAAGAATAACTCAAAAGCCAAAGTATTAGTCCGTGTTTGTAATAATTAATGCAAAATATCACACAAAGAACTAAACATATAAATGTTGCTTTGTTTGAAGACAAACTAATCCATGGGTGAAGAAAGACCAAATGGAAAGAAATTGACCCATTTTAATTTTACGATTGATGTGTGAGAAAGGTTGACTTGTGTTGAATCACGAATTTCTTGCTCTTCAACTTTTTTACCCCTATTCTTCTTGGATGAGGAAGAAGTTCTCAATTTCTTTGAAAGAATGAGGAAAAACTAAAAAACTTCAAAGACAGGACCGATCCTTGAAAGGTTGCCTATGTATCTCACAAAGGAAAATTCAGGTCCGACATAGTTCAACCAGATCAAGACCTTTCCAACTTGAGATGACAAATCAAGTATTTTTTGAAACGAGAGAGTAAGATTTAGGACTTGAAAGTGGAATTTGAATTTTGTAGTGAAACTAAAGACTCTAGGAACATTTGGTCGCACTTTCAAACATTTGCTTTCGATAGTGGGCTAGAGTCTCTTCAAATAAAGCAACATATTCATTCAAACAGTTATAGCATATAACAGATAAATAGTTATTGTGTGTCCAAAACAGATATGTGACCTTTTTGTGCCAAGGGTAGGCCTAACGATTTGAAGGATGTATAACATTATTTGAAATACTCCATTGCCCAAAACTTATATTTATACAAATATTATGAATAAACTGAATGGGGATACATAATGGGGAGAAAGGGATACTAATGATCAATCCCACGCAGGGGTACAATCCTAACTAAGCCTTCGTGGAAAATCCTTCGTTCTTGACTTCTTGACATCAACCTCTTTTGGATAGAATAGCAACTTGCGAAGATCCTTCTTTGACTAGACTAAGCTATTAAAATAAACTTCCAACCCCGAGGGACAATGGTTTGTCAAATGACGTATACAACCTTCAAATATAAACACATAGGTATTATCGTCCATTTAGGCTGAGGGCTGTTTTGGACTTAATGTGGTCTTTATAATGGGCCCAATATGCTTGGGTATTGGGTCGTCTTAGGCCAATGCACTAAATTAGAATTTTGGTTTTGCTCTACGCTAGGTGGACTAGAGTGGGTTTTGAAAAGCGACTGGATACCCGAGTCGGACAAACTGCGGGCTGAATATAATAAACGGCGTTGGACAACCATGAACCAACTAACCGTTTATTAATTCAAGAAGTAATGGTTATTTTCTTAAGGAACAGCCGCAGGTGACTATGTAACTGTCCTTAATCCTAATGCAAACTATTTGCCATTTGGCAGAATTTAATGTCATGAAGTGCAATAATTATAATTTGTAAAATTTAAATAAATAAAAATAAATAAACATTATTACAAACATAGTCAAATAATCAAATCTAATGGTTAGAACCAATTAAATTCCCCAGCGGAGTCGCCATTTCTGTTATGTCGGAAATAGACGGTTTAAAATTAATTTCAACTTTTTAGAGAAAAAATCAATTTTAGAAAAGAGGAGTCACCACTTAAGTTTTTTTAAAGAAAATAAGAAAACTTAATTTAAAAGACCCTAACAGATTTAAGTATTAAAAATTCAGAGAAAAAGGTACGAGGTTCTTATTTTAACTTTGAGAAGGTGTTAAGCATTCAAAGTGGCCGCTAACGCGCGGTTATCCGACGATTTGAAAATTTATTTGACTAACTTTTGAAAATATTAATTTAAAAGGAAGCGAAGACTTTAAAATTATTTTTTTTCTTTTTTTTAAAAGAAAAATGATCAAATTTAAACTTTTGAAAATAATATACATGTGTATAAAAAGAAAACGTAAAAAAAGTTTATTAAATGACTAAGCAAAGATAGAAAATCATTTTAATAGTCAATTAACATGAATTGATTTATCTTTAAAGGAATCTAATTAAGTTAAAACAAATTAAAATTAATATCTAAGCAAGCATAAATAACATAAGTAAATAAATTATTACAACCTGAATCGATACAAATAAACAATAAATAACACATGAAAATATTGTCCGACACTTATTTTCTGTACGCCTGGACTAAGCTGTTGGGTCATCTGCATTTTGAGCCTTAAGCATAATTCCACAATATATCGCAGGTGTATATACACTGTATATCGGACTGTATATATACTATATATAGTGTATACAATATTATTTATATATATCAAACTATATACACACTGTATACCACCTGTTTGTTCCCTATATCTACTGTATATCACTATATATCAGACTGTTATACACTCTATACCATGTTTGTTCCTTGTATCTACTATATATCACTGTATATCAGACCATATATACACTGTATGCAGTGTTTGTTCCCTGTATCTGCTGTATATCATTGTATATCACTGTATATAAGATAGTATATATACTGTATACAGTGTTTATTCCTTGTATTTGCTGTATAGCACTATATATCACTGTATATAAGACTGTATATACACTATATACAATGTATACAACATTATTTTCCGCATGTATTCCATATATACAGCCCAATATCAATATTACCTTTCATTTCATGTATCAACTTTCAAACAATTTGAGCAAGATGATGGAAACTCAAAACTCAACAATATGCAAGGATGGAGTCCAAAGATGGACTCGAATTGATATCACATGCACCAAAATAAAATTACATAAGCATCTACTCATTTTAAACTAAACCAAGGAATATATCATGATATGTTAAATTATTAAATTGATGGTCATCCTATAAGTGACTAACAACATGCTAACTAGCTCAATTTTAAAAAAAGAATTAAATCAATTAGGCCATGAAAGTTTTAATTACATAACAACTTTAAGCATATTTTGATATCTAAATCATGTTAAAAGAAAAAATTAAAAACATGAAAGTCTATATTGTCAAAGAAAGCTACTTGAAAAAATAATGGACAAAACTAAGAGCTTACATGAAATAATCCTAATACATGATAACTAATTAATCCAAACACATGCTAACTATAAAAAATTTCTATCATTAATCTAATTATTCTTAATAAATGCTAGCTAAAAAAAATTAGACTACAAATCAACTAAACATAAAACATGAAATAATTAAATAAAATAAAGCTAAAAAAAGATTTTACCTCTTTCCGGACCGAGACTGAAGATGATGAGCGGAGGACAGCTTCACCACCACCCAAGAGCTTGATGAAACTCCAATCTACAAAAAAAAAGATTAAAAATTTAGACAAAAATTTAGACTCGAGCATTCGTGGGTTCGATGTTATAAGAACATTGTTCTTAGCTTAAATTTCGACTTCAATCTCCTATTTTCCTTGAAGAAACATATATATTGAAAGCTAAAAAATTTCACAACTTTTAGGCTGGGGACAAGAGTCCAAAATCCTAGTCAAGTTAAGAAAAAAATTTCTAACTTTGGGGTGGTTAAAGAACCTCCCTCTTCTTCCCCTTCTTAATAAGAATATGGGCCTTATATAAGCTCCAAAAACTTTAAATTTTCATACAATTTTCGATGTGGAGTTTGGGATTATATTTTTTTAGAAAAAAATAAAATTTTCAAAAATGCAAACTATAATTAAACTAACCTAACTAACATTGTATTTAGTAAAAAATAAATTCTTTTGAGGTGATTTTCGAATAACCACATAAATATTAATCAAATATATAGTTATATAAAAATATGTAAATTATACTAAAATTTATAAAAAGATAAAAATAGTTAAGAATAATATGAAAATATTTTTATTTTTTATAAAAGCTAATTATTTCAAAATGTTCGAATTCAAAGAAACTCGTTAGCTAATTTGCGTTGTGGATGGTCAAAATTGGGTGATAACATAGGATACTTGGAAAACCTTATGTTCTGATACAAAGTTTATCACGACCCAACCTAGGGCCTAGTCATAACACGGCGATCGAAACTCCAAAAGGCTCCAACCAAGCTTCTTGTACATATCATAAGCATACATAAGGTAAAAATATAAAAGCAAAAACATCATAAGAGAGTCTAAACAATGAATAGAAATCTAAAAATATTTTATGACAATATAGACTAAAACATACATCCAACTAGATGCCTCTAAACATGAGTTTGGGCGGGAAATAAGACATGTCCCTAGGTCACCCTCAATATTTACAACATAAACACAAGTCTTTTTAAAAGAGAAAACAGTAACCAATTTGAAACTAGACCCCGATCAATGAACATGTGCTATATGTGGATCCACTATCTAGGCCATAAAAGCAACCAACGGTGGCACGTAGTTTATGAGACATGAGGCTACTACTAAGGCTTTTGGTAGGGCCCCCACCTCAAGTCCACTCGGTGCTAAGTCAAATCCCATGGAATACATACATAACATAAAATCTTACTATCATATATCATAGTCATGATCATAGGCTTGAAATCATAGAATAACTCATTTTCATAACATACTTCTAATGTGAGAATTGTCCTTTCATCATTACAATCATATTTGCATAATTCATATCTTTAGGCCTTAGGTCTCACATAGGGTCCTAAGTCACCTCTTAGGCCATAGGTCACCACATAGGTCCCTAAGTCACCTTACTTCATAACTTGCATGAAATTCCATAATTTGAGACATACTTATAATTCATTATCATAATGGAAATACATAGTCATAATTCATACTTTGAAAATTCATGACCATAGCTTGAACTTGAAATTAGGGTATGACATGAATACATGATCAATTGACTTAAAAATCATGGAATTAACTTAAAAACATGCATGATCATGAACTTCATATCATCCCATACATAATTCATATAGATAATATCATTTGGAAGTATAATTGAAAGTACTCATATTTTACACAATGAACCCTAGAAATCAAAATAGGAGAATTCATGGAAAAACTCTTCAATTTAATACAATAACCATTTATTTATATCAAAATAGACTCAAGATCATACTTTAAATAAAAATTCATGCAATTGGAATAGAGATTACAAAACCCATAAAATATCATATTTAATTTGATAGAAAACCTTGAGAAATTGATTGGACTTCATGGATGAAAGGATCCATGAATCAATACTCATATACCTTGAGTGAGAACACAATTTAATTTGGAAGAACTTGAGATATTTGATGGAGAAATTAATTGAAATTGCTTGAAGTCTTCAATGGAAACCCTTGAGAACCTTTTTGTAGAGAGAGAAATATTTGATAGATGAATTATAGAAGAATGAATTGAATTAGAGGTTTAGGTTAATTTATAGAGTTGAATTAGGTCATAAAAACGTCTAGGTTTATTAACTAACAATTTGGAAAAAGTCTAAAATGCCCTAAAAAAACTAAATTTAGCAAGAAGACCTCCCTGGCCAGCGACGCAGTCCCATCACGACCAACTTGGCCAGAACTGCTTCACAGTTCACGATGCGGTCATGTCGCGGACCACACTATTTTGTGGTCTGTTCCAAAAATCTATCTTTCGATCTACGGGTCCTAAAAATCCACCGAGACCATTTCCCCACAGGTTTTGACCCCCTGATCAATATTCCGAACTTGAATTTTCCAAAAAGATTAAGGATAATGCATTACATAAACGACCTATTTTTAAGGCATTTTTAAGGTATTTTATGGGAATTGTTTTGAGAGATGTTACAAATCCCTTTGTTCCTACGGTGGCACGTAGTTCAAGAGACATGAGGTTGCTATTAGGGATTTTGGTAGGGCCCCCACCTCAAGTTCACTCGGTGCTAAGTCAAATCCCACAGAATATCTATATAACATAGAAATCATAATTACATATATCATAGTCACGATCATAAGTTTAAAAT
Organism: Solanum dulcamara; assembly: GCF_947179165.1. NCBI lineage: Eukaryota > Viridiplantae > Streptophyta > Magnoliopsida > Solanales > Solanaceae > Solanum > Solanum dulcamara. The sequence continues at coordinate 23,816,607 of NC_077242.1, forward strand.
CATAGAGTACCTCATTTTCATAACATACTTGTAATATGAGAATTGTCCTTTCATCATTACAGTCATATTTGTATAATTCATATCGTTAGGCCTTAGGTCACCACATAGGGTCCTAAGTCACTTTTTAGGCCTTAGGTCAGCACATAGGGTCCGAAGTCACCTTACTTCATAACTTGCATGAAATTCATACCTTGAATTAGAGTAGAACTCAATTGCATAATCAATGGACTTTGAAAATCATGTAATTGATTTGAAAACATGCATGATCATAAACTTTATATCACCCCATACATAATTCATATAGATAATATCCCTTTGAAGTATAATTGAAAATACTCATAATTTATCTCATGAACCCTAAAGATCAAAACAGGAGAATTCATGAAACAATCTTCAATTTAATGCAATAACCAACAATTTATATCAAAATAGACTCATAATCATACTTTGAATCATAATTCATGCAATAGGAATAGAGATCATAAAACCCATAAAATGTCATACTTTAATTTGATAGAAACTTGAGAAATTGATTGGGCTTCATGGATGAAAGAATACATTAATCAATATCCACATACCTTAAGTAAGAACACCAAATAATTTGGAAGAACTTGATAGTTTTGATGGAGTGCTTGAGTGAATTTACTTGAAGTCTTCAATGGAGTCCTTGAGAGTCTTTTGTAGAGAGAGAAATATTTGACTAGGTGAATTGTAGAAGAGTGAATATAATTAGAAGTTTAGGTTATTTTATAGAGTTGAATTAGGTCCTAAAAATGTGTAGGTTTATTAGCTAATAATTTGGGAAAAGTCTAAAGTGTCCTTGCTAAAAACTAAATTTGGCCAGAAAATCATAGCCTGATCCGCGACGCAGACTTGTGGCGCACCTTACTTCTTTGCGTAGTTCCTTGAGAAATCTATCTTTCGATCTACAGTTCCTAAAAATCTACCGAAACTATTTTCCCGCAGGTTTTGACCCTCTGATCGATATTCCATATTCGGATTTTCCAAAAGGATTAAGGATAATCCAAATATATAAACTTCATACTTAACATAAGACATAGTCCTTGAGAAAAAAAATATTTTCATAAATCATGCATGCATATGAATAACATATGGAACTAAAACATAGTAGTTTAATCGATTTGATCATGAACAATTTAGTATCTTTAGACTCTAGTTAAAGGAAAGAGATACGAATAACACTTCATCATTCTTGATTCCGCTCCCACGTATCACTCTCTACTTGTTGATTCCTCTATCACACTTTGAAAAATTCAACGTCTTTATTTCTTAACCTCTTCACTTGCCGGTGTAAAATCTCAATCGGGACATCCTCATAAGTCAAATTCTCTTCAATACTTACACTTACATTCTCCATTGGCACAATAGAATTTGTATCACCCACAAACTTCCTCAATATTGGCACATGAAATACTGGATGAACCAAAGCCAACTCAAGTGGCAAGTCTAACTCATATTCCATTTTTTTAATATACCTTAGGATCCTACACCTCTATCGGAAATATTATCCTAAGAGTACTACTCCTCGCCGCCATATTTTATCAAACCCTTAGACCTAATCAAGAAGCACCTAATGCACCACACACTCACCCGCATGCCATCCATATTCAAGCCTAGTTCTATAATCATTCTAATAAATTTACTTGGAGTCATTATCAATTAAGAATTTTCATGTCTATATTAGCCTCTCTACATCTACATTTGCATTAACCCCTACTAAGGACACACCAATATACTCTTACCTATATATTGTTCATAATAGGATCCATCTAGCTCTTTCTCCATGTGTATCACCTTCAATGGGGTAATCATGCTACAATTTATGAAAACACAAAATAGCTACTCTCTCTCTATCTATCATGACCCCAAACTAGATCCTTAAGACAAGAACTGAAGCTTCCCTTAAATACTGAATCATGACTCTTCCATTATAGAATAGACTAATTTGGGAATTGAAACTGGACTCAATGAGTTCTACAATCTATAGAAGCATAAGATGTATGCAACCAATCCATACCAATCATTAGCATTTTAAAAGGGAATTCACACTTATCAGATGAAGCACCATACCAAGTTTGGGGACCCATAGAGGGGTAGGTATTAGATCACCGACGACTATCCTTATCATTCTTAGAAATCCATGGACAATACCTTAACTTATGATCCTTCGGACCACAACCAAAATATACATCCGAACCAGCTAAACAATCTCCCGGATGGTACCTTCCATATCTTTGGCGTGCGAGAAAAGCTTGACCACTATAATTGTCACCTTGATATCTATAGTTAGGCACCCTATCCTTGTGATACTTAGTGTCATGACCCTCCACTTGATCATGAAGATGGGGTAAAGATCTAGAGTCTTGGAGAGGTTAATAGAAGACTCTAGAATGTCCAAGAGAATTCTTGAAGAAGGTAGAAGAACCTAGAGTCTTGGAGTGGTTAGTGGAAGACTCTAGATTCTTATAGAAGCTTGTAGAGAAGTCTTGAAAGACTTGGAATTCTCTAGAGTGTGTGGAGAGTTCTAGAGTAGGAACTTCTTTGTAAATATGGAAGGACTTGTATAGTAAATTTTATTTATACTTAGGCCCCTTAGGAGTAGTATAAATAGAGGGGGCATTCATTTGTAGAAGAAAAAACAATCAAGCATTCTTCCAAAGTAATACAAAAGCCTTCTTCATAAAAGCTCTCTTGTCTTTCTTACTATATATTGTTCCCTTAGTGATCTAGTCTTAAAGGCTTACTTGAGCTTGCAAGATCGTGAAAGATTCGTGAGTAAGTTGTCAAGTGCCGCACGGAAGTCTTAGTTGAAGTCTAAGTCCATGACAACGTGGTATCAGAGCAAGGTTCTACTAAGGGATATGGCAAGTGAGGGAGACATCAACGCCACCACCGCCACCAACGTAAAGCAAGATGTTGGAAGGCAGTACTCAAGGGAGATGTGGAAGTGGGAAGATGCGTGACATCCAGCGTGGACAGAGAGGCCAAGATTGAGGCTCCCAAGCCACCTATGTTCAAAGGTGCCCATGAGGCACAAGAGGTGGAGAACTTCCTTTAGCACTTGGAGAATTACTTCAAGTGTAACAAAGTGAAGAGTTACGAGACGAGAATCAACATAGCCGTGCTATACCTCTCGGAGATAGCCATGTTGTGGTGGAAGCGCAAGGAGTCTGAGATAGGAAAGGGTCTTTGCACAATCAACACCTGGGAGCAGTTCCGGAATGAGTTCAAGAAGGCCTTCTTCCCCAACAATGTCATCTATGAGGCCAAACGCAAGTTTCGGGAATTGAAGCAAACGGGTAGCATACGAGCCCATGTGAAGGAGTTCACTACTCTCACACTTCAGATTCCCAACCTCACGGATGAAGACATGCTCTTCCACTTCATGGATGGACTACAGAGTTGGGCCAAGATAGAGTTGGAGCGTCGCCAAGTCAGCACCATCGATAAAGCCATCACACAAGCCGAAGCTTTGACAGACTATAGGCATGACAAGCATGACCGAGGAAGAGGAGACGAGACGAGAGGTAGTCATGACCAAGGTGGGGGAGATTGTGAAGAGAAATAACCTCATCCCAAAAACTACGACTACTATAAGTCCGATGGTAAGAAGGCTGGACGACAAGGCGATGCCGACAGAAAGGCACAGAATGCAAAGGGGAATGGATTCTACATATGCGGAGGGCCACATGGCTATGCAAGCTGTCCTGAACTGAAGAACCTTGGTGCCATCCTACAGGAATAGAAGGGGAAAGATGCACAAGGGCAAGAGCAAGGTTCAAACACAACGCAATTGAGCCTGATTGGACTATGCAGAGCTATTGCAAAGCAATCAGGAAAGTCGAAGGAGTACGGCGTACAATATGTAGACATTATGATCAATGGATGACCCGCTCGTGCAATGGTTGACACAGGTGCAGAGGCCAACATAATGACCAAGTCAGCAGCTATGAAGTTGGGGCTAAGTTACAGTCCAAGTGACGCCTGCCTCAGGATGGTTAATGCACCCCTTACACCTGTGTGCGGAGTGGCTCAAAGAGTAGACATCACATTGGGCAAGTGGCGAGGTAAGACCAACTTTACCGTCGCTCCCTTAGATATCTTTGATATCGTCCTTAGGCAGGAGTTCTTCCAGCGATGCCATACGGTGATTGACCCCTACCTCCAACAACTCGTGGTTATGGAGCAAGAGGGATCATGTATGGTGCCCCTAGTCAAGCTGCCGAAGATGGAAGGACCAACCCAACTTTCGGCTATGCAGCTTGAGAAGGGCCTAGAGGAGGGAGTACCGACGTTCATAGACACCATTGCGAGTTTGAGTGAAGACAATGGTGCTAGAGAGGCATTGCCACCTTGCATGAAAAAGGGCGTGATGCCGAAGAAGTTGCCAAGACACTTGCCTCTAAAGTGCCAGAAAGAACGGAGGCCAGTGTTGACTGAACCAAGCAGGAATAGGGACAACATGCCACTGTCATTTTCCTCGTCCACTAGAAGGGACAATCTCTGGAAGAGGCCACATAAGAATGGCATAAAGACTTGTGGCAGTTTCAAGACTAAGTCTGGAGGCTTTTATAGTAGCAGTGCGCTGAGGTCGTCGCCATATCAGGTGGGGGAGAGTGTCATGACCCGCCACTTGATCATGAAGATGGGGGAAAGATCTAGAGTCTTGGAGAGGTTAATAGAAGACTCTAGAATGTCCAAGAGAATTCTTGAAGAAGGTAGAAGAACCTAGAGTCTTGGAGAGGTTAGTGGAAGACTCTAGATTCTTATAGAAGCTTGTAGAGAAGTCTTGAAAGACTTGGAATTCTCTAGAGTGTGTGGAGAGTTCTAGAGTAGGGACTTCTTTGTAAATATGGAAGAACTTGTATAGTAAATTTTATTTACACTTAGGCTCCTTAGGAGTAGTATAAATAGAGGGGGCATTCATTTGTAGAAGAAAAAACAATCAAGCATTCTTCCAAAGTAATACAAAAGCCTTCTTCATAAAAGCTCTCTTGTCTTTCTTACTATATATCGTTCCCTTAGCGATCTAGTCTTAAAGGCTTACTTGAGCTTGAAAGATCGTGAAAGATTTATGAGTAAGTTGTCAAGTGCCGCACGGAAGTCTTAGTTGAAGTCTAAGTCCGTGACATTAGGCACTTAAATGTTATCAAAAGATGATCCATTCTCAATTCGGGCCTTCTTAGTCATCCTAGGAGCCTCCTTAAGCTTTTCCTCTTTAATTTTCTTGGCATGAGTCATGAGTTAAAGATATTCATTTCCTTTATTAACATGGCCTTCTTACATTCTTTAACAACCAAATCTAAAACCCCTGATATAAAATTACTCATTTAGGCTCGATGTTCGGACAACAAAGTCAGAGCATAATTGGACAACTTTATGAAGTTGAGGCCATACTCCCTTGCTTCAAGTTGATAAATTCCATTACTTTCTCCTCCCTCAACTCTAAGGGAAAAACGATCAAGAAATGCACCCTTAAAACTTTCCTAATCTATAGGACCCTCATTCACTCTTTTGGCCTTCCATTGGTTGTACCACACTTGACTGACACCCTTGAGTTGGTAGGCCACCAATTCCACTTTTTCTTTGGAAGTCACTCCCATAATGCTCGCTATACTGTCGACTTCATCAATGAACTTTTGAGGATCCTCATCAACTTTTGAGCCATGAAATTCCAGAGGATTCATTCGTGCAAAGTGTCTTACTCTTGAGTTCGGAGTAGGAACATTAGGAGGAGACGCAATCCCTTGGTTGGTCACCACTTGGGCTAGTATAGTAATGGCGGTTCGGAACTCCGCATTAGTTACTTGGTCCAGTAGAGGACCATTGCCTTGAGGAGAGGGGGAGCTTGGGCTTCATTAGCATTGTTTCCCCATGGCGACGGTGGTCTTCTTGGAGCCATTTGTCTGAAAATTGCAAAGAACAATCGTCAGGAGGGAAGGTCTTAGAGTACCACTCTATCGTACGACATGGATCATAAAAGAAGTGAGAATTTCCTAAGACACCTCATAACCTCCAACTCATAATTGTGGTGAGCTTCACACTCATGAATAAAACTCTACTTGATGCGGCATGTTAGACACCCTAGGATACTTAAAAAATTTTGTTCTCTAATATCAAGTTTGTCATGACCCGACCTATGGCCTAGTCGTAACACGGCGATCAAAACCCCAAGGGGCTCCAACCAAGCCTCTTGTATATATCATAAGCATACATAAGGTAAAGTAAATGCGGAAATATCATAAGAGAGTCTAAACCATGAATAGAAATTTAAGAACATCACATGACAACATAAACTCAAAATATTTGTCCAACTAGATACCTCTACTCATGAATATGGGCGGGGGATAGGACATGTCTATATCTCACCCTCAATATGAAATATAGCAAAAGTCTTTGAAAAAAATAACTAACTCAATAATTAATCCCCAATAAATAAGGAATCACCACAAAAACTGCCAGATAGGAAAGCTTAACTAGCCACATAGATGAGTATGATCTTCAACCTCAACCCCTACATTATGAGATAATGTAGGCAAAAAGTATGCATTAGTATGTTGGAATGTACTAAGTATGAGGGCATGACATGCAACGTAAATCATGGAATGCAATGGTAAAGTATATCATATGATAAGATGAGGTAAGTAAAGACATGAGAAAATCCTATTGACCAAAGCATTTAAAAAGCATAATTTAAAATCATAGCATACATAAGAGATCATACATATGAGGGATATGAACAATAACAGACAATTAGACTATGTGAGCTATAACATGGAATCCCGTGTCCTCCCCATATAATAAAGAAAAAGGGAAATCTACTTGCCAAGGTAAACTCTACAAGCCTAATGGATCCACTACGCGGTTATGTGAACCGGGTACACACCCCTAGTTCTTAAACTCGGGCACTCACCTTTAGTCCTTGATATTTTGGGTACTCACCTCTTAGAGATTTGGGTATTCACCTCTAATCCCTTTGTTCCTATGGTGGCACGTAGTTCAAGAGACATGAGGTTGCTGCTACGGCTTTTGGTAGGCCCCTACCTCAAGTCCACTCAGAGCTAAGTCAAATCCCATGGAATATATATATATATATATATATATATATATATATATATATATATATATATAGCATAGAAATCATAATTACATATATCATAGTCATGATCATAAGTTTAAAATCATACAGTAGCTTATTTTCATAACATACTTGTAATGTGAGAATTGTCCTTTCATCATTACAATCATATTTGCATAATTGATATCGTTAGGCCTTAGGTCACCACATAAGGCCTTAAGTCACCTTTTAGGCTAGGCTTTAGGTCAGCACATAGGGTCCTAAGTCACCTTTCTTCATAACTTGCATGGAACTCATACCTTAAACTTAGAGTATAACTCAATTGCACAATTAATTACCTTTGAAAATTATTTAATTGACTTGAAAACATGCATGATCATAAATTTTATATCAGAAATTACATAATTCATATAGATAATATCCCTTGGAAGTATAGTTCAAAATGATCATAATTTACATGAACCCTAGAGATTAAAATAGGAGAATTCATAGAAAAAAATTTCAATTTAATGCAATAACCAATAATTTATATCAAAATAGACTCATGATCATACTTTCATTCATAATTCATACAATAGGAATAGAGATCATAAAATCCATAAAATACCACACTTTAATTTGATAGAAAATTTTAGAAATTTATTGGGCTTCATGGATGAAAGAATCCATGAATCAAACCCACATACCTTAAGTGATAACACCAAATAATTTGGAAGAACTTGAGAGTTTTGATGTAGACCTTGAGTGAATTTACTTGAAGTCTTCAATGGAGTTCTTGAGAGTCTTTTGTACAAATTGAAATATTTGACTAGGTGAATTGTAGAAGAATGAATAGAATTAGAGGTTTAGGTTAATTTATAGAGTTGAATTAGGTCCTAAAAATGTTTAGGTTCATTAGCTAACAATTTGGGCAAAGTCTAAAGTTCCCTTGCTAAAACCTAAATTCAGACAGAAAATCATCATCAGGTCTGCAACACGGAGGCTAGCAAGTCTGCAATGCTAACTTGTCGTGCACCTTACTGGTTTGCGTAGTTCCTTAAGAAATCTATCTTTTGATCTACGGGTCCTAAAAATCCACCGAAACTATTTTCCTATTGGTTTTGACCCCCTGATCGATATTCCAAACTCAAATTTTCCAAAAATATTAAGGATAATGCATTAAATGAGCGGCCTATTCTCAAAGCATTCTTAAGGCACTTAAGAGTATTTTGAAGGATATTACACATTTCAACCAATTTATCCGAGTTTTTATTAGATCATTGATATTCCTAGTATGTAATGCTAATCAAAATATTTGTCTAAGTTTGTTCTTATGCTCTACATCTTTATTTAGTCAAGATTAGGTTTGAGTTTCAATCCTGTGAAATTGAGTTCCTGAGTTATCTAGGTAATTCCTTTTTGAGTTCTTTATATATGAGTATATTGTGATGTTTCCCATTATTAGATTTCTTGAATTATCGTTCATGTCTAAATTGACATGAATCTTAGTTGAGTATTTGCATTATTTATATTTTCTGCATTAATTTGAGATAAAAGAATGATAAATTTCATCTTTTAATAAAAAAAAGTTTGAGTATGAGTTTGAGTTTTTAGAAATACTTTGTTCACTATTTTGAGCATGATAATTATCAAATCTAAATTAGTTTAAGTTAAAATGAATTTAAATACATATTTTAAGGCTGAGTTGAGAAGTTAAAGTATATTTTATGAATTTATTGATATTAAGAAAGTATAATTCTTTTAAAGAGAAGAGTTGAGTTGAGAAGAATTAAGCTAATTGAGCACCGATTTTGTAGTATAGAAAACTTGAACCCCATAAACTACGCAGCTAGCGTAGGATAAGATCGTATCGTTCATTTGGGAGACTCCTCATTAAGTCAATGGAGATTTTTATTGGATTCATAAGATGAGTTTGTGTCCCTTACCTTGGCAAGATATTGAGCGGTTGTGGCAATGACATCAGTTCGTTGTATCAGCACGAGGCTAATAGTGATGGTTTTCGATTTGAGAAACTCCCCAAAGAGAAAAATATTATTTTTATACTTTGTCTCATTATTCATTTATATATTTTAAAGCATTGTCTTAATTATACATATTGCATTCTTTATTGAGTTGAGCCATTTATTAGTTCAGTTAATTGAATATCCATTCTTGAGTAATTTTCTTTTTAGCTATTTTACATACTGTACGTTTCATGTATAGACACCCTTTGGTGCTGCATCATTTTATGATGCAGAGATAGGTGATAGAGATCCTCAATAGATGCATTGTTGAAGATCGAATTTCCATCCAGTTTTGGGGAGACCTCTTTGCATTCAAAAGAGCCATTAAGTCAGTACTTCAGTCTTTACTTACTAGTAATTTGAGGTAGCCTTGGGTCTGTCTTGATACCTATTTTCAGACTTAGCTAGAGGCTTTATAAACTAGATATAGACACAGTTTTGAGATCATCTTTCAGAGTTATATTTTAGATAGTATTTTGATATACATTCAGATATTTATTTTGGGATGTATGAGTTTACTTTCAAAGTATTTTAAATGCTCATAATTATAATACTTTTTCTGTTGAGTAGAGTCTTCTATTGAGTAATTATCTAGGCCTATGGTTCACTTGAAAACCAGCAATGGTTTCTGAGTGCGAGCCACACCTAAGGTGTAGACTCAGGGCATGACAAACTTGGTATCAAAGAAAAGAGTTCAAGTGACCTAGGATGTCTATGTATCTGAGTCTAGTAGAGTCCTTCTTATCGGTGTGAAGTATGCCATATTTTTAATTGAGAGGCTTTGGGACTTTAGGAATTTTTTCACATGTTTCATACTCTAGTGTGTGTGATAGAGTTTAACTCTATAAAATCTCCTTCTAATTCATGTGTTTCACATTTTTAGATCATGCCTTTCAAATGCACTTTGAGTGAGAGGAATGTTGTCGATGACAAGATTCCACCACCATTTGGAATACAGACCAAAAACCAAGCCCAAAAAACGAAGCCTGAGGTTGAATATGGAACTCAAGAGGTTCCATAGAATACTCAGACTGCTCAGTTTACTATGCATTTTGAGAAGGAGTTTAGAGAAGAAATTTTTATATTGACTCAGTTGATGGCTACTTAGTGTGGTCATCGGAGCACCCCATTTACTTGTTCTAATTCTCAAGAACCGCCTACAACTAGAATTATAGACTTTTTGAAGATTAATTGACTGGTCTTCATTGTGTTCTAAGTTGAGAAAGATCCTCAAGATTTTAATGATATGCGGAAGATTCTCAAATATATGCATGCGGTTGAGATATGAAGAGTTGAGATTGTTTTCTACCAGCTAAAGGATGCTACAAATGTCTAGTATAACCAGTAGGAGGAGAATCTTAGAAATGATATTGTGCTTGTCATTTAGGAGGAGTTTGAGAATGCGTGCCTAAACCATTTCTTTCCACAAGAGCTGAGGTAAGCAAGAGGTGTTGGTTGTGAGTGAGTACAACCTCAAGTTCATCCAACTATCTAGGTATGCTCCCAAAATAGTTCTAGATTTGAGAACCAATATGAGGGTATTTGTCTCTGGCCTAAGAAGGAATGCGAAGAAGGAGTGTGAGGCAACTTTATTGATTTCGGATATGGACACTTCCAGACTTATGGTGTATGCCTAACAGGTTGTGGAAAAGAAGAGGAAGGATATTAAAAGCACCAGATTTAGAAAGTTAAGTTCACAGGTAATAAGTCTAACCACCAAAAGAGTGGTAATGGCAACCGTTCAATCTTTTAGTGGAGGTTTTCTAGTCATGCACCATCTTCAGCTAGTTCAAAAGTATCTAACTATAAGAGTGGTCAAAGATCTCAAGGTAATCAGAATTTCAGAGACCCAGGTTCATAGTCTTAAGGTAGTGTGTCTTAAGGTTCTTCATGCAAGTCACCTTGTGGTAAGTATGGAGGACATCATTTGGGAGAGTTTTATGATGACATAAATAGTTGCTATAAGTGTTTCTAGATAGGTTAATTTATGAGAGATTGTCCATTAGACAAGAAAGGTAATAGGGGCAACATAGCCCAATCATCTTCAGCAGAACCACTAGTAGAGGTAATCAGAGAGATCCTAATTTAGGAGCAAGCGGAGGTTCAAACCGTCTGTATGCTATGGCTAGTCTCCAATACTAAGAAAACTTGCCAGATGTTGTCACTGGTTTGGTTCGAGTCTTTTCTCATGATGTTTATGAATTACTTGATTCAGGTGCTACTATCTTTTGTGACTCCTTATGTAACTATTATATTTCGGATCCTTCCTGAGCAACTCTTAGAGATTTTTAGTGCTTCTACTCTTTTTGGTGAGTCCATTCTAGAGAAAAGTGTCAATCGAGATTGTACAGTACTATTTATCATAGAGACACTTCAACATACTTAGTTGAGTTAGATATGGTAGGCTTCGATGTCATTCTTGGCATGGATTGGCTTCATTCCTTTTATGCCTTAGTTGATTATTGAACTTGAGTTGTCATATTTAAATTTCCTAATGAGTTAATTATAGAGTGGAAGGGCAGTCTAGAAATACATAAGGGTCAATTCATTTCTTATCTTAAGGACAGAAAATTAGTCTCTAAAGGGTGTATCTACCATATTGTTCGATTTAGAGATAATAGTATGGAGACACCATCCATTTAGTCAGTTCAAGTTGTGAGTGAGTTTCCTGAAGTGTTTCCTGAGGATTTACCTGGAGTCCCTTCTGATTGGGAGATAGACTTCGGAATTGTTGTTTTTCCTAATACTTAGCCTATCTCTATTCTTCCATATCAAATAGCTCCAGTTGAGTTAAAAGAGTTGAAGCAATGGAGAGACCTTCTAGATAAGGGATTCATTAGGCTGAGTGTCTCACCATTGGCCTCTCTTTTCCTATTCGTACGAAAGAATAATGGTTCCTTGAGAATATGTATTGACCACCGTCCGTTGAATGAGGTCACTATAAAAAATAATTATCCTCTTCTGAGAATTGATAACCTGTCCTACAAACTTTAGTGTTCCACTTGTTTTGTCTAAGATAGACCTCAGATCAGGCTATCATCAGTTGAAGGTAAGATAAAGTGACATTTCAAAGATAATCTTTAGAACCATATATGGTCACTATGAGTTCCTAGTTATTTCCTTCGCTTTGACTAACCTTCTGCAACATTCATAGATATCATGAATATAGTATTCAAGAAGTACCTAGACATGTTTGTTATTATGTTTATCAAGTATACTTTGATCTACTCTAGAAACGAGGAGGACTACGCCAACCATCTCATAATTGTTTTCCCAACTCTTAAGAATAGAGAGTTGTATGCTAAATTTTCTAAGTATGAGTTATGGCTTGCATCTGTGGAATTCCTAGGCCATATAGTTTTTGGTGACTATATTCGAGTAGATTCACAGAGAATTAAAGCTATAAAGAAAGCCCTAACCTACATCGCCAATGGACATAAGAAGTTTCTTGGATTTAGCTGGTTAATATAGGAAGTTTGTGGAGAGATTTTCATCTATATCATCCATTAAATAAGTTGACTCAGAAGAATACTATGTTCCAATGGTCAGTTAAATGTGAGAAAAGTTTTGAAGAGTTGAAAACGAGATTGACTATTGCTCCAGTTTTGTCCATGCCTAAGGGAACATATGGTTTTATCAGTTATTTTGATGCATCCAGAGTTGGAATCGATTGTGTTTTGATGAAAAGAGGTAATGTAATAACATGTGCTTCCAAACTACTTAATATTCACGAAAGGAATTATCTAATTCATAAACCGTGAGTTGGCAGTAGTAGTATCTGCTCTCAAGATTTGGTGTCATTATATTTATGCGTGCATATTGATGTGTTCACTAATCACAATAGCCTACAATATGGGTTTATTCAGAAAGTGTTGAAGCTGAGGTAGAGGATATGACTTGAGCTGCTCAAGGATTATGACATGAGCATTCTCTACCATCCAGGTAAAGGTAATGTTGTTGTTGATACTCTTAGCAGGTTATCCATGGAGAGTACTTCTCATGTTGAACAATAAAACAAAGAGTTATCTAAGGAAATGCATAAACTTGCACGTTTCATAGTTCTTCTCGTGGACTCTGATGAGGGAGGTGGTATTGTTCAGGATAGGGTAGAATCCTCAATAGTTGTGCAAGTGAAGGAAAAACAATGCCAAACCCTATTCTACTTCAATTAAAAGAAGATGTTCATGGGAAGAATGTGATATATTTTTCCAAAAGGGGATATGGAGTGTTGAGGTATCAAGGTACATTGTGTGTTCTGTGTATTGATGGACTTGGAGGTACAATAATGGTAGAAGCTCATAGCTACAGATATTCTATTCATTAAGCTTCCACAAAAATGTACCATGACTTGAGAGAAGTATATTGGTGTAATTGTATGAAAAGAGATATAATAGACTTTGTTTCCAAGTCGCCAAATTGCCAACAAGTCAAAGTTGAGTTTCAAAGGCCTTGTGGTATAGCTCAGAATATAGAGTTACCAGAGTAAAAGTGAGATATTATTAATATGGACTTCATTATAGGCTTACCTCGATCTCGCAGGCACCATGATTCATTTGGGTGATTATTTATAGGATGACCAAATCAACCTAGTCCTTGCCTATTAAGACTACAAATTCAATTGAGGATAATGAAATACTGTATAATCGAGAGATAGTCCAACTTCATGTAGTTCCCTTGTCTATCATCTCAGACATAGGAGCTCAATTCACTGCATAATTTTTGAAGTCATTTCAGAGAGGTTGGGTTAAAAGGTGTATCTTAGTTCCCTGCTTTCATCCTTAGAGAAATAGTCAGGCGGAGCATACTATTCAGACTCTTAAGGATATGTTGAGATTTTGTATTATTGAATTCAAAGGAAATTGGTATGATCACTTTCCTCTTATTAAGTTTCTGTAAAACAACAATTTTCATTCGAGTATTGAAATGGCTTCTTATTAGGCTCTTTCTGGAAGTAGATATTGATCACCAATTGGTTGGTTCAAAGTTGGTGAAACTGAGTTGATAGGGCTAGACTTGGTTCATCAGGCCATGGATAAAGTGAAGATCAATCAAGGGAGGTTGAAAACTATGCAAAGTCGTCAGAAGTCGTACAACGATGTAAGAAAAAGAGACTTAGAGTTTGAGGTAAATGATTGAGTGTATTTGGAGGTTTCGCCCATTATGAGATTTAGGAAGAAGGGAAATCTTAGTACCCATTACATTGGTCCTTGGAAGATGATTAAGAGAGTTAGCAATGTCACATATGAGTTAGACCTTCCATCATAGTTAGTTGTCGTCCATCCATCATTTCACATTTTGATGCTTAAGAAGAAGTGTTTAGGAGATCCTTCACTCATTGTTTTGACATAAAATATTAGTATGGAAGATAGCTTGTCTTATGAGGAAATTCCTATTCAAATTCTTGATCATCAAATTGCAAGTTGAGGACCAAAGAGGTCACGTCAGTCAAATTTTATGGTGAAAGAAATTTGTTGAGTAGGCTACATGGGAATTCGAAGAGTATATCAAAGACAAGTACCCGCATCTATTTGTTCCTCCTAGTATAAATGTTGAAGGTAATATTCCAATTCCTATCCTAGAGTTAGTTATTCTTGAGTTGAGTTTTGAGTAGTTATTCTTGAGTTGAGTATTGAATTCTTGCATTGCATTTGTGCCTTGAGTAAATTATTAGTTTGGACATCATTAAAAGATGAATGATACCAAGGGGGAGATATTGTGATATCCTGTACCATTTTTAACCTAGATTTAATTTTGAAGAGCCTGAATATAGTGAGAATTTAATGTTGTAAGTGAGCTATGAGAGGCCCTACAACTTGTAGGAAGTCCTACAAGTCATAATGGGCAAATATAACCCGTCCACACTTAGCCAAATTCTTAGTAGCCAAGAACCCTCTTACAATCCATGTCTACAACCCATACAAGACCTTATGACCCGTAGGGTCAATCGTAATGTGATGGGACTACGACCAGGTTGACGACCCGTATAAATTTGCACAACCAATAGAGAAGGCTCCATAGACCCCAAATCCATTCTACCAGTTGAGCTATACGAGCCATCTCCACGATTCACCCTAGGGTCTATGACCTATAGGAAGTTAGTCATAGACCCCATAAAATATGTAGTTAGCGTAGGATAGGATCGTGTTATTCGTTGGGAGATTCCCCATTAGCCTCATTGAAGGTTTTTTATTGGATCCATGATATGAGTTTACGTCCCCTACCCTAGCAGGGTATTGAATGGTTGTGACAACGATAGTAGTTCTTGGTATCATCATGAGGTTCATAGTGATGGTTGTCAGTTAGAAAAACTCCTTAAAGAGAAAAATTCTTATTTTATATTGAGGTTCATTATTGATTTATATCTTTTAAAGAATTGTATTAATTATACATATTGCACGCTTTACTGGGTTGAGCTATTTCAGAGTTAACTTAATTGAATATCCATTATTTTGAGTTGAGTTGAGTATTCTTGAGTAAGATTCTTTCCAACTATTTTCCATAATGTACATTCCATATACTGACGCCCTTTAGCGGTGTATCATTTTATGATGCAAACCAGGTGATAGAGATCCTCAACAGGCGCATCATTGAAAATCAGATTTCCATCCAGCTTTAGTGAGACGTCTTTTCATTCAGAGTTTCTCATGAGTCTTTACTTCATTCTTTACTTACTAGTGTTTTTAGGTAGCAATGCGCCTATCCTAGTACCTATTTTTAGAGTCAATTTAGAGTCTTCATAGAATAGACAGATAGAGTTTCGAGTTCATCCTTAAGAGTTATGTATTTAAATAGTATTTTGATAGACATTCTGATGATAAACATTCAGATATTTATTTTGAGATGCATGATTTTACTTTCAAAGTATTTCAAATGCTTACCATTATAATACTATTCCCGTTGAGTTGAGTCTTCCGCTGAGTACTAGCTAGGCAAAGGTTCGCTTGGAAACCAACAATGGTTAATAAGCGCCGGCCACAACTAGGGTGTAGACTCGGGGCATGAAACTAGTACTAATCCAAAATAGATGGAAATCAGCAACTCAAAAAGCCGGGAGCTCATAAAATCTCTTAATCCAAGATGCCCGACACAAAAATCCAAATCACCAGCGATAACCTGTACTATGATCTACAGGGTGCAGAAGTGTAATATGAGGACCAAACGAATAGTAATATGCATAAGCCAACTGAGATCCATAAATAAAGCAAGTATAAGTAACATGAAAATAAACTAAGTACATCACAAGTAACTACCCGAGAGATATAACATGCTAGAACAATTAATGAGAATGAAAAATAGAATCACATGGAGTAAAGGAAACGACAAAGAATTTTCCTATAAGTGCAAGTCCTACATACTCTAAAAAAGAAGTACAATAGGAGTCAACTAAACAAGGGAAAAATGCCGAATGTCACCACTAACCGCATAACAACCTAAATACTAATCCAACACAACCTAAAAGGGAGTACCAACAACAAGTCCAGAATAAGCCACACGATTAACCAACTAAAAAGGAAATACAAGGTAAAAAAAATTATAATCAAATAATAACCAACTGGATACCCATAACCCCGAATGGTACACACAACAATTATAACCCTTGGCCACCATAAAACCAGGGGTATCAAATTTAACGGTGATAGGCGATGCGTATGAATGCAAGTTTGCGGTAAAAACTTATAGTATCATCTCTAACCATCCAAAACCTCTAAACATAAATCCCCTAAAAAAGGTCACCTATCCAACCAGTAAACTCTAAGGGGCGCCTACCTAGCTAGAAAGAGTAAACCCGAGGACCGCCCAAATAGACAGTAAGCTCCCAGGGGTACCCACTCAGCTAGCAAGAGTATCCCAGGGGCATCAACAATCCATATGAAAAAAAGAGCGTCGACGCACTGATTAGTCAAGTAAAACATGAGTGCATCCCTGACGCCTTAAAATATCAAAAATTAGTAAGTGATCCAAGTGGTACGACTCCCGTTAAAACCAATTTAGAATAAAAGATAAGTAAAAAAGATAAAGATTTCAATGTGAACAATAAATATATCAATGCATGAGTCGGGATCATAGCATGAAATCTATGAGAATGAACAAGCAATGCAATACATGCCATCACCATCATCCAAACAAGGCACTCAAAGTTAAATAAATATATGGCCAACCAAACCACGCTATCAAAGTAGAGATTACTAACCTGGGATCCAACAGATGCTTGCACATAACCTTAGAACCAACAATATAATCCTAAGCTCAAATAAGATACAAAAGGCCTATCACTAAACAACAAGTGATGGGATCAAGTAATGGCTCAGAATCAAATAGGGGAGAATTATATCTAGGAACGACGCCTTACCCCAAATATACCACTCCATCTTACAACTGAGCACCGCTAAACCAAACCTATGGCTACGATTAGCCATTATAGTCTCAAGTATTAGCATACGATACGTCATCCAAAACAGTCCCTACCAAAAGTTACTCTTAGCTATGGGAGAAGCGAATCACATATTAAGGCATTTAGGGCTCAACCCCAGCATAAGGCCACCAATATTAATCCTAATAAGGAAAAACATGCTAAGTAATACAATAATCTAGGCCGCACGCCTAAACTATGGATTTCCTGATACTATTTTAGTCTAAGGTTCAACAAGAGTCAAGAAAATAGAATAAAAAGAAGCAAAACTAACACTCAGCCATTTCAAACCTATATCATATGTAATTTATACTAAAATATTATATACTAAATCTTAATCAAATAGGAGATGATTTCCTATTTTGAAGTCGATAACGACATGCTCTTAATCCACAAAAATAAAACTTTCCACATCCAAAACACCTCCAATTGCCTCCACACAACAAAAATATAAATCACGACATCATTGCACATGTTTGAACACCAAATATGCAATAATTGGAGACAAACCCAAAATTAGGTCTAAAATGGGAATGTGGAATCCATGCTGGGAATCTAATAATTGACTCCGTAAAAAGGTTCATATTACCTCCTCAAACTTGTGACCCAAAATGGAACATGATTAAGGGCTCGAGATAGCCCAAAATCATTTCATGTAATAAAAGCTCTATTAAAGATAAATAAAGAAAGTTCGGCCTCCATTTCTAGACAGAAATTCCCTTAAATGAGCAGTCCTCAATGATTCCATGAACAATATGAACACGTTGGACTTTGAATCACCTAAAATAAAACTTTCTAGCTCAAGATGTTGCAATTTGAAAATGAGGACTGAAGCTAATTTTCGAATTAACATACCAGAAAATCAAGTCGCTAAAAGTCTATACAAACAACACTGATTTTGCTATTTTCAAAAGTCTCTAAACGGACCCTTGAGATTCATTTAGGACCCCAAAAAATAAACCAAATATGCTACCCCATTAAATTTGGCATTCAGGACTCAATGGGATTTTTGAATTTCTGAAAAAAAGATTGTTACAACAAAAATACCCATCGAGACCCCTTTAGGCCTAAAACTCTACTTTTTATCGAAACACCAAAACTCAAAAAGAAGACCTCAAGACCCAAACCAAATGTCGTACCAAACCAAATTCAATATTCATGAGCTAATATCACTGACGAAATTCTCATATGACAACTAGCGAGTCAGAAGATCATTCTGAGGCTATCTTTAGAGTTTTGACTAAAGTCAACCATTCAAATTCTAAGATCTCCAAAATATAGAAACAAGCATAAAACCCAAACAAACGACCAGACAATCGAACTGTCAGTCCAGTAAGTCATAAATGTCTTAGGGTCGATACAAAAAAGCTCTAAATGCTGAAAAGATTGGAAAATAGAGGAAATAAACTATAGGGTCATTATATTAAATTCAAGCAATTTTGAGCTACGCTTCTCAAGCCATCATTGAGGTGCCTGTTTAAGGCTATTAAGGGATTTTACAGCTTACACACATGGTTTTGATATTTTGGATCAATAAAACTAGATGGTTGAGACATTTATACCTCTTTTACAGAAATGTATTTTTGACATCAATTTGTCGTACGGACCAACCCTTTGGCAGAGCTAGAGATAGAACCACTCGGATAGTTGTAGGCTTCACTACCGCACTAATTGTATCATGGTAGACCACTCCAACTTCTTGGATAAATGAATTTTCAACTAATGAGCCTTGTATCGCTCAACAGAACTATTAGGATATAGTTTAAACTTAAAAATCCATTTACATCCCCTACCATTTTTGACTGTAAAAGACAAGACAAGGAACCAAGTACTATTTTGCAGGAGGGCATTGTACACTTCTTGCATAGAGTTTCTTTATTTTGGGTCTTTGTTTGCTTGGGTAAAAAATGTACGTTTAGATGGCATGGTTGATGGATGCAAAGGGTATTTTATAGCAATGTGGGCTTGTGGAATTTAATGATTTTCCTTAGACCTAGGTACCATTATAAAGGTTGTGGTTTGAGAAACCGGTGGTAATTAAGAATTATGAGGAACAATAGGTGTATCAATAAATGTTGTAAGATATAGTAAGGTTAATATGAGCAATGAAAGAGGGAGACTAATAAGATAGGACCAAATGACACACTGGTGAGTTGGAAGTTGGTCATGGAAATGAAGGAACTAACGAGATTGATGATGGAGTTGGCGCGACAGTAGTTTCTATGGAATGATCACTGGCAGTAGTGGGTTAGGAAGAAGAATTACTGAGAAAAAAATCATGAAAGTAGAGTTAAAGGCCGATACTCTATTTTGAGTCTCAGATGAACAAGCAATAAGAAATTGTAATTCATCAAAAATCACATGCCAAGTTATATATTATAATGATCCTCCGGGTCATTTTTTTTGTAAATGGATGCTTTTCATCATTTAGAGAGCTCTTATAGCGAACCTAAGTCATTTATGATTTGATGGCACTGGCTGCTCAATTTCTCGGTCATTCACTTGGAACTTATACCAGTTTCCCTGTCTCGAACATTTTGAAACTTGAATAGTTGACTTTGGTTAAAATGTTAGGTAAATAGTGTCACAATAGAATTTTAATGGTTCCATGAATTGCAAAATGGTCAATAAGGTTAGTGGATGGTCGGCTTGAGCCACAAGATTTTTGGTGCGAGTTTGAACCATTAGGCATTTTAGCCTTTAAGATTTGGCATAAGTTTGATGTTGGTCAATATTCTTGCAAAACATGTCAAAATGAAAATTTGGTTAGCGCGATTAGCTGTCGAATGCCAAGTTTGGTCTACAATAAACTTTGATTTTCTTTCTAAGACTTTTGGTGTAATCCCAAGGCCCCTTGTAGAATTGGCTAAAAAATGTACTTGGTGTGGGACCTACTTTTTGTCGAGATGAACATGAATGAAAATTTAAACTCTGTAGTTGAGTCCAAAATGACAAATTTATTAAGGGAGCATATCTCATTTTCGCGCACAGGGTTCTGAATGAATCCCGAACACCTTGTCGGAGACTTGAGTAAAGACAAATCTGAGTTCTTGCTGGTCCCACAACTTTTGCATCCTTGGCTTCGCTTTAGCGACTCTCACATAAGAGGCTAGGGCATTTCTTAATTGAGGTAGGCCAACTAAGCGCTTGTCAGTAAAGAAGTTTGTCTTTTGCTAAAGCGATTCTCGCTTTAGTGTAATACCCCCTAAAAACATTGTATATAGAGTTCCAATACTAGATGAAAATGATACTTCTTTGGTAATTTGGGCATAAATTTTCATAGGATGGTCTAAATTAAGTGATAAAAATTTCTAAATAACTCCAACATCATTACCTACAACTTTTATCAAGACTACAACTTAAGAATCAGAGGCTAAGTAGGTCAAATAAATTAATCTTTGCAATACCTAGTGTTGTGACGAAATGGAGTATTTGTAGAAGAAAAATCATATATCAATATAGGATGACCTCAATCAGTTGATTCTTCAAAAACATTAAATGATACTTCTAGAGATACAATTCATATGGTACACCAAATACTAATTAGGAAGTTATTTTGTTCAAACGTAGCTCTGAAAGAAGGTATTCCGTAAAAAAAATGTTCATCTCACCAACCATGAAAGATCTAGATCCATTTGACATCACCCATGATATCAATAGTCCTCCATTTGACATAACTCATTACATCACAATTCTTCATTAAATGTTTAGATTTTTCTTTATAATTATTTTATTCTTGTTAGGTCCCTCCTTCACACCTATAAATAAACACCTTATTTAATCATTTAGTTCATCAAGCTTTCTCAAGTAACTCTTCTCTCTATACACTTCTTTACTCATTCTCAAAATATATTTTTAGTTCTTAGTAGTGTAGAAATACTATTTCGTGGATTCATATATTCTGGATAGTACACAAAATGCTCCGGCGAGGAGAAAAGATAAGGATTCAAGAGTGTTCATTAAGTCCTTCAATTCTGAGTAAGGCTTCGGATTCCAAGTATGTAAGGCTACAATGAGAGTTTCCTTCCACTCTCAAGCCTAAAGTATTTTGATTATATAATAAATTATTCTTATTTACCTAATTACTTTCAAACTTTACTCTAAGGTATGCGGGTGTTTATCCATGGGTTTTTTCCAATCATGTAATTCAAAACTCTTTCAACTAAATCTCTTGATTTCAAGTAAGATTTTCTTATGGGTAATTCTTATTTCTACTTAATAGCATGAATCATGGTTAAACTAATAATTCTTGATCTATTTTGATGCAAAATAATTTAATACGTATGAATTGATGATTTGAAATTAATTTCTCTATTTATCTCTTTAAAGGTTCTCTATTTATGTCTTGCATGAGAGACAAGAGGTTGAGAATGCACCCAATGTCGTTAACGGTATATTAAAGGTCTTTTATTTGGATGTGTATGCGTTATTAGATCCAGGTGTAAATTTATCATTTTTTACTCCATTCCTTTCTAATAGTTTTGATGTGTCACCCGAAATGTTATTAGAGACTTATTCGGTGTTTGTCCCCATTGGTGAGTCAGTTGTTGCTAGAAAGGTATATAGGGGTTGTCCCCATGTCTATCTTGCATAAAGTTATTCATTTTATCTCATTGATCTTGACATGGTAGATTTTGATGTCATTCTTTTGATAGATTTGTTACATGCATCTTATGCTTCCATAGATTATAGGACTCATCGAGTCAAGTTCTAATTTCCAAATGAGTCCGTTATAGAATGGGAGGATCGTGATTCAGTAGTGAAGGGAAAATTCATTTCTTGCCTTAAGGCCCAAAAATTAATTACTAAGGGTTGTATTTACAACATTGTGAGGGTTAGGGATGTCTACTCCGAAAGTCCTTTCCTTGAGTCATTTCCTGTAGTCAATGAGTTCCCCAATGTCTTTCCTGATGACCTTCCCGATGTCCCTCCCAAAAGGGAAGTTGATTTTGGTATCGATCTCCTCTCCTATACCCAACCTATCTCTATTACTTCTTGCCGGATGGACCTGATGGAATTGAAAGAGTTGAAAGAATAATTAAAGGACTTTCCTCAAGGGGGAGATAGGATGCTATACTACCAAGGTCGGCTATGTGTTCTGGATGTGGGTGGTCTTAGGAGTTTAATATTGATGAAGGCTCATAATTCTACATACTCCATTCATACAGGGTCGAAGAAAATGTACTGAGACTTAAAAGAGTTTTATTAGTGAGGTGGCATGAAGAAGGACATAGCAAGGTTCGTGTTCGAATGTCTGAATTGCCAACAAGTGAAGGCCAAACATCAAAGGACGGGTGACCTAGCCCAAGACATTAAAATCCCAACTTAGAAGTGGGAAGATGTGAATATGGATTTTGTAGTGGGTTTGCCTCATACCCGGAAGCATCATGATTCGATTTGGGTAATTTTTGATAGAATAACTAAGTCGGCTCACTTTCTACTTGTTAAGACTTCCTATAGTGTCGAAGACTATGCCAAGTTATATATTCAGGAGTTGGTGAGGTTGCATGGTGTACCATTATCCATTATTTTGAATCATGGTACCTAATTCACTTCTCACTTTTGGATATTGTTTCAAAAAGGCATAGGTACTAAGGTAAAATTAAGCATCGCACTTCATCCTCAAATCAATAGGTAAGCCGAAAGGATGATTCAAACACTAGAGGATATGTTAAGGTCTTGTGTATTGGATGTTAGAGGAAATTGGGATGATTATCTATCGCTCATTGAGTTTGCCTATAATAATAATTACCACTCAAGTATTGAGATGGCGTCATTTGAAGATTTGTATGGGAGATGACGTACATCCCTAGTTGGTTGGTCCGAAGTACGTGAGATGACCTTTTTAGTCTATGATTTGGTACTTGATGCTTTAGAGAAGGTGAAGATCATTTGAGAAAGGTTGAAGATGGCTCAAAGTCGTCAAAGGTCCTATTCCGATACTAGAGAAAGGGATCTGAGTTTAATGTGGATGATTGGATGTATCTGGAGGTTTCGCCCATGAAGCGTGCGGTTTGGTTTGGTAAGAAAGGCAAATTGAGCCCTACGTATGTTGAGCCTTATAGAATTGTGAGACGTGTTGGCAAGGTTGCGTATGAGTTGGAGTTGTCATTGGAAATGACCATGATTTACCCGGTGTTCCATATGTCTATGTTGAGAAAATGTGTGGGAACTCCTAGTTCCATTGTTCCTTTATGAGTAGTGAATGTTGAAGAAAACCTGATCTATAAACAAGTACCAGTTGAAATTTTGGTCCACCAAGAGGGAGATAATATAACACCCCTTCAAAACATTGTAAATGGTGTTCCAATTCTAGATGAAAATGATACTGCTTTTGTAGTTTGGGCCTAAATTTTCATAAGATGGTCGAAATTAGGTGATAAAAATTCCTAAATAACCCAACATCATTACCTATAATTTTTATGAAGACCACAACTTAAGAATCAGAGGCTAAGTAGGTCAAATAAATTAATCTTTGCAAGACCTAGTATTTTGACAAAATAGAGTGTTTGTAGAAGAAAAATCATATATCAATATAGGATGACCTCATTCAGTTGATTCTTGAAAAACATTAAACGATACTTCTAGAGCTACAATTCATATGGTACACCAAATACTAATTAGGAAGTTATCTTGTTCAAACGTAGCTCTAAAAGAAGGTATTCCGTAAAAAAAATATTCATCTCACTAACCATGAAAGATCTAGATCCATTTGACATCACCCATGATATCTATAGTCCTCCATTTGACATCACTCATTACATCACAATTCTTCATTAAATTTTTAGATTTTTCTTTATAATTATTTTATTCTTATTAGGTCCCTCCTTCACACCTATAAATAAATACCTTATTTCATCATTTAGTTTATCAAGCTTTCTCAAGTAACTCTTCTCTCTATACACTTCTTTACTCATTCTCAAAATATATTTTTAGTTCTTAGTAGTGTAGAAATACTATTTCGTGGATTCATATACTTTGGGTAGTACACAAAATGCTCCTGCGAGGAGAAAAGATATGGATTCAAGAGTGTTCATTAAGTCCTTTGATTCTGAGTAAGGCTTCGGATTCCAAGTATGTAAGGCTACAATGAGAGTTTCCTTCCACTTTCAAGCCTAAAGTATTTTGATTATATGATAAATTATGATTATTTACCCAATTCTTTTCAAACTTTACTCAAAGGTATATGGGTGTTTATCCATGGGTTTTTTCAAATCATGTAATTCAAAACTCTTTCAATTAAATCTCTTGATTTTAAGTAAGAGTTTCTTATGGGTAACTCTTATTTCTACTTAAAATAATTTTTGATCTATTTTGATGCAAAATAATTTCATACGTATGAATTGATGGTTTGAAATTAATTTCTCTATTTATCTCTTTAAAGATTCTTGAAATTCATGGTGGGTTGTTTAAAGCATGATTTTTAATTAATGGATTTCAAAGTATTTATGCATAATTTCATTTACCTACATGTTTGAAAGTTAAAGTGATTTAAACCCTCCTAGTTTTACTATATTTTCAATGAAGTTCTACTTGAAAGCTTTGACTCCAAATATATGTTTATGAAAGCAATGTCTATGATAAAAAGGGAGTCTTATAAAATAAAAGAATAATGAAATGGTATGAATGATGAATTCTTTATGCTATAAGGACAATTCTTGCATATTTGAATCACTAAAGGTTTTAATGAGCTATTCCACCAAATGCTATATTTTGAATTCTCAAGTTATATGCTATGACTCTTTTGAAGTATTAAACGATTCTGTGCGAATGACTTAGAACCGAATGGGGCACTGAGGTAGGATTCGGTAAGAGAATCCTAGTAGAAACCCACTGTCTCATTAATTATGTGACAACAAAGGAGCTCTTGTAGGCTTAGGCTAATGGATCCATGAAATATCTTAAAGTTAAAGTTAAAGATAAATATAAAGTTGATGAATTTCTACCCTAAGCAAGTAGACTCCCCGGCAAACGTAGGGGGTTATGTTGGATTCCATGTAATAGCTCATATGCTCTTAATGTCGGTTATAGTTTACAACCCACAAACGAACGTTTCAAATGCCATTTACATGATTAATCATGCATGTATATATCCATATATGTATCGTTTAAATGTTATCTACATGATTTATTATGCATGCACTCATTTATGTACTTTACCTTATAAATGTCCTAAATATTTTACTTTGTAATGCCTGCCTACATACTTGTTATACCCCATACTTTTGTACCTTAAAGGTTCTCAAGTTTCTTAAGTTTCTTGAACCTCTTAAGCTTCTTAAGTTTTATTTAAGCTTCTTAAGTTTCCTGAAAGGATCGTAAGATTCTTATAAGTTGTCATATGAGCCGGATAATCTATGACGCTATCAAAAAACTCTAAGAAAGGGAGAATATGACACCTTATAGAAGGAAAGAATGGAAATATGATTATGAGAATTCAGAAGGAATTGGAGGCCAAGTAATGAGTTATAGGACTCGACTTACTTGCGTAAGCTACCAATTTGGAAATCTTACATATTTAAACTACTTGAGTATATACCAAGCTTACACGACAAAGATTACATAGGTTCATAACGTAAGACGAGATTACGAATCCATGAGAGGGAAAAGAGAGTGCCACGTGGCAGCATGAGGGAGTTCCACATGGCAGCAGCTGGAGCAAGGTTGGTGGACCCCCCTCCCACATGCCACGTGGCAGCCTGTGATTGGAGGAAAGGGGTATTTGGCCCAATGGGGGCTTGACATGTGTCACCACTTAAGACTTGACATGTCTCACCACTTAGGGGATGACATGTGTCCCCCTTAATGTATATTTTATATATATATATATATATATATGTTTATGAATTTTAGTCATCCTTATCCCTTAAGTTATTACTTTATCCAAATATTTTAGAAAAGAGAAGAAGAGGAGAGAAACTTCCGAGGCAAGTTTCGATGAGGTTGATGAGTTTTGAGCAAGGTAAGAGTTTCTCTTTCGAAATAGAGTTTATGATGATGTTATAAGGTATATTACATGTATTAAGTGATGCTAGAAGTGGAAAAATTTCACAAGGATGCTTGACGTTAAAAACTAGCTAAATTAAAGTCGTAGTAGCTAAATTGAAGTCGAGTAGTGTGTTGTCGTTGTGGTACTGCGGATGAAGATGGTGGGGTTGTGTGTTTTAGGGATTTAAAGTGTTTTAAAAAGGGTGTTGGTTCTTCTAGTTTCAGCCATACGACCCTCCATTTGGTATGGTTAAAAATTTTGAAAAATAAAGATTAAAAACTCTATTTTTGTATCGTAGTTGGGAGCTAGTTGTTTGGAGCTTGTATTAGGTAAGGTTGAAGTTAGTTAATTGTAAATATGATGTTTTTTGTTGTTGTTGGTATGGTTTTTGATATTGTGTCCGAGTTGAAATCTCGGGGATATTGAAGTTACAGGGGAAATGCTGCCCGATTTTCAGTAGCTTCAGAACTAGTAACAAACTAGTCGAGGATAATGGATAGGAAGCGACTCCTATTAGTACTTGGTTGTAGAGTGGGATATTGGAAAGTGAAGTCTATTAACCTTAGTATTATTTTCATGTCAAATAGGTTAAGAAGGTATCAAGGCAGGACAAATTTCAATTTATCCCAAAAAAAGGTATGAGAAGCCCTTCTTTCTCTTGGCATATTTTTGACATAAGTATGTGAAGCTTCCTCTTAGCATGTTTTTGGTACAAGTTGGTAAAGCTACCCTTCTTCCCTCTTGATATGTATTTGACATAAGTACGATGTTATAATGCTATGATTACTCACTGAGTCCCATTATGGGTCGGGTACGTTGTATGATGGTATGGTAAAGCAATGAGAAAGTTAACATACCGAGCTCATGATGGACCGGGTACGATACATGTATATAATGACTCTATGAGGGAAAGTAGAGGGTATGTAAAACTTATCTTCTTTCTTTTTTGGCATGACCCATAGAAAGCCAACGGACGAAGAATGCATGAAGTCTACAAGAAACTCTTATTCTTAAGTGCACTAGGATGGCCAATGTTTCTAATTTCCTAGAACTTATGTCCTTTCACCTCGATTCATGTGAAAGTGTCCAACCATCCTAAGTTGGTGTAATTTATGTTGTGGTATAAAGCATGAATCTTCTTCACTCTTTTAAGCTAGAACTCTTCCAATAATTGAACTATGGCTTCTCAAGTTTTTCTATACCTTGGAAAGTAGTAAGTAGGTAAAGTTAATCTTCTTTTTTTTGGCATGAACCTTATGAAACGAATAGACAAAGTATATTTGATCCCAAGGAAGTCCCCATTCTTAAAGCCACTAAGATAGGCATTTTCTTGACTTCCAAAAGATATTTTATTACACCTTGATATGAGTAGATGATTCCAAAAGTGCTACTTTGATACAAACCATAATGACACTCCAAAGGTACTTGATATAAATCTTGTCTTGGTTTTTAAATGATAGCACATTTGAGTATTCCATCGAGTCTCAGATATGATTTAAAATGCCTATGATGTCTAAGACGCTTTTGATATGATCAATAGTGATATTCGAGAGACGATTGATATGCCTATCATCCTGATTTTCAAATGAAAATTCATCTTTACTACTTCATTGAGTCTTGATAATGATTTAAATTGCATATGGTTAGTCACTACTCTACTCGTAGATACTGCAAACTTTCTATCACTGAGTCCCGAGATGAGAACGTAATCATGCGCAGTTTACTGTATTATCCACCATGTCCCTCACTAAAAGGCCGGGTATGCTATATGAGGAAATGATAATGCAATGACATGAACAACTCACCGAGTCCCTCACTAGAGAGTAGGGAATGTATGTATATATATATGA
Source organism: Solanum dulcamara (assembly GCF_947179165.1). Lineage (NCBI taxonomy): Eukaryota > Viridiplantae > Streptophyta > Magnoliopsida > Solanales > Solanaceae > Solanum > Solanum dulcamara. The sequence continues at coordinate 23,844,958 of NC_077242.1, forward strand.
TGATATGATGTGATGTGATAAAGTGATGATGGCGCCGTGCCCTATGATGGTCCTATAGATATATGTTTCACTGAGTCCCTGAAGGGGCCGACTATATTGTATAATATGAACAGGCATGTTTTTATGATTCACAAGGTACAGTTATAGTGCTATCTTAAGTAACGTATTTGTCTCTTAACACTCTTTATTTCATATATGTTTCTAGTTATGCTTTGTATACTCAGTACATATGTCGTATTGACCCCCCTCTCTTCGGGGGGATGCATTTCATGCCCGCAGGTACAGACGCATAGTTTTGAGGCCCCTAGAGTAGGACTCTTATCAACAGTTCAGAAGCGCTCTATTGTACTGGAGCCTAGATTTTGGGTACTAACCCTCGATGTATAAATTTGTTTGTTCACGGGTACTGCAGGGGCCTTATCCCGCCTTATGTTATCATTATACTCTTAGAGGTCTGTAGATATGTGTGTGGGTTGTATATGGGTTACATAGCTATGAATGTATAGTCATACATATATGGTTTATGTTTTGGGGACGTATCCCCCATTGTGATGGCCTTGTCGGCTTATATATTTTTCTTGCATATTATATATTGTGACTCAAAAAGGGGACAAGTTTGCTTATAGCTAGCAAGGGTATATGCGAGTGTCCAATTCGGGCACCCATCATGGCCTATGGGATTAGGTCATGACAAAAGTGGTATCAGAGTGGTCTTTCCTTGGAATGTCTATAGACCGTGTCTAGTAGAGTCTTGTTTATCAGTGTGTTGTGCACCACACAGAAAGCTATAGGACATTTAGGATGTTATCTTCCTTTCTTGTCTTAGATCGTGCGATAAAGTTAAGGTATTAGAATGACCTTTCACTAACCTACCCTTATGTTTGCAGTAATGCCTCCGAGGAAAGCAAAAACTACCCAAAAAGGCAAGTCGGTAGCGGGGGAAACCAGTCAGGCCCCAAGGGTTACTAGGGATCGTGCCTAGTCTGTGCTAAGGATTATGCCTCAGTCGGCGAGTTCTACTATGCCATCACCTCCAGAGGAGTTTAGAGCAGCGACAGCTGTAGGCCCTGAAGCTTCGGTGTTGGAGACTCAGCCCCACAGCAAGGAGCAGAGGATAGAGCGATGAGAGATGCAATGTAATTACTGACCGAACTAATGGCAGGATAGACTCGTTGGCATGGCTTGGATGGTGTAAATAGATAAGATAGCTTGAGGGTCTGTGACTTCCTAGCCTACAATCCCCTAGAATTTTATGGGTCGAGATCTGCAGAAGCTCCACAGGAGTTTAGCAGCAAATATAACGTACACTGCAGATTATTAAGGCCTCAAAAATGGAGTCGGTGGAAATGCTTCATATCGGCTGCATGACGTAGCCGCTAACTGGCATAAGTCTTGGGAATTATCAAGGAATGAGGTACACCTCCAACCAAATGGGATGAGTTCTTAAAAGCCTTTCTAGGTCACTTTTTGCCTCTAGAAATGAGACGAGCCCGAGTTGATAAGTTTTTGCAGTTAAAGAAAAATGGCAGCAGTGTTAAAGACTATAGTCTAGAGTATGATTCATTAGCAAGGTATGCGCCCATGGTTGTAGCTGACATGGCTGACCGGGTACATCATTACGTGATAGTCTTGGACCTTTATTTGGTTGACAGCTGTATGGCCATGGCTTCCTAGACAGAAATAGATATTGCTCGAGTACAGGCATACGCCCAAGGGATAGAGGAGCAACGTAGAGGGCATCAGCCCGACAGAGGCTATGATAGAGGCCAACGTAAGAAGGCTAGTACGGTTGGTTATCCAGGGTAATTTTGGAGTGGGCACCCCTAACAATATGGTAGATATCCCTCCCAGCCAGCTCATAGTGCACCCCTACAGGTTCTAGGTGGAAGGTTTGTGAGCACCGGGTATTCGGGAGCTGGTCAAAGCTCCAGGGTTTCAGGTATACAAGTGAACTGGGGTTCTCAACAATCAAGACTACGATTTACCTAGTGTCCTCGTTGTGGTAGACCTCATCCTGGAGAATGTTGTTGGAACACAGGTGTCTGTTTTACTTGTCGATGCCAAGGCCACGTTGTGAGGGAATGCCCATTCTAGGGTACTCCAAGTGGTTCAAGTCAGCCAACTAGGTCAGTTGCGGGTTCTTATTATTTGATAGCTATACACCCTATGGGTTGGGGCATGCAGACATCGATGGGCTGTGCCAGAGGCCAGGGTGGAGCTTCCAGTTCTAATAGCCCTTCCAACCACATATATGCCTTAGCCAGCAGACGGGATCAAGAGGCATCACCCAATGTGGTTACAAGTATATTATTAATCTTTTCTCGGGGCCGTGCATGTGTTGATAAATACAGGATCTACCTTGTCATATATATTCCCCTTTGTTTCTAGTAGAATTAGAATAAAGCCTGAGTTAATAGAGTCATTTGAGGTGGCCATACAGGTGGGAGACTCTGTTATAGTAAAACAAATATATAGAAATTGCTTGGTAGATGTATATGATTGTCATACTTTGGTGGACTTGATGGAGTTAGCTATGACGGAATTTATTGTTATTATGGGTATGGACTGGTTAGCTTCTTGTTATGACAATGTAGATTATAGAAACAAAGTGGTTCGGTTCCAGTTCCTAGGTGAACCAATTGTCGAGTGATTAGGAAACGCAGCATCGCCTAAGGGTAAATTTATTTCTTACCTCAAGGCAAGGAAAATGATTAGAAAAGGGTATATCTATCATCTAGTCCGTGTGCATAATTTGGAAGCATAAGTACCAACTCTCCAATCGGTTCCCGTATTCAATGAATATCCAGATATGTTCCCAGATGAACTCCTAGGTCTTCCTCCTGAATGGGAGATAGAGTTCACTATAGATGTGTTACCAGATACTCAGCCCATCTCTATCCCTCCATATAGAATGGCACCCACAGAGTTAAAGGAGCTAAAGGAGCAGCTGAAAGATTTGTTGGAAAAGGGCTTTATTAGGCCCAGCACATCGCCATGGGGAGCACCGGTACTGTTTGTAAAAAAGAAAGATGGGTCACTGCGAATGTGCATCGACTATAGGCAGCTGAACAAGGTAACAATTAAGTACAGATATCCCCTCCCCTGGATTGATGATTTGTTTGACCAATTGTAGGGTGCTAAGTGCTTTTCGAAGATAGACCTATGGTCGGGATATCATCAGGTATGGGTAAGGTAAGAAAATATCCCAAAGACCACATTCAGAACCTGATACGGACATTATGAGTTTAGAGTGATGTGTTTTGGGCTGACAAATGCTCCCGCAGTATTTATGGATCTGATGAACCGATGTTCAAACCATTTATGAATTTATTCATGATTGTATTTATTGATGATATTCTAATTTATTCATGATCAGAAAAGAAACACGGGGACCATTTGTGGGTGGTACTGGGAGTACTCCAACATTAGAAGTTGGACGCTAAGTTCTCTAAATGTGAATTCTAGCTGACTTCAGTAGCATTTTTGGGGCACGTTATTGGGGCTGATGACATTCACATAGACACGAAGAAGATTAAGGCCGTAAAGGCCTAGCCAAGACCTATAACCCCTATGGAGGTATGTAGTTTTTTTGGGCTAGCAACATACTACAGGAGGTTCGTAGAAAAGTTTGCTTCCATTTTGGCGCCTTTAACCAGGCTAACTCAAAAGGCGGCTAAGTTTCAGTGGATTGAGGCTTGTGAGCGAAGTTTCTAGTTGCTAAAAGATAAATTGACTACGGCTCCTGCTCTAACTCTTCCTAAAGGACCAAATGGCTATGTTATTTATTGTGATGCTTCTGGGGTTGGGCTGCGATGTGTATTGATGCAACATGGTAGGGTGATAGCTTATGCCTCCGGATAGCTTAAGAAGCATGAAAAGAATTACCCAACTCATGATTTGGAACTAGCCGTGCTGATTCACGCTTTAAAAATATGGATTCACTACATGTATAGCATATATGTTGATATCTATATAGACCACAAAAGCCTCCAGTACATTTTTAAATAGAAAGAGCTGAATCTACGGCAGAGAAGGTGGCTAGAATTGTTGAAGGACTACAATATCGACATTCTATACCACTCAGGAAAAGCAAATATGGTGGCAAACACACTCAACCATAAATCAATGGGTAGCTTGGCAGGTGTACAACCAGAATGAAGGGAGAAAGTCCATGAGATTTGCCAATTAGCTAGCCTTGGAGTCTGCTTAGCTTATTCGAATGATGGTGGGGTTTCCGTTCGAGGACTTGCTGAATCCTCAATCATGGAAGAGATAAAGCAATGCTAGTACACAGACTCTATTCTAACATAGTATAGGGACGTAGGTCTCCAAAAGGAAAATACACCATTCGAGATCACACCTGGCAGGGTACTACGATATAGAGGCAGAGTCTGTGTGCTGGAAGTTGAAGGGCTACAGAAGTAAGTACTGGGAGAGGCAAACTATGCCCGTTATTTTATTCATCCGGGGTCAACCAATATGTATCTTGACCTCAGATATTTATATTAGTGGGATGGTATGAAGAAGGATATAGAAGAGTTCGTAGCCCAATGCCCGAACTGCCAACAGGTTAAAATTGAACATTAGAAACCGGGTGGGTTACTATAGGAAATGGAGATTCCAACTTGGAAATAGGAAGCGATTAACATAGACTTTATCACAAGCTTACCTCGCACTCCCCGAAAACAGGATTCCATATGGGTTATTGTGGATCAGTTGACAAAATCAGCCCACTTTCTTCTAGTCAGGACCACATATTCAGCTGAGGACTATGCGAAGCAATATATCAAGAAGATAGTAAGCCTTCACGGGGTTCCCACATCTATTATCTCTAACAGGGGAGCTCAGTTCACCGTCAACTTTTAGAGATTATTTCAAGAAGGCTTGGGAATTCAGGTGAATCTTAGTACAACATTTTATCCTCAGACTGACGGACAGGCCGATCATACTATTCAAATGTTAGAAGATATGTTGCATGCCTGCATTATTGACTTTAGAGGTAACTGGGATGATCATTTCCCACTCATTGAGTTTTCCTAAAATAACAACTATCACTCCATCATCCAGATGGCACCATATGAGGCTTTGTACGACAGGAAGTACAGATCCCCTATCGGTTGGTTTGATGTTGGTGAAACTCGACTAATAGGCCCCGACATGGTCCAAAAAATTATGGAGAAGGTGAAGCTTATTCAAAAGAGATTATTAGCTACCCGAATTCGACATAAATCATATGCAGACAATTGACATCGACCTTAGGAATTTTGAGTGAGTGACTGGGTGTTCCTGAAGGTGTCACCCATGAAATAAGTAATAAGGTTTGGCAAGAAAGGGAAGCTGAGTCTGAGATATATTGGCCCTTACTAGATCCTTCGTCGAATAGGCAAGGTTGCCTATGAGCTAGACTTACCGGTGGATCTAAAAGAAGTGCATCCAGTCTTCCATGTATCCATGCTTCGCAAATACATTAGTTCTCCATCCTGGGTACATCCCGTAGATGATATCCAAGTCACAAAAGAGTTATCCTACGAAGAGCAGCCTATCGCCATCCTGGATCAGCAGATTAGAAGATTACGGACTAAGGACGTAGCTTCCGTCAAGGTGCTGTGGCAAAATAAGAATCGCGAAGAAATGACCTAGGAAGCTGAAGAGGAAATGAATCATAAGTATTCGTACCTATTCCCTATGTCTACAGGTAATCTCAACTTTTGAACTCTTAAGGTGATGAAAGTATGTGTTATTGCAATAAAGGGGAATTTTCCCTATAGTCTACGTAAGATTTCGAAGAAGGTTCATTTAACATTCGAGGAAGAATGTTCTAAAGGGGGGAAGGATGTTATACCCCGTACTTTTGTACCTCGAAGGTTCTCAAGTTTCTTAAGTTTCTTAAGTTTCTTAAACCTCTTAAGCTTCTTAAGTTTTATTTAAGCTTCTTAAGTTTCCTGAAAGGATCGTAAGCTTTTTATAAGTTGTCATGTGAGCCAGATAATCTATGACGCTATCAAATAACTCTAAGGAAGGGAGAATGTGACACCACATAGAAGGGACGATTGGAAATATGGTTATGAGAATCTGGAATGAATTGGAGGCCAAGTAATGAGTCGTAGGACTCGAATTACTTGCGTAAGCTACCAATTTTGAAATCGTACGTACTTAAACTACTTGAGTATATAACAAGCTTACGTGGTAAGGATTACATAGGTTCGTAAAGTGAGATGAGATTACAAACCCATAAGGGGAAACGAGAGTGCCACATGGCAGAAGATGGAGTGAGGGTGGTGGACCCCATATGCCATGTGGTATCCGGTGATTAGAGGAAAGGGGTGTGTTGGCCCAATGGGGGCTTGACACATGTCACCACTTAGGGCTTGACATGTCTCACCACTTAGGAGATGACATGTATCCCCCTTAAAGTAGCCTATATATATATATATATATATATATATATATATATATATGTTGATGAATTTTAGTCATCCTTATCCCTTAAGTTATTACTTTATCCAAATATTTTAGAAAAGAGAAGAAGAGGAGAGAAACCCTCAAGCTACAGAGAGTTTTGGATTTGAGGGAAAAAAAAGGTAAGCTTTTAATTTCGTTCTGTGAATTAATTATCTAAGGTTCACCATGATGATATTAAGGTGTTAGTAATAAAAATTTATGGTTTGGAGCAGCCCAAAATGTTACCAAACAGGCAAGAAGTTTTAGGCGCGCTAAAGGAACTTCCGTGGCAAGTTTCAACGAGGTTGATGAGTTCCGGGAAAGGTAAGAGTTTCTCTTTTGAACTGGAGTTTATGATGATGTTATGAGGTATACTACATATATTAATTAATGATGGAAGTGGAAAAATTTCACAAGGATGCTTAACGTTAAAAACCAGCTAAATTAAAGTCGTAGTAGCTAAATCAAAGTCGCATAGTGTGTTGTCGTTGTGGTGCTGCGGATGCAGCTGGTGGGGTTGTGTGTTTCAGGGATTTAAAGTATTTTAAAAAGGGTGTTGGTGCTTCTGTTTTCAGCCACAGGATCCTCGATTTGGTATGGTTAAAGATTTTGCGAAATAAAGATTAAAAACACTATTTTTGTATCGTAGTTGGGAGCTAGTTGTTTGGAGCTTGTATTGGGTAAGGTTGAAGTGAGTTAATTGTAAATATACTGTTGTTTGTTGTTGTTGGTATGGTTTTTTATATTGTGGCTGAGTTGAAATCTTGGGGATGTTGAAGTTATAGAGGAAATGCTGTCTGATTTTTGGTAGCTTCGGAACTAGTAACAAACTAGTCGAGGGTAATAGATAAGAAATGACTCCTATTAGTACTTTGTTGTAGAGTGGGATTTGGAAAGTGAAGGCTATTAACCTTATTATTACTTTCATGTAAAATAGGTTAAGGAGGTATCAAGGCAGGACGGATTTCAATTTATCCCAAAAAAAGGTATGTGAAGCCCTTCTTTCTCTTGGCATGGTTTTTGGCATAAGTATGTGAAGCTTCCTCTTGGCATGTTTTTGTTACAAGTTGGTAAAGCTACCCTTCTTCCCTCTTGATATGTCTTTGACATAAGTACGATGTTATAATTCTACGATTACTCACCAAGTCCCATCATGGGTCGGGTACGTTATATGATGGTATGGTAAAGCAATGACAAAGTTATGATACTGAGCTCATGATGGAATGCATATGATACATGTATATAATGACTCTATGAGGGAAAGTAGAGGGTATTTAAAGCTTATCTTCTTTCATTTTTTGGCATGACCCATAGAAAGCCAACGGACGAAGAATGAATGAAGTCTACAAGAAACTCTTATTCTTAAGTGCACTAGGATGGCCAACGTTTCTAATTTCCTAAAACTTATGTCCTTTTGTCTCAATTCATGTGAAAGTTTCCAACCATCCTAAGTTGGTGTAATTTATATTGTGGTATAAAGCATGACTCTTATTCCCTCTTTTAAGCTAGAACTCTTCCAATAATTGAACTATGGCTTCTCAAGTTTTTCTATACCTTGGGAAGTAGTAAGTAGGTAAATTTAATCTTATTTTTTTGGCATGAACCTTATGAAATGAATAGATGAAGTATATGTGATCCTAAGGAAGTCCCCATTCTCAAAGCCACTAAGATAGCCATTTTCTTGACTTCCAAAAGATATTCTATTACACCTTGATACTAGTAGATGATTCTAAAAGTGCTACTTTGATGAAAACCATAATAACACTCCAAAGATACTTGATATGACTATTGTCTTGGTTTTTAAATGATAGCACATTGAGTATTCCATCGAGTCTCAGATACGATTTAAAAAGCCTATGATTTCTAAGACTCTTTTGATATGATAAATAGTGATATTTGAGAGACGATTGATATGATTATAGTCCAGATTTTCAAATGAAAATTCATCTTTACTACTTCATTGAGTCTTGATAATAATTTAAATTATATATGGTTACTCACTACTCTACTCATGTATACTATAACTCTTCTATCACCGAGTCCTGAGTTGGGAACATAATCGTGCGCAGTTCACTACATTATCCATCGAGTTCCTCACTAAAAGGCCAGGTATGCTATATGAGGAAATGATAATGCAATGACATGAACAACTCACCGAGTCCCTCACTAGAGGGCCGGGAATGTATCTTTATATATATGATGATGTGATGTGATGTGATAAGGTGATGATGGCGCCGTTCCCTATGATGGTCCTACAGATATATGTTTCACCGAGTCCCTGAAGGGGCCAGCTATATTGTATAATAAGAGCATGCATGTTTTTATGATTCAGAAGGTACAGTTACAGTGTTTTCTTAAGTAACATATTTATCCCCTGACTCTCTTTATTTCAGATATGTTTCCAGTTATGCTTTGTATACTCAGTACATATATCGTACAGACCCCCTCTCTTCGGGGGGCTGCGTTTCATGCCTGCTGGTACAGATGCATAGTTTGGAGGCCCCCTAGTGTAGGACTCCTATTAGTAGTTCAGAAGCGCTCCATTGTGCTGGAGCCTAGATTTTGCATACTAACCCTCAATATATATATTTGTTTGTTCATGGATACGGTAGAGGCCCTATCCTGCCTTTTGTTATCATTATACTCTTAGAGGTCTGTAGATATATGTGTGGGTTGTATATGGGTTACATAGGTATGTATGTATAGTTGTGCGGATATGGTTTATGTTTTGGAGATGTATCCCCCGTCATCATGGCCTTGTCGGCTTATATATTTTTCTGGCATGTTATATACTGTGAATCAAATAGGGGACAAGTTTGCTTATAGCTAGCAAGGGTATACACGCTAGCAAGGGTATACGCTAGTGTCCAGTTCGGCCACCCGGCATGACCTACGAGGTTGGGTCATGATAATACTGAGTACATTCAAAGTACAAATGCATATTCTTTTGCCTACATAATATCACAATGTAGGGACTGTGCTCCTCCTCATTCTTCTCCAAGTGGCTAGTTAAGATTTCATTTAAAGGCTACTTTTGGTGAGTTCCCATGTTTCAAGAATAATACTCTTTTATCTTTATAGTTTATGATATGTTGAGATATTTAGACATTTACTATGGTATTTCTTTCTATTATTATTAAAGGTGAGCTAGGGACTTGTCTTAGTCCCGTTAAATTTAAAAGTTAGAGGTATTATTGGACGTATGTAAGTTAAAGATTTACTATTATGAATTTTGCTTGTTTGTTTATTGTCAGTACCTATGAAAGGCTAAAACAAATACTAAGAGACTTATTTGAGGTACTTTTGAGTTTCTCATTCTCAATGTTACGTCTATGCCTTAGGCTTGCATTGTGACAAACTTGGTATTAGAGACTGAAGTTTTGAATTATCCTCGGAGTCTAACATACCGATTCAAATAGGATCTTGATCATGGTTGTGAAGTACACCATAAAAATGAATAGGAGACTATGGGATGTTTAGGAAAGTTTTCACTTTTTTGTCAAATTCATGTTGTGCTTTAGAGTGTCCTATGCTTATCTCTAACTAACAGCCCATTTCGTGTTCTTTAGATAAGGACTCGTAGAAGAGCACCTCCAATAGAAAGGGTTGACGATGAGGACCAAGCTCCTCTTGTTCCTCATGCCCCACATCAAGAGGATGGGGTAACCTATGGCGAATTTTTCAACATCATTACATTTTTGGCTCAAGTCATATCCAACTAAGGGCATCAAGGTGTTCCTCCCCCCAACTACAAACTACAGCCTCTAGGATTTGGGATTTCCAAAAGATGAATTCACCCCGAGTTTGATGGTTTTAAACTAGATGAAGACCCGATGGAGCTCATTGATGAGGTGTATCAATTGTGTCTATCATAGGTATTTCACCAAATAACAAAGCTGAGCTAGTGTCCTATCAACTCAAAGGTGTGGTTCGAGTGTGGTATGAACAATGGGTTGTTGAGAGGGATGTAAAAATGGGCCCAATAGGATGGGAAGAGTTCAAAGGTGCCTTCCTAGACCTGTTCTTCCCATTGGAGCTAAAGGAGACCAAAATCCAAGAGTTCATCAACCTCCGTTAAGAGAGTATGAGCTTAAGGGAGTATGCCATCAAATTCACTATGTTTTCAAAGTATGCTCCCTTCATATTCTCTGATCCAAGAGCTAGGACGAGCAAGTTTATTTTTGGCATCTCAAGCTTGTAGTCCAAGGAGTGTAAAATGGCCATGTTGGTCAAGGAGATAGATATATCTCAGTTAATGAAATATGTAGAACAGAATAAAGAACAGAGGTTGAGAGAGAGATCAAGGGTGTTCAAAAAGGCTAGAGTGGATAGTGGGAGGTTTAACCCTCAAAGGTCCAATTATGGTAACAATGACAAAGGCCAATGTGGGCAAGAATTTGTGGGACAAGGTTCCACCAATAATCCTCCTCCAAGGTTCAACAAGGACAAGGGTGCTAACCCAATGGTTCCAAGAGAGAATATTGGTGCTCAAACTTTTCCCGCTTGCAAGAAGTGTGGAAGGACTCACAAAGGGGAATGCTTAGCCGGCTCCAATGCATGCTTCAAGTGTGGAAAGATAGGCCACCATGCTAGGGATTGTATAGGTGTTGGTGGTAGGCCTCAAGGCCAAATTTCTCATAGTCAACAAGCCCAAGGAGGTGGCCAATGCACCATACTTTTAATTCTTACATGGGAGACAAGAGGTTGAGAATGCACCCAATGTCATTACTGGTATGTTAAAGTTCTTTGCTTTGGATGTGTATGTGTTATTAGATCTAGGTGTAAATTTATCATTTTTACTCCATTCCTTGCTAATAGTTTTGATGTGTCACGCGAAATGTTATTAGAGACTTATTCGAGGTTTGCCCCAGTTGGTGAGTCAGTTATTGCTAGAAAGGTCTATAGGGGTTGTCCCCATGTCTATCTTGTATAAAATTATTCCTATTATCTCATTGATCTTGACATGGTAGATTTTGATATCATTCTTAGAATAGATTTGTTACATGAATCTTATGCTTCCATAGATTATAGGACTCATCGAGTGAAGTTCCAATTTCAAAATGAGTCTGTTATAGAATGGGAGGGTCATGATTCGGTAGTGAAGGGAAAATTCATTTATTGCCTTAAGGCCCAAAATTTTATTGCTAAGGGTTGTATTTACAACATTGTGAGGGTTAGGGATGTCGACTCTGAAAGTCCTTCCCTTGAGTCAGTTCCCATAGTCAATGAGTTCCCCAATGTCTTTCCCGATGACCTTCTCGGTGTCCCTTCCAAAAGGGAAGTTGATTTTGGTATCAATCTCCTCCCCGATACCCAACCTATCTCTATGACTTCTTACCGGATTGACCTGATAGAATTAAAAGAGTTGAAAGAATAAATAAAGGACTTTCTTCAAGGGGGAGATAGGGTGCTATACTACCAAGGTCAGCTATATGTTCTGCAGGTGGATGGTCTTAGGAGTTTGACTTTGATGGAGGCTTATAATTCTACATACTCCATTCATATCGGGTGGAAGAAAATGTACTGAGATTTAAAGAGTATTATTAGTGAGGTGGCATGAAGAAGGACATAGCAAGGTTCGTGTTCAAATGTCCGAATTACCAACAAGTGAAGGCGGAACATCAAAGGACGGGTGACCTATCCCAAGACATTAAAATCCCAACTTGAAAGTGGGAAGATATGAATATGGATTTTGTAGTGGGTTTGCCTCATACCCGAAAGTATCATGATTCGATTTGGGTAATTTTTGATAGAATGACTAAGTCGGCTCACTTTTTACTGGTTAAGACTTCCTATAGTGCCAAAGACTATGTTAAGTTGTATATTCAGGAGTTGGTGAGGTTGCATGATGTGCCATTATCCATTTATTTTGAATTGTGGTACCCAATTCACTTCTCACTTTTGGATATTGTTTCAAAAGGATATCGTACAAAGGTAAAATTAAGCATCTCACTCCATCCTCAAACTGATGGGTAAGCCGAAAGGACGATTCAAACACTAGAGGCTATATTAAGGTTTTGTGTATTAGATTTTAGAGGAAAATGGGATGATTATCTATCGCTCATCGAGTTTGCCTATAATAATAATTACCACTCAAGTATTGATATGGCGTCATTTGAAGATTTGTATGGGAGATGACGTATATCCCATGTTGGTTGGTTCGAAGTAGGTGAGATGACCTTTTTAGTCTATGATTTGGTACTTGATGCTTTAGAGAAAGTGAATATCATTTGAGAAAGGTTGAAGATGGCTCAAAGTCGTCAAAGTTCCTATTCCGATACTAGAGAAAGGGATCTTGAGTTTAATGTGGATGATTGGATGTATCGGGAGGTTTCACCCATGAAGCGTGTGGTTTGGTTTGGTAAGAAAGTCAAATTGAGCACTAGGTATGTTGAGCCTTATAGAATTGTGAGACGTATTGGCAAGGTTGCGTATGAGTTGGAGTTGCCATTGGAAATGACCATGATTTACCCAGTGTTCCATGTGTCTATGATGAGAAAATGTGTGGGAACTCCTATTTCCATTGTTCCTTTAGGAGTAGTGAATGTTGAAGAAAACCTGACCCATGAACAAGTACCAATTGAAATTTTGGTCCGGCAAGAGGGAGATAATGTAACACCCCTTAAAAACATTGTAAATGGTGTTCCAATTTTAGATGAAAATGATACTTATTTTGTAGTTTGGGCATAAATTTTCATAGGATGGTCGAAATTCAGTGATAAATTTTTTTAAATAACTCCAACATCATTACCTAGAATTTTTAACAAGACCACAACTTAAGAATCAGAGGCTAAGTAGGTCAAATAGATTAATCTTTACAAGACCTAGTGTTTTGACAAAATGGAGTGTTTGTAGAAGAAAAATCATATATCAATATAGGATGACCTCATTCAGTTGATTCTTGAAAAACATTAAACGATACTTCTAGAGATACAATTCATATGGTACACCAAATACTAATTAGGAAGTTATCTTGTTCAATCGTAGCTCTGAAAGAAGGTATTCCGTAAAAAAAATATTCATCTCACCAACCATGAAAGATCTAGATCCATTTGACATCACCCATGATATCAATAGTCCTCCATTTGACATCACTCATTACATCACAATTCTTCATTAAATTTTAGATTTTTCTTTATAATTATTTTACTTCTTGTTAGGTCCCTCCTTCACACCTATAAATAAACACCTTATTTCATCATTTAGTTCATCAATCTTTCTCAAGTAACTCTTCTCTCTATACACTTCTTTACTCATTCTCAAAATATATTTTTAGTTCTTAGTAGTGTAGAAATACTATTTCGTGGATTCATATACTCTGGGTAGTACACAAAATGCTCCGGCGAGGAGAAAAGATAAGGATTCAAGAGTATTCATTAAGTCCTTCGATTCTGAATAAGGCTTCGAATTCCAAGTATGTAAGGCTACAATGAGAGTTTTCTTCCACTCTCAAGCCTAAAGTATTTTAATTATATAATAAATTATTCTTATTTACCCAATTATTTTCAAACTTTACTCTAAGGTATGCGGGTATGCGGGTGTTTATCCATGGTTTTTTTTCAATCATGTAATTTAAAACTCTTTCAACTAAATCTCTTGATTTCAAGTAAGATTTTCTTATGGATAATTCTTATTTCTACTTAATAGCATGAATCATGGTTAAACTAATAATTCTTGATCTATTTTGATGCAAAATAATTTAATACGTATGAATTGATGATTTGAAATTAATTTCTCTATTTATCTCCTTAAAGGTTCTCTATTTATGTCTTGCATGGGAGACAAGAGGTTGAGAATGCACCCAATGTCGTTAACGGTATATTAAATGTCTTTTATTTGGATGTGTATGTGTTATTAGATCTAGGTGCAAATTTATCATTTTTTACTCCATTCCTTGCTAATAGTTTTGATGTGTCACCTGAAATGTTATTAGAGACTTATTCGGTGTTTGTCCCCATTGGTGAGTCAGTTTTTGCTAGAAAGGTCTATAGGGGTTGTCCCCATGTCTATCTTGCATAAAGTTATTCATTTTATCTCATTGATCTTGATATGGTAGATTTTGATGTCATTCTTGTGATAGATTTGTTACATGCATCTTATGCTTCCATAGATTATAGGACTTATCGAGTCAAGTTCTAATTTCCAAATGAGTCCGTTATAGAATGGGAGGATCGTGATTCAGTAGTGAAGGGAAAATTCATTTCTTGCCTTAAGGCCCAAAAATTGATTACTAAGGGTTGTATTTACAACATTGTGAGGGTTAGGGATGTCTACTCCGAAAGTCCTTCCCTTGAGTCATTTCCCGTATTCAATGAGTTCCCCAATATCTTTCCTGATGACCTTTTCGATGTCCCTCCCAAAAGGGAAGTTTATTTTGGTATTGATCTCCTCCCCTATACCCAATCTATCTTTATTACTTTTTGCCGGATGAACCTGATGGAATTGAAAGAGTTGAAAGAATAATTAAAGGACTTTCCTCAAGGGGGAGATAGGGTGCTATACTACCAAGGTCAGCCATGTGTTCTGGATGTGGATGGTCTTAGGAGTTTGATCTTGATGAAGGCTCATAATTCTACATACTCCATTCATACAGGGTCGAAGAAAATGTACCGAGACTTAAAAGAGTTTTATTAGTGAGGTGGCATGAATAAGGACATAGCAAGGTTCGTGTTCGAATGTCTGAATTACCAATAAGTGAAGGCCAAACATCAAAGGACGGGTGACCTAGCCCAAGACATTAAAATCCCAACTTAGAAGTGGGAAGATGTGAATATGGATTTTGTAGTGGGTTTGCCTTATACCCGGAAGCATCATGATTCGATTTGGGTAATTTTTGATAGAATAACTAAGTCGGCTCACTTTCTACTGGTTAAGACTTCCTATAGTGTTGAAGACTATGCCAAGTTGTATATTCAGGAGTTGGTGAGGTTGCATGGGGTACCATTATCCATTATTTTGAATCGTGGTACCCAATTCACTTCTCACTTTTGGATATTGTTTCAAAAGGGCATAGGTACTAAGGTAAAATTAAGCATCGCACTTCATCCTCAAACCAATGGGTAAGCCGAAAGGATGATTCAAACACTAGAAGATATGTTAAGGTCTTGTGTATTGGATGTTAGAGGAAATTGGGATGATTATCTATCGCTCATTGAGTTTTCCTATAATAATAATTACCACTCAAGTATTGAGATGGCATCATTTAAAGATTTGTATGGGAGATGACATACATCCCTAGTTGGTTGGTCCGAAGTAGGTGAGATGACCTTTTTAGTCTATGATTTGGTATTTGATGCTTTAGAGAAGGTGAAGATCATTTGACAAAGGTTGAAGATGGCTCAAAGTCGTCAAAGTTCCTATTCCGATACTAGAGAAAGGGATCTTGAGTTTAATGTGGATGATTAGATGTATCGGGAGGTTTCACCCATGAAGCATGTGGTTTGGTTTGGTAAGAAAGTCAAATTGAGCACTAGGTATGTTAAGCCTTATAGAATTGTGAGACGTATTGGCAAGGTTGCGTATGAGT
The DNA here is from genome assembly GCF_947179165.1 of Solanum dulcamara. Classification (NCBI taxonomy): domain Eukaryota; kingdom Viridiplantae; phylum Streptophyta; class Magnoliopsida; order Solanales; family Solanaceae; genus Solanum; species Solanum dulcamara. Next base: position 23,860,925 of record NC_077242.1, read on the forward strand.
TGGAGTTGCTATTGGAAATGACCATGATTTACCCAGTGTTCCATGTGTCTATGTTGAGAAAATGTGTGGGAACTCCTATTTCCATTGTTCCTTTAGGAGTAGTGAATGTTGAAGAAAACCTGACCCATGAACAAGTACCAGTTGAAATTTTGGTCCGCCAAGAGGGAGATAATATAACACCCCTTCAAAACATTGTAAATGCTGTTCCAATTTTAGATGAAAATGATACTGCTTTGGTAGTTTGGGCCTAAATTTTCATAAGATGGTCGAAATTCGGTGATAAAAATTTCTAAATAACCCAACATCATTACCTAGAATTTTTAACAAGACCACAACTTAAGAATCAGAGGCTAAGTAGGTCAAATAGATTAATCTTTACAAGACCTAGTGTTTTGACAAAATGGAGTGTTTGTAGAAGAAAAATCATATATCAATATAGGATGACCTCATTCAGTTGATTCTTGAAAAACATTAAACGATACTTCTAGAGATACAATTCATATGGTACACCAAATACTAATTAGGAAGTTATCTTGTTCAATCGTAGCTCTGAAAGAAGGTATTCCGTAAAAAAAATATTCATCTCACCAACCATGAAAGATCTAGATCCATTTGACATCACCCATGATATCAATAGTCCTCCATTTGACATCACTCATTACATCACAATTCTTCATTAAATTTTAGATTTTTCTTTATAATTATTTTACTTCTTGTTAGGTCCCTCCTTCACACCTATAAATAAACACCTTATTTCATCATTTAGTTCATCAATCTTTCTCAAGTAACTCTTCTCTCTATACACTTCTTTACTCATTCTCAAAATATATTTTTAGTTCTTAGTAGTGTAGAAATACTATTTCGTGGATTCATATACTTTGGGTAGTACACAAAATGCTCCGGCGAGGAGAAAAGATAAGGATTCAAGAGTGTTCATTAAGTCCTTTGATTCTGAGTAAGGCTTCGGATTCCAAGTATGTAAGGCTACAATGAGAGTTTTCTTCCACTCTCAAGCCTAAAGTATTTTAATTATATAATAAATTATTCTTATTTACCCAATTATTTTCAAACTTTACTCTAAGGTATGTGGGTGTTTATCCATGGGTTTTTTCAAATCATGTAATTCAAAACTCTTTTAATTAAATCTCTCGATTTTAAGTAAGAGTTTCTTATGGGTAACTCTTATTTCTACTTAAAATAATTTTTGATCTATTTTGATGCAAAATAATTTAATACGTATGAATTGATGATTTGAAATTAATTTCTCTATTTATGTCTTTAAAGGTTCTTGATATTCATGGTGGGTTGTTTAAAACATTATTTTTAATTAATGGATTTCAAAGTATTTATGCATAATTTCATTTACCTATATGTTTGAAAGTTGGAGTGATTTAAACCCTCCTAGTTTTACTATATTTTCAATGAAGTTCTACTTGAAAGCCTTGACTCCAAATATATGTTTATGAAAGCAATGTCTATGATAAAAAGGGAGTCTTATAAAATAAAAGAATAATGAAATGGTATGAATGATGAATTCTTTATGCTATAAGGACAATTCTTGCATATTTGAATCACTAAAGGTTTTAATGAGCTATTCCACCAAATGTGATATTTTGAATTCTCAAGTTATATGCTATGACTCTTTTTAAGTATTAAAAGATTCTGTGTGATTGACTTAGCACCGAATGGGGCACTGAGGTAGGATTCGGTAAGAGAATCCTAGTAGAAACCCCCTGTCTTATTAATTATGTGACAACAAAGGGGCTCTTGTAGGCTTAGGCTAATGGATCCATGAAATATCTTAAAGTTAAAGTTAAAGATAAATATAAAGTTGATGAAGTTCTACCCTATGCAAGTAGACTCCCCAGCCAACATGGGGGTTATGTTGGATTTCATATAATACCTCACATGGTCTTAATGTCGATTATAGTCAACTCCCCACAAATGAACATTTCAAATGCTATTTACATGATTAATCATGTATGTATATATACACATATGTATGATTTAAATGCTATCTACTTTATTTCTTATGAATGCAGTTATTTATGTACTTTACTTTATAAATGTCCTAAATTTTTTACTTTGTAATACATTTCCACATACTGAGTACATTCAAAGTGTTAACGTATACCCTTTAGCCTATATGATATCACCATGTAGGGACCAGTGCTCCTCCTTGTTCTCCTGCACATAGTTAGTTGAGATTTCGTTTGAAGGCTACTTTTGGTATGTTCCCATGTTCCGATAATAATACTCATTTATCTTTCTAGCTTATGATATATTAAGATCTTTAGACAATTACTATGATATTTATTTCTATTATGATTGAGGGTGAGCTAGGGACTTGTCTTAGCCCCATTAAATCTAAAAGTTATATGTATTGTTGGACATATGTAAGTTGAAGATTTACTATTATGATTTTCACTTGTTTATTTATTGTCATTACCTATGAAAGGCTAAAGGAAATTCTAAGAGGCTTGTTTGAGGTACATTCGGGTTCCTCATTCACCATGTCACGTTTATTCCCAAGGCTTGGGTCATGACATTTAGCAACTAGGGGTGCGCTTTAGCGAGGCCCATCTATTGGGGTCCTATCGCTTTAGAGAAATTAGTGGTTGCTTTTGCAACACCTGGGGGTTCTTTTCAGACCCACTTTAGATCATCTTCCCCAAATTCAACGTGCCCTAACTCGAGTTCTAGAGCTCAAATTTTGGATTTTCAATGGCTAGATTATTTAGAAAGCTCGTGTCTACGTGATGAAGTGGTCAACACTTGTTGGGGACTCTTCATTTGAGGTGAAATTCTTATTTAAGATGTTGGCATAGTTGTAATTCTTAGATTTAATAGTGTTAACTTGCATGTGCAATTGTGGGCTGTTTCGAGCCCTTTTTTGTGGTTCATTTTGGAACACATGTTCAGGGAACTAATTTAGACATCTTTACGGAGTCAATTACATAATTCCTGATGTGGGTGCAACATTCCATTTTAGACTTAGAACTTGGTCCATATCTGTTTATGGTGATATTGATGTCTAATTTACCTTATTAACATTATGAAACTATTTTGATAGTGTGGCAATGTTCTAAGGCCGTAAAGAAGAGAAAGTCCCTAGAGATTTGATTAGAAGCATGCGTGGTCACCAAAAGGTAGGCTACGGCTTCCTTCAACTTAGACTAAGCATGAATAAGCTAATGAATGTTGATTTTAGTAAATTTAGGGTGGATTTCTAGTGGATCATGTTTAGCTTCTTAGAATCCATGTCTTACACCTTTCTCGGATATTTCAGGTACCGATAAGATATTGGTTGCTTTAGTTGATCATTATTTCCTTGTGGTGTGACTTGCATATGTCTTATAACTATTAGTGGAGCATATTTGGCCTTATTCTAGGCTTAGACTAGCGTTTTCCTAGACTTGTGCATTTTGGAGCCACTAGGCCATAAAATCTCTCCGATGTGGCTTCAGATGGCTTTGCTTCTTGTAGAATTATATACCATACTTGAGTCTAATAGTGTGAGTCTTAGATAGGTAGTAACCCAATTCTTGAGGCCTTTTAATTTTGAAATCCCTCATTCTGTTGGTATTGTTGTAACTAGTTCTTGATTTGGAAGCTGCTCAGGCTTGGAGTGATTTATTGATTACACCCAATTTGAGGTTCTCCTCTTAGCGCTCATCTAGATGCTAATCCTAAATCTAAAAACTCACCTCTATTTGATTTTCACTCCACTGGTATATGGTTAAATACCACTCCTTAGTATCTTCAGCCTTGGTTAGAGTCCTTGGCCATCTTCAGCTTGGTTAGAGTCCATTTCCATCTTCAATATTGGTTAGAGTCTTTGTCCATTTTAAGCTTTAGTTGGAGTCCATCAGAACTTGGTTGGAGTCCTTGGCCATCTGCAACCTTGATTAGAGTCCATCACTATCTTCAGCCTTAATTAGAGTCTATTGCAATCTTCAGCCTCGGTTAGAGTCCTCGACCATCTTTAGTCTTGGTTAGAGCCCATCGTTATCTACAACCTTGTTTAGATTCCATCACTATCTTCAGTCTTGGTTAGAATTCTTGGCGATCTGCAAACTTAGTTAGAGTCCAATGGTATCTTTAGCCTTGGTTAGGCTCCATCGTTATCTTCAGCCTATGTTAGATTCCATAACTATCTTTAGCCTTGGTTAGAGTCATTGGCTATCTTCAGCCTTGGTTAGAGTCATTGGCTATCTTCAGCCTTCATTAGAGTCCTTGACTATCCCAATCTTGGTTAAAGTGCTTGACTCCTTCTTTACTTTGGTTTAAGTCCTTAGCTCCAATTCTGCTTTGATTGAAGACTTGGGCACTCAATTGATTCAGTTAAAGTCAGTGAAAGTTTACGGTAATGTTTGAAGTATCTTTAGGTTCTCTTAGTGTACCTTAACTCTTTTGTGCACCTATCAAGCTTATAGGGGTCTATTTAGGTTTTACTTGAACTTGTGCATGGGTGTACCCTCTGGGCTTATGAGGGTTCTCTTGGGTTTAGTTAGTTGTGTTCACTTTATTTATGTTTTAGTATACTCGTGTGCGTTCCTGTTAGATCTCTGCTCTTTATTTCTTATTGTGGTTAAATTATGGCATTTCATATTACTTTTACTTTTCTTGCTCAGTCGGCCTATGATTCCTACTGGATAAATATTTTTTGGTACCCATGCTACATTTTTCATCTATTTTCATGATGAAAATCCGAGCACCAACTACCAAGCATTGAGATCGATCTTGTAACAGCTTGATTCGAAGACAAAGGTGAGCATATGTCATTGTGGATTCACTTGTTTCCTTTTGTAAATATTATGACTAGTGTTTTTATTCTTTAGACAAGTCTTATTTTTGTGGTCCACTCTTAGGACTTGTATTCATTTTCCATAGCTCTTAACATGTGACTTTCAGGTTCTGGGAGGGATCTTTCATTTGTACGTATGTTTTTGGCATACTTCTGCTTTTGTTCCTGTAATTTCTATTATTGTTTATTTTTTGTTTAGTTTCAACCCTTAATCCCATTACTTATAGTTCCAAGATGCGGGTCAACTTACCAATTGGTGGGTTATAGTAGGTGTGATCTCACTTATATAGATCTAACATCTAGTAGAGTCTTGTGGATAGGTGGAGAGATGTCTATAACCTATCTTTGGGAGGCTACAGGATGTCTTTAGAAAGATTTCTTCTTTTGTATTTCTTTTATGCAATATGTACCTTATCAGGTTCATGAAATCTCACTTTCTTCACTCTTTTATAGAATAGCTAGCACTGTGGTACTACGGTCGGGGTAATGCACCCAGGCTTGGAGATAGAGCCCAGGATATAGTTAGAGGTGAACCTTGAGGTCGTGGAAGGGATAAAGCACCAGCCTGAGAAAAGAAAGGACTATGGAGTAAGAGCCAAAGCTGGAGTCGAAGCCTCAAGCAGATTATGTGCCTTTATATCCGGTAAGGCCAGGTCTAGACCAACCACCACCCATACAAGCTATAGACCCTAATCTTCAGGCTGCTATTATCAATTCCTAACTATAATTGGGGATATGCAGTAGACACCACCTCCAACCCAAGCTTTGCTAGCATTGCAAGGCAATCCTGCGCCAACAGCTCCAGAAGTTCAGCCACCATCGATACATATCACTACCTAGTCGAATGTTATGGATGGAGTTGTGCCACTACAAGAGTAAAATATACTCGAGGTGTTTCTAAGACTGTTACCGACTAGGTTTTCTAGGGAGATTGGAGACAATGCCCAATAGTTTCTCACTACTTGCTGAGAGCGGATACATACTTTGGGTTTAGTGGAGTCTAGATGAGCTGAGGTTACTTCTTATTATCTTGATGGGACATCCTGATAGTGGTGGAATTCATATTTAGAGACTAGGCTAGCTTGGTCTCTACCGGTGTCTTGTACTGAGTTTTTAGAGGTTTTCTTATCTAGGTTAAACCACAAAGCATCAAATTAGCCCATGACCTATTCTTGAGGTTGGAGCAGGACTCTATGACCATGTCAAAGTACTAGGCTATATTCCACAAGATTCCCTTTTATGCCACTAGGATGCTACCCACTAAGAAGGAGAGAGTTTGATACTTTATCTGATGATTAAGACTCCGTCTATAGATTGAGACTCTGTCCACAATTTTGGTAGTTTTTTCATTCTTAGATGTAGTGTACCATGTTCATAGACTTAAGCGGCTCCATCGTGAGGCCAATAGGGGCGGCAGCAAGAGGTCTCGATATAAGGATAGCCACAATAGGTCCTATCTTAAACCAACAGATTCATATGATAAGCTCAGCTAGAGGCTCCAGTAGGGTTAGTCCATCCATCTATTTTAGGCCTCCTTAGATGCTACAAAGGTGACTAGCACCATCAGGGTGGTTCTATTACCAGCCCGAGTCAAGGTCAAGGTGGTTCACAATTAGTTATTTCAGGACATAGTGGTCATCCTCTAGTTATGAGTAGACCTCCATAGGGTTTTTATGAGTATGGGGAGATTCATTACAAGTCTAAAGAGTGACTCTCATATAGGGCGGCTATACTTGGTCCATAGGCAACTTGACCAGCTACCATAGTACACCTCAAGTTAAAGGTGGAGGCTAGGTTCAAGATCATCGGAGTGGTCATCAGGGTGCTTAATATGGTCCTTGAGGAGATAAGACAGCTATTAGGGTTAATACAGAAGGTAGAGGAGCTCAAAGCTACTTTTTATAGCTCTAGAAGGGGCAGAGGTTGAGGCATAGAATGATGTGATCACAAGAATGATTATTATATGCCATTTAGCCCGTCTTATCTTTATTTGACCAAGGTTCTACTTTTTTATATGGATCTTTGTATTGTGCTCCTCGGTTTAGTATGTGTCCAGAGCCATTAACAAGGTCATTGCGTATTTCCCCCCCAATGGGTAAGGCTTTATTAGTGGATCAAGTATTCAGATCTTGTTGGTAACTATTCAAGGGAGGGAAATCCCTGTTGACTTATATTTCTTAATATGATGGATTTTTATATGATTTTGGGAAAGGAATGGTGATTGGTTTACGCTCACCCCCATATTTGTGATTGGTTTACGCTCACCCCCATATTTGAGATTCATAGCTTTCTCAGACTAGAGGGTTATTATAAATACTTTGTTGAGGGATTCTCTACTATTGCAACACTTTTAACTTGATTGACTCGCCAAGATGCTTCTTTTGAGTAGTTGGAGGAGGGTGTGACAAGCTTTCTAAGGCACAAGGAGTGTCTTACCACCGCTTCTATATTGACTCTTCTAGTTGAAGGTGAGGTCTCCACTGTATATTGTGTCCAGCATTAGTTTGGGTTGTGTATTGATGCATCGAGGCTAGGTTATAGCTTCTGAGTTGAGGCAGCTTAAGCTACATAAGCATAACTACCCCACTTATGACTTGGAGTTGGTGGTTGTATTTTTTGAATTTAAATCTAGAGGCATTACTTATATGGAAATTTTTGTGAGATCTACACTAATCATAGGATCCTTCAATACATTATAAGCTAAAGGGACCTTAATTTAAGGCAGCACCGTTAGATTGAGCTCCTGAAGGACTATGACCTTCTATTCTGTATCATCTAGGCTAGACGAATGTAGTAGTTGACTCCTTGAGTTGAAAGGCAGTGATTATGGGTAGTCTAGCCTTCTTCTCTATTGTGGAGAAACCTTTGGCTTTTGATATTCAGTCCTTAACCAATAACATGATTCGATTTGATATTTCAGATTCTAGGTGGGTGTTACCTATGTGGGAGTTTCATCTTTGTTGGATCGTATTCATAGTTGTCAGTTTGAGGATGTGGACTTGACTTCTCTTCGAGGTTAAGTTTTTAAAGGTGATACCGGTTTGGCTACCTTAGATTCAAATGAGGTTTTAAGGGCCATATATGTGTTCTAAGAGTTGGAGGCTTTATTCAGCTAATCCTTTAGTGGCCCATGATTCTAGATATTCTATCCATCCAGGCACAACAAAGATGTTTCGCAACCTGAGGCAACACTACTAGTGGAATGGTATAAGGAAAGATATAGCAGACTATTTTTCCTATTAATTGTATTGTATGCAAGTAAAGGCCGAGCACTTGATGTAGGTGGCGAGCTTTAGAGACTACCCATTACAGAAGTAGAAGTGGGAGCATATCACCATGAACTTCATTATGGGGTGGCCTCGCACTTCTGTAGGTGTTGACAATATTTGGTTCATCATAGATCGATTGACCAAGTCACCATACTTTCTTTCCATTCATACTTCCTTCAACACTAAGGGAAATGCTAGTATCTACACTCGCGAGGTGGTCCGTCATCATGGTGTGAGTGGATATATCATCTTAAATTGGGGTCTAAAGGTCAATCACGCTCTGAGCCTATACCCTGGATGTGGACGACACTTAGATATCATTGTCGATCCCAAGAGAACCACTTGTCCTAGTTAACTCACTCAGGAGAAGACTCAAACTAGAATAAAGAGTAATATCAAAAGGTATTTTAAAATAGTTTCTTCAATCTTAAATAATAACTTAAAGTGCTCATATAGAAAAAATATAAATCATTATCATAACTTAATAATGAAAGTCGCTTTTTCAAAAAGGACTCTCAAATACGCAAAAAGATCCACTCTGCTAAGTATATAAAGCCTCTACTAACTACTAAAAAGGTGTCAAGACAAGACCACGACTACCTCATTGAAATAAGAAAATGACAGAAAGATGATAATGAAGGAGGTCCTCTGAATACGCAAAAAGATCCACTCTGCTAAGTATATAAAGCCTCTACTAACTACTAAAAAGGTGTCAAGACAAGACCACGACTACCTCATTGAAATAAGAAAATGACAGAAAGATGATAATGAAGGAGGTCCTCTGAATTCAAAGATGTCTCACCAAAAGTTAGAGAAGATATATCTTCAACAGTGCGCCTGTTGATGATCTCTAACACCTATATCTACATCATAAAATGATTCAAGTCGAATGAAGTCACTATATGGAATGTATGAGTATGTAAAATAGGAAGAGGAAATTACATGAGGATACTCAATTCAAGAACTCAACTCTGAATGTAACTCGACTAAATAAAGCATAAAGTAAAATAAGACACCGACATTTGAAATGATATGAATAATAAATGTAACTTATTATATAAAAATATAATATTTTACTTCTTGGTAAAATTCTCTAACTGACAACCATCATTCATGAGTTAATGGAGATACAACCAAGAGATGTCGTTATGACATCTATCCAATACCTTGCCAGGGTAAGGGACGTCACATCATCTCTGGGTCCATATAAAAAGTCCTCTTTTGTGACTATGAGGAGTTGCCCAAATAAAACATTATTATGATCATATATATCAAGTGAGTGAAAAAACATCATAATACGTCTCATCTAGTTTCTTTTGGACTTTTACATTAATTTATATCTTCTTCTCTTTTCATCTTATCTTCTCTTAAATATAGGTAACATCTCATCTCAATTGTGCATTTTGAAAACATACACCAACTTCTCAAAATATGAAATTCAAGTGTATAAAAACTCATGATTGAAAATAGACATCAAAAAATATTTTCAAACTCAACATCATGCTCAATTGAACAATGATAATATCTCTTCTTTTTACATCAATGGTTCATAAAATAATTAAGGCAAAACCTCAACTAGGGTTCATGTGGATGCACATGACTCCATAACCTCAAACATCAACCCATCAATTATAATATAATATATATAGTAGAACTCAATAAAGTAGTACGAAATTACATCAAGAATTCACTCTTATGGAATTGGGAACTCAAAATCATAACTCAATTTGACTTTATGAACACGTAGGTCACAAGTAAAAACTTACTCCACCATTCGAATAGACTTATAATGCAGTAATTATGATTATCTAGTTGAAATTCGAAGACCTCGCTCAAAAAACTTGAATCCTAGCTCTTCTTCTACTCTCTAATCTTTTTCTCTCAAAAGTTCTAAGTGTTAATGAGAAAACAAATCCTTTGGGTACTCTTAAGGGACTATTTTTTGTCCTAAAATGGGTTGGGTTAATCTTGGGAAAGGTGGGAAAAAGACTGGAATACCCATCATTAAATGGACTGGCTATTTAAGGGCCCATTCCTACTAACCGTAGGGACCATAAGGTCCTCCTCGTAGGAACTAGGTCTAATTTATAGACTCATTGGAAAGTTCTTAGGGGTCCACGAACAATATCCTAGGGGTCGTAGACTTATTGACGGGTCTTAGAAACCGGCTCATAGGAACTTAAGCACTTCGCCTGGGTTTCTGAAGATGGACCTATGGACCCCCCGCCTACGAGTTGTAGGACTGTCTATGGACTGTCCTGCTAATTCTTAGGTAGGTTCCTATAAACCCAAGAGATGTTGAGTCTCTGAGCCTCAACCTCGAGCCTCTCCTACAACCTGTAGGAACTCCTACCTACCATATAAGCCACTCATAGGGAAGGCTAAAGAAACTTAAAATTTTCAATTCTATAGGTAACCCATGGTTGGCCACCTATGACCCGTAGGTACTTCTACGAACCGTATATGCCACTCATGGGCACTGGGTAGTCCACTATACTTATATTTTCTAAGGTTTTCTCTTGGTTCTCAGACTTGGTCTAGGCTAAAATAGTGCGGGTTGTACAACTTCTAGCTTTTGGAGGACTTTTTAGGAGGATTTAGGCACCTGTGTTGACTTTAGAATAACTTTTCACCCAGATACTAATGGCCAATTGGAGCACACTATTTAGGTTCTTAAGGATATGTTGCAGGCCTGTGTTTTGGACTTTAGAGGTCAGTAGGACCAGTTTTTTCCTTTGGCAGTGTTTGTGTACAACAACATCTTCCACTCTAGCATTCATATGAACCTATTCAAGGCTATATTTGATAGGCGTTCTCTCTCTCAGATTGGTTGGTTTGAGTCTATAGAGCATAAGTTGCATGGTATAGAATTGATTCAGGAGGCCTTAGATTATTTGAAGGTGATTCAGGAAAGGCCCAAGAAAACATAGAGTATGCACTAGAATTATGGTGAAAATTGGCTTCATCCATTGAGGTTTTTAGTTAGTGATGAAGTATTCCTCTGAGTATCATCTATTAAGGGCGTGATGAGATTTGAGAGATGGGCCAAGCTTATCCCAGGTATATAAGACCTTTTGAGATTTTGAGGACAGGTAAAAATGTTACTTATGAGCTAGCCTTACCTCAACCATTCTCATCTATCCATTTGGTTTTCCATGTTTCAATGTTGTACCGATATGTTTTAGATGAGTTCTCTAATATGATTTGGTTGAGTTGGATGATCATCTGACTTTGTTGAGGAGAAGTTGCCATTTGAGTGAGGAATGTGAGGCGATTTTTCTCTAGATAAATTCGTGTACTTAAGGTCTATTGGAGACATCTTCTTGTCGAGGAGCTATTTGGGAGACCGAGCAAGAGCTGTAGGAGCATTTCCCTAGCTTATTTGGTCCTTCAGATACTTCTTGACTCTTACTTTCACGGATGAAAGCTCTTTTAGTAATAAATGTTGTAATGTCCCTCTAGGTTTCCATGTAAATGCATTGTTTTATCATTTAGAGCACTCTTACAATGATCCCAAGTCATTTATGACTTGTTTACACTAACTGCTCCATTGCCTGATCGTTTATTTGGGACTTATGCCTATTTCCCTATTTTGGTACTTTTAAAACTTGAATAGTTGACATTGGTCAAAACATTAGGTAAACATCTATATAATAGAATTCTGATGGGTCCATCAACTCTAAAATGGTCTTGTTAGGCTAGTGGCATGTTGGCTCTAGCCTTGATGTTTTCAGTGTGAGTTTGAACCATTAGGCGTTTTATCCTTTAATATTAGGCCGAAGTTTGACCTTGGTTAACACTCTTAGAAAACTTGCTTGAATGAAAATTATGTCAATGTGGTAAGCTCTAGAATGTTAAGTTTTTCCATAACAACCTTTTGACACTTCCTGAGGATTCTAATTTAATCTTGAGGCCCCTTGTAGAATTAACTAAAAATGACACTTCAGTGTGGGACCCACTTTTAGTTGATATGAACTTGAATGAAAATTTTGACTCTGTTGTTGAGTCTGGAATGTCAAATTTAGCTTGGTAGAATATCTTATTTGTAGGTACGGGATTCTAAATATATCCCAAGCAACCCCGTCGAAGACATAGGGAAAGCCAAATCTCAGTTGTTGCAACTCTTGCTAGTGCCACCACTTTTGCAAACCTAGGTTCTCTTTAGATACCCTCACTTAATCATCTAGGCATCGCTTCAGCGAGGCAGACCATCTAGGCACTTTTCGCTAAAGTAGCCTGGCCTTCGCTAAAGCGATCCTTGCTTTAGTATCCAGGGGCTTGCTTTAGTGAGGCCTGCCTATTCCTGTTGACTTAGAAACATTAGTAGATGCTTTTGCGACCCTCATGGGTTCATTTTAGACCTATTTTTTTCATCTTCTCAAAATTCAAAGTGTCATGACTCGAGTTCTAGAGATCTATTTTAGGTCTATCAAAGGGTAGATTATTTGGGAGGCTCATGAATATGTGTTGGAGTGGTAGGAAATTGTTGGGGACTCTTTGTTTGAGGTAATATTCTTGTTTAATTTTTTTCCATAGTTGTAGTTCTTACGCTTAATAGTGTTAATTTGCATGTCCAATTGTGGGTTGTTCTAAGCCCCTAATTGTGTTCCCTTTTGCGACACAAGTTTAGGGAAGTAATAAGGATCTCTTTATGAATTCAATTTGGAACTCCAGGCATGAGTCCCACATTTCAATTTTAGATCTTGAAATTGGTTTGTCTCTATTTATTGTGATTTGAGCATCTAAACAACCATATTAACATTATGAAACTATTTTTGATCGTGTGGCAACGTTCTGAGGCCGTACGGAAGGGAGAAACTCCAGAGACTTGATTTGGCATATACGCGATCATCCTAAAGGTAAGCTATGAATACCCTCTCCTTGGATATGAATATGTAAATTCTTTTGTTGATTTGCGTGAATTTTGTGTAGGGTGCTAGTGGATCATGTTTAGCTTCTTAGAATCCATGTATTAGGCCTTTTTCGGGTATTTCAGGCATTGATAGCATGTTGGTTGATTTCGTTGATCATCCTTAACTTATGGTGTGACTTCTATATGGATTGTGATTATTAGTGGAGCATGTTTGCCCTTAGTCTAGGCTTAGACTAGTGATTTCCATAGTCTTGTGAATTTTTGAGTTGTTAGGCCTTAATATCTCTCTGATGTCGCTTCAAATAACTTAGCTTCCTATAAATTAATATAAAAGACTTGAATTTCATAGTCTGGGCCTTAGCTAGGCATAATCCATCTCTTGAGGCCTTATATCTATAATTCCCTTATTTGTTTGGTGCAGTTATTCCTGGTTTCTTGATTTGAAAGCCACTCGTCTATTCAGGTTAAATTTGGTTTGAGCTTGGAGTGATTTATTTATGGCACTCTGTTCGGGGTTCTCCCCTTGATACTCATCTAGCAACTGATCCTAAATCTATTTGACTCACCTCTATTTGAGGTTTAAGTCCCTAATTCACTCCACCGAGCTATGGTTAAAGTCCATGTCTCAGTATTTTCAAACAAGGTTAGAGTCCTTGACCATTTTCAACCTTGGTTAGAGTCCATCGCCATCTTCAACCTTGGTTAGAGTCCTTGGCAATATTTATCCTTGGTTAGATTCCATCGCTATCAGCAATCTTGATTAGAGTCTATCGCTATCTACAACCTTGTTTAGAATCCTTGGCCATCTGTAGCCTTTGTTAGAGTCCATTACATTCTTTAGTCTTGGTTAGAGTCCATCGCTAGAGTCTATTGCAATCTTCAGTCTTGGTTAGAGTCCATCTCTATCTTTAGCCTTTGTTAGAATCCATCACCACCTTCATCCTTTGTTAGAGTCCTTGGCCATCTTCAGCCTTTGTTAGAGTCCATTATTGTCTAAAGCCTTGGTTAGATTCTATCGCTATCTTCAGCCTTAGTTAGAGTCCTTCGCCATTTGCAGCCTTGGTTAGAGTCAATTGCTATCTTCAGCCTTGGTTAGAGTCCATCACTATCTTCAGCCTTGGTTATATTCCACTTCTATCCTCAGCCTTGGTGAGAGTCTACTACTATCTTCCATCTTGGTTAGAGTCCAGAACTATCAAATCTTGGTTAAGGTCCTTGACTTCCTCTTCCCTTTAGTTTAAGGCCTTAGTTCCCTTTCTTCTTTTATTGAAGACTTTGGCACTTATTTGATTCGGTTCAAGTCGGTAAAAGGTTGTGGTAATCTTGGTAGTATCTTCAGGTTCTCTAAACTTTTCTTGCACCTGTCAGGCTTATGGGGGTTTGATAGGGTTTTATTTGAACTTGTGTATAGGTGTACCCTTCATTCTTATTTTTTTGGTTGGGTTTAGTTAGTTGTGTTCTCTTTCTTTGTGTTTTAGTACACTCGTGTGCATTCTTGTTAAATTTCCTCCCGTTGTTTCTTGTTGTGGTTGAATTCTTGCTTTTCATATTACATTTACTTTTCCTGCTCAGCCATATTATGATGCCTAATGGGTACCTATTGTTTGGTACTCATACTACACTCTACATCTATTTTCCTGATGCAAGTCTGAGCACCAGCTACCAAAATTGATATCAAGCCTATAGTAGTCTTATTCGGAGATGAGTATGAGCACATGGCATCCTTGAATTACTTGTTTTCTTTTGTAGATATGTTATGACTAGTCTTTTTGCTTTTTGACACAAGTTTTATTTTTGTGGTCTACTTTTGGGAGTTTTATTCATTTTGTTGTAGCTCTGTATATGTTACTTCTAGGTTTTGGGAGGGATCTTTCTTTTTTCTATAGATTTTTTGTTTTCTTCCACTTTTGTTCCTATAATATCTCTTATTGTTAAATTCTGCTTGAGTTTCTATCTTCAATCCCATTACTTATAGTTCCGAGATATAGGTCGGCTTACCTACTAGTGGATTATAGTAGGTTCCCATCATGATTTGAGAAATCGAGTCATGACATATATAAACATTGATAGCCCTTATGATGTCTATTATAATCCAAGGAAACACATTTTAAGGATAGAAAGGCTAGTTGTGAGAGTTATAGGGACTAAGGAATGGGAAGAACGTGCAGCCAAAAACTTTAATGAAATGATAATGAGGAACCTTTTTGAACAACTTCACGAAAGGTGAAACATTATTGAGGAAGGGTGACAGAATAAAATTTATGGTGTAATCTATTGTTGCAAACGCATGATCCCAAAAGGTACGAGGAAGCGAGGCATGTGCGAGAAGTGTTAAATCAAGTTCAACAATATGATGATGTTTCAGATCGGCAGTACCATTTTATTCATGAGTATGTGCACAAGATAAGTGATGACGATTCCCTCTTGAGCAAAAAAGATGGATAATTACCAATATTTGCCACCCCAATTGGATTGTACAACTTTTATATGATTCTCAAAGAACTTACTCGCTTGAGTTTTAAAGAATAAAAAATGGTATAAACCTCTTTTTGTAACTCATAGGAAATAACCCTGTAAATTTTCTAAAGTCATCAATAAAATAAACATAATAACGTAATTTATTTCTAGTCGAATGTGGAGCAGGACCCCACACATCAGTGTTAATCAATGCAAGAGGATACATAGAACTTGAACTAGAAATAAAAAATGGCAATTTGTGACTCTTGCCATATTAGCAAGATGAACAAATTTAGACCGAGAGCTCAATATGACTGGTAAAGAGACCCTCCTATTAATACCATTGACTACTTGTAGAGACAAGCGACCTAAATTGTTGTGCGATAAATCAAAAGATGGACATATGGAAAGACTATGATTTATTTTAGGGAGAGGGTTGGCTGAGTAACTGGGCTGCAAAGAGGCAATAACACAAGCCTAACCTCAAGAGTTATCAATACAACCACCGATAAACAATGACAATAACAAAGGGGAACAAGAGATCATATCTATTATTTGCGGCTATCCGAAACCAAGCACCATGACTGCCATGAAGAGACGAAATAAATAGATCGAACAAGAAAACCATGACCTCGCAACCTTAGGAGTTCAGAACAATATTAAGGCAAGGGAGGGAAACCACAAACCATACTACCATGACATCACAGAAGATCATGCTGCTCTATACCAAACTCCAACAACAACAAATCTCTCAACTACTAATAACCAAAGGACCAGAAGCAACGAAGGTAGCCTCCAAGCTGACTAGTTCAAACAACCTAGCAATCTCTAACCAGGTAAATCTATCCTAGCCACCAATCAAGAAAAGACCGATGTCACGACTAAAGCATACAACAAGGGTGGCAATGAAGAAAGCCAACTAGCTTGCTAATAAGGTCACAAACAGGACACAAAGCACAGGGGTACGAGGAGTTAATCATCTACTACTCCCTATCACCAAAACACAACCTAGTCGATCCATTACTAAAAGAAATAAACTGCAGGAGATAGGCACATACACATAACCTCAAATAAAGCTACCACAACAATCAAAAGATGGGCAAAAACTAAATAGGTATGCATGGGTATGAAAACCTAAAATCCACACAAAACAGGTAATAAGGAACAAAAAAATAAATTCACAAATACTTAGCAATACATGTAGTCTCAGCACTTGGCCTACATGTAGAGCATAGAATGGATCATGTACGACCTTAAGCTAAATACACGAACTACCACCAGCAACACTTTGGGGCTCTAACTCTGACCGAAGGTGCCATAAACCCATGATACTGACTTAGCTGAATAAAATGCACCATGGTACGATGCTTGGGACATAATATAGACTGATGCCTAAGATTCCCAAAAAATGACATGCTCTAAAACCCTATCCTGCAGATGACAGATGTTGGTAATGTCTGAAAGATCAACTCATACCTAAGGCACTCTCTAGACTAGTGCCCAAGGTCACTGCTATCAAAGCAATCCATCTAGCCCAAGGATTGATGTGAAGGATATGTTGAAGGCCATCCTTGATACCCAAAGGACCACCCCTCACTAATCATACTAGAGACCTATTATAATCTTTTACAAGGGTTCCTAATTGTCCACACTGAAACATGAATCACTAAATGCAGCCGGCTAAAATGACTCGATTGGACTAGAATGGACCTCGTGAGCTAAATACCAAAAATGTAGACTCAAGATACTGAACGTAAACTTTATCAATTACGAGCACCATAACCTGTCTTCAAAACTCCTAGTACCTGAAGTAATGCCGCCATAAGCCTAATAGGTTGATAAGGAAGATAACCTCTACTACGATAAAGCCAACCTCGGGGTGAGATGTCATCAATGTTGTACCGATGACGAGGCCTCATATCATTATCTCTGTATGCCTCAATGCAATACTTCTCTACATCTCTCGAATGACTAACAACCTAGGAAAGGTAGATACAGTTTCTATCAAGTGTTATGATGCCAAACGGAGTAGTAAAGTCAATCCTCTGATGAACCCCTGGCTCGAATCCTACTCAGTGGGAAAAACGGTGGAAGTATGTCTGGCCTACTAGAGAAAATTGATCAAGTACTCAAAAAGGGATGATGAACACTTTTTTGGAACAGCCAACCTATCTTGTTTTGAGAACCACTTGCCACACCAAAAACCTCACCTTCATGTTGTGCACCTTAAAGGTAATCAGAACCTCCAACACTAAATCTCGAGGATCTGAGGTAGCTACTAATCTTTTCAGAGCCTTAGGTTCCCCTATACTCTTTTTCCGCTGACGAATATCTTCGACCTCATATTATATGCCTACTAAAAACCTCATGCTATCCATATAAGAAAGAATGGATTCCAAAGAAGCATCTTGGAGGTTGTTTGAAGCAATGTCACATAATAAGGAGCCAATTAGTGAATTTTCCTAAGAGCACCCTATAGCCTCTTGAAGATAGGATACTGACATCTTTGAACCGATTTACAAGACTCTACTAGTCACTTTCTCTCGTACCAATAATACCAATCAACCTAGAGCTCTGATACCAACTTATCACACCCAAAATCTCAGACCATGACGTAATGTACTAACATCCCACCAGTAGGTAAGACCAACCCATAGATCGAAACCAGAAGAAATGGGCTAAAATGCGAAAGAGAATTATATAAAAATTAAGAAGCAAAGAAACCAAATGAAAGAGATAAATAGAATAAAAATATAATAACATCCAAGATGTGATATCAGCAGCTGATTGAGCTACTAATTCAAAATATGAGATACAAGGTATTGCAAATATATATAGGCAAGTCTCTAAATACCAAATAAAGACACATCCAGCCGCCACAAAAGGAGAATGGGAACTCTGAACATCAAGATCTCACGTCGAATCTCTGAATCCCAAAAGTTGCTCCATATGATATCTAAATCAACAGTGAGAACTCATACTATGACACGTAGGGTTAAAAATATAGTATGAAAACCAAATAAATGGTACCCAGTAGAAATAGGTCGACTGAGCTCCATAGATAATGCAAGTACAAATAATTGGTAAAAGGGAAAGTACAGTACAAACAACTAAAGAACATATATCACAAGGTAATATAGGATATCAGAGCCAAATTAATAGATTAAATGAGATAGAAACGGATGCGAAATAACATACCTAGAAGCGCTATCTCAACAACCTAATCAAAATAGGGTCTACACTATGCAAGTTAACAAACTATAAAGAGCTTGGCATTAATCACCACTATTCACCAAAACATCCTAAAAGCCAATCCAACTCTACTAATTAGGGAGTACAAACTTTAACACAAGTCTGAATAATACATATATATATATGATTATCAATACAACACAATAATACACAAATATAGTAAAACAATAACCTAACTAGACCTCTATAATCCTGGAAGTTACTCAACAACAAACATAACCCAATTGCCCCACTTAAGATTGCCAAGTGCAAAAAACAACCCTAATGATTGGTGATGCATACAAATGAAAGTTATGTAGTAAAATCCCAAGTACCATTTGTCACCAGTATTATCCATAACAAGTTCAGATTGAAAAAAAACATATACCCCTACCCCATCCCTTGGCTCACAATGTAGGATCCATGTAGCTCCCTCTTTTTATTCAGTGGATCTAATAGATATAGGGTCTCATAGAGGACGCGGTAAGTCTGTATAGCTTGCATGTGCCCAAAATAGGACTTATGTAATCAATCATTTGGGATCTGCTCCGTCTATGTAATAAAGCTACATATAGCCAAACCAATGTAGGAAAAGGCCACGGCGAACTAGCTAGTCAAGTAAAAACTGAGCACATCCTAGATGCCTCTAAAGTTTCAAAGTAAGAAGGAAGCATGTCTATGATGCCTTGTATATCTCAAAAAATTAGCATATCAAAGAAGTCCATGTTGTATGACTCCCGTTAAAACCAGTTTAAAAGATTAACAGTGTGAAAATAGCCTTCCTCAAAAATGATGATGAACAACCAATGCATGAGCTAGGATCATACTACAAAACACGTGAAATTCGGTGTCAATGCAATGCATTCCATCACTAGTATCTAGACAATAACAACCAAATAAGAAAAGGTACATTACTAAAATTATCCTACTCTCTGAGCGTAGAAAACTGACCCAGATCCATCTGATCCTTGACTAAGGCCTCAGGCCAAACCATATGCATCAATATAACTAGGAATTACTATATAACATGCTCAAACAATAAAGAAATCAAAGAGAAGTTCAATATTCAACAAGGGAGATAACTCAAGGATCAACACCTTACCTTGCACATACTTCTCAACCAACAATCGAACCCAGCTAAGCCAGCCTATCACTATCACAAATAACTAAGGCTCAAGCACTAGTAAAGGTTAACCAACTGAAGAAACCAACACAGGGAGTAACACATAGCTAAGTTGGTGTTAAAATGCAATCTAAGGAACCTATTTCAAAACCTATACTAAGGCCTCAAACATCAAATCTAAAGAGGATTACTACACCAACAACAAGGCATTACTAGCCTAGGTTATAGATTTCACCACTCAAGTTAGTCAAAAGCACCTAGGAGAATCAATAGATAAAATAAGGAAAGGAGTCCTAAACCAGACCATGGTCCCATTATACATGAAACTCATACTACAAATCATCAAAAAGAGCACAATCAAGAAGGGCAGATCGTATCCTACCTTAAAGTTGAACATGCATACTTCCAATCTGCTGAACTAAACCTTTTTCCTTGTGAATAAACTTCAATCACCACTATGCTAATAAAATGACTTCAATACGAACAGTTTGATACCCAAATCACAACAATCGAAGACAGACCCAAAATTGGGTCATAAATAAAAGTATGGAACCCAATGCTAGGAATCTCGAATTTGACTCTATCAGAATATCCTAAACTAGCCCAAAAACTTGTGCTACAAAAATGGGCACAACTAGAACTCAGCATTGACAAAAAATAATCTATGAAATTTACTCACCGTTAAAGCACTATAACAAAGCTTGGGCAATCCTTGTAGGATAGAAATTACCTCAAACCATCATCCTGCATACTTCTCCAAATTTTCCATTGCAAACCCATGCCAATTTTAGATCAAATGCACTTTGAATTACCTCAATCGGAGGTACACTTTGAACAGATCCCAAATGAATTGAAATGAGTATGGACTTTAGTGACGTAAATCACTATAATCGCCACACTGGAGACCCCGATGTTATAGATATGACACCACTGGTGTAGAAAACGCTTCGTATGAATGACGGTCAATAGGAACGGTCAGCACCGTAGGAGCAAACCCAGCTCTACTGAAGTGATCCTATAGGAGTGAAGGCCCCTCCACATGAATGAAATCTTCTGACCTTGGCACCTTCGCAAGTGTGACCAGTTCTCCATAAGAGCATCTCTGTAAGTGTGAGTGTAGGCTTTGTGAGAGAGATTGCACCACCTACTGATGGGCCATCACTTGAGATTTAAAATTCCAAGTCTCCGTCAAAAGTTTTAAAATAGTTTGGGGTCCCACCAATGCAAACTGAATATGCTACCTAAGTAAAAAAAAATTCCAAACTCAATAAAACTTTAAAAACTTTCAACTGAGGTCACCTTAATAAAAAATGGGTCCCATATTGAAGCTCCATTTTAAGTAAAATTCCAAAAGAGAGCTCAAGATGAGCTTGGAATCTTTGAGAATTAAATGGAAGACTCTTGTAGATAAATCTAGACATTCAAGAGCTAATGGAACTGTTAGAATTCCATTTTGAGGCAGCTTACCTGCAGTTTTGACCAAAGTCAATCATTCAAGTTTTAAAAGCTCCAAACACAGAAATTTGCACAAAATCAAAACAAACAATCAATCAACTGGACTATCACTCCCAACAAGTTATAAATAACTTTGGATCTCTATAGGAAATATCAACATGCTTAAATGACTAAAAAATGGAGGAAATGACCTAGAAGGTATTACATGACCATTAGAACAGTTTATTAATTTACTAAAGCAAACACAGTGTCACTATCTTAGGGAATAAATTGATCAACAAAATAAAGGTAGTGGTCAGTTTATTTCATTTTAATTCACTAAGTTATCACTTAGCCATTAATTAGAATGAGTTATTAATTAGATTACCTAAACGAAAATTTTAGGGAAACTTCAAGAGGTAAGACCCTTGATCTCTTACAATATTTATTGCACAAGTTACAGTTCCAGTAGCCCATTGAAATTATGCATTAGAACATTAGGTGTTGATTTGAATTGTCAAAAAAACCGTTTTAGTCATAAACCCTTGTTTCTGCATGAAGAGGGTGGAGATTATGGAGTTCGATCAAAGTTATAATCTTTATAACGCTAATTGAATATAGAGTGATTATCTATAGCATGTAAAGAGTGATTGTATAAATCTTGGAGCTTATGTTTGAAAGTGGTAGTGAGATTTCGCTCAAGCCTACTTTGAAAACCTATTTTGATTATAATGATAGTTTAAGTGAGGTTTTATGTGTTTGCAAGACAAGCTCGCATCAAGTCTTTGTATTTTATTTTATTCGATGATATATGTATGTGCATATGAGTTACTCTATATACGAGGTATTGAACTGAATTTCGAATGATGGTTTTAATGTGATTTTTCCTAAGTATGGGTTTGAAATTGAAAATTGAATAATGATCTTTAAACACATTTTCTTAAATGAACAATGACTTTGAAATATCCTTACAATTGGGAAGATGAATATGAATGATAAAGAATGATTTGGCTACTATATCATGATTGAATATTGCTTTATTTTGTATCATAATTTCGGTGGATGAATAATCGTTATGAATTCTTACGCATCTACAACCTTGCTATTTGGCAGGAAGAGTGGTCATCACAATTTAATTTTCTGGTGCATCAGTTTTATCATTCAAATACATTTGAATTTGGACTTGACAAGTTAGTATTGATAGACACTTCTAACCTGGATAGAATACTATCCTAGGTCGTGTGACTTTAACCGACCTAATAACTAATTAGAAAAGACATTATACACTTAAACAACTCTTTTGGTTACTATATATATAATAAAAGTCAGTAAAATGTATTATACTCAAGAAAAACTGAAATAAATTAAAATTCTTTTATTATTATTTTCTTCAAGATATCAGTAGCTTATGCTCAATTAACATAATCCTCAAGATATTCCTCCTTAAACAATAGACATGGCCTCATCCTCAAATACTCCCTAGACCTTTCACCATCTTTACTTCATAAATTTATAGCAATTTGTTCTATTAAGCTGAAGCCGTCAAATTACTTATTTTGGAGGACATAAATCCTTCAATTAATGCAAACCTCGAATATTGATGAGATCATCGAAGGATAACCCCTATCAATGAACATATTAGATAAGAAAGTTGAGGCAATTCCTAACCCCCAATTACTGCTCAAAAGAATGCGATGTTCTAGTTTGGAGTTGACTTTCTGCAATAATGATGGAAGAGACCATGCTCCTGATCATATGATGTACTACAGCAATACATATATGGGCTTGTGTTGAAGATACCTATCTACTAGCATGCAAGGATAAGGAGTTTCAATGTAAGTAACAACTTTAGAGTACAAAACTGGGAACAAAATCCATAGATGAATGCATAAACGAATTTAAAGGAATTTGTTATAACCTCATGGCTATACTCAAACCTTTAGAAAAAGATATCAACAACAACAATCCAGCGAAATTCCACATCGTGGTCTTGAAAGAAAATATATGACCCTTTGAACTATTATAATAACTAAGGATCCTTATCCCATATTTAATCAGTTTGTTAATACTCTTAGAGGACTCAAAATGAGGGAAGCTGGGGACAAGCAAGAAGCACCAACTCTAACCATGAACTTCGTGACCCAAAAATCACAAGAATGAGGGTGTGGTAGTTATTACCATAGATAAAGGCAATAAAAGGGTTGAACAAGATGTTTATATCAGTTGTCACACCTCGAGTCTATACCCTAGCTGTGGTCGACGCTCAAAAACCATTGTTTGTTTGCAAGCGAACCCTTGACCTGGCTAACTACTCAGTATAATACTCAACT
Organism: Solanum dulcamara; assembly: GCF_947179165.1. Lineage (NCBI taxonomy): Eukaryota > Viridiplantae > Streptophyta > Magnoliopsida > Solanales > Solanaceae > Solanum > Solanum dulcamara. The sequence continues at coordinate 23,884,449 of NC_077242.1, forward strand.
AAGATATAAACATCAACAAAATGGTTACACAAGTATAAAATAAGAATAGCGCTTCTCAATAATTAGTCGCAAATACTTTGAAATATATATATATAAGAAGCTTTAAATAAAATCTCTAAAAAATAGAATGAACATCTCAGCTCTGTCTATATCTATGAAGCCTCTAACTGACTCCCAAGATAGGCTTATAGCTACATCAAAGGACTAATAAACAAATAATGAATAAAAGTAAAAAAGAGTTCCTCCAAAAGCAAGGAGGTCTCACCAAAGTTGGAAGGAAACTGACCTTCAATGATGCGCCTATTGATGATCTCTAACACATGTATCTACATCATAAAATAATTCAACGTCGAAAGACGTTGGTACATGGAATGTATGGTATCTAAAATAGCTTAAAGGAACATACTTAGAAATACTAAATGGAATTAATAGTGAAGTCACTCAACTAAATTAAAGCTTGAAATTATGAAATAAGTCAATGCTTTACAAAATATGATAAGTAGATGTAACTTAGTATGAAATAATATTTTCTCTTTAGGAATTTTCTCTAATTGGCAACCATCACTGTGAGCCTCTTGATGATACTACAAACTACTCTTGTTTCCATATTTATCCAATACCTTGTCAAGGAAAGGGATGCAAAATCATCTCATAGACCCTATAAAAGTCCGTATCAGAGACTGAAGTGAGGAATTGCCTAAACCAACGGCAAGTCCTATCCAACACTGTCTAAGTAGTTTATGGGATTTGAATTATCTAAAATCTTATCCAAATCGATGCTCAATACCACTCCCAAAATAATATGCATTAATGTTCATATACTCAAATGAGTAAATACTCAAAATAATAACTCATTTAGTCTCAATGGACTTATACTCAATTTAGCTCAACTTTTCTAAAACTCTATACATTCTCTTTAAAAATAGTTATACTTCTCAACTCAGTGAATGCATAAAATCTAGCTTTGGCTTCTCAACTTAGTCTCAAGATAATTAGATGCATAAATAATACAACTCATTTAGACTTGATATGGATCATGCTTAAAACCAGTGAATGAAAGACTTCACAACTCAAGTAATATATTATGCTCAAAACTCCTTTCTCAATTAAGACATGAAATTACATCATTCATCAACTCAAACAATGCTTAGTAAAAGAAATTGTAAATAATCAACTAGGGTTCATATGAATGTAAACATGAATAACAATTCAAGAACTTAATTTATGGGGCTAATCGCAATAGAATCAAATACACAGAGAACTCAATGGGAGGTAGCTTAACTAGCTCGAAAACTCAATATACAGGATTGAAACTCCTACTTGAACTCTTCAATTATGGAATTAAGATATAGGGTGCGAGGATGAACTCAATCTAATGCTATGATTATCCTTACATACCTAGAAGGAAGACATTCTTGGCAAAAATCAAAGAACACAGTTACTACACTTGAACCCTAGCTTTTGTCTTCTCCAATCCTTGATTTAAAGTTTCTAAGTATTAATGAGGGCTAAATGCACATAAGGTACTGATAAGGGAATCAAATTAGTCCCAAAATATCATGGTTTTGGTTTGGTAAAAGTGGGAAAAGAATAAATTACCCTTTATTAAAACCAACTTTGGTCCATCTATGGGTTGTTCCATGGATCGTAGGAACTCTTATGGGCCATAGAATACCCCTCGTAGGAAATGGTGTACAAAATATTAGAGCTACTAGTTTTTCCATATTGGTTCTAGACCTATATATGGGTCATAGACCCTTTGATGGTCGTACATGCTACTCATATTGGGGTTCTCAAGAGGGTTAGGGTCTATGGACTCTTGTACGGTTCTCAGAGCTTATTAAGGTATGTAGACTAGGCCTATGAAACTTGGTGCACATTCCAGTAGCTACTAGAATGTGAAATTAGGTATACGATATTACCCTATGGGTAATAGGCATTTAGACGGGTCGTATACTTGGGCTCATGGAATGGGTATAACACTAGGCTTCAAGATTACTAAAATGGACTCTTCCTATGGTCTGTAGAAACTTCTACGAGCTATAGAAGTCATCAATAAAAGGAGTCTCGCCAACTCAAATTTCACTAAATATTGGTAGTTGTACGAGTCCCTCTTATGGATCGTAGAAACTTCTATGGGCCCTATATGGCACTCGTTGGACTTCTCTAAATCAAAAACTTGGCTTTTCTCTAGTTCTCAAGGACTAATCAAAGTTTGATTATTTCAGGGTTTTACATTAATGCTCTTAAAAAATATTAGAATTTCCTAATCTTGTCCTCCATTGTTGTTCACTGATATTATCGGTGCTCTCCATATCATGCAAATTTGATATGACTTTCTCACACTAAGCATGTTAAACTTGATTACCATTTTGTGCACGAAAAGGTGTTCATGGTGAAATAGAAACCACATTCATTCCTTCCAAGATTCAAATTATGGATACACTGACAAAAAGATTTCCTAAGCATCAATTTAAGGTGTTATGCATAAAGCTAGGTGTTATCTGAAATCCCCACACTAGCTTGCGGAGGGAAGATAGACACTATCCTAGGTCTTGTTTCCATAGTATTACTTTTACTTATCATTCTTAATATGATAACGTGCAATTTAAATTTATTGAATAATATATATTCTTACTACAGTGATCCTTGTCTAAATTATGGAGGACCCCATTTGTGGTAAAAGATTATAATATTACCGAGAAGGGGTAGTGTGCACCTCACTAACCCTTTGAGTGAAATAATTATAATATATATGGTGGTCAAGAACTCAAGATGACCATGGAAATGGTTGCCCTAAATCTATTTCCCCTTCCATGATCCCCTTTTGTAATTATTCTTTTGTTACTTGTGATGCTGATAGGAGTAATGAAGTAATGGGGGCAATACTATTGGAAATTGTTGATATACTGAAGCATCTAGAGAAGAATAATGTAGTGGTGAGAGAGAGGTCAACGGAACAACAAATACATTGGAAGAGATTAATGTTAAGCTAACAGAGATGTAGGTTGAAGCTTTTAATGGTCAACAAGTTACAAACTTAGCCAATATTCGGGATGAACCCCAAAATAAAAGAAGAGATAAGTTCCTGCAAGCAGAGAGTTTTGATGAAGAAGAAATAGTGAACCAATCTTTGTTAGAGGAACAAGCTCAACAAATAAAATTACATATATATATCTAAGATGGTCTTTGTGACATGTCAAAACAATTCAATGAGTGGGAAATTGTTATACCCAGCACTTTAGGTATACGGGAACATTTATTTAGCTTTTCTAGAGCTACCGTGTGGTCCATGATGTTATCACATACTCATAAGTAACAGAGGATGAGGTTGTCCATAATGATTGGAAATAGGATTGGAAGGATGTGAAGGAAGTTGGAGGCTAAGTAATGAGTTCATGGAGCTCGACTTACTTGCGCAAGCTACCAACTTGGATGCCTTACATACTTAAGCTACTTGAGTACATGTCGATCTTAGGTAGCAAGGATTACATAGGTTCTTAAAGTGAGACGAAATTATGAACCCATGAAAAAGGGGTAAGTAGCTGATCCACCTACTTGGACATGTGGAAGCAGGTCATTCACCTACTTAGGGTCAAGTAGGTGATGCAGCAGCTTGGGGTGGACCCCCACCTACTACTTGGCAGCCTAGGAGTGGCCTCATGGATGTGTTGGCCCAATACGGGCTGGACACGTGTCACCCTTAGAGGATGACACATGTACCCTCCTAAGGAGGTGTATATATGTATGTTAAGATAAATAAGAAGTCATTTTCTTCAACTTGTACACTTATAATTCTTGGAGAAAACTTGAGAGAAAGAAGAGAGGGGAGCTACGGCCTAGGTGCTGCCAAGGTAAGCTTTTGAGTTTTTCTTCATGAATTAATTATTTAAGGTGTTACTCAGTCAATTGGGGGTGTTAATAACATAAATTAATGGTTTGGAGCAGCAACAAAAGGGTAACGAGCAGCCACCATAATTTCGTCCACGTTAGAGAGCTTCCGAGGTGAGTTTTGGCAACGTAAGGTTCTCCCTTTCGAGTAGGAGTTAATGATGTTGTTATGGAGTATATTACTTATGTTAAATGAAGCTGGACGTTGTGAACAAACAAAATCAAAGTCGTTCTAGCCGAGTTAAAGTTGTTAAAGTTGCATAGTGTTGTTATGATTGTGGTTTTGTCTTTGGAGATGGTTTAATTGATTGTTGCAGGGCTGGAACGTGGGTCAAAAGAGGTATGGGTGCTTCTGGTTGCAGCCACATAACCCTCCATTCTGTATGGTTAAAGATTTTACAAATTAACGATTAAAAACTTTATTTTGGTATCGTGATTTTGGGCGAATTGTTTGGAGTTTGTATTGTATAATATTGAAGTGATTTACCTATACATAGCTGCTGATTGTTGTTATTGGTTTGTTGTACTAATTGAAGATGTAATTGGAAGTTCGGATAGGGTAGGTTATAAGGGACATGCTGCCCAATTTCCGTTAACTTCTCGACTAACTAATAGACTAGTCGAGAAAGGCGAATAAGGAAATGATTCCTATGGAGGATTAATTGTATTTATGGAAGCTGGAAATTCAAGGGTTATTGAAATTAGTATTACTTCCGTGTTAAATAGATTAAGAGGACGACGAGGCAAGCGCGGTTAAGAGTAATCCATAAGAGGTATGTGAAGCTATTTTTCTTTTCTCTTGGCATGTCTTAGTCTTAAGTTGTTTGTATATGAAATATGGGGATAATTTCATTCATAGAACCCCGAGTATGATTCATAAATCTTATTCACTTTGGGATGTTAGAACTCCTATAATAGCTGAGTTATTGCCTTGTAAGTCTTTTACATGACAAAAGGTAGTGTATATAAAGCTATCTCTCTTTTCTTTTGGCATGTCTTAGATATAAGTAAGGAATGATATGTATATGAGCTTGGGGTAAGTTCATTCATAAGTTCCAAGTGTGAACTGTGATTCTTGTTCACTTTAAGATGTTAAAACTCGTAAAGTAGTCGAGCTACTACCCTCGAGTCTTCTATGTATTAAATAGTAGTTGGATGTATACACTCCTACTTCTAATGTCTCTAAGATGATGAACATCTCTAATTCCATAAGTTGTTTAGCTTTATCTCGATACATGTCTATGATTACTGAGGCTCCAACAAATATGATCCCTAATGATATTTAGAGAGTACTTGAGACGATTGGTACTCTGGTCTTCCAGTGATAGTTCACTTAACTGTTTTATTGAGTCTTAGATGATGATTTAAATTGCATATGGTTTCTCACTACTCTACTCGTACATACTGTAAAACCTCTTTCTTCAAGTCTCATAATGGGCCGAGAATGTTGTCATGCACAGCTTTACTACTTCTTTCACTGAGTCCTGGGCCGAGTATGGTATGATGCCATATACGAGGGGATAATGCTATATATGATGATATGATAATGCGATTATATGATAATTCACTGAGTCCCAGGCCGTATTTGAGATGATGTCGTATACGATAATATGATGACATGGAGTCCCTCACTAGAGGGACGGGTATGGTATGATATATATTATGATATAAGGATGGCACCGAGTCTTATGATAGGCCGGATATAGTATAACTGTACACTATATGTACACTACTCTCTTCACCGAGTCCCTCACTAAAGGGCCGGATACAATAGATAGACATGCATATGAAAACATAATGATATATTTGTAACACCAAGTCCCACAGTGGGCCGGGTACGGTATAAGAGGATGATATACATGCCCTCATATCATAAGATGCAGGTATAGTGATTTGCTAACTGTTATACTTGTTTCTTGCATCCCTATTTCAGCAGTTGTCTCAATTATGATATGTTATTCTTTATATACTCAGTACATATATCGTACTGACCCCCCTTTCCTCGGGGGGGGCTACATTTTATGCACGAAGGTACAGATACGCATTCCAAAGATCCACCAGCTTAGGATTTCCAGTCATCAGTTTTAGAAATGCTTTGTTATGCCAGAGCCTAGCTTTTTGGTACTGGTCTTCTCGTGTATATATTTTTTTATTCAGGAGTACGGTGGGGACCCTATCCCACCATATGTTATCATTGATATTCTTAGAGGTCTGTAGACTTGTGTATGTGGGATGCTTGTAAGTTTGTTTCAATTGTGCCTATACGACATATTGTAAGTGTTGTTATGTTATTGCAGCCTTGTCGGCTTGTGGTCCCTTTCATGTTATGATACAAACAAAAAAGGTTACGTGTATAAGAAGATGTTATGACCCATTGGGTTTCTTATGTATAGTTCTTATATCTAAGAATTATGTATACGGGGGTCCAGTTCGGACTCCAGTCATGGCCTACGGGGTTGGGACATGAAAAAAATAGTGCTTAGAAAAGAGCGAGATTTAGGATCAGCAGCCCAATGACATCCCAAAGCTAGTGCAATTGATGAATCACTCCAAGTCCAAACCAAATCCAACTTGAATCGACGAATGGCCTCTGAAATAAGAACCAAGTACGCGGAGCCAATAGAGAAGAGAATTATACATAAAAGGTCTCAATCACTGAGTTACCGCCTAACTAAGGCTCAGACTATTAGGCTCAAGTCTACATTATCAATCTATATAGAGCTAATCCATCAAATACAACATCAGAGAGGGAGTCTATGGCGGCTCTAAACTAGCACGTCTAAGACAAACACTAGTCTAATCCTAGTCTAAGGCAAAGAATGCTCAATATAAACCAAATAACGCATACCAAATACACCACATGGTAAGGATGATCAAATTAGAGAAGACAACATGCAAAAGATCCTGAATTACCTGAAATAGGCCTAAAATATGGATTCTAAAAAGGTAAGCATGATCAACTAGGTACCATAAATCAACATACAATTAACTATTAAAGCTCACTCTAAAACACGTCTCTGGAGATTTTTGTATTCTGTACAGCCTATGAATGTTCCACACTATTAAATATAAAATCACAACATTAATACGGTCTTTTAGACAATAAATTTACTTAAAGCAGAGAGAGACCAATTTTTGATTAAGAAAGGTAAGTTGGGACATGACCCGAAATTTCAAAATTGACTCCATCAAAAGATTCTAATAGGTCCTAGAGTTGTGTTCCAAAATTAAGCACAATTTGGGGTCAGAATAGCCCAAATGAGGATCATGCAAAATAACTATTAAAAGCTAAATAAAGAGAGATGGAAACTCCTTTGGGGCTAAATTACATTAAACGAATGTCCCCCCCGATAATCCCCGAACATTCCCAACACATTCCAACATTCTCCCCCAACACACTTGACCTTGAAGACACTAAATTAGAGCTAAAATGAGGGAGATATCACACTTTGAATATTTTTTGGAGAAGTCGATCGCGTCTAGTCTTTTAAATAAGGACTAGAAGAATGCCTTCATCGCGAATGCAGCTAGGATAGCCTGCGATTGTAGAGTTCCAGTTAGATATTCTGCGCGAACGAGGGGAAAAGTCTCATGATCGCGCAAGAAAAGTATTTTGGCCATCGCGAATGTAGCCCAGGCTTTGCAAATGCAGAAGTGAACATTCATGGCCATCATGAATGCATCCAAGGGCTTTGCAAATACGAAGAGCAATGGTGACCTGCACCAGCTGAGTTGCATCAGCTAGTCTTGGCCAAGTGCAAAATTCCCCAATGGGATGCTCGAAATTCATTAAAAACCTCATACACGTAAATGAACTGTTCTACCCTAAAAAATTCGATATTCCAAACTACATGAAGATATTAGAATTTATAAAAAAGGTCGTTTTGACAAAAAGTGGATCCCACAATCAAGTATTATATTTAGCAAAAATTCTTTAAAGGGGCTCAGGATTAGATCGGATGCCTTAGGAATTGCACAAAGGATCATTCTAGACATAACTCGACATTCTGTAGATAATCAAGATAACAGAATTCTCATTCAAGCATGTTTACGAAGAATGTTTACCAGGGTCAAACTTAGATTGAAGCTTAAAAGCTAAAATACCTAATGGAACAAGCTCGCATGAAGGCCTCGGGATTCGATCCAACCATGTTACTACCTAAAATTCCCTTCCAAAGCTAATAGAACTGTTAGAAATCTATTTTGAGGTCGTTTACTAGAAGTTTTGACCGAATTAACCTATTCATGTTTTGAAAGCTCCAAAACACAAAAATGGACATAAAATCCAAACGAATAACTAGGCGACCAAATAGCCAGTGCCATCAAGTCATAAATGACTTTTTTTAAAAATGGGAACAGACCCTACATGAGGCTTCCACCTTTCGTGCACAGTCAGGGGTTGAGCATCACCCCCAAGCCTTAACATAAATAACAAAATAGAAAAATACAAGGAGGAGGACATAAAACTTACCTCCGATCCTATGTTGGTACATAAGTCGGCTAACCTACTAAGGTCGGCTAACTCATCTCGGGTACAAAAAAGTGCTAACTATAACTAGAAAGCAATAAACCTATGAGAGGACTCCTCCCGGTACAAATTGACTAAGAAAGCATAAATGAGGGAGACTCTCCCCTTCTATGAGAAAACAAGAAAGTAACCTACACTAGTCCTATTCAACTATGCTACGTATCATACATAGCTAAATTGAAGAAGAACAAGTATACGAAACTTCTATCGTGCATGGGATGAGAAGGTTCTTTTCATCTTTTCCCTTTTTAGTCTTGTCATACCAAGTAAGTCCCCATGGAGGGGTGCATCCACATCAAGATCAAGTATATATCAGCTAAAGAGGATGAAAGGAGAGGAAGTATATTGAATTGTAATGCCTAGTAGCCTTGGAGATGTTGTTGAGGAAGGACTTGAATTGACTTATTGCATGCTGTAATTTGAAGATGTTGTAGCTCTGAATAAGGCTGCTATAAGAGAGGTCAACTGCTGGTGGTCTCCAAGAAGCTTGTCTGTAATAGAGCTGCTACAGGTAATGAGGAGTAATGGATGGTATTGGTGAGGTCCTAGCATGCCATGCTTTAGTCTCCCCTTATTTGCAGATAAGAATAAGATGCTTTTTGTTGCATGTTATACTGAGGAGTAGAACCCTCATTGTGGTAAGAGTTGTCTCCTTGAGATACTTGCACAGGCAAACACAACCAGAACAACACAAACAAACAAACTTGCCATCTACTGTACCAAGTACTATTAGCTTGTAACTGCTTAGTATGTGCTGCATATTGGTGAACCAGAGGTTGTATGATGTTGGCTGCTAGTGGATTGAGGATCAAAGCATTCTCATAGTTGGAGTTGCAGCTGGGGTACAACAGTGCTGCTGTAGGAGCAATTACAGGTGTTGAGATATGGAGATTGGTATAGCTGGAGTGATGATTTGGTGATGAGGTCCAAGTATGCCAAGCTGTTGTCTCCCCTCGTTTGAGAATCATTGAACCTACATAAGGAAGTAGCAAAGAAGAAAACAGGTGTGGGAATTGGATAAGCTGGTGTAAGTTTGTGTGCAGCTTCTTGTTGCTTTCATAGTAGGAGAAGTTAAGAAGCTTGTTGGGGCAAGCTACACAGTAAAGAAGGACCTTCCTTGTTTGTGGCTCCCCAATAGTTATTGCACCTACACAAGAACAATCAAAGGAAGACAAGCTACCAATTAAGCACAAAAAACAGGAGGTGCTTCCAGTTCTGCAGAATCCTTTTATAGCAATCATGGAGAGGCTTGTATCTGTGGTGTCCTCTATGTAGTTGTTGTTAATTCATATTGGGGTATATCTCCAACAACCTACAACTACACAGCAAACAAACAAAAAAAGGCAAGGACATGCACAGGCTATCAGAAAGGAAAGGACCTCAAAGGGTGCTTTGGAGCCTGCTAGTTTTTCAAGGTCGCTCAACTAATGTCTCCAATTATCCGTTTGAAGTGAAACTTTTCGGGCTTTGCAAATACTAATTATGTTGTAGTATTGCACCATTTGAAGGCCTTTTCCACAACTTGGAGCTTCCAAATTGCTTATTTCTCCCTCTTTAGATTCAAGACAGCAGACTTTTTCAAGGTCGCTCGACTAACGTCTCCAATTATCCGTTTAAGCTAAAACTTCTTGTGCTTAACCACTACTGTATTTTCTATAATCCTTCAACATTTGGATACCTTTTCCTCAAGCTGGATGTATTTCCATTATGCCCTCAACAGTGGTCTGCAGTGCTGGTTTGTGCTGGTGCATGGCTGTATTTCAGTATAGATGTGCCCCTATAGCAGTAACCAACTCCTTGTTGCCTCCCTAGATGATGTGGTAAGATACTTGTTAGAGTACCTGCACAGACAAACAAAACCAAAGCACCACATAAACAAACAAATCTGCAAGCTACTGTAACTAGTACTATTAACTTGTATTTGTTCTTTGTGTGCTGCAGGTTGGTGGGGTTGTTGTTGGAGGGTATTGTTGGTGGAAGATGTGGATGGAAAGCTGAGGGTGTTGCTTCATAGAATCCACAGGATACTGCACCCCATAGAGCAGTTCCACAGAGGGCCTGCATAAAGAGAAGAAGGCAAGGTCCCATTTGTACCCTATTGCACCATGCTATTACTGCACCTGGAAGTACCTATGGCTGTGCCCCCAAAAGCTGAATGAAGAGTTGCAGGTTTGTATTTACCTGCACAGACAAATAAGAAAATAGAATAAAGATGGACTAGTCTATTCCTTACCTCAAGAGGCAAGATATTAAGTTTAGGAAAGCAATAACAAGAGGAGACTCCCCCCTTTACAATGGTCCTAATTATAGGATCTTCAATGTAGCTATAACTATACATAGAGATATCCAAGTTGAAGATCAAATTAGAACAGCAGTTTGGGGGAGGTCAAGGGGGTTTCTTGATCCTTTTGAGCCTTCTTCTTCTGAAATTTGTCATTCCCAGCATGTCTATTTCCATGTGATCTCTAGCTTCCCTGAGGAGGTCCTGCTTAAGAGATTTAAGTCTTTCCATGGCTCCCTAGGTATTAATACCCCTCACATTCCAACAGAGAGTACTAATCATTGGGAGATTTTGGAGGTGTAGGATCTAGTTTTTGGTCTACCCTTGGTGGCAGAGTTAACAGTGTTACTTGGTTTGGAGTTGAACTTTGTCCTATATGTACCTCTTGGAGATAATCCTTGAGAGTTAGTAACCTGTTGGATCTCATCTTCATAGACATTATCCCTGGATGGGCTAAAAGCTTTGATCAATTGTTCACTCACAGCATCATCCTCATCATACTCATTCATAGGCTGATTATCACTATCCTCTTCATCTTCAGAGACACACACAACATACTCATCAACCTCGGGAGGAACTTCATTGTTGGTGTTGAGACTACAGCTGAGTTGGGGGTGAGCAGTAGTTGCTTCAGGAATGAGACCTGTTGAGTGGGGGGAGAAGTGAGGATACAATGGGCCTGAAAAGGGGTTATATCCATTCCCACTTGATCATCATCAATCACAAATTGTTGACAACTCTGATACACATGATGTAAAGATATGTTGTCAAGAAGCTTAGGAATTTGACATTTCTCAGCATGATATTTTTCATCTATTTTATTCTTTATAGCATCCCTCCTTTTTTTACTTAACTTGTTCTTTTTTGCAGTAGAATGTTGGACACTAGTGCTGGCAATAGACCCCAAATCCTTATCCATAGAACCTTTGGGAGTTGACATGGTAGGATCCTTCGCAAGATACTTTTCTTCAGTGGTTGCAAGCTGGGCTGTAGCATTTATATCAGTATGATCAGTGGTTGCAGGGGCTCTAAGGTCACTTCATGTACCCCTGATGCTTGCAATACATGCAATACTTAGGTACATTCTCATATAGGAGTTCTTTCCACCTCCCTATTATGGGATCACTTTTGTCATACCCAAGCCATACATGATGTGGTCTTTCTTGTGTAAGATTGACCTGTACTCTCACCTTAGCAGTACTTCCCCTAGTCTTTTGAATAGAGGCTGCATCTATGAAGAGAACTTTCCCAACAGGAGAAAGGAGGGTGGTCACGAACTCCTTATCATAACAATGCCATGGGAGTTCAGGAAGAGCTACCCAGACTGGGACAATTGGAGTTTCCTCCTCTAGCCTGAAAGTTGTAGTCCATGTTTGTATTCTCATGATCTGACCTTCAATAGTCATTCTTTGCTTGGTCCACACAGTTGTGTAGTCCAATTCATTATCCAGGTCAATATATACATACCTAGTATTGAAGTGGGCAATTTTAACACCTCCTACCAATTGTGTTTGGAGGATGAAGCTTCTCCTTATAAGCTCCACTTTAGGCATAGTACTACGAAATTTCCTAACAAGAGTGTATTTACACCTTTCAGCCAACTTAACCATGAAGTCATCTTTATCATAGATCACAGCTGGTAAGCCTTGTCTGGTAGTATAAATTGGAGTAGATAGATTAAGAGGGACATCATTTTTGGCTTGGTTAAGTCTTAGTTTGGAGGCAAAGGTTTGTATAACAGTATATGGGGCTGGGTGAGGGACCTGTTCCTTTCTATTAGGGAACTGGTTCCTTGGAGGATTTTTAGTGGTGTTTTCTATTGGTTGGGGCTGGTTATTAATAGGTTTAGGGACTTGGTTATTGGGGCCAATTCTATCAAAGTTGGAGGATATCTTAGGGAAGTTATTAGGAATAGTAGTAGGCTTGTGGGTGTGCTGGTTCATTGCAGGATTAGACTCAGAGTTAGCAATGATGTGTTCAGGGCCCTACATATTAATATTAGCAGTGGTACCAGGAAGCTCATTTGATCCACTGGATTTCAACAATTGCAATTCAGAAGTAATCAAATTGGAAGAATATCCTTCTACATTATCCTTACCAATATGAGAATTGTGATTCACAGGCTCAGATTCTAGGCTACTCTTCAAGTAATGCATAACATTATTTTGATGCAATATATTAGAATGAAGTTGAGCATCCTTAGGATAAATGATATGCTGATCCTGTGCATTATTAGCAAGAGAGAAAGAAAACTTACCTGAAGTTCCTTGGCTTAGGCTGCTGTTGTGGTGATCTAAACACTTTTGTGTTTGATCATTGCAATTAGTTTGATGAGATTGAGATTGGATTCCATTACCACTATTCTGAGAGTGATAATGAGCCAAAGTTAGCTCCTCATTTGGTAAAGCCCTGTAACTGTTGGTATCTCCTCCACTTGTGTCTTGATGACTTTTTGGATTTGAACTTTTTGGAGGTGATTCGAAGTCAGTGGTTTGTGTGGAAAGTATCACAGCATCATTGGGAACATTTTGGCATTGACTTTCCATCAATTAGTTCGCCGGAGCTCCGGCGACTCTACCATGATTGTCTTCTTGACGATTTTTCAAATTTTAGCTAATTGATAGTGATTCGAGACATGCCATATAGTTAGATATCATCCCCATACTGTCACACACCTTTTGGCATTGGTCTCATGTTATTTGGTTCGTCGTAGCTCCGGCGACCCCATTGTGGTCAGTGTTCGAATTGGAATTCAAAGTTCCATGTTGATATTCGAGCTGATTGTTGATACCTGGGAGGTGCTCCTTGTCTAGCTGAACAGTTTGGCATTGGTTTAGGAGGTTCTCCTTATCAAGCTTGGCATGTTGGCATTGATTTTGGTAAGAAAGAGTTGCCGGAGCTTCACCGCCGACGTCGACCTTTTCGCCGACGATGGCAACACCGGTGAAATTTATACCATTTTGTCCATCTTGAGTTGGAGAGCAAACCCCAGTGGGTCCGAATTCTCGAATGTCGCCAGAAGTTGTTCGAATATCAATTCGTTTTTTCGGCACGACTGTGTTCTTCAGCTCCAAGTTTGAAAAATCAGTGTGCAAAGTTGGTGATATAGTTTGTTCTAATTTTTGGATTGTATGTAGTCCAATAACTGAGGAATCATATGCACTTATTCTTACTACTCGAATCAAACCATCCTTTTGCAAATCGATGATTCTTTGTGTTTCTCTCAGCGCCTCCTCAGAAATGTCCACAGTGATCGCCTGAGTTTTTGGGGGATTGCAGGAGCTGTGTTTGGACTTTCGGGACGTGGTAACTTGCGTTACATTTGTCTCGACAGGATCTACGATCCTATCTTTCAAATGAAATGTTTCAACGTCGGGAGGTGGTTCCCTTCCCATAACTACTTAATGCTCACTTGTGTGACTAATAGAGAGCTTTTTCCTTAGAGGGATGTTAGAGAAAGAGAGATTAGCTATAGGAATGCTCTAAACGACAAAAACATGACTTTTTCATATAAATGACTTCAAGGTTCATTAAAACATACACTACTGAAAAAGGACTTTTGTCCACGAAAGTAAGAGTCAAGAAGTACCTGAAGGCTCAAATATGTCGGGGAACTGCTCTCATATCCCATGCTTGATATTTAAGGTAGCCTCCTTGACTAGAAGATGCCTCCAATTGAACCTAACCAAAGAAAAGTATCTAGAACACAATTGTCGTAATGTTTTGGCTAGAATGGCAACTACCTCCTCTACAAAGGTCAGATGATCGTCCAACTAAACTGAATCATACTGGAGGATGTGAGAATCAACTGGAACATACCAATGCAATATCAAAACACAAAAAACTGGGTGAATAGCTTAAAAAGTAGAAAGTAGGACTAACTCATAGATGACATCTCAAACTATACTCAAAATCTTAAAAGGCCCTATATACGTGGGGATAAGCTTCCCCCGCCTACAAACCTCATCACTCCCTTCATGGGAAATACTCTAAGGAATATCTGGTTACCAACTGTAAACCTCAATAGTCCTTTAGGAGCTCAATCCAATTGTGCTGCCTTGAATTAAGGTCCCTCTGGCTCATAATGTACAGAATACTCATGTGATCAATGTAGATCTCACAAGGAACGTTATATAGGAAGTGCCTTCAGATCTTAAGCATAAAAACTATTGTTACCAACTCCAAGTCATGAGTAGGATAGTTGTGCTCATACAACTTTAGCTGCCTCAATGCATTTTCTATAAATTGGCCCTATTGCATCAATTCACAATCCAAATCAATAGCAAGTGCGTAAAAATATACTATGAAGCCCTCTACCTCACTTGGAGAGTTAGAATGGGAATGATAGTAAGCAACTCTTTGAGCTTCAGAAACCTCATCTCACACTTCTCCGACTAATCAAAAGGAGCATCCTCGCATGTGAACCAAGTCAAAGGTATTATAATAGTACAGAAGCTCTTAATAAAGCTTATATAGTAACTTGCTAATCCAACAAAGCAATGAATCTTAGTGATAGAGGTGGGCCTAGCCTATTCACGAATAGCCTCAATCGTTTTCGGATTTACCATGAGGCAATCCTTGGAAAACACATGCCCTAAGAATGCTACAAACTCAATCCAAAACTCGCACTTTGTTTAATTGGCATAAAGTTACTGATATCTCAATGTTTGGAGCACAGTCCTCAAATGATGCTCATGGTATCTCTATCTCCATGAGTATACCAACATGTCATTGATGAGCACTAAAATGAAGGAGTCAAGATATAGCCCAAACACACAGTTCATAAAATACATAAAGGAAGAAAGGGCATTAGTCAACCCAAAAGACATCACTAGGAACTCAAAATGACCATAATGAGTCTTAAATATGGTCTCAGGGATGTCCACTACTCTATCCTCAACTGATGGTAACTGGATCTCAAATTAATATTAGAAATTATTGTGGTACCCTAAAGCTAATTAAATGGGTCATCAATAGAAGACATAGGATAATAGTTCTTCACAATCACCTTATTCAATTGTCTATAGTCAATACACATCCGCATAGTCTCATCCATCTTCTTCACAAACAAGACTGGACACCCAAAGGCTATACACTAGGCTGAATGAATCCCTTATCTAAGAGATCCTGACACTGAATACTAAGATCCTTGAGCTCTAAAGGATCTATCAGGTAAGGTGGAGTACAAATAGGATGAGTGTGTGGCTCCAAGTTAATTGCAAAGTCAATAACACACTTTGGGATAAGGCGAGGCAGGTCTACAGGGAACACATCCTCCAACTCTCACACTATAGGAACTGAATCAACTATAGGGACCGCCCTACTAACATCTCTCATATATGCCAAGTAGTATAAGCAACTGCTAACAACCAATTATGAGCCTGCATATAGGAAATAACCCAGTCGTTGTGTGGCTAACCCCTGCCACACAATTAGAGGGATAATAGACATAGCTAAGGTTAAAGTCTTAGCAATCAAAGACTACATAGTGAGGGGATAATTAGTCCATGCCCATAATAACATCAAAATCTAACATATCCAACCCAACAAGGTCAGCTTAAGTGTCATTCCCATGGATAGTCACTAAGCAAGATCTATACACCCAATCCACAACTAAAGTATTACCCATAAGGGTCAAAACATGCACTGGTATTGATAAGGGCTTAGAACACATACTCTATTAGGAAGAAAAATACAAAGATACATATGAAAACATAGGACCTAAATCAAATAGAGCTAAGCCAGGAATATGGAATAAAGAAATCATATCTATGATAACGTTGTCCAATGCCTCAATCTTCGCCCTCATTGGAGCTACATATAAGTGGTCCTACTTGATTTTGTACTGAGCTTTAATCCTTCCACCTGACCTACCACCCCGTAGACCTCCCCATGCACCCAAATAACCACCTAGATGGTCTTACCATGGCCTCTGCCTCTAGCTGGAGTTACTACTATTTGGGCTGGTCATGTTGCCTACAGAGCAGGTGAAGCCGCCCTACACAAGGGGTATATCTAGATCAGTAATCAATCTCTTCATAATCATAACAACCCTACGAAGATCTGCTCGCAACATAAGGATAGCCATTATGGACTGAAGTACCCAGCTATGAAATACCTTGAACTTGACTCGAGACATCACCCGAACCACTCTACTTGTACTAATCACCCTCAGAGGTATAAAGTGACACCTGAACAGACCGGCTAGACTAACCCTACTGAAATTACTAGTAAGGCCTATCATAAGATTCCTAACCCCTAGACTAGTACCCACAGTAGTAACTCGGGTGTCAAGCCCTCTTGTTGGTGCCCCCTTGGGCCTTTCGTCAGAGATGCTCCATAAAATGGGCATAGTTGACCACCTCTAAGAACGAGCAGACTTTTATAATTATAGGCTTAGTCTCTATACATAACTGGAACCTTAGACCATGAGCAAAGCATCGAATCCTCTCCTACTCGGTAAAAAATATCTTTATAGCATGGCGAGAGAACTCATAGAACCTATCCATGTACTCAGTACAGTCATGAGCCTTGTTTCAACCTGGAAAGTTGATCATATCCCTAAACCTTCGCAAAATGAATCTAGATAAAAAGGCCTCTAAGCACTCATCCTAAGAATATAGAGGTGACCTAGTTGGTCAAGTCTCCAAGTACGAGAGCCACTAATGCATGGCTGGCTTGAGGAACTAATGAGCAGTGAAGTCTTCTTATCTCGACTCCATAAGATCTAAACACTAAAGCTTCTCACGATAGGTAGTTAGAAATGTGTCAGTAAATAGTTGAGAGGATAGCCTCAAGAATATCCCGAGCTTTTTCTACTCCTCCAATAGCATAACCTCAGCTATTGCAACTGACTAGGCTGCAATAGGTGCTGGTGGTAGCTAAACCTGAGGTGTCGCTGCTGCAAGTTGACCCTGCAATGCTAGTTAGCTAAACCTGAGGTGTCGCTGCTGCAAGTTGACCCTGCAATGCTAGCATAACTAGAGTTAGAGCCTACTACATATCGCATCTACTAATATTTGATCGAACATCGTCTAAAGATCCAAAGCTGTAGTTTGTATGGGTAGTGGCTAGGATGATCCCATCCCCAAGACTTTAACCAAGTAAAGAATGAGTTGAGGACTATAACCAAAACTAAGGGTAAGTCAAGGACTCTAACTGAGGCAAAAGATAAGCTAAGGTTTCTAACAAAGGTGAAAGATAAGCTGGGGACTCTTACCAAGGCAAAATATATGCCAAGGACTCTTCTAACCAAGGATAAAGACAAGCCAAAGACTCTAACCAAGGTTAAGAGATAGGCTAAGGACTATAACCAATACAGAGAGCCAAGGTAGGGACTTTAACCATAACCATGTAGAGTGAGTTAGGGATTTTGACTAAGAATAGAGATGAGTCAGCTATATTTAGGATCAGTGGCCCAACAAGCATTAAGAGGAGTACCCCAAACCAAGTACAATCAATAAATCACCTCAAGCCTGAAAAAATCCAAATTGAATCAACTAACGGCCTCCAAAACCAAAACCAAGTACATAGGAGCCGACTGGGAAGGTAAGTATGGATAAAAGGTCTTAAGCACTGGGTTTTCTCCTAGCTAAGTCTCAAACCATCTGAATCAAGTCTGCTATATTAGTCTATATAAAGCTCAGTTATCCAAAAAAAAGTTATCGAGAGAGTCTAAGGCCTATTGTCTATGAACTATGCACGTCTATGACAAACACTAGTCTAAGCCTAGACTAAAGTCAAACATGTTCAATATCAACCAATAACATACCAAATACACTACAAGGTAAGGATGATCAAATTAGAAAAGACAACAGGAAAAAGAACCCAAGTTACCCAAAATAGGCCTAAAACATGGATTCCAAGAAGCTAAGCAAGATCAACTAGGTACCCACCCTAAATTCACACAAATCAACATACATTTTCATATTCAAGCTCAATCTAAAGGATGAAAAGTCGTATCTTACCTTTAGAATGATCGGGTGCGCTCTAAATCACTTCTTCGGAGCCTTTCCATTCTACAATGCTACCACACTATAAAAAATAGGATCACAATATTAATATATCATTTACACACTAAATTCACTTAAAAAGGAGACACGCTAATTTTTTATTCTAAAATAGGAACGTAGGACCTGCGCCTAAAGTTCTGGAATAGTTTCCATCAAAAGATTCTAATTAGGTCCCCAAAATTGTGTCCTAAAATGGAACACAATTTGGAGGAGCTCGGAATATCCTAAATGAGCATCATGTTAAAAAAACCATTAAAAGATAAAAAAAAGAGACCTGGAAGCCTCATTGGGGATAAAATTACCTTAAACAAAGGTCCCCCGACAATGCCGAGCACTCCAATACATTCCCACAATCTCCCCAACATAATTGACCTTGATTCACTCAAATTGGAGCTAAACCAAGGGAGATGTCACAATTTGAATGTCTTTGGGAAAACCTAATCACTTCTGGTCTTTTAAATAAAGACCAAACAAATGCATTCACTATGAACGCAACCAAAATGGCCTAAGATTCAGAGGTCTACTTTGCTGGTAGTCACGAACGAAGGGAAAGGTCCTGCGATCACGCAAGACAAGCTTCTTGGTCATTACTAATATGCCCAGTCTTGATGAGTAGAGCCTAAATTTCATATCCATCATGAATAAGGCCAAGGGCTCCACAAATATGAACAACAATGGTGGCCTTCACAAGCTGGTTTTGGATAAATCCAAAATTCCCAAACGGGTGCTCGAGATTCATTCAGAACCGCATACGCATAAATAAATTATGTTACCCTACCAAATTTAAAGTTTTGAATTATACGGAGATGTTAGAAATTACGGAGGTCTTTCAACAAAAAGTGAGTCCTACACCCAAGAGTCGTTTTTAGCCAATTTTTCTAAAGGGGCTCAGAATTAAACTAGATACCTCAGGAAGTTCACAACGGATCATTCTAGATAAACTCGGCATTTTGGAAATAACCAGTCTGAATAAATTCTCATTCAAGCATATTTACAAAGAATGTTGACCAAGGTCAATCTTAGGCTGAAGCTTAAAAGCTAAAATTCTAATGGCACAAACTCATACTGAAGTTCTAGGCGTTCAAGCAAACGATGTTACTAGCATAAAATGACCTTTACGGAGCTGATAGAATTGATAGAATTCTATTCTCAAGCCATTTACCAAAAGTTTTGACTAAAGTCAACTATTTAATTTTTAAAAGCTCAAAAATAGAAAGACGAGCATAAAACTCAAACAAACGACCACACGACAAAATAATAAGTGCCAACAAGTCATAAATGACTTAGTGTCACTATAGGAATTCTCTAACCGACAAAAAGTTGGCATTTTCACAGAAATAACCTAGATGGTTATTACAACATCTACTACTTAAAAGGACTTTTATCCACGAATGTAAGAGTCAAGAAGTACTTAAAGTATCAAATATATCTAGGAAATTCTCCTGCATCTGCTGCTTAGTCTCCATAGTAGCTTCTTCAACTAGATGATGCCTCCAATAGACCTTAACTATAGGAAAGGCTTTAGAGCGCAACTGCCCCCATCTCTCGATAGAATGGTAATTACTAACTCCTCTAAAAGGTTCAACAATCATCCAATTCAATTGAATCACACTGGAGCACATTAGACTCATCTGTAACATACCGGCGAAACATTGAAACATGGAGAACTAGGTGAATAGCAGAAAAAGTAGGAGGTAGGGGAAACTCATTGGTGACATCTCAATCTGTCCTCAAAAATCTCAAAAATACCTATATACCTGGGGATAAGCTTGCCCCGCCTCCAAACCTCATCACGCCCTTCATGGGCAATACTTTGAGGAATACCCGATCACTACCTACAAACATCAATAGTCCTTTAGAACCTCAATCCAATTATTCTACCTCTAATTAAGGTCCCTTTGGCTCATAATATGCTAATGACACATGTGATCAGTGTAGTTCTCATAAAGAACTCGATAGAGGTAGTGCCTCTAGATTTTAAGCGCTAAATCTAATACCGCCAACTCCAAGTCATAAGTAGCATAGTTTCACTCATACAACTTAAGCTACCTCAGTGCCTAAGCTATAACCCGTCCTCGCTGCATCGGTACACAACCTAAACTAATACCTAATATTCTACAATGTACCGTGAAGCCCTCGCCCTCAACTAGAAGAGTCAAAATTACAGAGGTAGTAAGCAACTCCTTGTACTTCAGAGAGCTCATCTCACACTCCTCAGACTATTCAAAAGGAATATCCTGGCGAGTCAACTGAGTCAAAGTTGTTTCTATAATAGAGAATTCCTTAACAAAGCATTGATAATAACCCCTTAACCCAACGAAGCTATGAATCTCAGCAATAGAGGTGTTCCTGGCCTAATCACGAATAGCCTTAATTTTTAACGGATCCATCATAAGCCCATCGTTCGACAATATGTGCCCTACTCATACTTTTAGAACTTGACATAAAGTCGATGATTTCTTAAAGTTTGGAGCATAGTCCTCAAAATGATGCTTATTCTCTCTCCGACTTTGCGAGTATGCTAAAATGTCATCTATGAACACTATGATGAAGGAATAAAGGTATGGCCTGAACACACAGGTCATCAAATCCATAATAGAAGCTGGGATATTAGTCAACCAAAAAGATATCACTAGGAACTCATAGTGGTCATTATGAGTCTTAAATATAGTCTTAGGGATGTACGCCATCCTAATCCTCAAATAATGGTAATCAAATCAAAAATTAATATTAGAAAATAATGCGGCACCCTAAAGTTGATCAAATAGGTCATTAAAACAAGACATAGGATAATGGTTCTTTACCATCACCTTGTTCAGATGCCTGTACTTAAGACATATCTGCATAGTCTGATCCTTCTTTCTTCAAAAATAAGACTGGGCACCCTAAGGCGATACACTAGGATGACTGAATCCCTTACCCAAGAGATCTAGAAGCTGAACACAAGCTCCTTGAAATCTACAAGGTCCACCTGGTAAGGTGGAATACAAATATGACAAGTGCCTGAATCCAATTCAATAGAAGAGTCAATAACACTCTCAAGAGAATTCTAGGTAGGTCTATGAGGAACACATATATAAACTCTCGTACTCAAGGAACTGAATTAACTATAGGGACCACCCAACTAACATCTCTCATATAAGACAAGTAAGCTAAGCAACCACTAGCAACTAACTAATGAACCCGCATATAAAAATTAACACTAGTTGGTGTGTGGCTAACAGAGCCCTACCATAAAACTAGAAGGATACCATGACAGTTAAGGTTGAAGTCTTTGCATAGAAATCCAAGTCCACATGGTCAGGGGATGACCATTCCATGCCTATAATAATATCAAAATCTAGCATATCCAACTCAGTAAGGTTAGCCAAAGTGTCACACCCATGGATAGTCACTAAGCAAGATCTATACACCTGATCAACTATTAAAGTATCACCCATAGGGGTCAAAATAGGCACTGGTGCTAATAAGGGATTAGCACACATACTCAACCAAGAAGAAAAATACAAAGATACATATAAAAACATAGAACCTAATCGAATAAAGTCAAGGCAAGTTGATGGCGTAAAGAAATCATACCTGTGATAAAGTCATTCGATGCCTCATCCTCCACCATTACTGGAGTTACATAGAAGTCACCTTGTCCTCCTCTGTTTTGAGTGTCAATCCTTCCACCTCACTTTCCTTCTCATGGACCTCTTTATAAACCTTGATGACCATCTTGATGGTCCTGACCTTGGCCTCCGCCTCTAGCTGGAGGTGCTTTTATTAGGGTTGGTCGTGTTGCCTATGGAACTAATGCATCCACCCTATACAAGGGGAACTTTTTAGACTAGTGATGAAACTCACAAATATCATAACATCCTTATGAAGGTCTGCTCGCAAAATAAGAATGTCCACCATGGCCTAAAGTACCCGATTGTGAACTACCTCAACCCTAACTCGAGTCGCCACCAGAACCACTCTATGTGTACTTATCACCCTCTAAGGCAAGAAGTGTCTCCTAAATAGGCTGGCTAGACTGAACCTACTGCAACTGTTAGCAAGGCCTATCATAAGAGTCCTTATCCCTTAACTAGGACCCACTATTATAGCCCTAGTGTAAAGCCTTATTATCGCTTCCCCCTTGGGAGTTAGGACAGAGATGCTTCAAAGAACAGGCATAGACAATAACCTTTAAGAGTTAGCATCTCGCTGCAATCATAGGCTTAGTCTCCATCCTTAACTAAAACCTCAAACCACGAGAAAAATATTAGATCCTCTCCTACTCGATAGATAATATCAGCATAGCATGGTGTGAAAGCTCAGAGAGCTTAGTCACATACTTAGATACAGTCATGGGCCCTGCTCTAACCTAGAAAATTGATCATATCTTAATACTATGTGGAATAAACCTGGATAGAAAGCATCTAAGAACTCATCCTAAGAAAATGGAGGCGACCCAACAGTTTGGTCTCTAGGTACGAGCGCCAACACTGCTTGGCTAGCCCGCAGAACTGATGAGCAGTGAAGTCATCTCTTCTTGACTTCTCAAGACTAAAAGACTGAAGATGCTCACAATAGTTAGCCAAAAGCTCATAGGCATCCTCTCTAATAGCTATAAAAAATAGTAGAGTAGATAGCCTCAAGAATATCTCAAGCTTTATCTACTCCTCTAATGGCATAAACTCAGGCGCTGCAATTAGATGGATGGCAATACGTGCTGGTAGCAGCTGAACCTTAGGTACCTGTCACAACCCAAACTAGGGCTAAGATATGAAATAGAGATTAGTATGTAAGGGACCTCAACCAATCCATCTTAGCAATATTATATTCAGAAGGTAAAGAAACATATTGAAATAAATGGAAGTAATCAACTCAAGGGAATAGGACTAAGGGATAAAAACTCAAAGATTTCCAATCGGACTATATTATATAACATCTAAATATGCCTCTAGTCTAGTCTTTGATGGGGTGTTAGGATAAGATCCTATCTCAACTGAATAATAAGAAGAAGTTAAATAATAGAAATAAGAAACAAAGTCATTTCTATCGATAAGATGAGGACTCTCACCAACTTTACCCATGAATAAGATGGTTGTAAGTGTCATTCGCCCCTATATTATTAGACAATGTAGGAAAAATATGTGTTTGTATATTTGAATGTACTAAGTATGTGAGGTATGCATGCACAAGTAAAGGAACATAAACAATATGCCATAAGATGCATGACCAATCATAATGAACATAAGTAAGGCTTAAAACATTTGAAAACATATGAAACTCATGGTAAATGCATATCATAAAACTCATAACTTGACATTTTTTGTAACATAGGACCTTTAATCGACATCTCAGACCATGCAAGCTATAGTATGGAATCTGATGGAACCCTCATTGAGAAAGAAAAGGCTATCATGCCAGGGTATACTCCATCATGGTACTCATCTAAACTCAACTCAACTGTGCTATATGTGAATCTATTAGCTAGTCCATAAAGGCAGTCCTATGCGGGCAACATAGTTTTACACTTTAGATTGCTACTAGTATTCCCTTGGTTAATTAACTACGTTACCAGACCGAACCCCACCTAGAAGTCCTCTTGGTGCTTAGTCAATATCCCAATGGAAACTCATAAAATATAATCATAACATAGTAGGGAAGATAGTAACTAGCTATCAATCCATCTTTATAAAACATATTAGGAAATAGCTCATTAACTTAGTGATTCATAAGAATCCATAACTTCAGTGAGAATTGTACTTATCACCATCTTTAACATGAATGTGTGAGAACTGGACTTATCACACCATAATAATCTCTTTGATCATAACATGATCATCATCATAACTTCATCACTAAAATCATAATCTCAACTTTAAATCATAGAACTTTCACTGAAAATCATTGAACTCATAATCAACTCATGAAAATTATCTTTAACTTCATAATCATAACTTGGAAATGACTTTACGCATGGGCATTCATAATTCAACTTAAAATTATACAACTCATATGAGAACATGCTAATAATTATCATTGATAACATCTAAAAATAGAATTTAATCAACCCAATTCAATTCACCAAAACTAGGGTTCATACTCAATTGAAAACTTAAAAGAAACTTTGAGAAAACTTTGGGACTTCATGGGTGAAAGGAACCCATGAATCAATTTCCATATACCTTGATTGAATTTACTAAGAATTGAAGAAGAAACCTTGAAGAAATCTGAAACCCTTGCTTGAGCTTGGAGAGAAACCTTGAGAAAATTGAGTTTCTTGTCTTAGAGAATTTTGGGAGAGTGATTTAGAATGAGGGAATTTTGAAAAAACTGGGTAGAAACAGGGTTGAACTAGGCCTTAATTGTGTCTAGGTTCATTGAACTGTACTTGGGAAAAAACACAATTACCCTTCATTAAATCCAAACTTTCGATCCTATAGATTGACTTTACGAGTCATAGAAAAGAGGACAAGTCATCAAGATGACTCATCTTGTAGGTCTACAAAAGGGAATGATTTTCAAGTCACTGAAGTTTTCAAACGGGTCGTGTCTATGACTCGTAAACTTGTCTACGATTCATAACATGGACTCGTCCTGCAAGCCTCAAAACTTCCAAACTTGAGAGCCTTAGGACTTTAGTTATGAGTCATTTCTACTACTCATAATAGTTCTTAGGAGTTGTCCTGTCAAGTCGTGGACTTGGATTTGAAGGACATCTGTAATATGGCCTCTGATGCTGGGTTATAACTTGTTATTACGATCCGTACACATGCCTACGACTCGTTCTATTTAGTCTAGGGTGTCACCTGAGGTTGGTTCTGAATGAACCCTTGGGACTCACTCTATGACTTAATCCTATGAGTCGTGGAAATCCGTACGATGCATAGAGGGACGCATAAACATGAGATATTTTGAATATTTTAATAATATTCTCTTTGGCTCTAACTTTCTGACTTTTGGAGTCTTACACTACCGCTGCTGTAGGCTGACCCTACGGTACTGGTGCCACTAGAGCTAGAGCTTAATTCATACCCTAATACTGCCAATATATAAGTGAACATCAACTGAAGGTATTGAGCTTCAACTGGTATGGGTGG
The DNA here is from genome assembly GCF_947179165.1 of Solanum dulcamara. Taxonomy (NCBI): domain Eukaryota; kingdom Viridiplantae; phylum Streptophyta; class Magnoliopsida; order Solanales; family Solanaceae; genus Solanum; species Solanum dulcamara. The sequence continues at coordinate 23,910,240 of NC_077242.1, forward strand.
TGGCTATGCTAGTCCTAACCCTACTAGTTGTGGAGGCACATAAAATAGATAACGTTCTGCCAAGCTTCAGAGTCCTCACTCTATCTCAGGCTGGTGTTTTATCCCTCGCACAACCTTAGGGTTGGCCTTTCCCCCTATTATTTGCTCTATATACAGGCTTGGGTGAACCACCCGTCCCCCAAGTTATTGTACCACGCATGTGAGATATTTATGAAAGAAAGATACAAGTATGATTCCATGAAATCAATAAAACATGCATTATACAAAAGAGATACAAAAGAGAAAATCTTTCTAACGACATCATGTAGCCTCCTGAAGAGAGAATCTACGCGGTGATCCACATGACTCTACTAGACGTTAGCTATGTAAAAGTGCCCGATGAACCTAGGGTTCTGATACCAACATGTCATGACCCAAATTCTTAAGTCATTATGGCACCTACTATAACCCACCAATAGGTATACCTACCCGTATCTCGAAACAACAAGTAATGGGACTATGGGTAGAAATTAAACAAGGATAAATAATTTACCAAACTAATAGAAGATTCAAGGCATAAGCAAATCAAAACATATTTTATAATAAAATATCTTACCCAAAATCTCGAAGTCACATGTAAAAAGCTACTACAAAATGAGTTCAAATCCCAAAAGTGTACCACAACAATAAAGACGTGTCTTGAAATGCAAAAGACTTACTAGAACCTTTTTCAGTCTATACCTCCATTGGTGAGTCAATTTTGGATAAAATAGTCTATAGAAATTGTCTAGTGTCAGTTTTTCACAGAGTTACTTCATGTTATCTAATAGAGCTTGATATGATTGATTTTGATGTTATCCTTGGTCTGAATTGTCTTCATGCATGTTATGCTTCCATATGTTGTAGAACCTATATGGAAAGGTTTTAGTTTTCTAATAAGCCAGTCCTAGAATGGAAGGGTAATAATTCCATGATTTAAGGTAAGTTTATCTCGTGCTTTAAAGCTAGGAAAATTATTTCTAAAGGTTGCATTTATCATCTAGCAGGTTAGGGATACAAATTCTGAAACTCCTACTCTTGAGTCAATTTCGATTGTTAATGAGTTTCCGTAAGTATTTTTCGATGATCTTCCAAGTATCCCTCTGAAAAGAGAGATAGACTTAGGTATAGATTTTCTCCTCAATACCCAATCTATTTCTATTTCTCCTTACGGAATGGCTCCAACAGAACTGAAGGAGTTAAAAAATTAGTTAAAAGATTTGTTGGATAAAGGCTTCACTAGACCGAGTATCTCTCCATGGGTGCTTCGATTTTCTTTGTTAGAAAGAAGGATGTTTATCTCATATGTGTATTGACTAACAATAATTAAACAAGAACACAATTAAGAATAAGTACCCCATTCAAGAATTGATGACTTGTTTGATTAACTTTAAGGTGCAAGCTACTTTTCAAAGATTGATTTTCGCTCGGGTTATCATCAACTTCGAGTAAGGAAATGTGACATTCCGAAGACAGCTTTTAGACCTCAGTATAGTCACTTTGAATTTTTGGTTAGTTCTTTTGGACTAACGAATGACCCTGCAACTTTTATGGATTTGATAAATATAGTGTTCAAGCAATACTTGAATGCGTTTGTTGTTGTATTCTTTGATAATATATTGATTTATTCTAGGAGTGAGGACGAGCATGCTGATCATTTGAGGATTGTCTTGCAAATGCTCAAAGACCATCAATTATTTGCTATTAAAAAATATGAGTTTTGGTTGAGGTCGGTTGCTTTTCTTAGACATATTATGTCCGATAAAGGGATTATTGTTGATCCTAAGAAAACTAAAGTAGCAAAGAATAGGCCTAGACCTTTGTCTCCTTATGATATTCGAAGTTTCTTGGGCCTAGCTGGTTATTATAGAAGGTTTATCAAAAGATTCTCTTCTATTTCATCTCCCTTGACTACTTTGACTGAGAAAAAAGTGAAATTTCAATGGTCCGAGATATATGAGAAAAGCTTCCAAGAGTTAAAAGATAGACTCATTTCCACTTCAGTGTTGACTCTGTCGAAAGGGTTCAACGAATTTGTTGTGTATTATGATGCTTCAAGGGTTGGTCTTGGTTGTGTTTTGTTGAAAAATGGTAAAGTAATAGCCTATACTTCTAGGCAACTTAAGATGAATGAAAAGAACTATCCGACTCATGACTTGGAGTTAGCAGCAGTTGTGTTTCCTTTGAAGATTTGGAGACACCAATCATAAGAGTTTGCAATATGTGTTCAATCGAAAGGACCAGAGCCTTTGGAGATGGCTTGAGTTATTGAAGGACTATGATATGAGTGTGTTATACTATCTGGGTAAAGCAAATATGGTTGTCGATGCTTTTGGTAGATTTTTCATGAATAATATTATCCATGTTGAGGATGAAAAGAAGGAGTTGATCTGTGCTCATAGACTAGCTCTTTTAGGTGTTCACTTTGTTGATCCATAGAATGGTGGAATTTTTGTCCAAAATGGTTCTAAATTGTCTTTTGTGATGGATGTGAAGGCAAAGCAAGATAATGAAGCCAAGTCTGGTTGAGTTAAAGAAAGTGGTTTCCAAAAAAGCCATTGACACTTTCTCCCAAGAGGGAGATGATGTGCTTATATATCAAGGTCAATTATGTGTTCTTAATGTTTATGGATTGAGGGGAATAATACTTTCCAAAGCTTATAGTTTGTGGTATTCTATTCATCCAGGTTACAAAAAAATGTATTGAGATTTGAGGGAAGTGTATTGGTGGAATGACATGAAGAAGAATATTGCGGAGTTCGTGGTTAAATGTCCTAATTGTCAACAAGTGAAGGTTGAGAATCAAAAACAAGAGGTTTATCTCAAGACATTGTGATTCCTACTTGGAAATGGAAAGACTTAAATATGAACTTTATTAGCGGTTTGCCTTGTATTCAAAGTCAACATGATTCAATTTGGGTGGTTGTTGATTGAACGACTAAGTCAACACATTTCCTTCCCGTTAAGACTTTTTATTCGGCAGAGGATTATGATAGAATTTACATTTGTGAGTTGGTTAACCTTCATGGTGTTCTGTTATCTATCATTTCGGACCGAGGTACTCAATTTACATCTTAGTTTTGAAGGTCATATTAAAAGGGTCTTGGTACTCAAGTTAAGTTGAGCACAACTTTTCACCGTCAAACTAACGGCCAAGCCGAGTGTACTATTCAGACTTTGTAATATATGTTGAGAGCTTATGTAATTGACTTTAAAGTCTATTAGGATTATCACTTTGTATTGATCGAGTTTGCTTATAACAATAACTAGCATTCAAGTATTCAAATGGCTTAATTTCAGGCCTTATATGGTAGGAGATGTGGGTCTCCTATTGGTTGGTTTAAAGTTGGTGAAGTTGCCTTGATAGGATCTGAGTTGGTGCATGAGTCTATGGAGAATGTTAGACAAATTAAGGAAGGACTAAAGACTGCCCAAAGTCGACAAATGTCCTTTTGGATGTGAGAAGAAGGGAACTTGAGTTTGAGGTCTATGATTGGGTTTACTTGAAAATCTCACGCATGAATGATGTGATGCCTATTTGTAAGAAGGGGAAGCCTAGTCCCCGATATGTAGGCCCATTCCAAATTTTGAGGCGGTTTAACAAGGTGACATATGAGTTGGACTTACCTTCGGTGTTGGCATCAATATATCTGGTGTTTCATATTTCATTGTGTAAGAAGTGTGTGGGTGATCCTAGATCAATTGTGCCTTTAGTGAGCATTGGTATGAAGGAGAGTTTATCCTATTATGAAGTTCCAGTTGAGATTCTAGACCGGCAAGTTTGAAAGTCGACGAACAAAGAAGTTGCATTCGTTAAAGTGTTGTGAAGGAAACTAGAAATTAAAGGTGCTACATGGGAGGCCGAAGACAATATGATGTCTCGATATCCTCATCTCTTTCCTTCTATTCCATGTTGACATATTAAGTTTATTCATGACTCACTATCACGAATTCCTAAGTATTAGCTTTTCCTTGTCTTTCATATGCTTGTAGGTTCATGAAATTGATTTCTAAGTCATGTTTTAGCTTGGGATTGAATATTCCATGTTTTTTGCATTTGACTATGTTATTGCATTCATGTTGGACTTCTATGTCTCTCTTCTTACCCTGTTCATGCTAGTTGAGTCCCATTCAAGGACAAATGTTACCAAAGGGGAGATATTATGAGGCCCTGAAAGTTAGAAAGTTGGAATTTTGAAATTAAAGAGGGAAAAACTTAGAAAAATAAGACTGATGCTTGCCAAAATGTACTCACTGACTCGCTAAGAGAGTTGGGAGATTCACCTAAGGGCTCAAGAGCTCGTCCTATTGTTCGAAAAATTTGGCTCAATAGACAAGGACTTTGGAAAGAAGAGAGGAAAATTAGCGTCTCACCAAGTTGGATAGGAGAGCAAGGGGACCTCACCAAAAGGTACTGGAAGTATTGCTCAAAAAGTAGGAAAGATGGAGAGAAGGAAATGGTTTGGTGATTCAGAAAATATGATTGGCGAGCTGAGTATCCTCGCCAAAAGGTTCAATGTATTTGGAAGTAATAGGGAGAGTTTGGAATGGGAATTTCCACTTCGGTGAGCAAGCACGAATTTGCCAATGATTTAGAGACTTTTTTGTCAAAACTCAAGGCAAGTTGGCGAGTAATCTAGGAGATCGGCGACTCGCTGACCAGGATGGTGAGCTCGATCAATCTCGCGAAATAGACTCTGTCAGTCATTCAATGAGGGCAATTTTATCCTTTCTGACTCATTTAATTCCTAAGCTATGTCATTTTGGACATATTTCTAAATCTATTACTATCCAAAACCTTTAAAATCCCCTCATTCCCTCTCCAATCACTCTATGCAATAATTCTCTCACTAAAAAACCCTCCCAAGAAATTTCTTCTCTTTCAAGCTAAGGATTCTCAAGGTCAAGTTCAAGTCTCCTAATTTCAATATCTAGGGATTTGATTAATTGAGTATGTGGGAATTCATCTATGGATTCTTTTCAACCACGGAGTCCCAAAGAGTTCTCCCTATTTCCCATAAATTTCAATTCAATGATTCTAGGGTTTTGATTAATTTACATTGGGTCAATTTAATTATGATTTATTTCAATGAATTAATTATGCATGATTCAAGTTTAATTGTATGTTTTCGATAGAGTTTTCATGGACCCATGCATTATGCTATTTTCATAGTAAGAATTTGTAAAAGTTGATCATGAATTGATAAAAGGTTTACGAATGATTCACAAATGATTCATGAAAGTAATGAATGGTGCTTCCAAGGATGTTTCAAGTAAGTATAAATGGTTGTAAATGTATTTAATCACACATTCATGCAAGGGTGAAAGTTTGCCTCACCTACACACAGATTTATAAAGATGAAAGGTTTTCTCATACTAGTATGAATCGTGATGTTAATGAGCTACTCTTGTAACTATTTTATGATGTGGATTGGTATGTATTCTTTCCTTTTCTAATATTATTAATTACTATAATTTATGAATTTTGTTTGGATATTAACTAAGTACTGAGAGAACTTTGAGGTGGAGTTGCAGTCAGGAAGCTCAAGTAGCAACCTAAGGGAACTCTAGTAGCAGCCTCTAGTCCCTAACTACGTGGCCCTATAGGTTTGCCTTAATTGGCATAACTAGTGGATCCACAAATAGTTCAATGTTAAATGATATTTTCACGGAGTCTACCTTGGCAAATAGCCCTCTCTTTTCGGTGTTGGAGTAACATTGAATTCCATTTTATAGCTTGCATGGTCTTAAATGACGGTTAAAGGCTATATCCCATAAATGAACTTTGTTTTCTTCTTATGTGTCCTTATGATGATCTCAAATGATATATTGACATATGTTTTGACTTATGATTTCAAATCTCATGCTTTTAAATGATTATTGGTATTGCATCACATGTTTTATGCTCATCATGGTATCATGGATACATTATGCATATTTTTTACATACTTCGTACATTCCACGTACTAACACATATTTGTTGCCTACATTGTATCATAATATAAGGCTCGATGATCATCACACTCACCCCAAATTCACATAAATTAATATACAGTTCCATATTCAAGCTCAATCAAAAGAATAGGAACCCGTAGCCTAACTTTAGGCCGACCACTCCTTATCACTATTTCACTTTCTATAAAGCATATTTCATTAAAGTTCTATGATTCAGAGTGTCCTTTCCTATTTGATCCCTTCGAATTACCCGCTTCAAATCAAGTCTCTAGAGATTTTCCCATCTGTACAGCCTCTGAACGCTGCCACACTCTCAAAAATAGAATCAAAGCATCAATACAATCATTTAGACACTATATTCACTTAAAATAGAGATAAACCAATTTTGGAGTCTAAAATGAGAATGTGGGACCTATGCCATAAGTTCCAGAATTGACTATGTCAAGAGATTCTAATTATCTTCACAAATTTTGCTGCAAAATAGAACACGATTCAGGGCTCGAAATAGCCCAAATGAGTATCATGAATAAATCTCTATTAAAAGCTAAATAAAGAGATATGGAAGCCCCTTTGGGGGTAAATGTACCATAAAAAGGTCCCACATCAATCCACAAACACACCATCATATTCTCGCAATCTCGTCGAATACACCAAACCTTCAATCACCAAAATTGGAGGTAAAACAAGAGAGATATTACACTTTGAATATTTTTAGGAAAAGTTTATTGCTTCTGGTCTTTTAAATAAAGACCAAAAGGATGCCTTCATTGTGAAAGCGTCAAGACGGGCCTACGAATGTGGAGTTTCACTTTGCTGGCCTTCACGAATGTAGGGTAAGGGCCTTCGATCATGCAAGGCAAGATTCTTAGCCATCGCGAACACAGCCATATCTCGCTAATGCGGAGGCCAACTTTCATGGCCATCAAGAATGTGGCCAAGGTCTCTGTGAATGCGAAGACTAATGGTGTCCTGCACCAGCTGAGTTGTATCAGCTGGTTTTGGCCAAGTCCAAACTTCCCAACATTGTTCATGGAATTTGTTTAGAATTCTGTGTGTGCAAATGAACTATGCTACCCCATAAAATTCGACATTCGAATCTCAACAATGATGATAGTGTTACACCCTACACTATTGAACCTTGAAATGTGTCCCTAATCTTCTTAAAATTAGCCATGAGATCCCTACTATCCACACACATTAAATAACTCGAAGGAAAGAAGAATGTGATACCTCATGAGAGGGAAGGTTGGAAAAAGAATCATAGGAATCCAGAATGAATTGGAGGCCAAGAAATAAGTCTTAGGAATTGAATTACCTACGTAAGCTACTATCTTAGAAGTCTTACATACCTAAGATACTTGAGGACATACCAAGCTTACGTAGCATGCATTACACAGGTTTTTAAAATAAGATGAGATTACGAACCCACGGAGAAGAGGAGAAGATGACACGTGGCAGCCTAGGAAGGCGACACATGGCAGGACCTCACGCAAGCAGGTGACCTACCTGCTTGGGGTCAAGTATTTGACCCACCTACTTAGGGGTAGGCCCCACCAAGGACACGTGGCATCCCCTAACTAGTTGCATGGTTACATTGGCCCAATAAGGTATGGACACGTGTCCCCTTATGGGGATGACATGTGTCACCTCCCCAAAATAGCACATAAAGGTATGTTAATGACTCTTAAGTCATTCATTTTCAGAAAAAAGGAAACCAAAGAGAAGAGAGAACAAACGTGAAGCAAGAAAAGGATTAGCTACGACTTTGGCCAAGTTTAAGGTGAGTTCTTCTATTTTCCTCCTTGAATTAATTATCTACAATGTTTTTCAACCATGTGGGGGTGTATACATGTGTCTTAGGATGCCTACGGAACCATGGTTGCAGTTTACACTTGGAAACAAATAAGAGAAAGTTGAAGGAGAAAATGTTAAGAACTAATTAACAAACTCATTTTTGGAAGGGACTGTTGTTAGTAATATTGGTATAACTTCTTGTGTACAGATTCATTTCGTATTATTTAATATGTTTTTGAAATTTATTTCATAGGTACATAACTTTCATTTAGAATTTCAAGTCCAGTTTTATTTTTAGCTTCTCAAAAAAGGTTGATGAAGTGTAGAGGAGGTACTGCCCAGATTTGGGGTTTGGAAATCTTACACGGATTATTGTTTGTGTTTTGGGCATATATTTCTGTACAAAATTGATGTATGGGTGATTCGAAATTGTATGTGACCCTAAGACACATGTATATAACTTTCATGAGGACATAAATCCTGTTTCCATCCATTACCCCTTCGAAATGAAGCAACAAGGTAAAACAGTAAGCTGTCCAGAATTCACATTTTGATAGTTTTGAGTGAGTTATTGCTGCAGGGGTGTAATGTATTGTTGCAGGGCCTAAATGCATTCTAAAAGGGATGTGGATGCTACTGGTTGCATCCACACGAACCCTTATTGCGTATAATGAAAGGCATTACAAAATAAAGGCTAGACGCCCTATTGTGATATCGTATTTTTGAATAAGTCATTTAGAGGTTATGTTGTATATTGTTGGTGTGGATTACTTAAACATATGCTACAGGTTGTTGTTGTTAGTTGATTGTAGGTCTTAGGGACCTAATTGAAAATTTGGATAGGGTACATTATAGGGGAGATGCTACCCAATTTTTGTTAACGCCTTAACAAACTAAAGAACTAGTCGAGGAAATGACTAAGGAAATAGATTCCATTAATACTAAGGTGTAACCTAAGATGCTGGAAATCTAAGAGTAGTTGATATGCATATTACTTTCATGTTGAATAGGTTCAAAGGACGGCGAGGCAAACAGGAGAAGGAATAATTTAGATAAGGTATGTGAAGCTTCTCTTGGTATGTTTTTGGTAAAGGTATGTAAAGCCTATCTTTTCTCTTTTGTCATGTCTTAGATGTAAGCAGGATATGATATGAGTTTTGGGGGTAATTCCATTCCAAGGTTCTGAATATGACTTCAGGACCCTCACTCACTTTTGAATGTTTAACTTTAAAGTAGTAAGATGCTATCTTCGAGTCTTTTATATGACTGTATAACAATTGATTCGACTAAACTCTTATTTGTAAAAAAAGAAAGGCTCTGAGATAATCAATGCTCGAACTGCTATAAGATATTTCACATTGGCATACATCTAAGATTTCTAAAAACTCCTTTTTACATAGTCCTTAATGATAGTTAGGGAGTATACGTCAGATACCTTCTGCCCTGATCCCCAGGTGATGGTTCACTTGATGAATTCATTGAGTCTCAGATAATGATTTAAACTATGTTTTGTTTCTTACTACTCTACTCGTGTATACTGTAACACTTCTTTCACCGAGTCTCGGGCTGGGTCTGTTATCGTGCACAACTCACTGCATTATCCACCTAGCACTTTACTAGAGGGTCGGGTACCTATGTATATATATATGATAATGATATGTTGTAATAAGATGACGATGGCACGGGGCCTGATACTGATACTACAGACATGATTCACCGGATCGCTGAAAGGGCCAGCTATATTGTATAATTTGAGCATCCATGCTTTTATGACTCACAGAGGATAGGTATAGGTTTCCAATTTTGATAGTTTATCCCCTGTTTCTCTACTTTAGATATGCTTCCAGTTGTATTATGTTATGTTTTACATACTCAGTACATATGTCGTACTGACCCCCTTTGTTTGGGGGCTGCGTTCATGCCCGAAGGTACAGATACAGGTTTTGGGAGTCCGTCAACTTAGAATTCCATGCATCTTAGTTGGAAGAGGCTCTATTGTATCAGAGCCTAGTTTTGGCACTAGCCACAGATGTATATCCTCGTTTTATTTATTCAGGGGTACGACAGAGGCCTTGTCCCGCCATATGTTATCATTATTATTTTTAGAGGTCTGCAGATATGTATATGTGGGTTGTGTATGTCAGTTTGATTCAGCTGGGTCTACCTGATATATGATATACGTGATTATGTTATGGCATCCTTGTTGGCTTACATACCCTATCATGTTGTGATACAAATGAAAAAGGCTACAGGTTTATGAAAATGTTATCGCCAGTGGGGCTCTATTGCATGATATTATCTTATTTACGATTCAATGTGACCACAGCTAATAGATATGTGTACGGGGGGTCCAGGTCGGACCCTAGTCGCGGCCTACGGGGTTAGGTTGTGACAGAAGTGGTATCAGACCAGTTCGTCCTTGGATTGTCTGCAGACTGTGTCTAGTAGAGTCTTGGTTATCGATGTGTTGCGTGCCACATCTATAAACAGGAAGCTACAGGACATTTAGGATGTTACCTTTCTTCTACATCTGACATCATGCTTTAGATCCGAGTCATAGGAAAATTCCTTATACTAACATTGGATCTTAACATAAGGACGACGTCAACCAAAGGAAGTAGTTGACGATGTGGAAAGTTACGAAGCATGTAGGTAAGTAAAGTAAAGCCACGGAAGATATCTGTTTGGTAAGGTATTGAACTAATATTGAAATGTAAAGTTTAAACCTGAAAAAAAGGCAGACAGGAAATGCCACAGATGCAGTTTGAAGTTGGACATACGAGGTAAGTCTAGTATTTTTATATTATTATTAATATTGAAAGCCCCGTGTGGCTGTGGTGTAAGATGATATTGAAAGCCTTGTGTGGCTGTGATGGGATATGAATATATATATATGTTGGCCCTGTGAGGCGTTGTTGGTATTTTCTGCATGCAGGTTATGGGATAGTAAGAAGTGTAGAGGAAACTCTGCTGAAATTTTCCTAGAATGGGGAAAAGGAAATGAAACATAGATTTTTGAGATGTCTGAGAAGTTGATACCAAGTACCCCTACTGTGTTTAACTAAAGCTGTAAGAGGTACCCTTCAGGTCATTGATAAGGGGCACCCTTTTCACTTGAAGAATTTTGTTTCGGAGGAACAAAAGCTTATTTAAGTAGTAAAGTTCAGACTATGGTATTTCTAGCCGTATTTGTACTATAGGAATATAAACAGAGGGCTCAGGGTGAATGATAAGATGTCCCGCGAATGAGTTTCACTATTTTTGGAAAAAATACCAAGCCCTCAACTCCTGTTGTAAATTTGACGAGTTGTTCATAACTCGAAGATAAACTCGGAATGAGACCAGGAGGGTCAAGTATTAAACTAAGTACTGTGATGTTTAAGAGGTTCTGATTTCTTTCAAAAATGGTTGAAAAATAATATGATAACAGTTTATAGTTCTCCACCGTCTAATTGGGAAAAGAACTCCTAACGGAAGCATCTCAAGGAGATGTCCGGGACTGAATACGAATACGAATTAAAAGGGGAATATGTAAGTATGAATTGACCAGTGTGATACGAGTATGCAGGAATAAAGTGAAACCACTAGTAAGAAGCACTTAGTACGCGTTGACTAAGTTAAAGTCATGCGTTGAGAACGTAGTAAGAGCATGGGGCTTAAGATATAAAAAAATGACGCGTGTACACAACGTCGCCCCAGAAATAGTGGAACCCTTAAGGGACGAGGACGACAAACTTAGGGAATAATTGGTGTAACCTACATTCACCCCAAGGAATAAAGGATATAGGTTGGGGTAAAACTACTACTTCAAGAAAACCTTAATAGTTATCGTCGAAATACTAGCACTGCCTAATTGGAATTGGAACGACTATAGGCGCTAAGTAATTCTTGGAAATGGAAAAGTAGAAGGTGGCCTTGGACGAGTTGTCCCCTGGTCACATTATTCAAGTACCGATTAGTAGACAAGACATCACATTAGATATGGAAAGGTTCTCGTCGCTTTGTAATTTAGTCAAGGCTCCGTACACGGATAGTCAGGTTATAAAATATACAGATAGACGAAGACATGATGCAGTATCAAATAGATTGGTGAAAGGAATTGGACAAAAATTGAGATTGGACATAGAGATGTAGAACAAAGTACAGATAAATGAAAGTATGATTACCCTCTAAAGGGGGGAAGTTAATGAGAAAATGGAAAAAGTAAGGTGAAGGCAATCGATATGGGAATATATCTGAGATGGACGTCTAATCTTCAATAAGATATCTTGCCGAACCAAGTTAGAAAGGTCCGGAAGCCGCCAATAATTAAATGGAAGCCAGAATGCTACATAAGGCAGTGTTAAGAAGTTTGTGACAAGACCCTGAACAACATAATACTAGAAGGCGGCTGTGTATAAAAATAAAAGAGTGTAACTATGACAGGATATCAACCAACTTAAGAGACATTACGAAGGATAATGACAGCATGCTAGACCAAAAGCCAAAATATTGACTATAGCATTAGTCGCAAATGATGTTGCGATAGATTAATAACCACAGAAAAAGGAATAGAAAGCCTCCTGTGGTAGAAAATGAGGAGAACACAAAGTGAATAGAGGATAGTGGAGCTAAAGGTCTACGCCGATACTGGATGCAAGATAACAGACGAAAGGACAGGGCAAAACATAAAGACTCGCGAGACAACGCTAAGGTAAATCTGGAGCTGAGTTGAGTGACCCACACATTATGGCAAGGATTACAATGAAACGTGACACGAAGACTTCCCAGGGAGGTCACCCATCCCAGTATTACTCTCGCCCCAGCACTCTTAACCTCAAAATTCTAATAGAACTTAATGTGTTAGTGCTGGTATGATCACGCGAGATGGAAGAATCGGAACTAGCAGCGGAGGAACAACATGAGATTATGTTCCTGGAATACTATACATTACGTTAAAGCAATTGTGACAAGGGCTTAAGAAAAATAAGAAGGATTAGCTAATTGCTAACTGACGACACATTCAAATGCCACAGCTCTTCAACATAGTACTAGTTAATGAGAGGAAAACCACAGAATGACTATATGGGACAGTGGGCGAGGGAATTTCGACACCACTTGGTAGCTAACTTTGAGGGCAAAAACGCAGAACCCAAAAGGTAAGGGTACCAGCTGATGTAATTTACGAATGACAGGAAGCAATGCCCAAGTTCGAAAATTTCACAATATGACCAGGACTACAAGACTCATTTCACACTCCAGCGCCAGATGAATCTGGAGGGAATGTTACTTGTGGATTAACGATGTTAGTCCCTTCTCTTTCGATCAAAGGTTACCTACTCTACCGAGAAGGTGTAAAATTATAGAGTAAAAGAGTGGTAGGACCTTACGGAGTCCCTACAACTATTATCCCAAGTGAAGGAGCCCAAGTTGCAATCAACTACCGAGAAATGCGAAAGTAGGTTAAGCCAAACTACCGAGATGGAATTAGTACTACGGGTAAGGTAAGACATGGCCACGATTGGACTAAAGACCTACCCCAACATCGAATGTAGTATAAGAGAGAGAAAGGCAAGGTAAGACATGAGAACTAACGAGATAACACTGGGATATTTCTTGTACCCTTTCATAATCTTGTAAAGATAAAGAATGACATAAGATAATGGGTCTAGAGGATTACAAGCGGGGGTAGCCAACCCTAAGGATTGGAAAAACAGGGGAAGAAGGACCCAAAATATCGAATGCCAGTTAAAGTTCTGAAAAGAGTCGAGAAGGACTATACGAGGCTAACGGTTCCCAAATTATTAACATCGTTTTGAACCTATTTTGTACTCTGTAAGAGTAGGGTTCTATATGGGTTATTATGAGTAGGCTAATAAATCAGCCTATTTGCTTTCAATCAAGAGCACCTATGCAGCTAATATTAGGTGTATTTATACAACATGGAGGTAGTAAGGTTCCGTGAGGTTTCCCCAACTAATATCTTAGATGGAAGAACTTCAATTAAGATTAATATTTGGACATCAGTCTAAGAAGAGATCGGGAATACAGGTAGGTCTTAGTACCCCAGTTTTTCCCTCGAGCTGCTGAATAGACTGAGCATACTATCAGACGTTAGAAGATATATTGCGGACTAATATGGTTGGCTTTAAGAGTAATTGAGATGATTGCCCACCACTTATTGAATTTGCCTACGAGAAGGGCTACCATTCCAGCATTTAGATGACCCCCTACAAGATGTTGTAAGGAAAAGTGTATAAGTCCCCCTGTTGGGGAAAAAGACTAAGTTGGTAGGCCAAACAGGATTAAGCAAACTATTGACTAACAACCCAGAGTCAGCCGAAATGATGTACAGATAATCGATATCAACATTCAGAGTTCAAATTGATGATTGAATGTTCATAACAGAGTCACGCAGAAAAGGGAACTTAACCCAAAATATATTAGACTGTATCAAGTTACTTATAAGATGGACAATATGGCGGGTAAGTTGAGCTTACCACCTCACTTGGAAACTATACGCCCAGTCCATCAGATAAGAATGCTTCGCAAAGGTACTGATGAGCCACCTAGGGTATATTCCATAGATAAGGTCCAGGAGATGGAATCCTATGAGGCAAAACCTATCGCTATCTTAGATCGGCAAACTAGAAGATTGTAGACTGAAGATGTACCTTCTTTCAAGATACTGTGGCAAAATCAAAACCAGAAAAGGGGATGACCTGAGAAATTGAAGAGGACAGGAAACACAAGTATTCGTACCTATTTCCCGATGTCTACAGGTAACCCCAACTCCTAAAACCTGTATATTAATCACTTAGGTGGGAGTATGTATTATAACAACAGCAAATAACCTCCCAATACTCTGTATAAAGTTCTAAGGGAGATTTTGTTTAACATTCGGGAATGAATGTTCTAAAGGGGGGAAGGATGTTACACCCCACACTATTGAACCTTGAAACATGTCACTAATCTTCTTGAAAGTAGCCACGAGGCCCCTACTATCCATACACATTAAATAACTCGGAGGAAAGAAGAATGTGATACCCCGTGAGAGAGAAGGTTGGAAATAGAATCGTAGGAATCCGGAATGAGTTGGAGGCTAAGAAATGAGTCGTAGGACTCGAATTACCTACGTAAGCTACTATCTTAGAAGTCTTACATACCTAATCTACTTGAGGACATACTAAACTTACGTAGCATGGATTACACGAGTTCTTAAAATAAGACGAGCTTACAAACCCACGAAGAAGAGGAGAAGATGACATATGGCAGTCTAGAAAGGCGACACGTGGAAGCACCTCAAGCAAGCAGGTGACCCACTTGCTTGGGGTCAAGTAGGTGACCCACCTACTTGGGGGTGGGCCCCACCAAGCACACGTGGTAGCCCCTAACTAGTTGCATGGTTATGTTAGCCCAATAAGGTGTGGACACGTGTCCCTCTATGGGGATGACACGTGTCACCTCCCCAAAATAGCACATAAATGTATGTTAATGAATCTTAAGTCATTCATTTTCAGAAAAAAGGAAACCAAAGAGAAGAGAGAACAAACGTGAAGCAAGAAAAAGATTAGCTACGACTTTGGCAAAGTTTAAGGTGAGTTCTTCTATTTTCCTCCTTGAATTAATTATCTACAATGTTTTTCAACCATGTGGGGGTGTATACATGTGTCATAGGATGCCTACGGAACCATGGTTGCAGTTTACACTTGGAAAGAAATAAGAGAAAGTTAAAGGAGAAAATGTTAAGAACTAATTAACAAATCCGTTTTTGGAAGGGACTGTTGTTAGTTATATTGGTATAACTTCTTGTGTACAGATTCGTTTCGAATGATTTAATATGTTTTGGAAAGGTATTTCATAGGTATATAACTTTAATTTAGACTTTCAAATCCATTTTTGCGTTTACCCTCTCGAAAAAGGGTGATGAAAGGTAGAGGAGGTACTGCCCAGATTTTGGGTTTGGAAATCTTACACGGATTGCTGTTGGTGTTTTGGGCATATCTTTTTATAAAAAATTGATGTAGGGGTGATTCGAAATTGTATGAGACCCTAAGACACATTTATATACTTTCATGAAGGACGTAAATGCTGTTTCCTTCCATTACCCCTTTGAAACGAAGCGACAAGGTAAAATAGTAAGCTGTCCAGAATTCACGTTTTGATAGTTTTGAGTGAGTTGTTGCTGCAGGGGTGTAATGTATTGTTGCAGGGACTAAATGCATTCTAAAAGGGATGTGGATGCTGCTGGTTGCAGCCACATGACCCCTCATTGTGTATAATTAAAGGCGTTACAAAATAAAGGCTAGACGCCCTATTGTGATATCGTATTTTTGAATAAGTCGTTTGGAGGTTATGTTGTATATTGTTGGTGTGGATTACTTAAACATATGCTGCAGGTTGTTGTTACTGGTTCGCTGTAGGTCTTAGGGACCTAATTGGAAATTTGGATAGGGCACATTATAGGGGAGGTGCTGTCCAATTTTCGTTAACGCCTTAACAAACTAAAGAACTAGTCGAGGAAATGACTAAGGAAATAGATTCCATTAATACTAAGGTGTAACCTAAGATGCTGGAAATCTAAGAGTAGTTGATATGCATATTACTTTCATGTTGAATAGGTTCAAAGGACGGCGAGGCAAACAGGATAAGGAATAATTTAGATAAGGTGTGTGAAGCTTCTCTTGGTATGTTTTTGGTATAGGTATGTAAAGCCTATCTTTTCTCTTTTGGCATGTCTTAGATGTAAGCAGGATATGATATGAGCTTTGGGGGTAATTCCATTCCCAGGTTCTGAATATGACTTCAGGACCCTCACTCACTTTTGAATATTAAACTTTAAAGTAGTAAGCTGCTATCTTCGAGTCTTCTATATGACTGTATAACAATTGATTCGACTAAACTCTTGTTTGTAAAAAAAGAAAGGCTCTGAGATAATCAATGCTCGGACTGCTATAAGATATTTCACATTGGCATACATCTAAGATTTCTAAAAACTCCTTTTTACATAGTCCTTAGTAATAGTTAGGGAGTATACGTCAGATACCTTCTGCCCTAATCCCAAGGTGACGGTTCACTTGATGACTTCATTGAGTCTCAGATAATGATATAAACTGTGTTTTGTTTCTCACTACTCTACTCGTGTATACTATAACACTTCTTTCACCGAGTTTCGGGCTGGGTTTGTTATCGTGCACAACTCACTGCACTGTCCACCGAGCCCTTCACTAGAGGGCCAGGTACGTATGTATATATATGATGATGATGATGTATTGTAATAAGGTGACGATGGCGCGGACCTGATACTGATACTACAGATATGATTCACCGGATCCCTGTAAGGGTTGGATATATTGTATAATTTGAGCATGCATGCTTTTATGACTCACAGAGGACAGGTACAGATTTCCAATTTTGATAGTTTATCCCCTGTTTCTCTACTTCATATATGCTTCCAGTTGTATTATGTTATGTTTTACATACTCAGTACATATGTCGTACTGACCCCCTTTCTTCGGGGGGCCGCGTTCATGCCCACAGGTACAGATACAGGTTTTGGAAGTCCGTCAGCTTAGGATTCCATACAGCTCAGCTGGAAGAGGCTCCATTGTATCGGAGCCTAGTTTTGGCACTAGCCACTGATGTATATCCTCATTTTATTTATTCAGGGGTACGGCGGGGGCCCTGTCCCGCCATATGTTGTCATTATTATTTTTAGAGGTCTGCAGACATGTATATGTGGGTTGTGTATGTCAGTTTGATTCAGCTTGGTCTACCTGATATATGATATACGTGATTATGTTATGGCAACCTTATCGGCTTGCATGCTCTGTCATGTTGTGACACAAACGAAAAAGGCTACAGGTTTATGAAAATGTTATCGCCCAGTGGGGCTCTATTGCATGATATTATCTTATTTATGATTCAATGTGACCACAGCTAATAGATATGTGTACGGGGGGTCCAGGTCGGACCCTAGTCGCGTCCTACGGGGTTGGGTCGTGACAGATAGGATTTTCAATGTAGGTCATTTAGACAAAACGTGGTTCATACAACCATGTGTCATTATTAGCTAATTTCGACAAGGAGACTGGGATTGGACAATAAGCTACGGGAAGTGCACGAAGAGTCCTTCTAGACTAAACTCGGCATTTCATATCTAACGGCACTGGCGAAATTCTCATCGATCATGTTTACCAAGATTGTTGAAAAGGGTCAAATTTAGGCTTAAGATAAAATTTCTAATGGCACAAACTCGCATCGAGATCCTCGGAATTCGAGTTGACCATGCTACTAACCTAAAATTAGCCTTTCAGAGATGATGGAACCATCACGATTCCAATTTGAGGTTGTTTGCCTGAAGTTTTGACGGAAGTAAACTATTCATGTTTTAAAGCTCCAAAACACAAAAATGAGCATAAAACTCATGCGAACGGCCAGACGACCGAACAATCAATGCCAGCAAGTCATAAATGACTTTGGATCGCTATAGGAACGCTCTAAACGACAAAAAGAAGATATTTTCACATAAATGACCTAGAGAGCGATTACATGAGGGTACTTACTAGACGAGCAACCTCCTCTTTATCTGTTTGTAATCATTTTTAGTTCAGCTATATGAGTTTTTTAATCATTTCTTAG
Organism: Solanum dulcamara; assembly: GCF_947179165.1. NCBI lineage: Eukaryota > Viridiplantae > Streptophyta > Magnoliopsida > Solanales > Solanaceae > Solanum > Solanum dulcamara. The sequence continues at coordinate 23,928,627 of NC_077242.1, forward strand.
GATTTTTAAAAACAGAGAATTTCAACAAACCAATAAAATACTAAAGGGTGTCATATATGAAAATTTTCATTAGGTAGTTTTCCTTTCAAAAAAATCAAAAAAGACAATCACCCTCTTGAAAATCTTGAGCAACGTAACATGTCCCCCTTTCTATTTATATGTCTAAAAATTACTATCATCCAACCTTTTAAATTAAAACCTAACAGAAAAGGAAATTGAAACATAGCAAGACCAAATCTAAAAATAATTATGCAAAAAGCTTATTAAATCAAGGGATAAGACACAAGTACCCCTACCCCCTACCCTCCCCCCTCCGAATTATGATCAAAATATTAGCAACACACCTTAACTTAACTAGGGTTCTACTACCCTCAAATAGATTTTTGTGTATTTTTCTGCACTTTTTGTTTTGACATGAAGCCAAGATCCAATTTCAAATAGTGTTATGATACACGTGTGCCACCACGTGTATAAATATTTTTTCAAAATTTATTTTAAAAATCAAAATTTTGAAAAACTTTTGATTTTTTTAAACTTTTTTTTGAAAAAAGTCTTCTTATTTTCTTTCACTTGTATTTATTGTAAGTTAATACATATAAACTTTATAATTTTTTTCCTTTTATTCAAACTCTTTTTCTTTTCTTTTTTCCATTCATTTTTTTCTCTCTTTTTTTGTATTGATTTTATTTATTCTTTTATTTTTGTTGCATGTACTATTGGTTAGAATTTCAAATTTAATTTCAAATTCCTTTTACTTAAAATAAGTAAATTTCAGATGCATATTAAAATAAGTAAAGAAAATCAAATATAACTTTAAAAAATTAAAACTTTACAATCAAAGGACACTTTTAAAAAAAACTATTATATTTTTTTAAGAAAATATAGATAATTTTTAAAGAATGACTAAACGTGAAAAGATAAGAAATTAATGAAAGAGAAAAAATTAAAAGTTCAAACTGAAGAGAGAAATAAATATAATACAAAGAAAGAAATGAAATAATTAAATGCATATAATTTTTATGGTCAATAATTATATGTATTAACTAATGGTAAAATGACCATTTAAAAACAGACATGTGTCCATTATTGATGAAGTTTTCTCATTTTTTTCGCTTGTCACTTGCTTTCAATAGAGTGTGCACACTCTCTATCCCATGTCATCATCTCGGATGTATTTAATGTATTTTAAAATAGTTTAGGACGGTAATTAGGACTCTAGTTAATTAAGTTTAGGTATGTTGCTGAGGTTTCGTATATAGTTAAGGGATACTTATGTATAATCCCTTAAATAAAAACTCAAAATAATCTAACTCTATATATGTAAAAGAAAATTTCATAAACAGTATACCGCTAATCAAAAATAGTGTGCATATAAATAATGATTTTTATATTAACAAGCTTTTGTAAAGGTGGTGGAGCAAAGGGAGAGTACTTTTTAGATTAAATTTGATGAAAAAAACAGTGAAATGTTTTTAATGAAGAAGTATTTTTTCCTAAAACAATGACAGAAGAAAGCGAATAGGATTTGTTATTAAGAAGATGGAGAAAAATGGAAGATACGGAGACAGAAAGAGAGCTAGAGAAAGAAGACGACTAATTGTGAGATGAATAGACAGATGGTGCCACTGCTTTGAATAGAGTAAGATAGTATTGTTACAAAAATATGTTTTGAAATACAAAGTATTAACTAGGAAAAAGACAAGTACTCCCAAATTATAATCGAAATCCTAGCGACACACTTTAACTTAACTAGGATCCTATTATCCTCTCAAACTATTCTTTTTTGTATTTTTGTGCGTCTTTTGTGCTGACATGAAGCCAAGACTCAATTTCAAGTAGTGTGGTGATACACATGCACCTCCATGTGTATAAATATTTTGTTTATTTTTTATATTATTATTATTATTTTAATACTAATATATTTTTATAAAAGACAATCTTCTTATTTTCTTTACCTTGTATTTAAACTAAGTTAATATAAATAATTATTTTTTTGTGTATTTAAATTATTATTGTTTAAATTTATTTACTGTCACTCATTTTTTTCTTTTTTTATAATGATTTTATTTGTTCTTTTTATTTTCTCTATCTTTTCTTTTAATTTGATTTTAAATGTCTTGTATTTAAAATAAGCTACAGATACCAAATAAGTAAATAAAATCAAATAAGACATAAAAAATTAAAATGTTAAAATCAAAGGAATACTTTTTAAAAAAACTATTGTTATTTTTAAAAAAATGATTAAGAGTGAAAAGATAAGAAATTAAAGAAAGAGAAAAAAATAAAAAGTTTAAACTGAGGGGGGAAATAAATATTTTACAAACAAAGAAATGATAAAAATTAAATATATATAAATTTTAAGGTATGTAAGTATATGTTCTAACTAATTGTAAAATGGCTAATTAAAAATGGACATTTGTCCATTATTGATGAAAGTTTTCTAATTTTTCCTCTTCTCACTTGGCATTAGGAGGGTCGACACACTCTCTATGCCACGTTAGCATTTAGGGTATTTTTATTCCATTTTAAAATAGTTTATAGAGGTAATTAGGACCCTAGTTAATTAAGTTTAGTCGTGCCGCTGTGTCACGATCCGATCTCTCGAGTCATGATGGCACCTACTATAACCCACCAACAGGTAAGCCAAACAGTATCCCAAAACTGCTAGTAATGAGATTAAGGGTAGAAACTAAACAATAACAAAATGATAACAGTAATAACATGAATAGGCGAAAGCATATCGAATAAATATACAAAATAAAACCATAAGATCCCTCCCAGAACCTGGAAGTCACAAGTACAGAGCTACTAACAAAATAGATAAAAGTTCCAAAAGTGGACCAGAAAAATAAAGACTTGTGTCAAAAAGAAAAAGACTAGCCATCTATATACAGATGGAGACAGGAAGAAGCCAAAATGCCAAGTGCTCACCCTCGTCTTCGGTGTCGACTGCAACTGGCCTGAATTAGCGCCGATAACAGGTGCTCAAACTTGAATTAAAAAATAGATGCAAGGTATAGTATAAGTCTCAAAACAATAGGTACCCAATAGGCATCAGAGGCCGACTGAGTTTGAAAAGTAAACCAATAAGAAAAGATAGAATGTGAAAAAAAAATAGAATCAATAGAAAGTAAAGGTGATTCACATGAGGGGAAGGAACCAAAAGGAAAAAGTACATCTAGCAAAACCTAACTGGCCCCCATAAGTCTAAAAGATACACTCGTGTGGAAGTTTTAAGTAAAAACTCGAGTGCACCCCCATAACCCCGATGGGTACACAAAATTGCTAAATCTACTAAGAATATGGAACGGTGAGTCCAGAGCTGGAAGAGTGTAGCCTGGACCTCTAACTATGGATAGCCTCCAAGTAACAAACATTAACAACCCAGCTAAGAAATCCAGCGCTCGAAACTTGAATAGCGGATGTGTCTCAAAGGGGCAAATCATCAGTAGTCTCCAAATAGTCAAGTAAGGACAGCCTAGCTAAGATGTCTAGCGCCCATACCTCAAATCATGGATGTGTCTCAAAGGGGCAAATATTCCAAATCCTAGTGAATCATCTCCATGGAGGATAAAAAGGTTGTATGACCAGACCTTTAATCTGCGGCGATAGTGACTGCCTAATAATATCATATCATATCGTCATCATAAAACTAATGTGGAGTGACGTCCACTCTCATATCGCTAACCAAGCACTCCAAGCTCGAACGTTACTAGTTCTCGAATCCCTAAGCAAAGCCCAAAAGCTCAATTTATCCACACATATACCGTAAGAATAGGGATAGGAGTAGAAGGTCATCAATGCTGGGGGCAATGCCTAATCTAAGGCTCAAACTACCATACCCAAGTCTGATATTTCGATCTATAGGGAGCTAAGCCATCTGAATCGACATTAGAGTAAAAGCAACGCCTAAAGGCTCCAATTATCATAAGTCTATGGAAAACACTAGTCTAGGCCTAAAATAAGTCCAACATGCTCAATATCAACAAAACATATTAGTACTCAAGCCACAATGTATGGATGATCAAATTAAAAATGACAGCATGCTCACAAGTACATGGTACTTCCCGAAAATAGCCTAAAAGAGGATTTATACACTAATAGGCATGCTCAAGAACCTAACCAATCCAAATTCTAAGCAATCTTCATTCTTTCACATAAACAAGCTCAATCTAAGGAGGGAGAAGTCGTAGCCTACCTATAGGCCGATCACACACGCTCCAAAATAAGGTACTGGAGCATTCCCTTTTAAAATAGCCTTCGAATGCTGTCACACTATCAAATATAAGTTCACAACGTAAATAGGGTTGTTTTGACACTAAAATTACTAACATTGGAGATGGACCAATTTCGAAGTCAAAAAGGGGAAATGTGGGACCCTCTTCTAAAATTCCAAAATTAACCATGTAAAAAGATCCAATTTACCTACCCGAACTTGTGTTCCAAATGAAACACAATTTGGGGTTCAAAATAGCACAAAAATGAGACATGCATAGAATCACTACTAAAAGCTTCAAACTCAAACATGGCAACAACTAAATAATCAAAATTACCTCCACCAAAGCCTCCCCAATAATTTTCGACTGAACACGAACGTAGCCACATATTTCCTAATCCACAGGACTTGAAATTACAAAAATTAAACTTGTACTGAGGGATAAATCAACTGTAGAAATATGAAGATTTACTGAAATACGACCATGGAATTCTTCTTCATAAACGCGGATACAATAGCTCATGAACGCGGAGAAGGGAAAGCTAGGCCTCTGCGAATGCTGCCCCTGGCCTGCGAACGTGGAGAGGAACTTGGCAGACCTCTAACAATGCAGAAGCAAACTGGCCAACGCTCTACGAAAGCAGCTGGGTATGGCGAACGCGAAGACCATTTCACCAACCCTATATAAACGTGGCCCCATTCCCATGAACGAGAAGGGCAAATCACCCTTGCACTAGCAACTACTGCAACTTTGAGATTTGGAATTTGTTCAAAATCTCGTGAGCCCAAATGAGATATTCTACCTCAACAAATTATAAATTCCGAACTCAATAGCGCAGTTACAATTTCCGTATGAGGTCATTTTGATAAAAAGTGGGTCCCACACCCAAGTGTTATTTTTAGCCAAAATTCACAACAGGCCTCAAAATTTGATTGTAAGCTTCGGGAAGCGTACAAAAGGTTATTCTAGATCAAACTTGACATTCTAGAACTAATTGCATTGATGAAATTTTTATCCAAGCCCGTTTTCCAAGAATGTTGACCAAATTCAACTTTATGTCAATTTCAAAGGCTAAAACGCCTAATGGTCAAACTCACATCAAAAGCCTCAGGACTCGTGATGATCATGCTACTAGCCTAAAATCACCATTTCAAAGTTGATGGATCTATCAAATTTACACTATGAGGTCATTTACCGAAATAAACTTTTCAAAAGTTCCAAAATATGAAAACGGGAATAAAACCTAAATGATCGACTAGGCAACCAAACAGTCAGTGTCATCAAGTCATAAATGGCTTCAGGTATCTATAGAAATGCTCTAAACGATAAAAACAATGCATTAACACAAAAATTACCTGGACGATCATTACAACATCTACTACTCAAGGAACTTTTGTCCATGTAAGTGAGAGTCAAGAAGTACCCGAAGGCTCAAATAAGCTAGGGAACTACTTTTATATCTCCTGCTCAGTCTCCTAGGTAGCCTTCTCGACTGGATAATGCCTCGAACGGACCTTAACCACATGAATGGCTCTGTATTAGCTTACTTCTCCGGCTAGGATGGCAATAGGCTCCTCAATAAAGGTCAGACGATCATCCAACTCAACCGCATCATATCGGACACATGAAACTCATATGGAACATATCGACACAACATCAAAACATGGAAAATGGATGGATAACTGAAAATGCTAGAGGCAAGGCTAACTCATAAGCAACATTACCAACTGTCCTCAAAATATCATAAGACCTGATATACCTGGGGCTAAGCTTACCCTGCCTCCCAAATCACATCAAGCCCTTCATGGGTGATACTCGTAGGAGTACTTTGCTGCCAATATCAATTCTTAATTGCTGACTCCTATGATCCGCATTACTCTAATGTCTACTTTAAGCTATCCTGAGCCTATCCTAAATCACCCTTATATGCTCTAAGGCCTCCTGAATCAAATCTATAGCACGCGATGTAGGCTCCGTAGACTCAAACCAACTAATCGGAGAGCGACAATGCCTATCATATAAAGACTCAAACAAGGACATTTGAATACTAGAGTGGTAGTAGTTGTTGTACGCAAACTCTGCCAAAGGAAAGAATTTGTTGCACTTACCTCCAATGTCCAAAATACAAGCACTCAACATATCCTCAAAAACCTGAATAGTACACTTAGATTGACCATCAAACTATGGGTGAAAAGTTATGTTAAGATCAAAATAGGTGCCTAACTGCTCTTGAAAAGTTTTCCAAAATTTGGACGTGAATTATGAGCCCTAGTATGAGATGATAGATACCGGCAAACTATGAAGATGGATCGCCTCCCAAATTTATATACGAGCCAATTTCTCAACATTGAAAGAAGAATGAATGGGAAAAAAGTGTAATCACTTGGTCAATCAATTAATGATGACCCAAATACTATTAACACCTCTGGAAGTGCAAGACGACCCTACAGTGAAGTCCAAGGTAATAAGCTCCCATTTCCACTTAGGTATGGGTAATCTTTGAAACTCACCATTAGGCCTCAAATGCTTGGGCTTCAGCTGTTAACAACTCAAACAATGAGACACATAGTCTGCAATATCTCTCCTCATACAGTTCCACTAGTAATGCTACCTTAAGTCATGATACATCTTAGCAGTGCCCAGATAGATAGAGTATCAAGAATCATAGGCCTCACAAAGGATCAATTGAATCAAACCCCTAACTCTCAGAATTCGTAGATGACCATCAAACCTCAATACCATATATGTATATAAAATAGCTTGACTGGTGTCACCTCTCAAAACATGATCTTGAATGGCTACCAACTTCTTATACTCAAACTGTCAACCACGATCTGATCTAATAAATATGACTGAACTCTCATATAGGCTAGTATATTCTTGGAATCTGAAATATTAAGTCAAATCATCCTATTGGCTAAGGACTGGATGTCTAAAGAAAAAGGTCGCTCTATAATGATAATGAAGGCTAAACTACTCGTACTCACTGTCCATCAGCTCAATGTGTCCGCTATTACTTGTGTCTTGCCTAGATAGTAGAGAATAAAGAGGTCGTAGTCCTTAAGTAGCTTAATCCAATGACGCTGCCTCGAATTAAGGCCTTCTGGCTCATATTATACTGACGGCTCTTGTGATTAGTGTATATCTCACAACAAACTCCATATATGTAGTGCCTTTAGCTCTTAAGTGCAAAAACTACCATTGTTATTTCCAAGTCATGAGTGGGGTAGTTGCACTCATCCAACTTAAGATGCCTTGGTGCATATGATATAACCAAGCTACATTTCATCAACAAACAACCCAAACTGATATTAGATGTGTCATAATATACCGTGAAGCACTCACCCTCAACTGGAAGAGTTAATATGAAAATGGTGGTAAGTCGGTCCTCAAGCTTCCAAAAGCTCAACTCATACTCCTCAAACCACTCAAACGAAACATCCTAGCGCATCAGTAGAGTCAATGGTATTCTAATGGTAGAGATGTCCTTAACAAATCTATGATAGTAACCTACTAGTCCAATGAAGTTATGAATCTCAATAACAAAGGTGGGCCTGATGCAATCTCGAATATCCTTAATTTTCACCGAATCTACCATGATGCCATCCTAGGATATCACGTGCCCTAAGAATGATATCTAGTCAAGACAAAACTCGCACTTTGAGAACTTGGCATAAAGTCATCGAACTCTCAAAGTCTAGAGCACTAATCTCAAATGTTGCTCATGCTCACTCCGGCTCCGCGAGTATACCAATATGCCATCGATTTAGATTATGAAAAATAAATTAAGGTATAGCCTAAACACATGGGTTATCAAGTCCATGAAGGTGGTAGGGATATTATTCAACCCAAAAGATATCATTAGGAACTCATAATGGTTGTATCGATCCTAAATACGGTCTAAAGGATGTCTGCTTCCCTAATTCTCACTGGTGGTAACTAGATCTCAAGTCAATTTTAGAAAACACTATGGCACCTTGAAGCTAATCAAATAGGTCATCAATATGAAGCATGGGGTAATGGTTTTTAATTGTCACCTTGTTAAGTTGCCTGTAGTCCACATCCGCATATAATTGTCCTTCTTCTTTACATACAGTGGGGCACCTTAAGGTGAGACACTCGGATAAATAAACCCCTTACCTAAGAGGTCCTCAAGTTGAACACTGAGCTCTTTGAGCTCTGGGGAACCATCCGATAAGGCCTAATAGAAATAGGAAAGGTGCTGGCTCCAAGTATATGGAAAACTAAATATCACATTCTTAGGGCATGCCAAGTAGGTATGTAGGAAACATATTTTCATACACTTGGACTATAGGAACCTAATCAACTAAAATGTCATTCCGACTAACCTCTCGCACATAGGACACATGAGTTAAACACCTAAAAACAACTAATCGATAAGACCAAATAAAAGAGATAATCCCCATCGATGTACGACTATAAGCACCCTACCATAACACCGGAGGAACGCAATGCATGGCTAACGTAATGGTCTTAGCGTAGATATCTAATACCGCATGGTAGTGGGATAACCAATACATTACTAGAATCATATCAAAATCAACCATGATAAGAAAAATGAGATCAACCCGAGTGTCATAACCCTAGATAGTCACTAAGAAAGATCGCAATACATGATCCATTTGAAAGGATTCACCTAATGGGTCAAAATATGAACCAATTCCGCCAAGGACTCTAAACTCATACCCAATCGAGAAGCATAATTGACATAAACTTATGAAAATATGAAGCCCAAATAAAATAAAATTATGGCAGGCTGATGGCATAAAAAAGCATACCTGTGATAAAATTGGCCACCATGGCCTATAGAACCCGAATCTGATCCCCTCAAACTCTGGACCATTCTAGGATAACCTATTTGTTGCTGGCTACTCTTTAAATGAGGTAATGCCGCCTAAATAGGCCGGCTGGATTGACCCTGCTGAAACTATGGGCGAGGCCTATCATAGGAGTCTCTATGCCTAGATTGGGACCTATTGTAGTTGCCCTAGTGGTGAACCCTCTTGTCTCTACCCCTATGGGCCTCACGATGAATGTGCTCCATGGTTCAAGCATAATCAACTATATCTAGAAACAATCGCTCTACAAATACCATAGACTCTGAATCCTCAAATAAAACCTCAACCCACGTATAAAACTATGGAACCTCTCCTCTTCAGTGGACAATATCATAGTGGCATGGAAATAGAGCTCATAGAACCTTGCCTCATACTCTGAGACAGTCATGGAGATCTTCTCCAACCTAGATAACTGGTCATAAAGCTTGTCCCTGATGCTCCACAGTACGTACCAAGCTAGGAAGGCCTCTAAGAACTAATCCCACGATATTGATGGAGACCCAGTTGGCCTGGTCTGTAAATATGAGCATCACCATAGCCTGGCTGGCCTGTGAAACTAGTGAGCGGTGAAGTCAGCTCCTCTCGACTCCAAAATACCCTAGGACTGTAGCTACTCTTGGAAAGTAATAAGAAACTCCTGGTATCCTCCCCTATCGCTCCAGAGAATCTCAGGGATGAAAAACTTTAAAACACCCTAAACATCTTCTGATCTTGCGGAGACATCACCTAGTTCACTATAATTGGATGATTAGCAATGGAGGTTGGTGGCTACTGAACCTCTGGAGTTGATGTTGCAAGCTAACCCTACTGTACAAGTATAGTTGTAGCTTCAACTAGGGCCTACTATTGCATACCCCCTAATACTATCAATAGTTGTCTTTTGGCTGCCTGGAGCTCAGGAGCCAGAACTAGTGCAGGTGGTAGTTGGGTTGGCCCCGATCCCATTAGCTTATGATGAACAAGATCCACCTATTTCTCTACCTCCGCCTCCTGCTCCAAATTATGCTCTCTATCATAGGCGGGTGTTGTAGCCTAACACAATTTCGGGGTCAGCCTTTACCCTAGTTGGGGCTTTATCAGCGGGCTTGGATACATTACCCTAGGACGCAATACCACCCGTGCAAGACATTCATATAAAAAGAGTGGAACAAGTAAAATTCATGAAATCGATAAGACACAAACTGCATGAAAGGGATACAAAAGAAGACATATTCCTAACGACATCCTATAGCTTCTTGAATATAAGTTATGGATGTCTACACACCAATCTGCAGGAACCTACCATGAATAATGGAATAAAGGATAGAAACTAAATAATAATAAAATAATAACATGAATAAGTGAAAGCACATCGAATAAACATAAAAACAAAATCATAAGATCCCTCCCAGAACCTAGAATTCACACGTACAAAGCTACTAACAAAATAGATAAAAGTCCCAAAAGTGGACCATAGAAACAAAGATTTATCTCAAAAAGGAAAACACTAGTCATTTATATATAGATGGAGATAGGAGGATCCCAAAATGCTAAATGCTCACACTCGTCTCTGGTGTCGACTGCAACTGGGTCGAATCAGTGTTGGTAACTTATGGTCGGACATGCATCAAAAAAATAGATGCATATATTAGTATGAGTAGCAAAATAATAGATACCCAGTAGGCATCATAGGCCGACAGAAGTTTAGAAGTAAAAGCAATAAGAAAAATATAGAATCTAAGAAAATAACAAAATCAATCAAAAGTAAAGGTGATGCACACTAGTGAAAGGAACTAAAAGGACTAAGTATAGCTAAATAAACCTAATAGGGCCCCCATAAACACAGAAGGTACACTTGTGTGCAAGTTTTAAGTAAAATGCAAGCGGACCCCATAAGCCAGATGGGTACACAAAATTGCTAAAACTACTAAGAATATGGAATGGTGAGTCCACTATGGGAAAAGCTTTGTCTGAACCTTGAAACATGGATATCCTCCAAGTAACAAACAATAACAACCCAGCTAAAAAGTCCAAGGTTCGTACCTCGAAATATAAATGTGTCTCAAAGGGGAAAATCATCAATAGACTATAAATAGTCAAGTAAGGATAGCCCAGCTAAGATGTCCAATGCCTAGACCTCAAACTGTATATGTATATGAAAAGGGAAAATAGTCCAAAGCTAGGTGAATCATCTCCATAGAGGATTAAAAGGTTGTATAACTAGACTTTAAATGTGTAATGATAGTACCTGCCTAAGTGTATCATGTCATCTCATCATTGCAAAACCATCGTGGAGCGATGTCTACTCTCAGATAGTCAACCAAAACTCCAAGCTTGAACCGTACACAATCGCGAATTGCCAAGCGAAGCCCAAAAGCTCAATTCATCCATGTACAGGCCATAAGAAAAGGGAGAAGGGTAGAAAGTTGTCAAAGCTATGGAAATGCCTAATATAAAGCTCAAACTACCAATACTATCATGACCCAATACCACAAGTCATATGGCACCTACTATAATCCACCAGTAGGTAAGCCAGCAGGTATCCTAAAACTGTGAGTAATGGGATTAAGGATAAAAACTAAAGAATTATAAGCAATAACAAGAGTAACATTAAATAGTGTAAGTACAACGAATAAAAATATATACAACAAAACCATAAGATCCCTCCTAGAACCTGGAAGGCACTATACAAACCTACAACCAAAAACATATAAAAGTCCCAAAAGTGGACCAGGGAAACAACATGTATCTAAAAAAAAAGACTAATCTAATAAGTAAAGATAGAGCCAAAAAGATCCAAAAATGCCAAGTGCTCACCCACGCCTCTGAAGTAGACTGCAACTGACCTAAATCATCACTAGAAACTCATGCTCGGACCTGCATCATGAAAACAGAAATAAAGTGTAGTTTGAGTACCAAAACAACATGCACCCAGTAGGCATTATAGGCAGACTGATCTAGAAAAGTAAAAGTAATAAGAAAAGATATAATCTGAGAAAAATAACAAAATCAACCAAAAGTAAGGAGATGCACACAAGTTTAAGGAACTAAAAGAACTATGTACTACTAATTAAACCTAACCGGGGCCCCATAAGCCCAAAAGCTACACTCGTGCTCAAGTTTAAATAAAAATATGAGCGGACCTCATAAGACTGACAGGTTCACAAAGTTTCTAAAACTACTAAGAATGTGAAATAGTAAGTCCAAAGCTTGAAAATCATAACATGGAACTTGAACCATGGATAGCCTCCAAGTAACCAGTAGTAATAGTCCAACTAAAAATTCCACCACCCGGACCTCGAAACACAGATGAGTCTCAAAGGGGCAATTAGTAGTAGTCTCTAAATTGTCAATAAAGATAGCCCAACTAAGAAGTCCATGCTTGAACCTCGAACTGCGGATGAGTCTCAAATGGGGCAATAGTCCGAAGTCAAGTGAATCATCTTCATTGAAGATAAGAGGGTAGTATAAAACAACCTTGAATCACCGATAATAATGTCTACCAAATAGTGTCAACTCATCTCATCATTTGAAACCCTCATTGATCGACGTCCATTCTTAGTTAATCAACCACGCACTCCAAAATAATTTGAATCTAATCCCGAATCATCGAACGAAGCCCTATATCTCAAATGATCCACACACGGGCCATAAGAAGAGGGAGAGAGGGATAAGGTCATCAATGATGATTCAACACCTAATATAAGGCTCAAACTACCAGATCCAACTTGTCTATTCAGGTTTACGGAGGGCTAAGTCGTTCGATTTGACATTGGAGTAAAAGTAAGGCCTAAAGGCTCCAATTATCGCAAGTCTATGGAAAATACTAGTCTAAGCCTAGACTAAGGCCAACATGCCCAATATAACCTAAATTAATAATACTCAAAGCCATAAGGTATAGAATATCACATTAAAATAATAATAAGCTCACAAGAACACGGTACTACCAGAAAAGGCCTAAAATAGGATTTCTACACTAACAGGTACGCTCAAGCACCCAACCAACCCAAATTCTAAATAATCTTCATGCTGTCATATAAAAAAGCTCAATTTAGGAAGAGGTAAGTCGTAGCCTACCTGTAGGCTGATCACGCATGCTCAAAAATTAAGGTACCAAAGCTTTCCCTTTTCGAATGGCATTCAAATGTTGTTATGCTATCAAAAGTAGGTTTAAAATTTAATATAGTCATTTTGACACTAAATTTACTAAAAACAAAGGCATACCAATTACAGAGTCAAAAATGGAAATGTGGGACCTGCTTTGGAAATTCCATAATTGACTCTGTGGAAAAGTCTAATTTACATCCCCGAACTTGTGTTCCAAAATGGAATACAATTTGAGGCTTGGAACAGTGGAAAACTTATAATGCAATAAAATCCCAAATTTAAGCTTAAAACACAACATTGGAAGATGTTATTTTATGGAAGTTTATCTCAAATAAAGCCCCCCCCCCCCCCCCCCGCCCAATAACTTCCGAACACTCTTATACATTTTTGAGCAATTACCTACTATCCAAGCTTAGAATCACTCAAGTCAGACCTTCACAACTCAAGATATACTCTTTTGAAGTTTGGAAAATGATCTGATCACGTATGGTCTCTTATTTAAGAGACTTGATGAATTACACATCGCGATCACGAGGGAAGGGGTAAAGATTGTGACAACCCTGTAAAATCACCATTGTGATTGTAAAGTTCAAGTAATGATTATAATGACAAAAATGTGGTAAACCCTAATCAACCACTCATCACGATCGTAGACAAGGTCCACGTGATAAAGAGGACCAAGCATAGTAACCCTTTGCGATCACGGACGCTTTATCATGATTGCTATGATAAAAGTGACCTATACTAGCACTAGATGTAATAGCTACTTTTGAAAATGATCAAGTCTCTAATGGGGTTCTCAAAATTCGTTCAAAATACTGATTGCGCACACCAAATTAGATATTTCAGACACAACGGCCTAGTTAAAATTTCCATACGAGATCATTTTGACAAAAAGGGGGTCCTACACCCAAGTGTCGATTTTAACCAATTTCACAATAGGACTCGATATTAGACCAAAAGTCTCGAGAAGTGCAAAAAACGTTATTCTAGACCAAACTCGATATTTCATAACTAATCATGTTGATGGAATTTTCATCTAGGGATATTTTTCAAGAATGCTGACCAAAGTCAAACTTAGGCCTAATTTCAAATGCTAAAATGCCAAATTGTCCAAACTAGCATCGAAAGACTCAAGACTCGTGCCAACCATGGTACTAGCCTAATTTGACCATTTCGGAGCTAATGGAACCATCCAAATTCTATTCTGAAATCGTTTATTTGATTTTTTTGACTAAAATCAACTTTGAAGTTTCAAAAGCTCCAAAATAGAGAAATGTGCATAAAACCAAAATGAATGACCAGATAATCAAACAATTAGTTTCAAAACGTCATAAATACCTTGGGGTCTCTATAGGAATGCTCTAAATATCAAAATGAATGTATTAATATAAATATGACCTAGATGCTCATTATTATATCCATTACTAAATGAACTTTCGTCTACAAAAATAAGAGTCTAGAAGTATTTGAAGGCTCAAATAAGCCAGGGAATTGCTCCTGCATCTCCTGCCCAGTCTCCCAAGTAGCCTCCTTAACTGGATGATGCCTCCAATGGACCTTAATCACAAGAATGGCTCTGGATCATAAATGCCTCATATCTTTGCCTAGGATGGAAATTAGCCCCTCAATAAAGGTCAGACGATTATCTAACTCAAATGAATTATACTGGAGAACATGCGACTCATTTGAAACATATCGGTGCAGCATCGAGACATGGGAAGATGGATGGATAGCTAAGAATGCTAGAGGCAAGGATAATTCATCGGCAAAATCACTAATAGTCCTTCAAATCTCAAAAGGCCCAATATATCTGGGGCTAAGCTTTCCCTGCCTCCCAAATATCATTACTCCCTTCATGGGAAGTCTCAGAGGAATCACTGTTACTAACACCATAGCTCAACCGTTGACGCCTATGATCAACATAACTTTGGTATCTACTCTGAGTTGTCCTAAGCCTATCCTGAATCACCCTCACATGATCTAAGGCCTTTTGAATCAAATCAGTACCTCGCAGTCTAGGATCAGTAGACTCAAACCAACCAACTAGAGAGTGAAAATGCCTATCATATAAGGCATCAAATGGGGCCATATGAATACTAGACTGGCAGCTTTTGTTGTACGCAAACTCTGCCAAAGGCAAAATCTTGTCCAACTTACCTTTAAAGTCTAAAACATAGGACTGCAACATATCCTCAAGAATGTGAATATTGCACTCTGACTGACCATCATTCAGTGGCTAAAACGTTATGTTAATGTTGACATGGGTGACCAACTCTTTTTGAAAAGTCCTTCAAAATCTAGGTGTGAACTATGAGCCCCGATCTGAGATGATAGAAATAGGCACACAATAAAGACAAACCACCTCTCAAATGTAGATACGGGCTAATATCTCAGTGCTGAAGAAGGTATGAACATGGAGGAAGTGTGTTGACTTGGTAAATCGATCAACGATGACCCAAATACTATCAACACCTCTATAAGTAGGAGGCAACCCCACAATAAATTTCATGGTGATACACACCCATTTCCACTAGGAATGGATAATCTCTAAAATTCACCACTAGGCTTGAAATATTTGACCTTTACCTGCTAACAAATCTAATAATGAGACATATAGTATGCAACGTATCTCCTCATACTGTTCCACCAACAATGCTTCCTCAAGTCATGATGTATCTTAGCGGTGCCCTGATAAATAAAGTATCTCAAATCATGGGCCTCACTAAGAATCAAGTAGATCAAACCCCCAACTCTCGAAACACATAAGAAACCATCAAACCTCAATAACCCATTTGGATCTAAGGTAACCTGACAGGCATCACCTCCCAAAACTTTATGTCGAAGGTCTTTTAATTCCTAATCCTCTAATTATCGGCCATTAATTTGATCTAATAGAATGACTGAACTCCACAAAAACTAGCATACTCCTGAAATCTAAAATATCAAGTTGAATTATCCTGTTTTTCAAGGAATGAATGTCCAAAGCAAAAGGTAATTCCATAATGGAAAAAAAGGCTAGACTACCCATACTCACTACCTTAAAACTCAAGGCGTCCGCTACTATATTCACCTTGTTGGAATGGTAGAAAATAGAGAGGTCGTAGTCCATCAAGATCTCAATCCAATGATGTTTCCTTGAATTATGGTCCCTCTAGCTCATAATACACTTAAGGCTCCTATGGTTAGTATAGATATTACAATGAACTCCATATAAGTAGTGTCTTCAAATCTTAAATGCAAAAACTATTACGGCCAACTTCAATCCTGAATAGGGTAATTACGGTCATACAACTTAAGTTTCCTCAACATATATGCTATAATCGTCCATGCTGCATCAATATACCACCCAAACTAATATCGGATATGTCACAATACACAGTGAAGCCCTTGCCTTCAACCAGAAGAGTCAAAATGGAAGAGGTGGTGAGTAGCTCCTAAATCTTCTGAAAGATAAATTCACACTCCTCAGACCACTCAAATGGAATATCTTGGCGAGTTAACTGAGCCAATGGCGCTGTAATAGTAGAGAATACCTCCACAAAGGATTGATAGTAACTTGCTAGTCCGACAAGCCTATGAATCTCTATAACAGAGGTAGACCTAGCCCAATCTCGAATAGGCTTAATCTTCACTGGATCAACCATGATGTCATCCTTGGAAACCACGTGCCCCAAGAATGCTATAGAATCAAGACAAACCTTGCATTTTGAGAACTTTGCATAAAGTCGCTGATCTCTTAATGTTTGGATCACTAATCTGAAATGTTGCTCGTGCTCACTCTGGCATCGCATGTATATCAAAATGTCTTCAATGAAGACTATGAAAAAGGAATCAATATATGTCACGACCCAAGCCTAGGGCCTAGACGTGACATAGCGAATAAGGAACCCGAATGTACCTCAAACAAGCCTCTTAGAATTCTTTTAGCCTTTCATAAGTAATGACAATAAATAAACAAGCAAAAATCATAATAGAAAATCTTCAACTTACATATGTCCAACAATACCTCTAACTTTTAGATTTAATGGGTCTAAGACAAATCCCTAGCTCACCCTCAATCTTAATAGAAAGAAATACCATAGTAAGTGTCTAAAGATCTCAACATATCATAAGCTAGAAAGATAAAGGAGTATTGTTCCCGGAATATAGGAACTCACCAAAAGTAGTCTTCAAACGAGATCTCAACTAGACACATGGAGGAGAATGAGGAGAACTACTGGTCCCTACATGGTCATATCATGTATGAAAAAGAGTATGCGTTAGTACTTTGAATGTACTAAGTATGTAAGCATGCATGAACATTAAGGAAACATTAAAAGATTTATGTAATATGAAACATAATGCAATTCATGCACAATCTATTATAAAGATATTCTTTAAAATATTTATTTATGGGAAGATGACCATAACCGACATCTAAGTCCATGCGAGCTATTACATGGAATCCAACATAACCTCCTATGTTGGCCGGGGAGACTACTTGCCGGGTAGAACTCCATCAACTTCATTCATTTCTTTAACTTTAACTTTAAAGGCTTTCATGGATCCATTAGCCTAAGCCTACAAGGGCTCCTATGTTGGCACATATTTAATTATATAAGGGGTTGCTACTAGAATTCCCTTATCAAATCCCACCTCAATAACCCATTCGGTGTTAAGTCAATCCCATGGAATAGTTTAATACTTCAAAATAGTCATAGCATATAGCTTGATAATTCAAAACATCATATTCGGTAGAATAGCTCATTAAAACATTTGGTGATTCAAATATGCAAAATTATCCTTATAGCATAAAGAATCCATCATTCATAGCATTTCATCATTCTTTTATTTTATAATACTCCCTTTTTATCATAGACATTGCTTTCATAAACATTTATTTTGAGTCAAATCTTTTAAGTCAAACTTCATTGAATATAATAAAATTAGGTGTGTTCAAATTACTTCAACTTGCAAATATGTATGTAAATAAATATGCATAAATACACTGAAATCCATTAATTAGAAATCATGCTTTAACCAACCCACCATGAATTTAAAGAACCTTTAAAGAGATAAATAGATAAATTACTTGTAATCCATCAATTCATACATATGAAATCATGTTGCATTAAAATAAACCAATAATCATTAGTTTAACCATGATTCATGCTATTAAGAATAAATAAGAATTACCCATAACAAAATATTATTTGAAATCAAGAGATTTAATTAAAAGAGTTTTTTCGGACTACATGAGTGGAAGAAGCCATGGATAAATACCTACATAACTTATAGTAAAGCTTAAAGAAAATAAATATAATTTATTATATAATTAAAATATTTTAGGCATGAGAGTGGAAGGAATACTCTCATTGAAGCCTTACATACCTGTAATCTGAAGCGTTACTCAGAATCGAAGGACTTAATGAATATTCTTGAATCCTAGCCTTTTCTCCTCGCCAAAGCATTTTATGTACTATCCGAAGTATATGAATCACTAAAATAGTATTGCTACATTACTAAGAACTAAAACTATATTTTGAGAATGAGTAAAGGAGTGTATAGAGAGAAGAGTTGCTTGAGAAAGATTGATGAACAAAATGATGAAATAAGGTGGGTATTTATAGGTGTGAAAGAGAGACCTAACAGTAATTAAAATAATTATAAAAAAATCTTAAAAAATTTAATGGAAGATTGTGATGTAATGGTGATGTCAAATGGGGAACTATTGATATCATGGATGATGTCAAATGGATCTAGATCTTTCCATGGTTGGTGAGATGAACCTTCTTTTAATGGAATACCCTTTGTCAGAGCTGCGTTTGAACAAGATAACTTCCTCATTAGGATTTGGTGTCTTCATATTAATTATTGCTCTAGAAGTCTACTTTCATGTCGTTTAAGAATTAACTGATTTGGTATATCGTAAAGTGAGATATGATTTTTCTTCTACAAATGCTCCATGTAGTCATAGCACCCTGTCTTACAATAATTAATTTATTTGACCTACTTAACCTCTGAAACGTAAAATATGGTCTTCACAAAAGTTGTCGGTAATGATGTTGGGGTTATTCATAAATTTAAATCCCCTAATTTGGACCATCTTATGAAAATTTATTCCAAAATACAGAAGTTGTATCATTTTCATCGAGAATTGGAACATCATATACAACGTTTTTAGGGGGTGTTACATTATCTCTCCCTTGGAAACATTCATCCTCGAATGAGGAAAGACTTAGCTTGAATAGAGTAGAGTATAAACTAACAACCCATCATTAATGCAATAGTGCAATTTAAAACATCGTTCAAAACATATTTCATAATTTTGCAAGCATATAACAAGAAAAGTTGAGATGCAAGGATTTTAAGTAACTGAGAAAGGACAACTTAATACCTTAGGTTTGGGTAGAGGGAAAAAAATGAGGGTATCGCTTAATCATATCCGCTTCCTCTTCCTATATAGCACTTTCAATTTGTTGATTTCTCCAAAGGACTTTAACAGATGCAACTTCTTTATTCCTCAACCTCTTAACTTGCCAGTCCAAAGTTCCAACCGGAACTTCTTCATAGGTCAAGTTTTCTTCAATATTCACTATTCTCAAAGGTACAATGGAACTACGATCACCCATATATTTTCTCAACATAGACAAATGGAACACCTGATGAACCATGGTCATTTCCAATGGCAACTCCAACTCATATGCAACCTTGCCAACACGTCTCACGATTCTATAAGGCCCTACATACCTAGGGCTCAATTTACCTTTTTTACCAAACCGAACCACACCCTTCAAAGGTAAAACCTTCAGATAAACCCAATCGTCCACATTAATCTCAAGATCCCTTCTTCTAATGTCGGAATAGGACTTTTGATGTCTTTGAGCCATCTTCAACCTTTGTCTAATGATCTTCACCTTCTCTAAAGCACCAAGTACCAAATTGGGGCCCAACAAGGTCATCTCACCTACTTCGAACCAAACAACTGGGGATATACATCATCTCCCATACATAGCCTTAAACGGCGCCATCTCAATACTTGAGTTATAACTATTATTATAGGAAAACTCGATGAGCGGTAGATGATCATCCCAATTTCCTTTAAACTCCAACATGAAAGACCTTAACATATCCTCTAGTATTTGAATCATCCTTTCGGCTTGCCCATCTGTTTGAGGATGGAATATGATACTCAATTTTACCTTAGTACCAAGGCCCTTTTGAAATAATCTCCAAAAGTGAGAAGTGAATTGGGTACCACGATCCGAAATAATAGATAAAGGCACACCATGCAACCTTACCAACTCCCAAATATACAACTTGGCATAGTCTTCGGCACTATAGGAAGTCTTAACTAGTAGGAAGTGAGCCGACTTAGTCACTATATCATCAATTACCCAAATTGAATTATGATGATTCTGGGTATGAGGCAAACCCACTACAAAATCCATATTCACATCTTCCCACTTCCAAGTAGGGATTTCAATGACTTGGTCTAGGCCACCCGGCCTTGATATTCGGCCTTCACTTGTTGGCAATTCGTATATTCGGACATGAATCTTGCTATGTCCTTCTTCATGTCACCCCACTAATAGAACTCTTTTAAGTCTCAATACATTTTCATCAAATCGGGATGAATAGAGTATGAAGAATTATGAGCCTCCATCAAGATCAAACTCCTTAGGCCATCAACTTCCAGAATACATAGCCTACCTTGGTAGTATAGTATCCCATCGCCCCCATGGGAAGAGACATCTATCTTCTTTTCCTTCACTAATTTCTTTAACTTGATAAATGTCGAGTCAAGATCTTTCTTTGATTTAACGGCCACCACTAAAGAGGATTCTGACCTATTTTAAACAACCATACCACAATCATAAGTACCACACAATTTCACCTCTAATCTAGCCAACTGGTGAACATCTTTCACTAACTCTCTCTTCCCTTCATTCACATGGGCCACACTCCCCATAGACACTCTACTAAGTGCATCGGCAACAACATTGGCTTTACCCGGATGATAGTGCACCTCACGTCATAGTCCTTAAGGAGTTCTAGCCACCTTCTTTGCCTTAGATTAAGGTCATTTTGGGTGAACACATATTGAAGACTTTTATGATCAATATACACATCCACATGCACCCCATAGAGGTAATGCCTCCAAATATTCAAAGCAAAAACAACGTCCGCTAATTCAAGGTCATGGGTAGGGTAGTTACGCTTATGCACCTTTAATTTCCTAGAAGCATAGGCTATCACCTTGCCGTTTTGCATTAAGACACAACCTAAACCAATCTTTGAAGCATCACAATAAACTACAAACCCTTCTAATCCTTCTGGGATAGTAAAAATAAGAGCGGAGGTAAGTAAATCTTTCAAGGTCTAGAAACTCTTCTCACACTCATCCGTCCATATGAATTTGGCTTTCTTTTGGGTCAAATTCATCATAGGAGATGAGATGGAAGAAAACCCTTCAACGAACCATCTATAATACCCGGCTAGACCCATGAAGCTCCTAATATTTGAAGGAGACAACGGTCTAGGCCAATTCTTGACTGCCTCCATTTTCTTAGGATCAACCTTGATCCCATCACCGAACACTACATGATCAAGAAATGCCACCTCCTTCAACCAAAATTAACACTTACTAAATTTTGTAAACAATTGCCTATCCCTCAACATTTGAAGCACAACTCTCAAGTGATTTTTATGTTCTTTCTCACTCCGAGAAGAAATCAAAATATCATCAACAAAGACCACCACAAAATTATTAAGGTAAGGTTTGAACACCCTATTGATCAAGTCCATGAACACCGCTGGTGCATTCATCAACCCAAAACTCATCACCACAAACTAGAAGTGACCATACCTTGTTCGGAAAGCCATTTTGGGAATGTCACACTCCCTTACCCGTAGTTGGTAATAGCCGAACCGAAGGTCAATCTTGAAGAAGTGACTTGCCCCTTATAATTGATCAAACAAGTCACTATTCTAGGGAGTGGGTACTTGTTCTTAATGGTCATCTTATTTAATTATTGGTAGTATATGCACATTCGAATAGACCCATTCTTCATTCTCATAAATAACACAGGAGCACCCCATGGCAAAATACTTGGTCTTATGAACCCGTTTTCTAACAAGTCCTTTAATTATTTCTTCAACTTTTTCAATTCTGTCGGGGTCATCCGGTAAGGAGGAATAGAGATAGATAGGATATCGGGGAGGAGATCGATACCAAAACCAACTTCTCTTTCGGGAGAGACACCAGAAAGTTCATCAAAAAAGACATCAGGGAACTTATTGACTATGGGAACCAACTCAATATGAGGACTTTCAGAGTCGACATCCCTAACCCTCGAAATATGATAAATACAACCCTTAGAAATTATTTTTTGGGCCTTAAGATAAGAAATGAATTTACCCTTCACCATTAAATCACGACCCTCCCATTCAATAACAGGCTTATTTGGAAATTATAACTTGACTCGATGAGTCCTACAATCTATGGAAGCATAAGATGTATGTAACTAATCCATCCTAAGAATGACATCGAAATCTACCATGCCAAGATTAATGATATCACAAGGAATAACTTTATGTAAGATAGACATGGGATAACCCCTATAGACCTTCCTAGCAATAATCGATTCACCCACGGGGGTAGACAACAAATAGGGCTCTAATAATATTTTGGGTGACACATCAAACCTATTAGCAAGGAATAGAATAACAAATCATAAATTTGCACCGGGATCTAATAGTGCATACACATCAAAAGCAAAGACCTTTAACATACCAATAATGACATTGGGTGTGTCCTCAATCTTTTGTCTCCCATGCAAGCCGTAGAAGCGGTTGGTGCATTGGATACCTCCTTGGGCTTATTGACCATGAGCAATTTGGCCATAAGGCCTACCACCACCATCTTTACAATCCCTAACATGGTGGCCCATCTTTCCATACTTAAATCATGCATTGAAGTCGGCTAAGTATTCCCCTTTGTGAGTCCTTCCACACTTCTTGCAAGCGGGGAAAGTTTGAGCAACAACATTCTCTGTTGGAACCATTAGTTTACCACCCTTGTCCTTGTTGAACCTTGGAGAAGGAGTATTGGTGGAACCTTGTCCCACAAATCGTTGCCCATCTTGGCCTTTTTCATGGTTACCATAACCGGACCTTTGAGGGTAAAACCCTCCACCATCTATTCTAGCCTTTTTGAATCCCCTTGATCTTGCTCTCAACTTCTCTTCTTCAATTTGTTCTGCGTAAGTCATTAATCGAGAGATGTCCATATCCTTGATCAACATGGCCATTTTTCACTCCTTGGAAACCAATATTGAGACACCGGAAATAAACTTGCTCATCCTAGCTCTTGGGTCGGAACCATGAAGGGAGCATACTTTGACAACTTAGTGAATTTGAGAGCATACTCCCTCACGCTCATACTCCCTTGATAGAGGTTGATGAAATCATGGATTTTGGCCTCCCTTAGCTCTTATAGGAAGAAATGGTCTAGGAAGGCACCTTTAAACTCTTCCCATCCTATCGGTCCTATTTCTTCATCTCTCTCAACAACCCATTGCTTGTACTATACTCAAGCCACACCTTTGAGTTGATAGGCTACTAGCTCAGCCTTCTTATTTGGTGGCACACCCATGATAGCCATAATCTGGTACACCTCATTACTGAACTCTATAGGGTCCTAATCTAGTTTAGAAACATCGAACTCGGGCGGATATATCCTTTAGAAATCCCTAATTCTAGAGGCCAAATTTTGTACTTGGGAAGGAGGAATACCTTGATTTCCTTGGTTGGCTATGACTTGAGCCAACAACATAATGATATTGCGAAACTCGGCATAGGATACCCCTTCTTTATGATGTAGGGCATTAGGAACCAAAGGATCTTGGTCCTCATCATCAACCCTTGCTCTTGGAGGTGTTCTTCTATGAGTCATTATCTAGAAAACACAAAATGGGTCATTAGTTAAAGGAAAGCTTAGGACACACTAAGGCACGACATGAATTTGAAAAAAGTGAAAACTTTCCTAAACATCCTATAGTCTCCTATTCATAGTTATGGCGCACTTCACAACTACAAACCTCTTAGCAATATTTTAGCCTTTCATAGCTAATGACAATAAATAAACAAGCAGAAATCATAATAGCAAATCTTCAACTTACATATGTCCAACAATACCTCTAACTTTTAGATTTAACGGGGCTAACATAAGACCCTAGCTCACCTCAATCATAATAGAAAGAAATGCCATAGTAAGTGTTTAAAGATCTCAACATATCATAAGCTAAAAAGATACACAAGTATTGCTCCAGGAACAAGGGAACTCACCAAAAGTAGTCTTCAAATAAAATCTCAACTAGCCACGTGGAGGGGAACGAGGAGGAGCACCGGTCCCTACATGGTGATATCATGTAGGCAAAAGAGTATGCATTAGTACTTTAAATGTACTAAGTATGTAAGCATGCATGAACATTGAGGAAACATTAAAACATTTATGTAATATAAAACATAATGCAATGCATGCATAATCAATCATAAAGATATTCTTTAAAAAATTTATTTGTGGGAAGATGACCATAACCAACATCTAAGACCATGCGAGCTATTACATGGAATCTAACATAACCCCCTACATTACTCAGAGAGATTACTTGTCGGGTAGAACTCCATCAACTTTATTCATTTCTTTAACTTTAACTTTAAGGGCTTTCATGGATACATTAATCTAAGCCTACAAGGGCTCCTATGTTGGCACAGAGTTAATGAGACAAGGGGTTGGTACTAGGATTACCTTACTGAATCCCACCTCAATGACCCATTTGGTGCTAAGTCAATATCACGGAATAGTTTAATACTTCAAAATAGTCATAGCATATAACTTGAGTATTCAAAACATCATATTCGGTTGAATAGCTCATTAAAACATTTGGTGATTCAAATATGCAAAATTATCCTTATAGCATAAGGAATCCATCATTCATAACATTTCATCATTCTTTTATTTTATAAGACTCCCTTTCTATCATAGATACTGCTTTCATAAATATTTATTTGGAGTCAAAGTTTTTAAGTCAAACTTCATTAAAAATATAGTAAAACTAGGTGGGTTCAAATTACTTCAACTTGCAAATATGTATATAAATAAATATGCATAAATACTTTAAAATTCATTAATTAGAAATCATGCTTTAACCAACCCACCATGAATTTCAAGAACCTTTAAAGAGATAAAAGATAAATTACTTGTAATCCATTAATTCATACATATGAAATTATGTTGCATAAAAATAGACCAATAATCATTACTTTAACCATAATTCATGCTATTAAGAATAAATAAGAATTACCCATAAGAAAATATTACTTGAAATCAAGAGATTTAATTGAAAGAGTTTTTTTGGACTACATAGGTGGAAGAAGCCATGGATAAACACCTACATAACTTAGAGTAAATCTTAAAGAAAATAAATATAATTTATCATATAATTAAAATAATTTAGGCATGAGAGTGGAAGAAATACTCTTATTGAAGCCTTACGTACTTGGAATCTGAAGCGTTACTCAGAATTGAAGGACTTAATGAACACTCTTGAATCCTAGCCTTTTCGCTTTGCTGGAGTGTTTTTTCTACTATTTAGAGTATATGAATCACCAAAATAGTATTTCTACACTACTAAAAATTAAACTATATTTTAAGAATAAGTAAAGGAGTGTATAGAGAGAAGAGTTGTTTGAGAAAGCTTGATGAACAAAATTATGAAATAAGGTGGGTATTTATAGGTGTGAAGGAGGGACCTAACAATAATTAAAATTATTATAAAGAAAAATCTAAAAATTTAATGAAAGATTGTTATATCATGGGTGATGTCAAATGGAGGACTATTTATGTCATGGGTGATGTCAAATAGATCTAGATCTTTCCATTGTTGGTGAGATGAACCTTCTTTTAATGGAATACGCTTTTTCAGAGCTGTGTTTGAATAAGATAACTTCGTCATTAGGATTTGGTGTTTTCATATGAATTGTTTCTATAGAAGTCTACTTTTATTTCGTTCAAGAATCAACCTATTTGAAGCATCTTACAGTGAGATATGATATTTCTTCTACAAATATTCCATTTTATCACAACACCCTATCTTACTAAAATTAATTTATTTGACCTACTTAACCTCTAAAACGTAAAATATGGTCTATAAGAAAGTTGTCGGTAATTATGTTGAGGTTATTTAGAAATTTGAATTACCTAAGTTGGACTATCCTATGAAATGTTATACCCAAAATACAGAAGATATATCATTTTTATCGAGAATTGGAACATCATATAGTTTTTAGGTGGTGTTACAAGATATGGCCTGAGCACATGGGTAATCAAGTCTATGAAGGTGGTACAGGAATTAACCCAAAATACATCACTAGGAACTCATATTGGTAGCATCAAGTCCTAAATGCAGTCTTAGGGATGTCCACTGCCCTAATCCTCAACGGATGGTAACTGAGTCTCAAGTCAATCTTAGAAAACACGGAGGCACACTAAAGCTAATCAAATAGGTCATAAATAAAAGGCATGGGGTAAGGTGCTTTACATTACCATTCTTAGCTTCTTATAGTCGACACACATCTGCATAATACCATCCTTCTGCTTCACAAACAGGACTAGGGAACCCCAAAGCAAAACACTAGGTCGAATGAACCCATTACCTAAGAGGTCCTGAAGTTGAACACTGAGATCTTTGAGCTCTATGGGGGCCATTAGATAAGGTGAAATAGAAATAGAATGGGTGTCTGGCTCCAAGTCTATTGAAAAATCAATATCACACTCTAGGGGTAGGCAAAGTAGGTTTGTAGTAAACACATCTGCAAATCCAAGACTATAGGAACTAAATCAACTAAAGTGCCCTCCCGACTAACGTCTCGCACATAAGACAAATAAACTAAACTCCTAGAAGCAACCAACCGCTTAGCATGCTGTAACACCTCCAAAAAACATTATATATGGTGTTCCAATTCTCAATAAAAATGATACTGCTTCTATACTTTGGGCATAACTTTTAATAGAATGGTCCAAATTAGGTGATTAAAATTCCTAAATAACTCAAACATTATTACCTTTAACTTTTGTGGACCATATTTTAAGTTTCATAGTCTAAATAGGTCAAATAAATTAATTATTGCAAGACATGGTGTTGTGACGAAATAGAATATTAGTAGAAGAAAATTAATATCTCACTGTAAGATGCTTTAAATTAGTTTATTCTTGAATGACATGAAATTAGACTTTTAGAGAAATAATTCATATAAAGACACTAAATCCTAATGAGAAAGTTATTTTTTTCAAACGCAGCTCCAAAAAATGGTATTTCATTAAAAGAAGGTTCATCTCACCAACCTTTGAAAGATCTAGATCCATTTGATATCACTCATGCATCAATAGTCCTCCATTTGACATCACTCATGACATCACAATCTTCCATTAAATTTTTAGATTTTTTTTTATAATTATTTTAATTATTGTTAGGTCCCTCCTTCACACCTATAAATACCCACCTTATTTCATCAGTTTGTTAATCAATTATTCTTAAGCAAATCTTCTCTCTATACACTCCTTTATTCATTCTCAAAATATAATTTTAGTTCTTAGTAATATAAAAATACTATTCCGGTGATTTGTATACTCCGGGTAGTACACAAAACATTTCGGCGAGGAGAAAATACTAGGATTTAAGAGTGTTTATTAAGTTCTTCGATTCTGACTTCAATTCTGAGTAACCTTTCAGAATTCAGGTATGTAAGGCTTCAATGAGAGTATTCCTTCCACTCTCTTGCCTAAAGTATTTTGATTATATGATAAATTATATTTATTTTCTTTAAGCTTTACTCTAAGTTATGTGGATGTTTATCCGTGGGTTCTTCCACCCATATAGTCCAAAACTCTTTCAACTAAATCTCTTGATTTCAAGTAATATTTTCTTATGGGTAATTTTTATTTTTACTTAATAGCATGAATCATGGTTAAACTAATGATTATTGGTCTATTTTGATGAAACATGATTTCATATGTATGAATTGATGGTTTGCAAGTAATTTCTCTATTTATATCCTTAAAGGTTCTTGAAATATTTTGTGGGTTGTTTAAAGCATAATTTTTAATTGATGGATTTAAAAGTATTTATGAATAATTCCATTTACATTCATGTTTCAAAGTTGAAGTGATTTGAACCCACCTAGTTTTACTACATTTTCAATGAATTTTGACTTGAAAGTTTTGACTCCAACTAAATATTTTTGAAAATAATGTCTATGATCAAAAGAGAGTCTTATGAAATAAAAAAATAATAAAATGCTATGAATAATGGATTCTTTATGCTATAAGGACAATTATTACATATTTGAATCACTAAAGGTTTTAATGAGCTACCACCAAATGTGATCTTTTGAATTCTCAAGTTATATGTTATTACTTTTTTGAAGTATTAAACTATTCTTTGGGAATGACTTAGCACCAACTGGGTCATTGAGGTGGAATTCGGCAAGGCAATCCTTGTAACAACCCTTTGTCTCATTAATTATGTGCCAGCATAAGAGCTCTTGTAGGCTTAGGCTAATGGATCCACAAATAATTCTTAAAGTTAAAGTAAAAGAAATGAATGAAGTTGACAGAGTTCTACCTGGCAAGTAGTCTCCCCGGAAAGTAATCTCCCCAGCTAATATAGGGGTTTATGTTGGATTTCATGTAATATCTCGCATGGTCTTACATGTCGGTTATGGTCATTTTTCCATAAAATGAATGTTTTAAAGGATATCTATATGATTGATTATGCATGCATTGCATTATGTTTCATATTACATAAATATTTTAATGTTTCCTCAATGTTCATGCATGCTTACATACTTAGTACATTCAAAGTACTAACGCATGCTCTTTTACCTATATGATATCACCATGTAGGGACCGGCGCTCCTCCTTGTTCTCCTCCACATAGCTAGTTGAGATTTTATTTGAAGACTACTTTTGGTGAGTTCCCATATTTTGAGAACAATACTCTTTTATCTTTGTAGCTTATGACATGTTGAGATCTTTAGACACTTACTATGGCATTTCACTCCATTATGATTGAGGGTAAACTAGGGACTTATCTTAACCCCGTTAAATCTAAAAGTTAGAGATATTGTTGAACATATGTAAGTTGAACATTTACTATTATGATTTCTGCTTGTTTATTTATTGTTATTAGATATGAAAGGCTAAAAGAATGCTAAGAGACTTGTTTGAGGTACCTTCGGGTTCCTCATTCGCCATGTCATATTTCGTCCCTAGGATCTTATTCATGGTTGAGAAGTGCATCATAACTATGAATAGGAGACTATGGGACATTTAGGAAAGTTTACACTTTTTTCAAATTCATGTCATTCCTTAGAATGTCCTAAGCTTTCCTTTAACTAATGACCCATTTCCTGTTCTCTAGATAATAACTCATAGAAGAGCACCTCCAAGAGCAAGGGTTGATGATGAGGACCAAGCTCCTCCGGTTCTTAATGCCCTACACATGAGGAAGGGGTAACCCATGCCGAGTTTCTCAATATCATTACATTATTGACTCAAGTCGTAGCCAACCAAGGGCATCAAGTTGTTCCTCCTCCCCAAATACGAAATCCATCCTCTAGGATTCGAGATTTCCAAAGTATGAATCTGCCTGAGTTTGATGGTTCTAAACTAGATGAGGACCCTATAAAGATCATTGATGAGGTGTACCGGATTGTATCTATCATGGGTGTGCCACCGAATAAGAAGGTCAAGCTAGTGGTCTATCAACTCAAAGGTGTGGCTCGAGTGTGGTACAAATAATAGGTTGTAGAGAGGGATGAAAAAATGGGGCCGATGGGATGGGAAGAGTTCAAAGGTGCCTTCCTAGACCGCTTTTTCCCATAGGAGCTAAGGGAGGACAAAATCCAAGAGTTCATCAAGTGTCATCAAGGGAGTATGAGCGTGAGGGAGTATGCTCTCAAATTCACTAAGTTGTCAAAGTATGCTCCCTTCATGGTCTCTGACCCATGATCTAGGATGAGCAAGTTTATTTCCGGTATCTCAATCTTGGTGTCAAAGGAGTGTAAAATGTCCATGTTGGTCAAGAAGATAGACATCTCTCAGTTAATGACTTACGCAGAATAAATTAAAGAAGAGAAGATGAGATAGAGAGATCAAGGGGGTTTTAAAAGGCTAGAGTGGATGGCATAGGGTTTAACCCTCAAAGGTTCGATTATGGTAACAATGGCAAAGGCCAAGGTGGGCAATGGTTTGTGGGACAAGATTTCACCAATACTCCTCCTCCAATGTTTAACAAAGACAAGGGTGAAAAACCAATGGTTCCAAGAGAGAATATTGTTGTTCAAACTTTCCCCGCTTATAAGAAGTGTGGAAGGACTCACAAAGAAAAATGCTTAGATGGATCCAATGCATGCTTTAAGTGGTAGGCCTCAAGTCCAAATTGCTCATGGTCAACAAGCCTAGGGAGGTGTCCAATGCACCAACCATTTTTATGCCTTGTATGGGAGATGAGAGGTTGAGGACGCACCCAATGTCATTACCAGTGTGTTAAAGTTCTTTGCTTTTGATGTCTATGCACTATTAGATCCCGGTGAAAATTTATTATTTGTTACTCCATTCCTTGCTAATAGGTTTGATGTGTCACCCGAAATATTATTAGAGCCCTATTTAGTGTCTACCCCCATTGGTGAGTCAGTTATTACTAGAAAGGTCTATAGGTGTTTTCCTGTGTCTATCTTGCATAAAGTTATTCCTTGTGATCTCATTGAGATTGACATGTTAGATTTTGATGTCATTCTTGTGATGGATTGGTTACATGTATCTTATACTTCCATAGATTGTAGGACTCATCGAGTCAAGTTCCAATTTCCAAATGAGTCTGTCATTGAATAGGAGGGTCGTGATTCGGTTGCAAAGGGTAAGTTGATTTCTTATATTAAGTCCCAAAAAATGATTTCTAAGGGTTGTATTTACCACATTGTGAGGGTTAGGGATATCGAATCCGAAAGTCCTCATCTTGAGTCAGTTCCCATAATCAATGAGTTCCCTAATGTCTTTCCCGATGACCTTTTTGGTGTCCCTCCTGAAAAAAAAGTTGATTTTGGTATCGATCTCTTTCTAGATAATCAACTTATCTTTAATCCTCCTTATTGGATGGCCCGATAGAATTGAAAGGGTTGAAAGAAAAATTAAAGGACTTGTTAGAAAAGAGGTTCATAACACCAAGTATTTCGCCATTGAGTGATCCTATTTATTTTTGATAAAGAAGGATGGGTCAATTTGAATGTGCATAGACTACCAGTAATTAAATAAGATGACCATTAAGAACAAGTACCTACTTCCTAGAATAGATAACTTATTTGATCAATTGCAAGGGGCAAGTCACTTTCCAAGATCGACATTTGGTCTGGATATCACCAATAATGGGTAAGGGAGTGTGACATTCCCCAAAACGGCTTTCCAAACAAGGTATGGTTACTTTGAGTTTATGGTGATGAGTTTTGGGTTGACAAATACGCCAATGGTGTTCATACACTTGATTAATAGGGTGTTCAAACCTTTCCTTAATATTTTTATGGTGGTCTTCATTGATAATATTTTGATTTACTCTCAGGGTGAGGAAGAACATAAAAATCACTTCAGAGTTGTACTTCAAATATTGAGGGATAAGCAATTGTTTGCAAAATTTAATAAGTGTGAATTTTGGTTGAAGGAGGTGGCATTTCTTGGTCACTTAGTGTCCAGTGAATGGATCAAGGTTAATCCTATAAAAATAGAGGCAGTCAAGAATTGGCTTAGACTGTTGTCGCCTTCAGACATTAGGAGATTCTTGGGTCTAGCCAAGTACTATAGAAGGTTTGGCAAAGGGTTTTCTTCCATTTCATCTTCTATGATGAAATTGACCCAAAAGAAAGCCAAATTTATATGGACGGATGAGTGTGAGAAGAGTTTCCAGACCTTGAAAGATTTACTTACCTCCGCTTTTATTTTTACTATCCCAGAAGGATTAGAAAGGTTTGTAGTTTATTGTGATGCTTCAAAAATTGGTTTAGTTTGTGTCTTAATGCAAAATGGCAAGGTCATAGCCTATGCTTTTAGATAATTAAAGGTTCATGACCATAACTACCCTACCCATGACCTTGAATTGGCGGCCGTTTTTTTCTCCGAATATTTTGGAGGCATTACCTCTATGGGGTGCATGTTGATGTGTATATTGATCATAAAATTCTTCAATATATGTTTACCCAAAAGTACCTTAATCTAAGGCAAAGTATATGGCTAGAACTCCTTAAGAACTATGACATGAGTATGCACTAACATCTAGGTAAAGCCAACATGGTTGCCGATGCACTTAGTAGAGTGTCTATGGGGAGTGTAGCCCATGTGGATGAAGGGAAGAGGGAGTTAGTGAAAGATGTTCACTTGTTGGCTAGATTGGGGGTGAAGTTGTGTGGTACTGATGATGGTGGTATGGTTGTTCAATATAGGTCCGAATCCTCTTTGATGGTGGATGTTAAATAAAAGCAAGATCTTGACCCGACGTTTGTTGAGTTAAAGAAGTTGGTAAAGGAAAATAAGATAGAGTTCTTTTCCCAAGGGGTAGATGGGGTGCTATACTATCAAGGTCGGCTATGTGTTTTGGATGTTGATGGCTTAAGGAGTTTGATAATGATGGAGGCTCATAATTCAACATACTCCTTTCATCCCACTTCGATGAAAATGTACCGAGACTTAAAAGAGTTATATTGGTGGGGTGTCATGAAGAAGGACATAGCGAGGTTCATGTCTGAATTGACAAAATTGAAGGCCAAACATCAAAGGCCGGTGGCCTAGCCTAAGATATTGAAATCCCTACTTGGAAGTGGGAAGATGTGAATATGGATTTTGTAGTGGGTTTTCCTCATACCCAAAAGCGTCATGATTCGATTTGGGTAATTATTGATAGAATGACTAAGTTGGCTCACTTCCTACTATTAAGACTTCCTATAGTGTCAAATACTATGCTAAGTTGTATATTCAGGAGTTGGTGAGGTTGCATGGTGTGCCGTTATCCATTATTTCAGATTGTGGTACATAATTCACTTCTCACTTTTGGAGATCGTTTCAAAACGTACCTCGGTACTAAGGTAACTTTGAGCACCATATTCCATCCTCAAACGGATGGGCAAGACGAAAGGATGATTCAAACAATAGAGTATATGTTAAGGGCTTGTGTGTTTGGAGTTTAAAGGAAATTGGGATGATCATCTACCACTCATTGAGTTTTCCTATAATAATAGTTACCACTCAAGTATTGAGATGGAACTATTTGAGGCTTTATATGGGAGATAATGTAGATCCTTGGTTGGTTGGTTCAAAGTAGGTGAGATGATCTTGTTAGGGCCCGATTTGGTACTTGATGTTATAGAAAAGGTGAAGATCATTAGAGAAAGGTTGAAGATGGCTCAAAGTCGTCAAAAGTCCTATTCCGACACTAGAAGAAGGGATCTTGAGTTTAATGTGGACGATTGGGTGTATCTGAAGGTTTCACCCATGAAGGATGTGGTTCGGTTCGGTAAGAAAGGGAAATTGAGCCCTAGGGATGTAAGGCCTTATAGAATCGTGAGACGTATTGGCAAGGTTTCATATGAGTTGGAGTTGCCATTGGAAATGGCCATGCTTCATCCAGTGTTCCATCTTTCTATGTTGACAAAATGTGTGGGTGATCCTAGTTCAATTGTTTCTTTAAGAGTAGTGCATGTTGAAGAAAACTTGACCTATGAAGAAGTTTCGGTTGAAATTTTGGACCGACAAGTTAAGAGATTGAGTAACAAAGAAGTTGCATCTGTTAAAGTCCTTTGGAGGAATCAATAAATAAAAAGTGCTACATGGGAAGCAGAAGTGGATATGATTAAACGATACCCTTATCTTTTTCCCTCTACCCAAACCTAAGGTATTAAGTTGTCCTTGTTCAATTACTAGAAATCCTTGAATTTCAACTTTTTTTGGCATATGCATGCAAAATTATGAAATATGTTTTGAACGATGTTTTAAATTACACTATTGCATTAATGATGGGTCGTTGGTTTACACTCTACTCTACTCAAGCTAAGTCTTGTCTCATTCGAGGAAGAATATTCCCAAGGGGGAGATAATGTAACACCCCTAAAAATAGTATATATAGTGTTCCAATTCTCGATAAAAATGATACTGCTTTTGTACTTTAGGCATAACTTTTAATAGGTGGTCCAAATTAGGTGATTCAAATTCTTAAATAACCCAAACATCATTACCTACAACTTTTGTGAAGACTATATTTTAAGTTTCGTAGGTTTAATAGGTCAAATAAATTAATTTTTGCAAGATATGGTGTTGTAACGAAATAGAGTATTAGTAGAAGAAAATTCATATCTCACTATAGGGTGCTTCAAATCAGTTTATACTTGAATGACATGAAAGTAGACTTCTAGAGAAACAATTCATATGAACACACTAAATCCTAATAAGGAAGTTATCTTTTTCAAACGCACCTCCGAAAAAGGGTATTTTGTTAAAAGAAGGTTCATCTCACCAACCTTTGAAAGATCTAGATCCAAATGATATCACCCATAACATCAATAGTCCTCCATTTGACATCACCCATGACATCACAATCATCCATTAAATTTTTAGATTTTTCTTTATAATTATTTTAATTATTGTTAGGTCCCTCCTTCACACCTATAAATACCCACCTTATTTCATTATTTTGTTCATCAAACATTCTCAAGCAAATCTTCTATCCATATACTCTTTTACTAATTCTTAAAATATAATTTTAATTCTTAGTAATGTATAAATACTATTCTGGTGATTCTTATACTCCAGGTAGTACACAAAATATTCCGGCGAGGAGAAAATACTAGGATTTAAGAGTTTTTATTAAGTTCTTCGATTCTGAGTAACCTTTCAGGCTTCAGAAGGCTTCAATGAGAGTATTCTTTCCACTCTCTTTTCTAAAATATTTTGATTATATGATAAATTATATTTATTTTTTTAAAACTTTACTCTAAGTTATGTGGATGTTAATCAATGGGTTCTTCCACCCATATAGTCCAAAACTCTTTCAACTAAATTTCTTGATTTCAAGTGATATTTTCTTATGGGTAATTTTTATTTTTACTTAATAGCATGAATCATGGCTAAAATAATGATTATTGGTCTATTTTGATGAAACATGATTTTATATGTATGAATTGATGGTTTGCAAGTAATTTCTCTATTTATCTCCGTAAAGGTTCTTGAAATTCTGGTGGATTATTTAAAGCATGATTTTTAATTGATGGATTTCAAAGTATTTATGAATAATTCCATTTACATTCATGTTTGAAAGTTGAAGTGATTTGAACCCACCAAGTTTTACTATATTTTTAATGAAGTTTGACTTGAAAGTTTTGATTCCAACTAAATGTTTATGAAAGAAATATTTATGATCAAAAGGGAGTCTTATTAAATAAAAGAATGATAAAATGCTATGAATAATGGATTCTTTATCCTATAAGGACAATTATTGCATATTTGAATCACTAAAGGTTTTAATGAACTATTCCACCGAATGTGATGTTTTGAATTCTCAAGCTATATGCTATGATATTTTTTGAAGTGTCAAACTATTTTGTGGGATTGACTTAGCACCGAATGGGTCATTGAGGTGGGATTCGGTAAGGTAATCCTAGTAGCAACCCTTTGTCTCATTAACTATGTGCCAACATAGGAGCCCTCGTAGGCTTAGGCTAATGGATCCACAAATAGCCCTTAAATTAAAGTAAAAGAAATGAATGAAGTTGACGGAGTTCTACCCGACAAGTAATCTCTCCGGCTAACGTAGGGGGTTATGTTAGACTCCATGTAATAGCTCGTATGGTCTTAGATGTCGGTTATGGTCATCTTCCCACAAATGAATGTTTTAAAGAATATCTTTATGATTGATTATGCATGCATTGCATTATATTTCATATTACATAAATGTTTTAATGTTTCCTCAATGTTCATGCATGCTTACATACTTAGTACATTTAAAGTACTAATGCATACTCTTTTGCCTACATGATATCACCATGTAGGGACCGGTGCTCCTCCTCGTTCCCCTCCACGTGGCTAGTTGAGATTTCATTTGAAGACTACTTTTGGTGAGTTCCCTTGTTCCTGGAACAATACTTATGTATCTTTTTAGCTTATGATATGTTGAGATCTTTAAACACTTACTATGGCATTTCTTTCTATTATGATTGAGGTGAGCTAGGGTCTTCTGTTAGCCCCGTTAATCTAAAAGTTAGAGGTATTGTTGGACATATGTAAGTTGAAGATTTGTTATTATAATTTCTGTTTGTTTATTTATTGTCATTAGCTATGAAAGGCTAAAATATTGCTAAGAGGTTTGTTTGAGTACTTTCGGGTTTCTCATTTGCCATATTATTTCTATGCCCTAGGGTTGGGTCGTGACACCTGCATAAAAGAGATAATCTTCTTTGGTGTGCGACTATAAGCACCCTGCCACAATAACGGAGGAATGCCAGGCATAGCTAAGGTAATGGTCTTAGCATAGAAATCTAAGACTACATGGTAGAGGGATAACCAGTCCATACCCAGAATCACATCAAAATCAACCATGTCTAATAATATAAGGTCAACTCGAATGTCATAACCCTGGATAGTTACTAAGCCAGATCGCAATACTTGATGCACTACTAAGGACTCACCCACCGGGGTTGAAACATGAATCACATCTAACAAGAATTCTGAAATGATTACCAATTGGGAACATAATAAACATATACAAACAAAAATGTAGAGATCAAATCAAATAAAATTATAGCGGAATGATGTAATAATAGAAGTGTACCAGTAATAACATCATCAGATTCCTCCGCCTTAACCTTTGGTGGGGATGCATAGAAATGGATATGAGCACCTCTGCCTAGTGTGGCAGATCTATTACCTAACCTGCCTTCCTATGCTCCACATCTATCACCCTAGTGGCTGCCCCGATGATCCTGACCACCATCTCTAGTTAGAGGAAAGTACTTCTAAAACTAGCTTGGCTATAGTACGAACTGGAGCAACAATCCCATGACATGGGTAATCTCAAGACTAGTAGTATAGCTCTCCACAATCATAGCAATGTTTAGAGGGATGACCTATATGAAATTGGACATCACAACCTATATACCTTGAATTGGATCCCCTCAAACTCTGTCCTATGCTAGGACCACCCGTACGTTGTTGGCTACCATCTGAAGCAAGTAATTCCACCTAAATAGGTCGGGTGGACTAATCCTGCTGAACTCTAGACATGTGCTTAGATAGGGACTAGTTGTAGCTTCTTGGTAGCTTTCCCTCTTGTCACTACCCCCATGAGCTTTGCGACGAATATGCTCCATAGTCCGAGCATGATCCACTAAATCTAGAAAACATTACCCTACTGAAGCCATCAGCTCTCTCTATATTCTTAACTGAAATCTTAGCCCATGCATAAAACATTAGACTCTCTCCTCCTCGATCAAAAATATCATGCTATCATGGCAAGACACCTCATGGAACCTCGCCTCGTACTCTGAGACGATCATGGAGCTCTACTCCAACTTGGAAACCTAGTAGCAAAGCCTATCCCTAATGCTATATGTTAGGTATATGGCCATGAAGACCTCTAAAAATTTATCCCAAAACATCGGTGGATACCCAACTGTCCTAGTTTATAAATATGAGAGCCACCAATGTCTAGCAGGCCTGCAAAAGTAGTGAGTGATAAAGTCCTCTCCTCTCGACTCCACAATACCCAAGGAGTACAACTTTCCTGGCATGTAATAAGGAACTCCAGAGCATCCTCTATAGCTCTTCTCAGTGAGGAAAACCTCATAAACACCCT
Source organism: Solanum dulcamara (assembly GCF_947179165.1). Lineage (NCBI taxonomy): Eukaryota > Viridiplantae > Streptophyta > Magnoliopsida > Solanales > Solanaceae > Solanum > Solanum dulcamara. The sequence continues at coordinate 23,966,718 of NC_077242.1, forward strand.
AAGTATCTTCTACTCACATAAATATGTGGCCTCATCAGCTATAACTGGCTGATTGGCAATGAGGGCTAATGGCCACTACAACAGGTTGACCTTGTTAAACTAGCAAGATTGTGGAAGAAGTTGGGGCCTGTTGATGCATACCCCCTAGTACTCTCAGTAGTTGTGTAATGGTTGCCTGCAGCTTGGGAGCCATAACTGGTATGGGTGGTGGCTGGTTTGGCCCTAGCCCCATCAACTAGTGATGCACTGGATCCACCTGAGGCTCCGCCTCTTGCTCTAGAGTTTGCTCTCTATCCTAGGCTAGTGTTGCAGCCCTAAAACACCTCCAGGTTTACCTCTACCCCTATCTGGGGCTCTAGTAGTAGGCCTTAGTATATTACCTCTAGGTGCGGTACTAAGCATGTAAGCCATCCCTGTAAAAGAGTGGAACAAGTAAGATTTATCAAACCAATGAGACACACATTACAAGAAAGTGATATAAAAGAGAGAGTTCCCAAAAGATATCTAATAGCCTTTCGAGGATAAGTTGCAGACATCTATACACGATCCACAAGACTATACTAGATATTAGCTTTGTACAAATAAGACTAGTGAACTTGGGGTACTGATACCAACTTGTCATGACCTGATACCACGAGTTATGATAGCACCTACTATAACCCAAGAGTAGGTAAGCCAACCTGTATCCTAGAACTGTGAGTAATGCGATTAAGGGTAGAAACTAAACAATGATAAGCAATAAGAGTCTAAGACCCCGGAAGTTGAAAAGCACTAAAATGAAGAACAAAGGATGAGATCCCAGAGAAATACAGAAAACTGGCACCAGATGATGACCACGGAAGGCTATCATAGGCTGTGGTACGCACCACACCTCGTGGTGAGCCATTATGGTGGTGATTTAGAAACACAGACCTAAAGGGAAGGGACCACAATGAGGGACCATGGACCATGGTCAGTACCACGTATCGTAGTGCCCTTTGTGGTTATCCCTCCCCTAAGGCCCTCAGAAAATATTCCAAGGAAAGGATCACAATCGACCACCATGAGCCGTGTAGCTTTTCGCGGACTGTGGTTTATTCCGTGGTGGTCTCTCTATAGACCCTCCAGCAGGACCTACATCAGGACCAGGGTTCATGGGTCGTGATTCCCTCCACGGTCCGTGAAGGTCTCCATGGTGGAAATCCTAAGACTTTCCCTACAAACCCCAAAATCTTTCCTCCAAGTCATTCACCATGGATAATTGGAGACGTTAGTCGAGCGGCTTGGAAAATGATAACTCCCTCCAAAGCTCTTACTGAGGTCCCCTCTTTATTGCTAGTCTGTGTATATTATGTTTTGTTTGGGATTGTTTGTTGTATTATTGCAGGTGTCTGGAGTAGTATATTAGCATTCTTCAACAACAAATACATAGACAAGAGCACAACAACATCTTCCAAACACCCTGCAACCTCTAAGCCTCAGCAGGGCAGCAGGTGCAGGGTAGGGAGTAACTTGTGGACTTGTCCAAAGTCTCCCAAACTTTGCAGGATGGTAGCATATATGTTTTTGATAAGGCCCAAGAAATTTCAACCCAAACGGATAATTTTAGACGTTAGGCGAGCGAGCTTGAAACAATCAGCTGTCTCAACCTTAAAAAGGAAGAATTTTGCTAAATGGAAGCTCCAACTTGGGAAACAAGCCTTCAAACTTTGCATGGCTAAAGTAATGAATATATATGCTAATCTCATGAAGTTTCAGCTCAAACGGATAAGTGGAGACGTTAGTCGAGCGACATGGAAAATGCTAACAGGCTCCAAAATCCTTTTTGAGAACCATTCCTCTCTACTAACCTGTATAGGTCTTTGCTTGTGTTTGGTTATTTGCAGTGTATTTGCAGGTTGTTGGAGACTTACACCAACATGCCTTAACATCAAATACATAGAGGACAACACCTGCATCAACTCAACACCTGCAGCAGCCCAACACCTGCAACACCTGCAACAGTTCAACAACTTTTTGCTTTGTTGCTTGGCTTTGGTTGACTGTTCTTGTCTATCTTTGGTTGTGTGGCTTGTTTGTTCTGATTGTCTGTGCAGGTACTCCAAATTGAACCTGACCACAACAAAGGACACTTGTGTAACTGATACCAACAAACACCATAATCACAAAGGAAGCAACAAGAAGCTGTACACTAGGCCTCCACAAGGACTATGCAGAACAGCAATTTCCAGCTGGTTCTTGTGTTTGTTTGGTTGTTTGCATTTGGCTGATTGTTTTTGCTTAGGGACATCAATAACTGGAGAACTATTACATCAGAAGTTGGAGTTCATCACCAGGATTTCACAGACACAATCCCATAACATCCAATCCAGTTTTTGGCCTTGTTCCCCTCCATCTTATTGGACATGGCCTTTGTCCACTTATGCAGGCCCTCTTTGGAACTGCTATGAGGGCTGCAAAGTCTTGGGGCTCCTATGGAGCAGCTTTCCAGCCACATCCTCTATCAACACTCCACAGCAACAACTACACCAACTTGCAACACACAAGGAACATAGATGCAGAAGCATGCAGCTCTCTTTGCTTGGGAGGTTTGTTGGTTGTGTTTGTCTATACAGGTACCCCAGATGCAGCTCCCCTGTATTGAGCTCCAATCATCCTCAGCTACATCATTGCAACTGGCAGCCCCCCTTTGGAAATGATAAAAAGGTTGCAGTAACCTGGGGCTGCCAAGAAGCAACACAATCAGCTTGCCAACCACATTCTCCATTATCAACACACCCCATCAACAACTCCATCCACCTGCAGCAGACAAGATACATATACAATTTTGTTTGTTTTGTTGTTCTGTGCAGGTACTCCAAGAAATCCAACCACCTTAAAACAAAGACCAACAAGCAGCCTAGGGAGACTACAGCCATCAGAACCTGCAGATTAGCAGCCTTGGGTTTGTTGTTTTTGTTTTTGTTTGTCTGTGCAGGTGCAGATCCTCAGAATTGTAAACAACTGGATACTAAAGCATGGATCACCTCTCCATGCATACCAGATGCATTCCATCAACATCTACAACAGCTCCACCAACTTGCAGCAGACAAGGAACAAATACAAGCTAATAGCACTAGCTACAGCAGCTCTTTGGTTGTATGTTTTGTTGGTCTTGTTTGGCTGTGCAGGCTGAACCATTTCAAAGCAAGGACCAACAAGCATTACAATGGCAGCAACAAGGAATTTGTGCAACAGAATTCTTGGAATTGTTCTTATAATTGTATGCTTGCTTGTTTGTTTGCTTCCTTGTTTGTGCAGGTTGTTGGAGATACAGCCCAAAAGGAACTCCAACATCCTCATAGACAATATCCAAGAACAAACAACAACAAGAATGCTGAAGCTGAATTTGAATGGAAGCAACAACAACTTACAAGAGAAGTTGCAACCATTCACCCTGCAGCTCAGATGTTAGCAAGTTGTCTTGTTTTTGTGGACATGTGCAGTTGGACCCCCCTGCAGGCACATATTTACTCTAACAAGCTGACCAATGTTTCTTTGGGAGCACCAAGGAGATGCATTCCAGCAGCACACAAGGAACAGCTACAAGTTACCTGCAGATTGCAAATTTCTTTGGTTGTGTGGTTTGTTGGTTTTGTTTATCTGTGCAGGTACACCAAGAAGCTGAACAAGTTCAAGGAGCTGCACAGCAGCAGCAATATGCAGCTTATGCAGCACACAATGAGCATCTACAAGTCACTAATACCTGGTACAGCAGCATCCAGATGTGTTCTGGTTTTTGGTTGCCTGTGCAGGAGTCCCAAGGAATTGACCACCATCCAAAAAAGGAATCTAATACTGACAGCAAGGAGCTGGTTACACTACAACAACCATGGTTTTCTTCCTTGGCTACTTGTAGGTGCAGGTCCATGTAACTACACTATGCTCCACAACAACTCCAAGGTTTTTGGATACTATAGATCCATATATTTCCTCTCTTTTCAGCCCCCATAGAAGATAATCATGATACTGATGCAATGGCATATTTCACCTGGATTTACTTGGTACGACAAGACTAAGAAGAGCAAAGATGAAAAGAATTTCCCATCCCATGCGAGATAGAAGTTTCGTATACTTGTTCTTCTTCAATGTAGCTATGTCTGGTACGTAGCATAGTTGGAATAGGACTAGTGTAGGTTACTTTTCTTTTTTCTCATGGAAGGGGAGAGTCTCCCTCATTTATGCTTTCATAGTTGAATTGTACCGGGAGGAGTCCTCTCACAGGTTTACTGCTTTCTAGTTATAGTTAGTCTCTTTTTTGTATCGGGGATGAGTTAGCCGACCTTAATTGGTTAGCCGACTTATGAACCACCATAGGATCGGAGGTAAGGTTTATGTCCCCCTCCTTGTATTTTTAATTTGATTATTTATGTTAAGGCTTGGGGGTGTTGCTTAACCCCTGACTGTGCACGAGAGGTGGGAGCCTCGTGTAGGGTCTGTTCCCGTAAAAAAAAAAAAAAAAAAAAAAAAAAAAAAAAAAAAAAAAAAAAAAAGTCATTCACCATGGGACAACACCATGAGTTGTAGTGAGTACCACAAATCATGATGGGTCCTCTGTCAAGCTAAGTCCGACAAGTTTTAAAAGGGGTATTTTGGTCTTTTCCTATGTTTTAATATTGAAGTGAGGTCATTTTGAGGAGTGAATTGACCCTATCTAAAGACCCTAAACCTTCCAAAGCCCTCTTTCCTCACATTAACTCTCCTACACCAACTTTATTTCATCTCAAGGTTCTCCTAAGGGTTTCAAGCAAAGTCTAAGGTTTCATTTCAAGATCAAGTCTCCATTATTTTCAAATCTTGTATTAGGTATGTATTTCCCCAAGTTATATGGGTCTCATTCATGGGTTCTTCCACCCATGGAGCCCAAGTATTGTTTAAACTCAATAGTTCTATTTTAAATGGTGAAATCTTAGGGTTTTTATATTATGATTCTAAATGCATAGATTATTGTCTATTTGAAGCTTATTTACCTATATTGGACTATATCGACTCTTAATTTCATGGAATGGTTGATTTGTCAAAGGTCTTTATATGAAGGCATGAAAAGGAGTTTTAAAGTGTATTGGTGGGTTGCTTTAAAGATGTTTTAATTGATGAATTACCTTACTCTCATTCATGCTATCATGAATTTGAATGATTTGAAAGTTTATTGAATAAAACCGACCTAATTTTATTATGTTATAATGAAATTGAATTGAAAGCTTTGACTCCAATATGAAAGTTTATGAAAGCTAATATTTATGATCAAAGGGAGTCTTATGAAGTGAAACAATGATGAAATGATAGATTCCACTTGTGAAAGGCCAATTCTCACTTGTGTGAATTAAATAAAAGGTTTTAATAAGCTATTCTACCGGATAATATTTTCATGATCTAACTCTATGTAAATAATTATGTTCTTATATTATATGAACTATTCTGTGGGATTGACTTATCATCTAATGGGGCATTGAGGTAGGATTTGGTGAGGGAATCCTAGTAGAAACCTCTTGTCTTATAAACTATGTGCCAACATAGGAGCTCTTATAGACTTAGGCTAGTGGATCCACAAATAGCCCTAAATTTTAAAGATATAAATGAAGTTGACGAAGTTCTAACCGGAAAGTAGTCTCCCTATGCCAATGTAGGGGGTTATGTTGAATTTTATGTAATAACTCGCATGGTCTTAAATGTCGGTTACATTCATCTTTCCACAAATGAATATTTCAAATTATCATTACTTGATTATTTATGCATGCACTCACTTGTGTGCTTTATTTATAAATATCTTAATGCTTCCATTATAATGCATCGCTCACATACTTAAGACATTCAAAGTACTAACACATACTCTATTTCCTACATGAATTACTATGTAAGGATCGGTGTTGCTCCACACTCACCTTCACGTGGCTAGTTGGATTCGTTGAAGGCTACTATTATTGGTAAGTTCCCATGTTTTGGGAATAATATCCCTACCCTTTTGGTGCTTTTGACGCTTATATTGAGGGTGAGCTATGGATATTATCCCTTCTATTTCTGCTTGTCGATTTAATGTCATTTCCTATAAAAAGTTAAATAAATGCTAAGAGGCTACCGTGAGTTACCTTCGAGTGTCTCATCCATCGTGTCGCGTCTAGACCCTCAACTTAGGTCATGATAAACTTGGTATCAGAGCTCAATATTTTAAATGGTTCTCGGTGTCCAACATACCACATTAAATAGGGTTTTGTTCATGGTTTTGAAGTTCGCCACAACTATGAATAGGAGACTATGGGACGTTTAAGAAAGTTTTCCCTTCTTTCATGATTCATTTTGTGCCCTAGAGTATCCTAAGATTTTCTCTAATTAACAAACCTTTTTGTGTCTTCTAGATCATACCTCTAAGAAAAGTACCTCCACCTAGAGAAAGAGTTGAAGATAAGGACCAACCTCCTCTGGTTACCGAAGCTCCACATCATGAGGAAGGAGTGACACGTGCGGAATTTTGCAACATCATCACATTATTGGCTCAAGACGTAGCCAACCAAGTTAACCAAGGCATTGCTCCTCCTCCTTCTTCTCGAGTGCCTAATCCGTCTTCTAGGATTCGGTGCTTCAAAAGATGAATCAGCCCGAGTTTGATGGTTCTAAAGTAGATGAGGACCCTATGGAATTCATTGAGATGGTATATCGAATTATGTCTATCATGGGTGTTCCTCCAAATAAAAAGGCCGAGCTAGTGGCCTATCAACTCAAGGGCATGGTAAGAGTTTGGTATGAGCAATGGGTTATGGAGAGGGGTGAAGATATGGAGCCCATAGGATGGGAAGAGTTCAAAGGTACCTTTCTAGACTGCTTCTTTCCTTTTGAGCTAAGTGAAACATAGATTCAATAGTTCATCAATCTTCACCAAGGGAGTATGAGTGTGAGGGAGTATGCCCTCAAATTTAGTAAATTATCTAAGTATGCTCCTTTTATGGTCTCCGACCCAAGGGAAAGAATGAGCAAGTCTATCTCCAGCATTTCTAGTTTAGTGTCTAAGGAGTCAAAGACAGCAATGTTGGTCAAAGAGATGCAAATCTTCCGACTCATGACATTTTCAGAACAAATTGAGGAAGAAAAGTTGAGGGAGAGGTCAAAAGGGATCAAGAAGGCTAGAGTTGATGGTGGAGGGTTCAATCCTCAAAGGCCCAGCTATAGTGGTAGTGGAAAGGGATAAGGTGGGCAACGATTCATAGGGAAAGGTTCCACTAATGATCCTCCTCCAAGGTTCAATAAGTACAAGGGTACTAACCCATGGTTCTAAGAGAGATGTTGGTGCTCAAGTTTTCCCTACTTGCAAAAAGTTTGGAAAGGCTCACAAAGGGTAATGCTTGGCCGACTCTAATTCATGCTTCAAGTTTGGTAAATTGGGTTAACATACTAGGGATTTTAGAGGTGGTGGTGGTAGGCCTCAAGGAAAAATTGCTCATGATCAATAATATCAAGGAGGTGGGCAATGCACCAACTGCTTTTATGCCTTGCATGGAAGACAAGAGCTTGAGGAAGCACCTAATGTTATTATTGGTATATTAAAGGTCTTTACTTTTGATGTGTATGCATTATTAGATCTGGATGCCATTTTGTCATTTGTTACTCTATTCCTTGCAAATAGTTAGATGTGTTACCCAAAATATTAATATAGCCTTATTTGGTTTCTACCCCAGTTGGTGAGTCGATTATAGGTAGAAAGGTCTATAAGAGTTGTTCCATGTCTATCTTGCATAAATTCATTCCTTTTGATCTCATCAAACTTAACATGGTAGATTTTGATGTCATTCTTGGGATGGATTAGTTACATGCATCTTATGCTTCTATAGATTGTAGAACTTATAGAGTCAAGTTTCAATTCCCAAATGAGTTTACTCTTGAATGGAAGGTTCATGATTCGCTAGTGAAGGGTAGGTTCATTTCTTGTCTTAAGGCTCGAAAGTTGATTGCTAAGATTTGCATCTACCACATTGTAAAGGTTAGGGATGTCAACTCTGAAAGTCCTCCTCTTGAGTTCATTCCTGTGGTTAATGAGTTTCTGATGTCATTTTCGATGACCTTCCCAGTGTTCCTCCCTAAGTTGATTTTGGTATCGATCTTCTCCTCGATACCCAACCTATCTATATTCCTCCTTACCGAATAGTCCCGATAGAATTAAAGGAGTTGAAGGAACTATTAAAGGACTTGATGAACAAAGCATTCATAAGGACAAGTATTTCACCATGGGGTGCTCCCGTGTTGTTTGTAAGTGATAAGGATAGGACGCTTCGAATGTGCATAGATTATCGTTAATTGAACAAGGTGACCGTTAAGGAAAATTACCCAATCCCTAGGGTAGATGATTTTCTTTATCAATTACAAGGGTAAAGTTATTTCTCCAAGATCAATCTTCGGTCCATCTATCATTAACTAAGGGTGAGGGAGTGTAACATTCTCAAGATGGCATTTTGAATAAGGTATGGTCACTTTGAGTTTATGGTAATGTCATTCGGGTTGACGAATGCACCAGTGGTGTTTATAGACCTAATGAATAGGGTGTTCAAACCCTACCTTGATACTTTTGTGGTGGTCTTCATTAATGATATTTTGATTTACTCTCGGGGTCAGAATGAATATAAGGATCACTTTAAACTTGTGCTTCAAACCTTGAGGAATAAATAATTATTGCTAAATTTAGAAAATGTAATTTTTGGTTGAAAAAGGTGACAGTTCTTGGTCACATAGTGTCTGGTGATAGGATCAAAGTTGATCCCAAGAAAATGGAGGTGGTGAGGAACTGGCGTAGACCATTGTCTCCTTTGGATATTAGGAGGTTTTTGGGTCTAGCCGGGAGGGTTCTCTTCTATTTCATCTTGTATGATGAAATTGACTCAAAAGAAGGCAAAATTCTTATGGATAGATGTGTATGAAAAGAGTTCCCAAACTTTGAAAGATCAACTTACCTCTACTCCTATCTTGACTCTATCGAAAGGCTTAGAAGGGTTCGTGGTGTATTGTGATGCTTCAAAGATTGGTTTGGGTTATGCCTTGATGTAAAATGGCAAGGTTATATCATATGCTTCTATGAAACTAAAAGAATATGAACGTAACTACCCTACCCATGATCTTGAGTTGGCGGCCATTGTACTTACCTTGAAAATTTGTCAGCATTACCTCTATGGAGTACATGTGGATGTGTTTACCAATAATAAGAGTCTTCACTATGTGTTCACTCAAAAGGACCTCAATCTAAGGCAAAGAAGGTGTCTTGAACTCTTTAAGGGCTATGACATAAATGTGCATTATCATTTGGGTAAGGCCAATGTTATTGCCGATGCGCTAAATAGGGTATCTATGGGTAGTGTGGCTCATGTTGATGAAGGAAAGAGAGAATTGGTAAAGGATTCTCACCGGTTGGATAGATTAGGAGGTAAGTTGAGTTTGTTCATAACTGGTACGAATTATCTTTAGTGATGGATGTTAATTCAAAACAAGACCTTGACCGAACATTAGTAGAGTTAAAGAAGTTGGTGAAGGAAAAGAAAGCAGAGGTATTTTCACAAGAGGGAGATGGGGTACTACATTACCAAGACCGATTATGTGTTCTAGATGTTGATAGCCTAAGGGGTTTGATATTGAATGAGGATCATAATTCTTCATACTCTGTTCATCCCAATTTGGCAAAAATGTACCAAGACTTACAGAATCTCTATTGGTAGGGTGACATGAAAAAGGACATAGCAAGGTTTGTGGCTGAGTGCCCAAATTGCCGACAAGTCAAGGTTGCACACCAAAGGTCGGGTGGCATAGCACAAGACATTGAAATTCCCACTTGGAAGAGGAAAGATGTGAATATGGACTTTGTAGTGGGTTTGCCTCGTACTCAGAAACATCATTACTTGATTTGGATGATTGTTGATAGAATAACAGTGTCGGCTCACTTTCTACCAGTCAAGACTTCTTATAGTGTCTTGGATTATACTAAGTTATATATTTGGGAACTGGTAAGGTTGCATAGTGTATCGTTGTCGATTATTTTGAATTGTGGTACCCAATTCACTTCTTTCTTTTGGAGATCATTTCAAAGAGGTCTTGGGACCAAGGTAAAGCTAAGCACTATTTTCCATCCTCAAACCGATAAGCAAGCTAAATGGATAATTCAAACACTAAAGGATATGTTAAGGGCTTGTGTGTTGGAGGTCAAGGGAAGTTGAGATGATCATCTACCTCTTATTGAGTTCGCCTATAATAATATCTACCACTCAAGTATTAAGAAGGCACTGTTTGAGGTTTTGTATGGAGATGGTATAGGTCTCCGGTTGGTTGGTTCGAAGTGGGTGAGATGACCTTGTTGGGTCCCGATTTGGTGCTTTATGCTTTGAAAAAGTGAGAGTCATTAGAGAAAGGTTGAAGATGTCTCAAAGTCATCAAAAGTCTTATTCTGATACTAGGAGAAGGGATCTTCAATTTAGTGTGGATGATTGGGTGTACTTGAAGGTTTCGCCCATGAATGGTGTAGTTCATTTTAGAAGGAAGGTGAAATTAAGCCCTAGGTATGAGGGCCTTAGAGAATCTTGAGACATATTGGAAAGGTTGCTTATGAGTTGGAGTTGCCTTTGTAAATGGCCATGGTTCATCCGGTGTTCTATGTCTCTATGCTGAGAAAATGTGTTGGTGATCCTAGTTCCATTGTCCCATTAGAAGTGGTGAATGTTGGAGAAAATTTGACTTATGAAAAGGTCCCGTTTGAAATTTTGGACTGGCAAGTTAAAATATTTAGGAATAAAGAAGTTGCATCTGTCAAAGGCCTTTGGAGAAATCAACAAGTTGAAAGCATTACATGGGAAGAAAAAGAAGATATGTTGAAGCGATATCCTCATCTTTTTCATTCAACTCAAGCCTAAGGTGCTAAGTTATTCATGAATTGTTTAAGACTCCTACATTTCATATTTTCCTAAGTTTTCATATACATGCATGTTCATGAAGTTGAATTTTTTAAAGTTATGTTTTATGATAAGTTTAAAGATCTCCTATTCTATGCATTTCAAGTGTCATTATAATCATGTTGGATTGCTAATTCTTGTGTCGTGTCCTTTTCTATGCTAATGATACTTATTTGAGGATGAATGTACTCAAGGGGGAGATATTATAAGACTCATGAAGTTGGAAAGCCCTAAAATGAGGATCAATGAATGAGATCCCAGACAAATGCAGAAAAGTAGCACCAGGTGAGGACCACGGAAGGCCATCAAGGGTCGTGGTATGTACCACGCCTCATGTCCATTGATCTCTATCGTTCTCTCTCTCTATATATACACAAACAAACACACACAAAATACATACATCACTAAAGATGATTTTTGCTGGGTAATATCATTGCCTAGCTGTGAAGAAGAGTAAGAGAACTTAATGCACCCTATCTGTTCGATAAATTGTCTAAGAGGAAAAGGAGTTTGTTGGTGAAGTCCGAGTAACCGAGTGTTAGTGAGAGATTCATAAGAATAAGTGTAAGGTAGTTTGGAAAAGTCCACTCAAGGTGGAACTTGTAGCAACTGTGATTGGACATAGCCATTTCACTGAATCCCTGCACGACTGTGATTGGCTATAGCCATTTGCCCAAAGGTTCGTTCAATCCAAGATCTGCTACCCACACAACCCAAAAGTCATTGTAAATAGCATCTTGGCAAGCCGAAGTGAAAAGTAACTCCGACGTGAATAGTAACTCCAATGTGAACAGTAACTCTAACCTGAATAGTGTTTTCTGACAGGAACCAGGTTTATTTCAACTAGAGTTGGTACCTCTAGTTTCCATATCTCTCTATATCTACTCTTTGTTCATACAGTTGTAGTTACATTTTTCTGACTTTAGACCTTTGAATAATTTATTAGTTCATATATATTTTCATGGCTTTAGGTAGTAATGGTAGACTAGGGTCATGTTCTCGCTCAGGGACAGGGACGGGGATGAGGGTAAGGAGGGGAAGTGGGTTAAAGAAGCATCTAGACTGAGAGTAGGTTCTTGGAACATTGGGATGTTAACGAGAAAATCCATAGAGGTGGTTAAGATTCTAAAGAAAAGGAAGATTAATATAGCTTGTGTCCAAGAAACCAAATAGATAGGTTCTAAAGCTAGGGAGGTAGACGGATATAAGTTCGGTTCTCTGGTAGATCAAAGTATAGGAATGGGTTAGGCATTTTAGTAGATAGTGATTTAAGGGATCAGGTGGTGGAGGTTAGGAGAGTTACTGATAGGATGATGTATATTAAGGTAGTCGTTGAAGGGATCACATTGAACATTATTAGTGCTTATGCGCCGCAATCGGGCTTAGGCAAGGAGGATAAGAGGAGCCTTTGAGAGGATTTGAATGAGTTAGTGGGAGGCATACAGCATAATAAGAAGCTTTTCGTGGGAGGAGATTTCAATGGGCACACCGGGTTTATTTTTAGAGGGTATGATGATGTGCATGGAGGCTTTGGCTTCAGGGACAGAAATGGAGGAGGAGTTTCACTTTTGGATTTTGCAAGAGCTTTTGGGTTGGTGATAGACAATTCGAGTTGTGCAAACAAGGAGGACCACTTGGTAAACTTTCGTAGTTCGGTGGCTAAGACTCAGATAGATTTTTTATTCCTTTGGAAGGATGATAAAGGTTTGTACAAAGATTGTAACCTTAGGACCTGACATAAACTCTTGTTGATGGATTTAGGGATCAAGATGACGAGGAAGAAAAGGGTCGGGGATGACCGACCTGGGATCTTATGGGGGAGTTTGACCACGGCTAATGTCTTAGAAATGGGAGTGAAATTAAAGGATATGGGGGTCTGGGATGGTAGTGGGGATGCGAATAGTTTGTGGGATAGGACGGCTAGTTATATTAGGGTTGTAGTAAGAAAAGTGTTGGGAGTCTCGATAGGTAGCTATGGTCGGCTTCAAGGGGACTGGGGGTGGAATGGAGAAGTGCAAAGGAAGGTAGAAGCAAAAAATATGGCATATATAAAGCTGATAGAAAGAAAGGATGAGGGGGAGAAGTGGATTAATAGGGAACTTTATAAGATAGAGAGGAAGGAAGCGAAGTTAGTGGTTTCGATGGCAAAAATGGAAACTTTTGAATGCTTTTATGCTGAATTAGAAGAGAAAGGCGGGGATAGGAAATTGTTCAGGCTAGCTAGGGCGTAGGAGAGAAGACCACGCAATGTGAATCAAGTGAAGTGCATTAAGAACGAGAATGGAAAAGTATTGGTAGACAAGACCCTCATTTAACAGAGATGGCAGTCATACTTCCATAAACTCTTGAATGAAAAAGGGGAAAGATAGATTATGTTGGGAGATTTGGAATATATAGGGAGGCGTCGTGATTTTGGGTACTATAGGAGTATTACGGTCAAAGATTTTAAGGGCATTATGCGTAGGATGCACTGGGGAAGAGAGAACGGACCTGATAAGATTCCTGAGGAATTTTGAAAGAGCACGATCTTGGTAGGTTTGGAGTGGCTGACTAGGTTATTTAATGTCATTTTTAAGTTAGCAACAATGCCTAAAGAATGGAGGTCAAGCATAATGATCCCTCTATACAAAAACAAGGGGGATATCCAGAGATGCAACAACTATAGAGGTATCAAGCTTCTAATCCATACTACGAAAGTGTGGGAAAGAGTGGTGGAGATGAGGGTGAGGAGAGGCATGTCTATTTTATAGAACCAGTTTGGATTTATGTCGGAACGCTCAACTACAAAAACCATCCTCTTATGAGGAGACTAGTGGAGTAGTATAGGGAGAGGAAGAGGGACTTACATATGGTATTCATCGACCTAGAAAAGGCTTACAATAAAGTTCTATGAGAGATATTATAGAGATGTTTGGAGGCTAAAGGTGTACCTGTGGTGTACATTAGGGTGATCAAGGACATATATGAGGGTTCCAAAATAAGGGTAAGGACAGTAAGAGGGGACTAAGAGCATTTCCAAGTTGTGATGGGTTTGCATCTAGGATCATCTCTTAGTCCGTTTTTATTTGCCTTGGTGATGGATGGACTGACGCGACAAATTCAAGGTGAGGTGCCATGGTGTAGTCCTGATCGATTGGAGACATACCTTGGAGTCTAAAGGGTTTAAGATGAGTAGGACCAAGATAGATTATTTAAAGTGTAAGTTCAGTGAGACACCTTAGGAGGTTGGCGCGGAAGTTAGGCTTGGTGACCAGGCCATCCAAAAAAAAAGTAGTTTTAAGTACCTTGGGTCTATCATGCAAGGCAGCAAGGACATTGATGATGATGTCACGCATCGTATTAGGGCAGGGTGGATGAAAAGGAGGCTCACTTCTGGTGTACTATATGACAAGAAGGTGCCACCACAACTTAAGGGCAAGTTCTACAAAGTGGTGATTAGACCGGCTATATTATATGGGGTGGAGTGTTGTCCAGTTAAGGTCTCTCACATTCAAAAGATGCAAGTTGCTAAGATGAGAATATTGAGATAGATGTGTGTGCATACCAGGAGCGACAAGATTAGAAATGAGGATATTCGGGACAAGGTAGGAGTGGCCTCAATGGAAGACAAGATGCGAGAAATGCGATTGAGATGGTTTGGAAATGTGAAGAGAAGAGACACTAATGCCCCAGTGCGGAGGTGTGAGAGGTTGGCCATGGATGGTTTCAAAAGAGGTAGAGGTAGGCCGAAGAAATATTAGGGAGAGCTAATTAGATAGGAAATGGCACAGTTACAGCTTGTCGAGGACATGACCTTAGATAGGAGGGTGTAGAGGACTCATATTAGGGTAGAAGGGTAGTACATAGTCTTGTTATTCTTCCTTATTAGTAGGCGCATTAGCGCACTATAATTTCTTGTGCTCTGACTTCTGTTATTATCTATTACTTTCTATACTTTGATTACTCTATTTTATTTGTGTCGCTTTCGTTATTTTCTTTCTCATATTGTTTTGAACTAGTTAGCCTTATCTGACCTCTTTTTATGCTTCTATTGAGCCGAGGGTCTCTTGGAAACAGCCATCCTACCTTGGTAGGAGTAAGGTCTGCGTACACTTTACCCTCCCCAGACCCCACATTATGGGATTTCACTGGGTGGTTGTTGTTATTGTTGTTGATTTAATGTCATTTCCTATAAGAAGCTAAATAAATGCTAAGAGGCTAGGGTGACGTACCTCCAGGTGTCTCATTCATCATGTCGTGTATAGGCCCTAGGCTTGGGTCATGACAATGTGGAATAACATTATATAACAGAAGCACAACGAATAAAAATATATACAACAAAACCATAAGATCCCTCTCAAAACCTAAAAGTCAAAAGTATACAACTACTACAAAAAACTAATACAAGCCCCAAACGTGGACCAGGAAAACATGACTTATCTCAAAAAGTAAAAGACTAGTCCAACAAGTACAGATGGAGACAAGAAGATCCAAAAATGCCAAGTGTTGACCCACGCCTCTAAAGTAGACTGCAACTAGGCTGAATAAGCGCTGGTAACTGGTACTCGTACCTGCATCATAAAAACAGATGCAGAGTGTAGTATGAGTACCAAAATAATAGGTACCCATTAGGCATCATAGGTCGAATGAGTTTAAAAAGTAAAAGCAATAAGAAAAGATAAAATTTGAGAAAAATAACAAAATCAACTGAAAGTTAGGAGATGCACAAGAGTGTAAGGAACTAAAAGAACTTGTACAGCTAAATAAACCTAACTAGTCCCCATAAGTCCGGAAGGTACATCCGTGCGCAAGTTTAAGTAAAAACCCAAGCAGACCCCTTAAGACTAACGGGTACACAAAGTTGCTAAATCTACTAAGAATGTGAAATGGTGCATCCATAATCGGAAAAGAATAGCATGAACCTCGACTCGCGTATAGCCTCCAAGAAACCAATAATAACAACCCAGCTAAGAAGTCCAATGGCTCGACCTCAAACTGCGGATTACACTCAAAGAGGCAATCAGTAGTAGTCTCCAAATAGTCAATAAGGACAACCAACTATGAAGTCTAGCACACGGACCTCAAACCATAGATAAGTCTCAAAGGGACAATAACCTAAAGTCAAGTGAATAGTCTCCATAAAGGATAAGAGGGCAGCATGACCAGACCTTGAATCTGCGACGATAGTGGCTGCCAAATAGTATCAATTCATCTCATCATTGTGAAACCCCCATGGATCGTTGTTCACTCTCAGTTGATCAACCGTGCACTCCAAGCTTGAACTGAACCCAATCCCAAATTATCGAACGAAGCCTTATATCTCCAATCATCCATGAACATGCCGTAAGAAGAGGGAGAAGAGTATAAGGTCATCAAAAATGAGGCAATACCTAATCTAAGGCTCAAACTATTAGACCCAAGTCTGCAATTCTGGTCTACAGGGAGCTAAATCGTCTGATTCAATGTCGGAGTAAAAGCAAGGCCTAAAGGCTCTAATTATTGTAAGTTTATGGAAAAAAACTAGTCTAAGCCTAGACTAAGGCCAACATGCTCAATATCAACAGAAAAAAATAATACTCAAAGCCACAAGGTATGGATAATTATATTAAAACAGCAGCATGCTCACAAGTACCTGATACTACCCAAAAAACCCTAAAATAGGATTTCTACACTAACGGGCATGCTCAAGCATCCAACCAACCCAAATTCTAAATAATCTTCGTGCTTTCACATAAACAACTCAATCTAGGAATATAGAAGTTGTAGCCTACCTGTAGGCTGATCACGCATGCTCCACAATCAATATACCAGAGCTTTCCCTTTCTGAATGCCTCCGAATGCTTGGGTTGTCAAAAGTAGGTTCACAAAATTAGTATAGTCATTTTGACAATAAATTTATGAAAAATGGAGACAAACCAATTTTGAAGTAAAAAAGGAGAGTGTGGGACCCGCTTTAGAAATTTTTGAATTGACTTTGTGCAAAGGTCCAATTTACCTTCCTAAACTTGTGTTTCAAAATGGAACACAATTTAGGGCTCAAGACAGTGGAAAACTAATAGAAGCAGGTATTTTATTCAATTATCCTTAACAAAGCCTCCACGATAACTCCCGAATACCATATATGTTCTCCCAACAATTACTCACAATCCAGGCTTTGAATCACTCAATTCGGACCTCCACGACTCAAGATATACTATTTTGAAGTTTGGGAAATGATCTGATTGTGCCTGGTCTCTTATTTAACAGACCTGAATAATCACACATTGCGATCCCTAGGGTAGGGTTCTCACAATCACAATGACTAAAATATGGTCAACCCCAGTCAACAACTCATCATGATCAGGAATAAGGGACACGTGATTGCGAATCCCAAACATGGTGACACATTCGCGATCATGAAGACTTTATCGCAATCGTGATGAAGAAAGTCACCTGCACCAGCACCACCTGCAACAACTGGTTTTGGAAAATGATCAAGTCTCTGATGAGGTACTCAAAATTAATTCAGAATCTCATGTACGTAAACGAGAAATGTTACCCCACTAAATTTGGCATTTCAGACTCAACGGCGGCCAAAATTTCCATATGAGATTATTTTGGGAGAGAGTGGGTCCCACACTAAGTCATTTTAGTCAATTCAATAACGGGCTTCGAGATAAGACCAGAGTCTTTGGAAATGCACAAAAGGTTATTCTAGACCAAACTCGACACTCCAAAACTAGCTGTGCTGATGGAATTTTCATCAGAGTAGGTTTTCTATGAATGTTGACTAAAGTCAAATTTAGGCTAAATTTCATAGGCTAAAATGCCAAATACTCCAAATTCACATCGAAAGACTCAAGGCTCGTACCAACCATGCTACTTACCTAATTTGACTATTCTAAAGCTGATGGAACCATCAAAATTCTATTCTGAGGTTGTTTACCAAAGTTTTGACTAAAATCAATTTTTCAAGTTTCAATAGCTACAAAATAGGGAAACGGGCATAAAACTCAAATGAACGACTAGGCAACTAATCAGTCAGTGCCAAGAAGTCATAAATGACTTGGGGTCTCTATATGAATGCTCTACACTTAAATGAATTAATACCAAAAGGACTTGGAAGTCCATTACACACACCCAAGCCTATTATTCCAGTCTATAGGGAGCTAAGTCATCTGAATCGACGTTGGAGTAAAAGCAAGGCATAAAGGCTCTAGTTATCACAATTTTATGGCAAACACTAGTCTAAGCCTAAACTAATTCCAATATTCTTAATATCAATAGAAAATATTAATACTCAAGCCGCAATGTATGGATGATCATATTAAAAATAACAACATGCTCAAGAGTACTCGGTACAATCTAAAAATAGCCTAAAGAAGGATTTCTACACAAATAGGCATGTTCAAGCACCTAACCAACCCAAATTCTACGTAATCTTCATGCTTTCACATAAACAAGCTCAATCTAAGAAAAGGGGGTCGTATCCTACCTAGAAGGTGACCACACTCGCTCCAAAATTGAGTTAAAAGAGCTTTCCCTTTTCGAATAGTCTTTGAATGTAGCCACACTATCCAAAATAGGTTCACAACATTAATAGGGTCGTTTTGACAATAAAATTACTAAAAATGTAGACAGATCAATTTTAGAGTCAAAAATAGGAATGTGGGACCTACTTTGGGAATTCTAAAATTGACTTCGTGAAAAGGTCCAATTTACTTACCCAAACTTGTATTCCAAAATAGAACACAATGTAAAGCTCGGAACAACCCAGAAACGAGACATGCATAAAATTACTATTAAAAGCTTCAAACTCAAACATGGAAATAGTCAAATAACTGAAATTACCTCCACCAAAGCTTCCCCGACAATTTCTATGTAGCCACGAAGTTTCCTAACCCACAAGACTTGAAATTACAAAAATCAGACATGTATTGAGAGAGAAATCAGCTTCTGGAATACGGAGATATGTTGAAATGCGTCCTTGGTCTTTAAATAAAAGACCAAGGAATCCTTCTTCTCAAACTCAGTTGTAAGAACCCATGAATGAGGAAAAGGGAAAGTTAAGCCTATATTAACCCAGTTCCTCGCCTGCGAATGTGGAGAGGAACTTGGCAGACCTCCACGAATGTAGAAATAAACTGACCAGTTCTCTACAAATGCGGTTGGGGCTCCATGAACACGAAGAACATTAAACTAGGCCTCCATAAATGTGGCCCTATGCCTGCGAACGTGAAGGGAAAATCACCCTTGCACCAACAACTGCAGCAACTTTGAGATTTGGCATTGTCCAAGTGTCCGACAGGGTGCTCGGGATATATTTTGAATCCCATGCACCCAAATGAGATATGTTAACCCACAAAATTCTACATTCCGAACCCAATGATGCAGTTGCAATTTTCATATGAGGTCATCTTGACAAAAAATATATCTCATACCCAAGTGCCATTTTTAGCCAATTTCACAACACACATCGGGATTAGACCATCAGCTTCGGGAAGCACATAAAAGGTCATTCTAGAACAAACTCAATATTTAGAAACTAACCAGACTGATGAAATTTTCATCCGAGCGCATTTTCTAAGAATGTTGAACAAAGTCAAACTTAGGCTAAATTTTAAAGGCTAAAATGCCTAATGGTCCAAACTCATATTGAAAGCCCTGGGACTCATGTCGACCATGCTACTAGACTAAAATTACCATTTTGAATCTGATGGAACCGTAAAAATTCCATTCTAAAGTTGTTTACCTAAAGTTTTGACCAAAGTCAATATTTCAAATTTCAAAAGCTCTAAAATAAGGAAATAGGCATAAAACCCAAATGATCTACTAGGCAACTGAATAGTCAGTGCCAGCAAGTCATAAATGGATTAAGGTCACTATAGGAACACTCTAAAAGACAAAAAGAATGCATTAACACAAAAATGACCTAGAGGATCATTAGAACATCCACTACTAAAAGAACTTTCATCTACGAAAGTAAGACTCAAGAAGTACCTAAAGGCTCAAATAAGCTAGGGAACAACTTTTGCATCTCTTGCTTGGTCTCCAAGTAGCCTCCTTGACTAGAAAATACCTCAAATAGAACTTAACCATAGGAATGGCTCTAGATCCCAATTGGCTCACGTCTTTAGATAAGATGGCAATTGGCTCCTTAATAAAGGTCAGATGATTATCCAACTCAACCTCATCATACTAGAGCACATTTGACTCATTTGGAACATATCGATACAACATTGAAATATGAAAAACTGGATAGATAGTTGAAAATGCTGGAGGTCCTCAAGCTAAACACTGAGCTACTTGAGCTCTGCAGGGGCCATTCGATAAGGCAGAACCGAAATAGGATGGGTGCCTAGCTCCAAGTCTATGGCTAAAAAAATATCATGCTCTTGGGGTATGCAAGCTAGGTATGTAGGAAACACATCTACATACTCTCGTACTATAGGAATAGAATCAACTAAAGTGTCATCCCGACTAACATCTTGCACATAGGCCACTTAAGATAAACACCCGGAAGCAACCAACTGCTGAGCCCGAATAAAAGAGATAATCCCTATCGGTGTCTGACTATAAGCACCCTGCCACAACACTGAAGGAATGCTAGGTATGTCTTAGGTGATGGTCTTAGAGTAGCAATCTAAGATCGTATGGTAGAGCGATAACCAATCCATGCCCTAAATCACATCAAAATCAACCATGTCTAGAAAAATAAGATCAACCCGAGTGTCATAATCCTAGATAGTCACTAAGAAAGATTGCAATACCTGATCCACTACTGAGGACTCACCTACCGAGATTAAAAAATAAACTAGGGTAACAATAAAAGAATCTCCAATAGGGGTTGATGTATGGATATAGGCATTAAGAATATCACATGCCAAGTCAAAACTCAAAGAAAACTTAATAGATTTGTAGGAATATCTAGACCCTAGATCAAATAAAATAGTAGTCATCTGGTCACAGATAAAAATAGTACTTGTTATCACAACATTAGACGCCTCTACCTCAGTCCTACTCAAAAAAGTCTAATACTGAGCTCTATCATCTTTATGGACAACCCATCTACCTAGTTTCACCACCGCTCCTCTCCCTATATTACTATTTCCTAAGAATCCTTAAATACCTCCTAGCCCACCCTATGAATGTTTCTACTATCATTATCTCCACCCACAGGTACCACACTCTTTACCTGATGTTGTATGTATCCAACAATCGTCTTGTGTGGGAATTCCCTCTTGAAGTGTCCCTGCTCACCATAATTAAAACATTTGTGGTCAAGTGAGAGCCTGGTGGTTGAATAAGAAACCCCTTGACTATCCTGAGTTAGAGAGTTTTATGAGACCCCCTAAGTAACCACCGATAGAAACAGGCAAAGCTAACTGAATCGGATGGGCTGAATATACCTATTGACCAAAACTCTTAAAATAAGAATCAATAAATATCGCACATTCTTGGACCTCTTAGCTAGTGCCTTTGCCTGTGCAGCCTATCAAACTCCTTTAATCATCTTAACATGATCTGATATCTTATTGAAGCTCTTTCCCAAAGAAACCAAGTACACAGATAAGACCTGCAAATTGGTATTCACATACAACCAATTCTCTCCTTCTTAGTGCTCACAAGCTGGGTAGAAAAATGGAAAAAGGCATGAAACTTAGCCTCATAGGCTGCAACTGTTAGACTACCTTGATCAAAAGCTAGAAACTCATCTTTCTTTCATTCTATCAAAGTAAGAGGAATGTACTTCTTAATAAACAAAGCATGAAACTAAGTCCAAGTCAACGTAGGGCAAAATAATGAGTTACACTCTACATAAGCTCTCCACCACTGCTTGGCTTAGCCCTAGAGTTGCAATGTCACAAACTCAACCCCATGTAGTTGCATAAGGCCCAACTGATGCAACCACTCATAATAGTCTAAGATGAACTCAAAAGAATCATCGCTCTCTGTTCCTTAAAACACTAGAGGATTTAACTTTTAAAACTTGGTCATCATCTCGTGCTTCATGTCAACCATTATAGGGCCCATTAAAGGACAGAAAAATACATCAGTGCCTAAAGCTTCCTCCATCCTAGGGGCTATAATAGAAAAAGATTAAATGTCATGATCCTAAAGAGTTGATATAGTGGGAGTTGCTTTAGCACATGCCAACTCATTCAAAAAGCTATTACTCGTTGAACCGCCTGAGAAGACATGGAGGAGGACCTTTGTATCCCTAGCCAGTGTTACAACCTCTGGCTCAGCCTCTTTCTCATCTTCAATCTCTATATCTTCCTCAATAGGGTCTTAGAATGGGAGAGGTATTTGATTTCCTTCATATTGTTCTTGCCTGCTTCATCCTTGGTGAGTGTTGCTCTACCTCTACCTTAGCCTCGCATTGTTGGATGTGCTGCTGGATCCATCATTTGAGCTACTACCCTTGCACCATTAGATCTTGTATCAACCATCTACAGACAGAAAAGTGAAGGAAATTAGATAACAATTTGGATCGTCAAATATCAATTAGAATCAAGTTACAGCACAAAAGAGGAAAGAAGAGAGAGTTTTTCTAAAGTCATGTAGCCTCTCAAAGAAAAGCATATGTGTCTTCATACCATTATGCAAGATTCTACTAGACTCGTTTTGGTATAATAAGATCAACATACCTAGAAATATGATACCAATTTTGTCACGATCCAGACCATCATGAGTGGCAGTTGCACTAACTCTCTAGTGGAAAAACCAACTTCTAACCCAACTTAACCCATCAACACTATTTTAAGAAGCCAATTCATGGAAATATATGAATAAAAATAGTTTAAAACAATTAAAGATTAATTTCCCATAAACTCAATTAAATAATTAAACACTTTGCGAAAAATACCCCCAAAATATGAAAGTCATAGTACTAAAACTCTAATAAAGTCTAGAATAAGAGGGATGAAACCCGGACAAAAAACATTAATATGAGTCTAAAATCTCTATCTGAAGAATGGACAAAGAAAATAAGAGCAATCCATGAAAGACTGAATGAACCAGCTCACCCTTGAATTTAGACCGTAGATGTCTCACAATTAAGGTCTCTCAATAACTGCCTGAATATGCCATGTACTTAATAACAAAAGAGCAAGTGCAATATTAGTACACAACCACAGTGTACTGGTAGGATCATGTGGGCAATTTCAAGTTAAGAATGTAATACAAGTAACTACGAAACAGTAACATAAGTAACCATATATAACAATAAGCTACAACAGATATAAACTCCCAGTCACAAATCATTAGTTAAAATATGCATGAAATATGTCCCACGTGAACATAATGACACATACCCAGTCCTCTCATGGAATTCACACATAAACATTTGGTGTACTGACATGGTACTCGAGCTAACTATTATGAGTAAATTATACTAGCGTGGTACACAAGACAACCATATAGATATTCATATCAGGTGTGGTATCTGAGCCAACCAGCAATCACAACCAACATGCACAATCACAATCATAGTTAACAACCACACTTAAAGCCATAAGTAAAATAATTAGGTTTATTGCATGAGATTACCAATATGATGTCATTTCATATCCATCCCTTATAGTATCCCACATACATTGTACAAGTAATACTATAAAGTAGTTAACATGCAAACATTACATACATTGGAAAATAATAATCTTCACCTACCTCAAATCAAATCTTGAAAACTCTGAAGAACTTAAATTTTCCCCTTTTGTAATGCATTAGCTTGTTCTTAGTCTAAAACAATAATAAAATACAATAATTAAAGTTTATTCTTCAAGTGTGAGTTTGATTCGTCTTATTTGTAAGCCTTCTAATACATGACTTTTTCATCTTTTTTAATTTTGTTATTCATCATAATTATGCAAGGCTAATCCCACAACTAGGGTTGTGGGAACCATGACGACATAACTAGATAGGCAAACATAGGATTGATTTTCGTGAATTATTTTTGCATGTGTTGTAATTTCTTTATTCAAAAGTCTTTCTTAGTGAGTGCACGCATTAACTTTCCAGTATGTGTTGCTTGCCCGGGAGGGAGGTAGTAATTCGGAAAAGATTATCACAACAAAAATTTAGAGAGTCTAGCTTTAAGAGAATGGTAAACTTCATCTGAGTTACTTGAGACCGGGAGGAGATAGTACACTAAGATTCAAGGTAAGGGTTAGTAAATCATACATTCTAATACTGGGAGAAGATGAATGAGATACGTCTAAGAAGGACTGAGAGGTGAATTAGATATTATCTAACTCACTATATTTTGCAAGCAATACATTAAATCGATATCATGAATACGAGTTGTCTATTAAGTTATAGGTCATGGGGATCATAACCCTAGTCTAGTCTTCATACTATTTACAACTTTAATCTTGGATACTTGTTACTACATTGTCGTTTGTTCTAAAATCAAAACCAAAATCCCCCACTTTTACTTTATACATCTTTATTTTTGGGAAATAGCTACTACAACTGAATAAGTGATAGCTAATAATCTTGTTTCAATATATTCCCTATGGGATCGACCCCGTCTCTTAGTTGGATAAATATACTACAAATGATTATTTATATTTCTTTTGAGAGGTATAATTGAGCGTTATCAAAAATGGCGCTGCTATCGGGGAATACGGCTTTAAAATATTCTATTAGTAGCTAGTTCAGTTTGTAGCTTTATTTCCTAATTTTACTTTTGGTTTCTTATTTTTGTTTTTAAATGGAATAGATAGTGCATCCCAAACACCGGCAATAAGGATGAACCACACTTTTCCTACGATCCTAAACTACAAAAGAGCTTTAGGTGCAAAGGCTGAGAGACCTTGCTAAATACCAAGTTGGGGATGATGCTCACAACAGGGATGAACTTAATAGAGAGGATAAAGGCTTACCTTATCAGCTAGTATTGAGGGGAAGAGATCATCAACCTGTGAATTGTCCCTAGTTGATAACGATGTTGATATAGAAGGCGTAGGAGCTACTGGAGCTATAGTCCTCCCACCACTACCTCAAGGAATAAAGTTCACCATCACAAGTACCATGTTGTAAATATTGAACCTAAATGGTACATTTAGCAGAACAGCAAGTGATGATGCAAAACAACACTTGATTAACTTCATCGCCACATGCAAGTCATTTGAAATACCTGGGGTTATCCAATCAATCGTACGACTATATTTGTTTCCATTGTCTCTATTTGGGGAGGCATTGAAGTGGCTGAATGAGCATCTACATAACTCTATGACTACCTGGAGGGAGTTGAGGGAACCATTTCTGGAGAGATTTTTCCCACCATCCAAGAAGCTAAAAATCAAGGATGAGATTGGCTTTCACAAAAAACTATCCACTGAAGCAGTGCATGAGACTTAGGAGAGATTTAGGCAGAAGTTAAAGAAGTGTAAAAATCACAACCTGACTAATGAGCACTTGAAAGAGGTATTTTATAGGTCTTGCAACTTTGAGACCAAGTCAGTCATAGATGCAGCTTATGGTGGTTCATTCATGGAAAAGATATTTCAGGAAGCCACACTATTCTTGATCAGCTCATAAAGAATAACAGATCCTGGTACACTAGAGATAATGACATGAGAGGTTTTTGCTTTCCAATGGTGATGTCAATAGAGTAGAAAAAGAGAGAAGAAGAACATCATAAATACATAGCTCACATGCGTACTCAGATGGACTTGGTGACCAAACGAATGCTAGCTAGAGGGTTGGAAAAGGTAAATATTGTGGATTCTGCAAGTCTCTATGATGACCCAACCAGTGATAAAGAAGCGAAGTATATGAACAACCAGGGGGGTTTTAGACTTACAACTTGAGAAAACAAGGTTGGAAATTTCAAAGGGATGGATATTAGGATAGGGCAGAATATCGCAATTAAGTTAACTGGCACAACAAGGATCATGACAAAAATGATCAGTGCGGTATTTATGTGCATCCTAGAAACAGATATAGAGGTAGAGTTGGAGCGAGCAACTCATGGATGGAAAAGATAATGACTGAAGTGTTGCAGAAAACTGAATCTACAAAAGTTGGTGTCAAGGAGCTAAAGGGCGACATGTCTAAAATAACCCATATTGTAGAATCACACTCAACCTCTATCAAGTAGATAGGCCAATTTTTATCCACGATAAATCAAAGAAAGAATGGTGCACTGCCTAGTGACAATGTTCAAAATCCAAGAATTGAGAAATAGTATAATTTGAGAATGTCGTGCCACGACATTAAATCAGAAACTTCATGGGAAACAACCCATATGGATACTTGATGAAGTTTGAGTAGTCAGGTAACCTACTATTGATGCCTAGGGAATCGCAAGTATGATCACTTGCTTTGTTATAAAATTTGGAGTATTTAAGTGCATTGGGGACAATGCACAAATTTTGGTGGAGAGTAGGGCATCCTAAAACCCTTTAGAGTTTTTTTTGCCATGTTTCTTTTATCTGAAGGTGTATTATCGAGTAGAACTGATATTTTTAGCTTATTTGTGTAAACACAAGTGTCTATAGGAGTATGTAGTAGCCCGTGAAAGTGAAAAAATGGCCTCTATTCAAAATTTTCTAAATGATTGTGTGATTGCATCTCAAAGGTGATAACTGATTTTCTAAGATCTTTGTAACACTGTGCATGGAGATTTGTTGGTCAAATGCTGGTTATGACTATGTTGATTAGTACTAAATAGCATAAGATCAGTTCCACGTGTGTGTGTGAGCCAAATTTGTGTACTTTGATTGATGCATGTGTAAGCTAGAACTTTCCTGGTTAGTCTCACTGAAATAATTGGATAGCTAGATTAGGATAGGATCATAGGCCTTTGTTGATAATGAGTCACTTAGCCTAAATTTAACCAACAAAATAAAATTGTACCCTTTGAACCAAAAATTTGAGTTGTAATAGACTTTTTCACAATTCACCTTTCCTTTTTGTCTATGAATTCTAATTTTGGCCCTGGTCCCTTCAAGGATAATGTGTACCTCAACTCAGGCTAAAATCCTAAGTTAAGGGTGGCTACTATAAGGAGAATCAGTTTGTGAACCTTTATATTAGACGTAGTCTCTCCTAGGAGATTATGCACTTCAACACAGGCCAAAAGCCTAAGTTGAGGGTGGCTACCATAAGGAAAAGCAAAAAAGTTAGGATATGAAAAAAATATGGGATGAGAAGAAAAGAAAAGCATGGGTTGTGGCCGCAAGTAAAAAAGAAAATAAGTGCAAAAATGAGTCATAAAGCAAGAATAAGATTGAGCAAAAGAGAAAACCACTCCCACGAAGAAAGAATGGGAAAATAAGGGAACAACAAGAATTTGGGAGGTTGATAACAAATAACTAAGCCAAAGTAGAGTTTGGAAGGGCAAAGTAGTCACTTTTATCCTAAATATACCCTAACTGAGCCCGAGCCTATGTTACAAGCTTAAAAATTTCTATTATGATCCTAAAATAGTTATTCAAGAGTTAAAGTATTGAAAATAAGGGCAAGCCTATCATCTTTACTTGTGCATTGTCTGAACTTCTTTTGAGAGTGCGAGTAGTTTTGTTCCAGTCTCTTTTATCCTTTATACATTGTGTGAGAGACTTCTTTATGGTGAGGGCATTTTGATTGTGTTGTTTTGTTGCTATATTGACTAGTATATAACTGTTTGCATTGATTTGGTTAGATATGAATAGTAAGATACTTTGCAGTAATCCTTGTGAGTTGGTTAGAGCATGAGTGCATCACATAGGTGAAGTTGGGCGTGAGGTTTGTGTTGTAGGGCTACTATATATTTCTATGAGTTAATTATATTTGTGTGTCGTTTGGTTTTATATTGTGTTATTGCTTGAGGACAAACAACAATTCTAATATAAGGGTGTTTATGTGTCTCCAAAAGATGATATTTATGACGCCTAAAACATAGAGTTATTGTAATTTCTCAAAAGCATTTTTTTACTTTGATATGTGCTTTGGTTTAGTTTTCAAAGAAATTGAAGTGCGTTTGAGTTTAGGATGTCTAGATTGGTTTATGTGGAAATTTGACTTAGTTTGGACTAAGATGGAATGATTTTTTTGAGGTGAGAGCACAAAGAAATCAAAATACTCAAGAAGTGTTAAATTGACTTGATCTTGCTGAGGTTTTGCGACAATTTGCAAGGAAAAATCGAAGATCGAACTTCGCCATGCCTTGAAGGATATTGGAATGGATGCATGGAGGTGAAATCATCATGTGTTTGGACTAAGGGTGTACCCCATGAGACCCTTCACAGTCCGTAGTGCACACTACTGTCCTTGAAGAAGGGCCCTCCAGTCAAGAAGTGAGCTCCCAGGAAGCAGCCAATAATTTGGCTAAGGTTGCCACCACGAGGCACCATCATGTGCCGTGGTGCTCTCACTGACCGTGGTGGGTGCCATAGTGGGAAGAACAGCCACCAAAATATAATTCCAACACAACGATGCACCACCACGATCCGTGGTGCTCACCACTGGCGATAGTGGGTGCCCGTCCAGCCACTATTCGAAGCTGAAAATTTTAGTTTTTCTACTTCATTTAGGATTAGTTTTAGACTTCTATAAACACCCACCTTTGTTATATTTTTAGGGTATAATTTTCCTAATATTTTCCTACTATTTTGAGGCTACAATATACCACTTTAAACATCATTTTTTAGTGAATTCCATAATCAAATATACGCCTGAAAAAACATGAAATAAAGACAACAACAACTTAGTTTCTTTGATCTTTGTGTTGGTGTTTTGAATCAAAGTTTATTCTTCATGTGTGAGTTTGATTCATCGTTATTTGTAAGCCTTATAATATATGATTTGTTCATCTTTTATTGAGTTATTCATCATAATTATGCAAGGCTAATCCCACAACTAGGGTTCAAGGAACCATGACGACATAACTAGATAGGCAAATGTAGGATTGATTTTTGTGAATTATTTTTACATGTTTTGTGATTTTTTTATTCAAAATTCTTTCTTAGTGAGTCCACGCATTAAGAACTTTCCAGTATTCATTGCTTTCCTAGAAGGGAGGTAGTTATTAGTAAAAGATTATCATAATAGAAATTTGGAGAGTCTAGCTTTGAGAGAAGGGGTAAACTTCATCTAAGTTACTTGAGACCGGAAGGAGATAGCACTCTGATATCCAAGGTAAGGGTTAGTAAAGCATACATTCTAAGGATAGGATGAGATGAATGAGATACATCTAAGAAGGTCCGAGAGGTAAATTAGATGTTACCTAACTCGCTAGATTTTGCATTCAATACATTGAATCGATATCATGAATACGAGTTGTCTATTAGGTTATAGTTCATGAGGATCATAACCCTAGTCTAGTCTTCATATTGTTTAAAACTTTAATCTTGTTTACTTGTTATTATATTGTCGTTTGTTTTTAAATCAAAACCAAAACCCCCACTTTTACTTTATGCGTCTTTATTTTCAGGAAATAGCTACTACAACTGAATAAGTGAGAGCTAATAGTCTTGTTTCAACCTATTCCCCATGGGATCGACTCTGAATCTTAGTTGTGTAAGATATACTGCTAACGAT
Source organism: Solanum dulcamara (assembly GCF_947179165.1). Lineage (NCBI taxonomy): Eukaryota > Viridiplantae > Streptophyta > Magnoliopsida > Solanales > Solanaceae > Solanum > Solanum dulcamara. Next base: position 23,996,138 of record NC_077242.1, read on the forward strand.
CATCTATATTTCTTTTGAGAGGTATAATTGAGTGTTATCAACAAAAACTCAGTATTCTCCCTAAAAGTCCTCATTTTGCAACATACTATCACGCCCCAATCTCAAGGGACACAACTGGTACCTAATGCCAAAACTTAGGACAAAGTTGGCCCTGCTAAACCACTTGCTAATTTTTCATGGAAGACACACACAATCAAGAAAATAAAAAGTATATCTCGACTTAAAAATAAGCCCTAGTTTGACAAGGCCCCTTTCAACAGCTCTACAAAGAAAGCAGCTACTCCTAATAGTTTATATAAAGCATTAACCAGCTGGCACGCAAGCCTGTTTGGGCCTTCAATGTCACCATGGTATTTAGAAAAGTATAAACGCTATGTGGGCCGCCAAAGCTACCATGATCTCTATACATAAGCTGAAAATAGGGACATATCTAAATTATATATCAAACTGCAACCAACCAGCACCTAAGGCCAATAATGTGTCTATACAACCCAAAACACTAGTCTTCAAGCCTCTATGAATACAATACTTGGACGGGATGGACCTCGACCTACCCAAAATCTATAAACAACAAATTGAACAAATCTTTGGGTCTTGGGAAACTCTTGGAAGAAAAGATTCTATCAATCATCTAGATAGGCAGTTGAGTTGCTCGCCAAGTCTGTCTGGTCATTTCTCAAGACCAGCAGGCATGAAGAAAATGCCCCCCATGCAATAGGAACGTCATTACAAAATAATGTACTGAGTATGTAAGGCAACTAGAAAATGAAATTGAAGTTAATGTCATAAATTTGGTAAATAATATCATAGGAAGGGCAAAAATATTCTTAACATAAGTATTTGCTTCAGAATCTACAAAAGATGAAACTGATAATATAAATACTCTAAATACTCAAGTAGGGAGTCAGAGGTTATCCAAAACATACTTACTTGTTCTCGACTTAGCCTTACAAAACATAACAAACTAACTAGCTCGCTTACCTAAATCGAGCTAATTAGTGTCATCAAATAATAAAGTAATAAAGTATATGTGCAGGAAGATTAATAAACGTTATAATATTCATTATACTAATCATATAATAATAGTAAAATAGTAACCTAACCATCTCCCATAAGAACGACAGGTACAAACAACAAATAAGAACACCTACCCAAACCCCCATAAGCTTAGAAGGGGCCAATTCAGTCTATATATCTTATCAGTAGTCCCCTAGCCTCGTATGCAGTCAAATATCCCTCTTAGGCAATGATGTAGCCCCATAGGTAGAACATAGCCCTTTTAGACAATAACATAGTCCCATATGCAGCACATAGCCCTCTTAGGCAATAATATAGCCTCACAAGCAAAACATAGCCCTCTTAGGTAATAATATAGCTCTGTAGGTAATACATAGCCCTCTTAGGCATCAACATAGACCCATAGGAAACATAAATCCAAATTAAGCATCAACATATATACCTCTTTGGCAATCGAGTGGCTCATAAGTGAACAAGCCTTAATATAACCCCTTAGGTAGCCATATTGTCCCATTGTCTTCATATTAGCCCCGAAGACAATTGGAATAACCTGTAGTCTTCCATTGATATCAATAGCCCCTTAGGAAAGAAATACATAGCCCTGTGGGAAAATATCACATTTCTGCAGCTAACCACAATAGTCCTAAGGGCAATATCAGACAATCAAATGTCCCTCAGACAAGCAATATAGCAATAAGTAACCTATGTGAACAATCATTATACCTTACCTAAATACATAGTTGCTAATTTATAGAATATAGGTCACAACGAGGAATGTCTATATCAAACACAATAGATAACATAATTGAAAAAGGCTACGAGTAGCTTGGCTACGACAACTAGCCATATCTTTGCTAAGCTTTACTATATCTTGACACCACTTGGATCCTATGTCTGTGTCTTGAGCCGTTTGGGCTCTTATAGCTGTCTCTGAGCCTCCTGGAATCTATAACTATACCTCGAGCACACAAAGATATACTAAGGGTCAGTGATGTCAACTTAGGCATAAAGGAAGTTCATAAGTGAATAGACTTTAATATAGCTTTGCAGGCTTCAAAATGATCTTTCTAGACATGCAATAATTCTTATAAACAAACTATAGCCCCTATAGGCAATGTATGCTAGTCACTGCCTTTTTAGGAAATAACTAGAGGGATTTCTATGTGTATATCGCTTAAAGGCTTAGTACCAAATACTAACAGTTGACGAGGTAGTCATGCTGGGCATAATGTAATCTTCTACTTTATCAAGAAAGAAGGTGGCTTTCTAAATGACCTTCCTAGCATTTGTATGTTATGTAAAAGTATAGGATTGGTAAAAATCAATAGAAATCTAGCAACTAACCACCATGACTCAACAGGCAACCATTATGTGATTTAGCCAAAGGTAAAATAATAACTCTAATCCTTTTGCCCTATAGCCGGCAAGATACACTAGCGGCCCGTAGGCGAGCCCTATAGTTTATAGGCATTGCAATCACATAACTTTCATGACAAACTAATTGTTGCTGCCAATATAAACATCAAATTCTAATCAACTAATTAAAAGACTATAAGAAATTGACAACCCAACACGCTACAAATAGCTAACTGATGGATGATAATTTATATGAGAATATCATTATGTTGCTTTTAACCTATTGTGACAGCTAAACAAGTCTAAATCTCGACAAGGCAAAGAAGCTGGCGTGTATGTATATATAACTCTAGTAGCTAGCTCCATCAATAATTATTATGGATATGAATTCTATGGTAATAAATAACCAGTCATATCAACTATACGATAAGGATTTCAACTTAAATAGATCCCTTCCACCAAGGTCACTCATACAAAACCTTAAATTTAATTCAAAGAAATCACTTCTATGCCCACCTCCGTGATGGAAACCACTCAAACCCCTGGCATATCTTTTTCATGAACCAACAACCTGCATGTATCTAAATATGTATTCTATGCTTCACAACCACATAAGATGGTAAACACAACAACAAATATTTTATCAGGGACTATACCCTTAAAAGAAAATGTGACACCAAAGAAATTCATTTCTATAATCTATTGTCATATTAACCACCCCTTTTTCTGCTCCTAAGTATCCTTTATATGGGATGTAAGTTTATGTCATGACCCAATTTTGTTCTGAGATCGGTGCTAAGTGGGAGAATCCAAAGCAAACCTTACCAAAATCTACAGAAAATCGGGCAAAGTTTCCTTTGTTTTTGGACCTATCCTGAATTTTCCTATCTCAAATATCTAAAACACAACTAAGGATAACTCTAAATGAAGACATAATATCCATCTTGAAACCAATCACCATGCAATAATATCAATTCATCTCCAAATACAAAAAAAAGTTTAAAACTAGTCACATGACTTTAATATGAATGAATAATCGTGATTCTAATAGAGAAAAGACAAATGGAGAGACTCTAAGAGATATAAAAGAAAAGAAACCAAAACAAATTAATAAATCTCTTTCCACGCAAAGAAATATGGGGCTCACCAGATACTATCAATCGCGCTCTTTAGTTAATGGAATCCTTGCCAATGCCACCTGAATTCTCTGTAAAAACATTTAGCAGGGGTGAAACGTTAGCTCAGTGAGTAATAATACTTAACCACAATTGTTTTAATGAGGGACAATTCAGAAACATGTTAGTATGATAATCAAAATCATGAAATAACTATCTTTTCAGAAAAACTATAATAATATCAAATCTCATCTATCTCATGTAAACAAAATCAATGTAAGCATATAGTAATAAACTCAGTAAAACACTTCCATATCAAACCTTATATTTGGGAGGTTTCCAAGAATGAATTATGTAATCGGGTGTGGCCCTTCATAAAAGAGTAAAATATTCATATTAGAAGATCCCTTCTTGAGCGATATCGATAATGGTATGCTAGTTCTACCTTCCCACTAGCGAGGGCTATATCGGTAATCTATAAATATAAGGTACAGCAGATCTAACGAACCCACTGTTAGATACGGGATCCATCAAGGTCTACTCTCACTATATACTTTTCTTTATAACAATAGTTACCTGTAGGAAAGCATTTTCAAAATCAAACAAACCATTTAAGTCTTATCAAATCATGTTATGTCAAACCTTAATGAAAACACATGTTAAAATGTTATTTCACAAGTAAGTGTCAAACCCTGTCAATAACGGCAATCATATTTCAATTATAAATAAACTGGTCATATAAAGGTGAGATCATCTCAAATAGCCATTTCGGTTTCATATCAAGTAAAAGACTTATCCCATATGCAACTTTGAAATATTTGGTAACACATTCACTTTATAAACCATGTATAAATCATGAAAGTTCTAAAACACAAACTATGGTAAGATTACTACTCACAATACTCGTGCCAAAGTACCAAACTTGTCACCTCAAGAAATCTGTATGACCTTCCTTGATCAATCTATAATCACATTATATCGATCTAGTGTTAGTTTCTATGTTTAGGATAATTCATGCTAAATTAAGAATACCCAGCCCCTTTTTGAACTTTCTGTTGCCCACCCAAATTGATGAATTATATATATCCAAGCTATCAGTAATTCAGTCAGTGCAATAAGCTATTAACTGGGCCAATCATCCATCTTATTCATCCAATTCCTTATCCAGAACTACTCTTCACTGCCCAAATTCTTGCCTCTAGTAATTAAATTTCAATACACAAAGCAATTTACCTAGACTAAGAATAACTCACGGCAAAGCTACTAAGGATAGTGGGAAAGTTGTTAAGGATCAAGGTGAATTCATAAATCAAAAAAAAAGATTTACCTCAAACCCACTAAAATCTGATAAATCCTTTCCTCTTGATGCGTATGTCCCCCTTGTTTCGCACTTCCTCTCTTCTTTTTTATCACTTTCTATACCAAATACTATGTTCCTATACTTATTTATTTCTGTACGCAGAGGAAAGATTCCCTACCCCTAATCCCTTTTGTTTTATTTTCTTAGTTTGCTGCAGAATGCAGCCCATTGGTGGTTTAGGCTTTTAGACCAATTCTTTTTCTTTTTTTTGGTTTGTTCATTAAACAAACCAACAATTTGTCTCTTTTTAAAAAAAAGAAACTAAAAGACATATTTGACCTTATTTAAATGTAGGGTATTACATTCTCCCCATCTTAAGAAATTTGGTCCCCGAATTTAAACAAGTTAGGATACTTGACTCGCATGTCATCCTCTGACTCCCAAGTAGCTTCTTTAACAGTGTAATTTCTCCATAAGACTTTTACGGACATAATCTCTTCTGATCTTAATCTTCTTACTTATCTGTCGACAATAGCCACTGGTTCCTCTTCATACGTTAAATTTTCATCAATCTGAACAGTCGGTGCATCAATAACATGAGAGGGGTCCGATGTATATTTCCTTAACATAAAGACATGGAATACCGACTGGATGAAACACATATCAAGAGAAAGTTCCAAATGATACGCTAATCCTCCTAGCCAATCAAATATTTCATATGATCCAATATACGCAGGCTCAGTTTACCTCTTTTTGCTGAAATGCATCACCCTTTTCATAGGAGAGACTCGTAGAAAAACTTTGTCCCCAATTGTGAACACTAGATCTCTTCTCCTCTTATCCGTATAGGACTTTTATCTGCTTTGAGCGGTAAACAATCTCTATCTTATCAAATGGACCTTGTCCATAGCTTCCTATACCAAGTCAAGTCCCAACATATTAGCCTCTCCAACTTCAAACCACCTGATAAGAGAATGACATCGTCTATCACACAAGACTTCATATGGTGCTATCTGAATGCTTGATTGAAAGCTATTGTTATAGGAAAATTCAGGTAAAGGATAGTAAGTATCCCAACTACCTCCAAAATCAAGAATGCAAGATCGCAACATATTCTTTAAGATTTGTATAGTGTGTTCAAATTGTCCTTCTGTCTGTGGATGGAAAGCGGTGCTAAGATCAACTCGCGTACCCAATGCCACTTGAAAGGATTTCCAAAAACATGAAGTGAATTGTGACCCTTTATCAGAGATGATGGATATTGGAACTCCATGAATTCAAACAATTTCATTCATAAGATTTGGGCATATCTCACTCCACTAAATATAGTCTTTATCGATAAGAAGTGTTCTGGTTTTGTTAGTCGGTCTATAATCACCCATACAAAGTCATAACCTATAAGGGTTCATGGTAGACCAACTACAAAATCTATAGTAACTATTTCCCATTTTTACTCTGGAATTTGATCTCCTATAGTAATCATGCAGGTCGTTGATGCTCTGCTTTAACCTATTGAAGCATCCTCATTCCACGTATGTCCCCCTTGTTTCACACGTCCTCTCTTCTTCTTTATCACTTTCTATACCAAATACTATGTTCCTATACTTTTTTATTTGTGTACACAGAGGACAGATTGAATACCCCTAATCCCTTTTGTTTTCTTTTCTTAGTTTGCTGCAGAATACAGCCCGTTGGTGTTTTGGGATTTTAGCCCAATTCTTTTTCTTTTTTTTTGTTCTGATCATTAAACAAACCAACAATTTGTCTCTTTTCTAAAAAAAATTAAAAAACATATTTGACCTTATTTAAATGTAGGATATTACAGTTTAATGACAATACTAGTGTCTAGTAACAATTGGCAAAACTCCAAAAAGAACTCTCACGCTAATAGTATCTCAAAATATTAAGTTGCTTTAAATTATTTCACAAAATTATGTATTTTGATGATTTAACAAACTATGAAACCTGATAGAGGGACTTGGTCCTATAATTAATGCCTATCCAGAATAAAAAAATAGAGTACAGCTGTAAAGATGGCAAAGCCGCAGAGGTTAGTGGGCACTGCAGCAGAGGTGCATATTCGTATTTTATGTTTTAACAAACTATGGGACCTGGTAAAGGGACCTGATCCTATGTGTAATGTCTGTCTAGGACATCAAGAAAGTGGAGTACAGTTGTAAAGCTGCAAAAGTTATAGAGGTTGGTAGATGCTGCAGCAGAGGTGCATATTTCTGTTTTGAGGTATTGACAAACTATGAGACCTGATAGACGCACCTATTCCCATGAACATGGAATGTCAATGACATAATGGATACCAGTTGTAAAAGATGTCACTGCCTGCTGTGATTGGTAAAATACAATAGAAGACAACAGACCTGCTCAGCCAATTAGAATGCATGAGGTTGTTTTGTCCATATGTCAATACCCATCCTTGGAAAAGAAACAACCAAGCTTTTGCAAATCAAGTTTATACAAAAAGAAAAAGCCATCTTCAAAGAAGAACATCGCCCATACTCAACAGGGATCTGATCCAACATTGCAGCATCTTCATTTGGATTTTTAGTTTTGTATCTTTTGTCATAAAATATTGTAAGATTGATTCTTGTGTTATAAAGGAATATTGATCATCTTAATGTTATAGTTTGAGTTTCTGAGTCATGGCTAGAGTTAGCTTGACGGAGTGTTTAAAGTCTATGTCAACTAGAGCTAGTTGGGGTAGTTGGCAATAGAGGTATTGCTTAGTTAGTTGCTAGAGTTAGCCGTGGTGTATTGTTGAAGTCTGCACTAAGTAGAGTTAGTTTGTACAGTGGGCAATAGAGTTATTGCTTAGGCTTACATCTTGTAATAGAGTTGTTACAAAGAGGAAGGGATTAAGAGTTTAATTTCTAGGTTACATGAGCTTCTAATCTGAAGCTTTGCTACGTTAATGATAATGGATTTGGATTGAAATCCTGTGTGACATGTCGTGGTTTTTCTTCCTTGAGCAAGGAGGTTTCCACGTAAACATTGTGTGTCTTTTTACCTTCTGCATCTAACTTGAGTATTCTGTTAATTGGTTGTGTCAACGGACCTGATCCCCTGACTCGTGGTGGACTCGTACAATTCAACATTAACAGTATGATGAAACTGCATAAATCCCCTCAGAATCCACAACAGAAGCATGAGTTTTGATTAATTTTATTGAATCTGTCATAAGAAATGCTTTCTAAATAATTGGTTCTTCTAGTCTCTTGACATATTTGATTTTGTCAAGACTCAAAGAATGGACATAAACAGTCATTTGCGCTCTAAACACCTCTACCTCCCAACACAGCACCAAATTGACACATCGAATATGAGTCCATGATAAAGAATAGTACCAACAATAATTTAGGTATTTACGAATCGATTCCTCAATAAAACGCAAGAGCCGAATTTTATAAAAAATCCAAAGAATCATGCCAAAAAGAGAAAGGATTAGCCTACAACTACCTTGAATTCGAGCTTGAATAACTTGACGTAAATGATTAATTTTCTTCTGATGATCAAATAAATCATCAAAATATTTATGTTACTGAACTGTGTTGCAACATGTATATACATATTTGCACCATATAAAAATTAAACCAGTACGTTGAAAATGAAAGACAAAAGGCAGCATAACATATATATAGAGAGAGAGACAGTAGGGGTCTTCCAATTGACCAACATAGCTTTTATTAATATATAATACCTTAACTATAGGCTAAGCAGCAAGTGGAAACAACAAATAAATTGCTAACATGTTGTCCACCTCCCTTACTTCCATGTGGAGTGGAGGTGGCAACACAAAAAAAAGATTACTTGTCTGATATATTTGTACATGGATATTGCATAGATTCATGATAAAATACATTTAACTTTTTAAATATATCACAATTAATATAAAATTATTTTGAATAAAGTCTATCTCATATAGTAATAATTTCTTCACATAATTAGATTACTATCTCTGTTAAAAATATCAATAAATCATAGCACTCTTATACAAATAAATACATACGCAGATATATCGTAACTATAGAATATCTCATAAATATTTGAGGCATTTTAGAAAGAAACTGAAAATATGCTCTATCAAATTTCAACTTAAAATCAATATCTCAAACACAAGATGTGACACAATAAAACTCTCAAATTTAGGCTCGCAAGCCTTCAACACAAGACGAAGTATCCGTGATGTTACATACACCTTCGACTCTTGATGTTCCAAACTAACTCATTCATGCAAAGTCTGATATCGAAAGTTCTACTTACCCGAATTCAATTCTGAAAAGTCCTACGGACTCCTTAATATCTTATCTATTATAAAACACGTTTCACGCTTAGATATATGTCATGACCTAACCCACCGGGCGGTGCGGAAACCTACTCTAAGACCTAGATAGGAGAAGCCTTACAAAAATACATGTGGAAGTTTGAAAAAAAGCCAAAAAGAGTAGTGAAAATACCGTAAATAAAATTTTGACTCCAAGTTTGATTACAAGAAAAATACTTTAACACCCACAAGGATACTAGTCTAAATAGGTACAAGAGCTTCTAAAGATACAGAGTATAAACAAAAATATGACACAGCCCCCATCATAAGGATTGAAGAGTAGAAGTTGTTGGAGACTCATCTTCGTCTTCACCTATGAAACATCACTGACCCTACAACCAGCCGATGCCAAGTGGCATAGCAAGAGTAGTACCAGTACAAATAACACGTACTAGTAGGAATCATCGGTCAACCCGATACCCACCATATAGTATAAAGAAATCAACAAGAAGAAAGTAAGCTCTTAAGGAAATACACCACCAAACCTTTATGCACAACTCTTATCATTCCCGTTAACCTCATTAAATTGGTTCAAGCCTAACTCTCATCTCTTCTAGTTGGTCAGCTTCCAACTCTAATACAAATCAAGGCCAAGCCCTTCTATCACATAGAGAAGTTTCCAACTATGGGCCAATACTAACTCCGTCTAACCCATCTACTATATTTAGTTTTACACAATCACATGCACTTAGGATAATTAACTTCTAACTTGGAAGAGGAAAACATTTGGTGAACTAAGGCCCTTTCCATAACCATAATAGTCTGCCATGGCGGGACCTATTCTGCTCTGGCGGCCTCGCCACAGAGGGATTCCACCCGCCATGGCAGCCTTTCTAGAGACTGAAACTCCAAATAATCTCCTAATCCTCTTTTTAACTCATATGCCCACAGTACATCTATAATATCTGACTTTAAGTCATTAATCTCCTTTAACAAAGGCATTGACTACTTCCCACTTGTCTTCCCAAAACATCATACCTGCTATGCGGATGCATCTAGCACTCATAACATAATTCAAACAGGCATATACATGAACACATTATCATTTTACCATTTCAAGAGTAATAAACAGTTTCACAAGGTAAATCTCAGTTATAACCATTAACATAGAAACACTTGGACCTTCGGTTCTTTCATATTAGTTATTAAACAAGATGGACATGCTCAATTATAACTGGGTTAGTTTTTCTATCATCACCCACATAGTCAAGATCAATTCATAAATGACAGCACACAATGGTTCTCTCATGGAACCTATACCTAAGCTATATATGTATCGGAATATGACACCATATCCAATATGTGTTAGAACGTGACACCCAATCCTATATATGTATCAGAATGTGATACCTAATCCAATATATGTCTCAGAATGTGATACCCGATCTAATATATGTGTCCGAACGTGACACCCAATCCAATATCACAATCATAATCATAGTTCACAATGAATAATTCACATACTTGAACAATCAAGTTATGGGTTCATTGTATATAGTTGTTCACAATTAGTCATTTTATTGGTTTCGTTCTATCTTTCCCCTCATCTACAATACTTCATCAAGCCTTCTTTATTCAAGGCATCACTTTTAGTAGAGCAAGTTCAAGATTATAGATTTCACGATCTTGAACTTATAGACTGATCCTAACCACATATCAATCACTCAACCATAATCATTGAAACCATAGTAGAAATCATAACATTACTCGAATATTATTAGGAGTCTCTCTATAACATAGATTAAACCATAACCTACAGCCACAATTAATCAAATAGGGTCACGATAAGAGATTATCAAATAAGTTATTCACGTTCATCCTTATTTCATGATTCACATTACTCAGATATTTCACATAGAACTATCAATATGAACTCACATATGTAAATCTATGTATATGTCTCCTATATTGCTATGGACCCCCCCCCCCCCCCCCCCCGATTATCACAAGCCTTAGGATCTCACTCTAATCCAACAATTTTCTTCACCTTAATCTTTACAAAAACCATCAATCATATCAACAAGTAGTATTACAGTTATCAACCAAGAACTAGACTATCATCACTAATCACAGGATAATCATACCCACATGGTACATTTCTACCCTAAATAACAAATACAATACATTCAGCTATCCAAACTCCATGCCCGGAGGTCTAAGCAAGAAATCTCCTATCAACTACAATATAGAATACGTGAGAATAGAATTACAACTAACCAATTAGAGAAACGTAACCTACCTGGGTGACAAGCAACTATAGAGAGGCATTTTGGCTTCAATCCTAGCTTCCAAACAACAAGATGGTGAAAGTGAGACTGAATTCCGCCGATTGGAACCTTTCATGTGCTAAAATCTCCTTCTCCCTCTTCTGCCAAGCCTAGAGCAGCCTTCAAAGGGTTTCTGGGGTAACCCTCACCTCTTTTGGCACTTAGGGATAAGAGGAGAAAATAAGAATTCGCGACATTAAGTTCTTCCCCAACTATCTCGCTCTAGCAGCTCACATTCTGCTGGAATGGCACCGCCATAGCGGGATTATGTCCACTCTGGCAAAATGGTGCAGATCTAGGTGGTAAAATTTTACGATTTCCCATCTCTCTTAGTAACGATGGTTCAGATCGTTACAATAGATACCAATTTACCCTTCCCTCGAACGATAACGTGGAGGAGAGGATACGATCCGGTCCAAGAGTCCTCTTAAACAAATGGTGAGACACCACTACAACTTAGGGAAAGGATCACATCCCATACTAATCCATTTATGTCAAACACTACACCTGGAGGTTTACCAACCCAAAATCCATTTCGGAAGTTTCTATGGGATAATAATACTACGTCCCTCGTATATCATGATACCACCTTAAATTTTTCTAAAACACTACACCTTGATACTGTCAAATATCTTTAAACCACCAATTCATAAGGTTAGTTGGATTCTATGCTCACTAAAACCTTGTTAACCCTCATATTAGGGGAAAACATTACCCGAATACTTACACCCTAACATGTGTTATAAGTAGCACATCATCCCCAATCAAAGAGTAGTAACCACAAGGTATCTCACAAATCAAACACAAAAATCAATAGATAATGATTATAAGAATGCTCATTCACAATCAATAATCGAGCATCAATCACATTCGTTGGTAATGATCTCAGCATCATACTCTCTATCCCATCACATGATCCAAGAACCAATGCAATTCGGCATGTTTACACATTAATGAAGAACAAAAAGTTCAAGCAATTCACTATCGTAATGGGACTATCAAGGCATACCATAAGATTCTCACCCCTGTCAATTATCAAACATTTTTAATAAAGGGTCCTCTCATGGGATCGGAATATGACATCCGATCTAAATATGTGTTGAAACGTGATACTCGATTCCAACATACAAACAACCACACTTATATTCAGTATTTCAGCATTATAGTGATCCTTTCACATATATTCTAGCATGTTTCCCTATTCATACACACATGTGCATATCATGAAGAAATTTAACAAGTATATGAAACACATATGGGAAACTAGACTATCACCTACATTGCCAATCCCTAAGGTTTATCACCAATATCCACATATTTTATATCTCTGTACATGCTACTATGTCCATTATAACTTCACCCATTTGTATGCAACAACATCACAATCAATGTCTCTCCAATCGTGAAACCACCCTCTTACCCAAGTCACTTAAAATTAAACCACTAAGACAACTGAATTTCTGCCCGTGACCCGTGACCTATAGCTTAGTTATACGAATTCTCATTAAATTCCCTTCTATACTACACAATGGGTATAGATTTAACTACTCAAATAAGAGAATTAACTATTACTCATTCCAGAGTATAAAGGTGGGACAAAGTAAAATAGGGGACACGGGGTTGAGATTCTGTCTCACCCTGTCCCACTTTGGTGGGCTGGTTCCCGCTCTAGAGGTCTCGCCATGGAGGGATCATCCCTCTGTGGCGGCCATTATGAAATCAGTCTTTAGGGAGCAATTTCCTGAAGGTTTTTTCCCCTTCTTCTATACTTCTTGAGATCACTATTGACTTTTGGGGTGAAAATTTAGCCAGAGAATAACTCTCTCTTATATAGGTTTAGCGGAATTCACCTCAAGATCGAACCCAACACTATACACATCAGAATTTCTCCCCATTATCTTACCATAAACGAACACACACACTACAAGGATCTGCTCATCATCCACATTAAACCAATAACCTCATGATAAATAGGAGCACAATTTAGAAACAACTAAAGCATTGAGTTCCCATAAACTCAATCCAATAGTTCAAACAATTATCACAGGTAGAAATACAATTTAACAACAACTAAAGTATTGAGTCCCCATAAACTTAATCTACTAGTCAAAACTATTATGATCATAAGTACAACATAGATCAGATCCCCAGTCTCAAGTCTTGACTTAATAAACACATGACATCGCCTTAAGGCATTTAACATAATTACAAGATTAACTCAAGCAATGCATAGACCAAAACTCAGCATCAAATTATTTTAAATCAGTTATGAAACATGTTAAAGAGATCTTTCGTAACAACATATTCCACTATTATGCAACAATAGCCCTTTTCTCACATGGTTCCCAACCAATCCAGACTGTTTCGAAATTAGAGTTTCTCTATAGTCATAATCCATTCTTTCCCTTACTATATTTACCAATGGTAAGCCCACACTCAACTAAGAGTTGAATTTCCTTACATAATTTCAACCATTCAAGCAAGTATACTTCACACACTACAGGTACTTCAGACAACACTATACACACATCATATTAGGGAAGTACACTTCATACCTTGGCAGTTATATAGGCAACATTCACATAATCACAATTCAAGGCTTCTCACAAGGGTGTCAATTTATTTGATTAGTTCGCTTCATAGGTGACATTTAATTGATCATCCATGCACTTAGACAGCCTGTAATGCTAGATACCAATTGGAACCTTCTCGGTTCTAATTCCTCTTGCTTGTGTCCCTTTATCCGCAAAAATAATATCAAGTATACTTGTTGAGATACCAATTGGAATCCAAAGATACCAATTGGATTCAACCTGTACCACAAGCGACAAACCGCAAGAAAGGAGAGAAGGAATGGAACTACTTCCTAAAATGCTTTATAGCTTCCTAAAGATTAGATGTGGACGTCAACACACAATCCCAGGAGTCTATTACACACTCGTTCTTGTACTGGGAGACAGGTAACCTAGGCTCTAATATCAAACTATCACGACCCAACCCATTGGTTTATGCGGGCACCTACTCTAACACCTAGATAGGAGAATCCTTATAAAAATACATGTGAAAGTTTGACAAAAAGCCAAAACTAGTAGTGAAAATACCTTAAATAAAATTTTGACTCCAAATTTGATTACAAGAAAAACACTTTAACTCCCCAAAGGATACTAGTCTAAATAGGTATAAGAGCCTCTAAAGATATAGAGTATAAACAAAAATATGGCACATCTCCCACCATAAGGATTGAAGAGTAGAAGTTGTTGGAGACTCATGTTCGCCTTCACCTATGAAATATCACTGACCCTGCAACCAGACTATGCCAAGTGGCATAGCAAAAGTAGTATCAGTACAAAAAATATGACGGTCAACCTGATAACTAGCACAACGTGATTCCTCCCGCCAGGGTGGCCTGCCCGGAGAAAAAACTCCGAATAATCTCCTAATCTCCTTTTTAACTCATGTGCCCACATGACATCTACAATACTTGACTTTAACTCATTAATCTCCCTTAACAGAGGCATTAACTGCTTCCCACTTGTTTACCCATAATCTCATACCTGCTATGCGGATGCATCTAGCACCCATAACATAATCTGTACAGGCATATACATGAACACATTATCATTTTACCCTTTCAAAAGCAATAAACAGTTTCACAAGGTAAATCTCAATTACAACAATCAACATGAAAACACTTAGACCCTCGTTCCTTTCATATCAATTAGTAAACAAGATGGAGATGCGCAATTATAACTGGGTCAGTTTCTCTATCATCACCCCATAGTCAAGATCAATTCATAAATGATAGTCACACAATGGTTCTCTCATAGAACCTATACCTAAGCTATATATGTATCAGAATGTGACACCCGATTCAATATATGTGTCGGAACGCAACACCCGATATATGTGTCGGAGCATGATTCAATATACATGTCAGACTGTGACACCCAATTTAATATATTTGTTGGAATATGAAACCCAATCCAATATCACAATCACAACCAAAATTATAGTCTACAATGAATAATTCACATACTTGTACAATCAAGTAATAGGTCATTGCATGCAGTTGTTCACAATTAGTCATATCATTGGTTTCGTTCTATCTTTCCCTTCATCTACAATACTTCATCAAGCCTTCTTTATTCAAGACATCACTTTTAGTAGAGCAAGTTCAAGATTATAGATTTCACGGTCTTGAACTTGTAGACCGATCCCAACCACATATCAATCACTCAACCATAATCATTGAAACCATAGTAGACATCACAATATTACTCGAATATTATTAGAATTCTCTCTATAATATATATTAAACCATATTCTACAGTCACAGGTAATCAAATAGGTTCACGGCAAGAGACTATCAAATAAGTTATTCACATTCATCCTTTATTTCATGATTCATATTTCTCAGATATTTCACATAGAACTATCAATATGAACTCACATATGTAAATCTATGTACATGTCTCATATATTAATATGGACCCACCCCCACCCCCCGATTATCACAAGCCTTAGGATCTCACTCTAATCCAATAATTTTCTTCACCTTAATCTTTACAAAGACCATCAATCATATCAACAAGCAGTATTACAGTTATCAACTAATAACTAGACTATCATCACTAGTCATAAGATAATCATACCCACATGGTACACTCCTACCCTAAACAATAAATACAATACATTTTGCCATCCAAACTCCGTGTCTGTAGGCCTAGGCATGAAATCTCCTATCAACTACAATATAGAATGCGTGGGAACAGATTTACAAATAATCAATTAGAGAAACCTAGCCTACTTAGGTGCCAAGCAACTGTAGAGAGGCATTGTGGCTTCAATCCTAGCTTCCGGACAACAAAATGGTGAAAGTAGTACTGAATTCTGCCGATTTGAACCTTTCCTGTGCTGAAATCTCCTTGTCCCTATTTTCCCAAGCCTAGAGTAGCCTTCGGAGGTTTTTTGGGGTAACCCTCGCCTCTTTCTGGCACTTAGGGACTAGAGGAGAAAATAATAATTCGTGACATTAAATTCTATCCAACCATCCTGCTGTGGTGGTTCACATCTCGCTGAAGCAGTGCCGCCGTAGAGAGATTATATCCGCTCTGGCGGGATGGTGCGGGTCCAGATGACAAAATTTTATGATTTTCCATCTCCCTTAGTAACGATACTTTGGGTCATTACAATATATCACCCCATCTATTTTCAGATTTCCCTAGACCTCACTTACTCAGATTACTTCTGAGGTTGGTCTAACTTAAAATTTTTAAGTTACTACTCAAGAAGCTTTATGACCCAAATCTTTGCACTATTGATTTTCCTATAACGATCAAAAGTGGTCGTTACAACTTTCCATCATGTAATTTAGAAAAAATCTTAATCGTAATCAATTGATAGAGAATAAGGACGAAGAAAGAATTGGGAAGAAGGAATGTCAACTTTGTGATAACTAAAACAGTAATCAACTAGTTGGGAGAAAATCAAAAAATCAAGAGATTGACATATCCTTCAATTACAAATTACTATATTTATGAAAAGGATATTTTGCTAATTAATTATTTGTTAAATAAAAAATATCAGGTGATATATTCTATCAGTTTCGAAAGCCTATATTTTTGAAAATGATATTTGGTCGATTAATTTTATTACTATTTTTTTAGTTTCTTTTTCCGTTTTTATTTGAATTTGTTTATTATTTGTTAAGTGTTGTTAGAAATCTAACTAGTATACGTATCCGCGCTATGCGCAGATAATATTAAACTAATATTTTTTATCATTTCATATTGAAATATCTTGTTTGAGCATATTAAAATCATATAATCTTGAAATAAAAGTTCAAATATCATCGTATTTCTCAATAAAATACAGGAAAAAATGTTTACGTCCACCCCTACACCCTACCCCCACCCCTTAATTTTTTTAAAAAAAAATATTCTACTTTCCCCACACCTCCACCCCAATGACCCCTCCATCATCCACGACTCTAATACCCTGACCTCTAATCCAATTTATACAAAAAAAAATATTCATGTAATCGTAAAAAGAAAAGACTTTTATTTTTCATATTTTTTAATTATATTATTCAAAATCTAAAGACATAAGATTGTTAATATCCCCCCCCCCCCCTTTAATTTTTATTTTTTAAAAAATATTCTACTCTCCCCACACCTCCACCCCCACAACCCCTCCATCACCCCATGACTCTAATACCCCGACCTCTAATCCAATTTATATGAAAAAAATATTCATGTAATCGTAAAAAGAAAAGACTTTTATTCTTCATATTTTTTAATTCTATTTTTTAAAATCTAAAGATATTAGATGGTTAATATCTCTCCCCCATCCACTTTCCTCCCTTCCTCTACCTCTAATCATAATCTATATGAGTGAAAATAATTATGTAATTAACAATAAAGCTTTTACATTTAATATTTTTTCTTATTATATTATTTACAATATAACGACTTTATGTAATCAAGTGTATTTATTGTTATAAAAAAAAACTAAACGAACAAATTAGAATAAGAAATATGACTTACTTGATTTCAAGCTTGGATATAGTAGGAAAATAATTTGGCCTATAATATGACCATCACTCATCTACATATGAAAATAAAAATATTAAAACAACAAAAAAACTTTAAAAATGAGAAATGAAGTAATAAATTCACCAGTATAGCTAATGATCATCTATATATAAAAAGAGAAGAAATTTAATATTAAATATGATTGTATGAGCATATATAAAAAGAAGTTAAGAAGATAGAACTTAATTCCAACTCAAATTTCGTTTAAGTTTAAATTCAAATATCACATCTATTTGTTAAAATAAAATCAGTTTATTACTCTTCCTTTTTTTTAATTTTTTAAATACAATCCAAATATATTTTATAGTTAACAATAATTGAATATAAAAAGACCAATCTTTTTCCAACTTTTTCTCCCTCTTTTTCTCGTTTCTTCTTCTTTTCTTTTTTTTCTCGTTTCTTCTTTTATTCTTTCTTCTTCTTTTTTTTTTTTATTATTATTATTATTAATAATAATAATAGTGGTAGTAGTAGTAGTGGTAGTGGTAGTAGTGGTAGTGGTGGTAGTGGTAGTGGTGGTAGGGGTAGTAGTGGTAGTGGTAGTGGTAGTAGTGGTAGTGGTAGTAGTGGTGGTGGTAGTGGTGGTGGTGGTAGTGGTGGTGGTGGTAGTAGTGGTGGTAGTAGTGGTGGTAGTAGTGGTGGTAGTGGTAGTAGTGGTAGTGGTGGTAGTGGTAGTGGTGGTAGTGGTAGTGGTGGTAGTGATAGTGGTGTTAGTGGTAGTAGTGGTAGTGGTAGTGGTGGTAGTGGTAGTGATAGTAGTAGTGGTAGTGGTGGTAGTGGTAGTGGTGGTAGTGGTAGTGATGGTAGTGGTAGTGGTGGTAGTGATAGTAGTGGTAGTGATAGTGGTGGTAGTGATAGTGGTGGTAGTGGTAGTGGTAGTGGTGGTAGTGGTAGTGGTGGTAGTGATAGTGGTGGTAGTGGTAGTGGTGGTGGTGGTGGTGGTGGTGGTGGTGGTGGTGGTAGTGGTGGTGGTGGTAGTGGTGGTGGTGGTAGTGGTGGTGGTGGTAGTGGTAGTGGTGGTAGTGATAGTGGTGGTAGTGGTAGTGGTGGTAGTGGTAGTAGTGGTAGTGGTTGTAGTGGTCGTAGTGGTAGTGGTGGTAGTGGTAGTGATGGTAGTGGTTGTAGTGGTCGTAGTGATGGTAGTGGTAGTGGTAGTGGTGGTAGTGGTGGTAGTGGTGGTGGTCGTAGTGATAGTGGTGGTGGTCGTAGTGGTAGTGATAGTAGTAGTAGTAGTGGTAGTAGTAGTAGTGGTAGTAGTGGTAGTGGTAGTAGTGGTAGTGGTAGTGGTGGTAGTGGTAGTGGTGGTAGTGGTGATGGTGGTAGTAGTGGTGGTCGTAGTGGTGGTGGTCGTAGTGGTGGTGGTAGTGGTGGTAGTGGTGGTAGTGGTGGTAGTGGTGGTAGTGGTGGTGGTAGTGGTAGTGGTAGTGGTAGTGGTAGTGGTGGTGGTAGTAGTGGTAGTGGTAGTGGTGGTAGTAGTAGTAGTAGTAGTAGTGGTAGTAGTAGTAGTAGTAGTAGTCGTAGTCGTAGTAGTAGTAGTAGTCGTAGTAGTCGTAGTGGTAGTAGTGGTGGTGGTAGTGGTGGTGGTAGTGGTGGTGGTAGTGGTGGTGGTAGTGGTGGTGGTGGTAGTGGTGGTGGTGGTAGTGGTGGTAGTGGTAGTGGTAGTAGTGGTAGTGGTGGTAGTGGTGGTGGTGGTAGTAGTAGTAGTAGTGATAGTAGTGGTAGTGTTAGTAGTATTAGTGGTAGTAGTAGTAGTGGTAGTAGTAGTAGTAGTAGGGAGATTGACGATGATGTCACACATCGTATTGGGGCAGGGTGGATGAAATGGAGGCTCACTTCCGGTATGCTATGTGACAAGAAGGTGCCACCACAACTTAAGGGCAAGTTCTACAAAGTGGTGGTTAGACCGGCTATGTTATATGGGGCGGAGTATTGGCCAGTTAAGGTATCTCACGTTCAAAAGATGAAAGTTGCTGAAATGAGAATGTTGAGATGGATGTGTGGGCATACCAGGAGCGACAGGATTAGAAATGAGGCTATTCGGGACAAGGTAGGAGTGGCCTCGGTGGAAGACAAGATGCAAAAAATGTGACTGAGATGGTTTGGGCACGTGAAGAGGAGAGACACAGATGCCTCAGTGTGGAGGTGTGACAAGTTGTCCATGGATGGTTTTAGGAGAGGTAGGGGTAGGCCGAAGAAATATTGGGGAGAAGTGATTACACACGACATGGTACAGTTACAACTTACCGAGGACATGACCTTAGATAGGAGGGTGTGGAGGACCCACATTAGGGTAGAAGGTTAGTTCATAATCTCGTTATTCTTTCTTTTAGTAGGCATATTAGCGCACTATAATTTCTTGTGGTCTGATTTCTGTTATTATCTATTATTTTTTGTACTTCGATTGCTTTATTTTATCTGAGTGGCTTTCGTTATTCGCTTTGTCATATCGCTTTGAACTTCTTATCCTTATCTGACTTCTTTTTATGATTTTACTAAGCCGAGGGTCTTTCAGAAACAGGCGTCCTACCTTGATAGGAGTCAGGTCTGCGTACACTTTACTCTCCCCAGATCCCACGTTGTGGATCTCACTAGATTATTGTTGTTGTTGTTGTTACAATATATGAAAATAATAAGGTTATGAAACAGTAAGAGTTTATTTAGAATTTTTCTACCTATGGGTTTCTACTTTTAATCTAAGGAGGGATGGATCGACCAACTTGAACAGATCCATAACCTGCTTCCATCTGTCCTAAATAATAAAAAAATCTTTCTTTTTAAAAATTTAGTGCATTTTCAAATTCGAATATTTTTAATCTTTCAATTAATTTTTTTCTTTCTAAAAGATTAATGTATTTTGAATTCAAATATTTTTAATCTCTCAATTAAAAGCTTCTATTATAATATTTATTAATTTTTCCTAAAAATTGCCACTTGGCTTTTCTATAGCTTGCCACTTGGATTAACCACATGCAAACTACTCTCCTTTATTATATATATATAGATGCTAGATATTGAAAATTACAAAATCCTGTTACTAGTAGTAATATTCACTCTTATATACATTATTGTTAATTAAATTTTCTCATAAATATACAAGTTATAAAAAAAATTATGTATTATTTTATGTTCGATAACAAATAAAATAACTAACACCAACAATTAAATTCTACATATTAATCTTACATAGAATAAAATAATATATTAATTTCTTCGTGACTAACTTTTATATTAGTAAAATAAGAAAAAATTACACGAGTTGACAAACATCACTAATTTATTATTTAATACAGGTATAGTTTTAATATATTACCATTCGTGGGTATACTTTAGTGATTTTTGCTATACTAATCAGGACCCACATTCAGATTTGTATATGAATCAAAAACCGCCTCATCTTCCCTTTTATATAGCATTTTATACAATTCTATTTATATGTCTCATCGCTCCTAAAATCTCTCTACTATATCAATTTGAATTTTCATTCATCTCATTCTCTCTCCTAATCGACAACCGCAATTTCAGGTAACTGCCTAAATCATTTGTTTCATCTTTCATTTTTTTTTTTCAATTTTTACAGTGGGAAAATTGCCAGTTTCCTCACAGCTCTCATATTTTTGCAGTTTGACACTTCAAACTTTATCTTCCCCAATTGATTTTAATTGTTGATTCTCAAAAAATGGATGACCAAACTCCATCAAAGAGAGTCACTCGAGGTATATCATTGCATGTCAATTCTTTTTATGATTTTCCATCGTATTCTCTAGGTCTAATACAAGTATTGGGAAAAAATACAGGGTCAATTGCAAAAAGTAAAGCTCTTGGAAATACCAGATCTGCCGAAGACTATAAGATCAGGTCCAAGCATAGAAACGACTCCATGAAAGTTCAACAAATTATAAAGCAAGCAACAGAAAAAACCATCAAATCAGTTGAGTTGAAAAACAAAGGCGGAGCAGATTTTGGGTATAAAAAAGAGAAAAGTAAAGGAAATTGATCCTAATAACAATGAATCCATAACAAGAGAGGATGGTGCTAAAGTGCTAAGACCGAAGGATCCCAGGTATTTTGTATAAACATGTAATGATCCTCTAGGTCATTTTAAAAATAAAGCATTTATTTCATTGTTTAGAGCATTTCTATAGCGACCCAAAGGCATTTATGACTTGCTGGCACTGATTGTTTGATCGTCTGGTCGTTTATTTGGATTTTAGGCCCGTTTCTCTATCTTGGAGTTTTTATAACTTGAAAAATTGACTTCGGATGTAACTATATGTAAATGATATCAGAACAGAATTTTAACAGTTTCATCAGCTCCGAAATGGTCAAATTAGGCTAGTAGCATGGTCGACATGAGTATCGAGGCAATCGATATGAGTTAAGGGCCATTTGGCGCTTTTGTCTTTAAAATTTGGCCTATGATTGACTTTGGTCAACATTCTTGAAAAATATATTCAGATGAAAATTTTGTCAGTGCGGTTAGTTTTGGAATGTCGAGTTTAGTCTAAAATGACCCTTCATTCACTTTCGGAGGCGTCTAGTCTAATCCCAAGGGCCATTGTAAAATTTGGCTAAAAATTGGCACTTGGGTGTGACATCTACTTTTTATTAAAATGACCTCGTATAAAAATTTTGAATGCTCAATTGAGTCCAAAATATCGAATTTGGTGGGGTAACATAGTTTGTTTGCACGCACAGAATTTCGAAAGAATTTCGAGCAACCTATCAAAGTTTTTGGGAGTTTGCAAATCAGCTGATGCTGGTGCAGGCCTCCCTTAAACTTCGCGTTCGCGAGGTCCTAGGACGTAATCACGAAGGTCCTGTCCCTCGTGGTTCGCAATCGCGATTGGTACTTTTCCAGGGTCTCATAATCACGAGCTTCGTGCTATGCGATCTCGATCAGCTATGAACACCTACATTCATTTGGTCGTATCTCTCTCAAGAGAATTTCAGGAGGAATGTGTTGGTGAGCTCAAAAAGTGCATTGGAAGCTTCGTTTGAGGTTAGTTCATTGATTTAGTTGTTGTATTATCCCATTTTTAGAGTAGAGTCTTAGTGAATTTTGGAAAGTTGTTTCTTGTCTAATTTTTGTTGAATTTTGGAAAGTTGTTTCTTGTCTAATTTTTGTCCACTTTCTGTGATCCAAGAGTCCATATTGTGGGGTTTTCCACAAGGAACACTATGGTGTGTTTAGTTTCGTCCATCAAGATTTTGTTTTGGTTAACTTGTTGTTCAAAGTTGTTGTGCCCTTTAATGTCTTAAGCTTAAAATTCAGAATCCTTGTTACATGACTATTTCTTGACATTTTTCGACCCCATCTTGTGTGTTAAATTATTACATGAACTTGGGGTGCTGTTTAGGACCAACCTTTAGGGTCAATTTTAGAATTTGAAATGTGGATCTCACATTCCCAGTTTTGAACTCCAAAATTGGTTTGTCTCCAAAAATTGCGAATTTAGCATCTTAACGATTGTGTTAACATTATGATTCTATTTTTGATAAAGTTGCAGCATTCTGAGGTTGTTCAAAAGGGAAAATCTCTAATTTTGTGAGTTGGAACACGTGTAGTCGGCAGGTAGGCTATGATTTTTCTCTCTTTAAACTGAGCATGTTTAGGCACTTGTATACTGATTTGTATGTGTTTGGGGATGATTGGGTGCTGAGCATGCTAAATTCCTAAAATTCATGTCGTAGACTCTATTTTTGAGAAATTCAGTCTAATAAAGTATGTCTCCTATTATTGTTGATCATCCATACCTCGTAGTGTGTGTTGTGCATTTGGTTTATGTCTTTGGAAGCATGTTTGGCTTTAGTCTAGGCTTAGACTAGTGACTTCCAGGTTCTGGGAGGGATCTTTTGGTTTGTACATATATTTATTTTGCTTTCGTCATTCATCTGTGTTCCTTTTATTTCATTATTGTTTTAGTTTGAATTGTTGGCCTTCAACCCTGACATCTCATTACTCACTGTTTTGGGATATGGGTTACCTTACCTACTGGTGGGTCATAGTAGGCGTCATCATGACCTGAGAAGTCGGGTAGTGAAAAAACCTAATTTGTATAATCCACATTTGTTAGTAATCCATGTATGTATATTTGTGTTAACCCAATTTGTATAAGTGATAATTTCACAAATCGTAACATGTATCTGTATATGTGTGTGTGTGCGTGTGTGTATATATATATATATATATATATATATATATAGCACTCTACATGCATTCATGCCTTGTATATTGTATAAGTCTAAATTTGCAAAATCATATTTGTATATAATAAGTTATATACATTATTTGTTTGTATATCTTAATTTCATATATAGTATCACGAAAAATACCATATTGTAATGAACCTCAAGGTCATTTTTGGATTAAAGCATTCACTTAATCGTTTAGAGTATTCCTTAGCGATCCCAAGTCATTTATGACTTGCTGGCACTGACAGTTCGTTTGGTCATTCATTTGGATTTTAGGCCTGTTCCCCTATTATGGAGCTTTTATAACTTGAAAAGTTGATTTTAGTCATTACTTTAGATAATCAACCTTAGAATAAAATTTTGATGGTTCCATCAACTCTAGAATGGTAAATTTAGGCTAGTAGTATGGTCAACTTGAGTATCGAGGCAATCAATACGAGTTTAGGGTCATTTGGCGCTTTAGCCTTTGAAATTTGGCCTAAGGTTGACTTTGGTCAATATTTTTGAAAAAGCTTGAATGAAAATTCTGTTAGTGCATTAAATTTGAAATGTCGAGTTTGGTCTAGAACGATCCTTCGTTTGCTTCCCTGTCGGGGATTTTTGAACATGGCAAAAGTTGGGTTGTAGTAGTTGCTGGTGCAAACCTGTTTGTGCTTCGCATTCGCGAGACCCCTGGCCCCATTCGCGGTAGCCAATGGGCTAGACCTCTGTGATTGCAAAAGCCCAACCGCGGTCATGGAGGCTTGTGACTTTGCCTTCAATGTTCGCGAAGGCCAACCCTTGTGACCTCCGTATTTGTGAGCCATAGCGGTCGCGTTCACGAAGGTCATTTTCTTGATCTTTTAATGAGAGGCCAAGGTCGAACTCAACCTTTCCTCCATATTTTAAAACGTGATTATTCCCTCATTTCTCCACCAAATTTAGTGATTTCTCAACCAAATTTAGTGATTCAAAGTGCTATAGGTCCGAAATTATTGAGACTACTTGGGTTAGTGATTGGGAAGTATCAGAAAAGCTTCATTTGAGGTACATTTTGTGAAATACATTTTGTCCTGTAAGCTTTAAAAGTGGAAAATTATGATTTTTATGTATGTCATCATTTGGGATGATTCGACCTCCGAATCGTGTTCCTTTTTGGAACACAAGTTCAGAGTAGTGTGCAGGACCTTTTTACGGAGTTAATTCCAAAAAATTTAGAGCGGGTCCCACATTCTCGTTTTTTGACTCTAAAATTAGTCTGTCTCCAAATTTAGTAATTTTTGTGTTAAAATGATTGTATTGATGTTGTGATTTTATATTTGATAGTGCGTCGGTGTTCTAAGACCATATGGAAGGAAAAAGCACTAGTTACTTGATTTAGAGCATGCACGATCAACCTACAGTAGACTATGGCTTTCCCCTCTTTAGACTGAGCATGCTTAAGCATTTGTATATTGAATTGTGTGAGATTTAGGGTAGTTGGGTGTCGAGCTAGCTTAATTCCTAGAAATCATGTTGTAGGCTCCTTTTCCAGGAAATTTGGGCTAATAAATCATGTCTCCTTCTATTGTTGATCATTTGTCCTTTGTATTGCATATTGTGTGTTTGGTTTATGTTTTTGGAAAGTATGTTTGTCCGTAGTCTAGGCTTAGACTAGTGATTTCCATAGATTTGAGTATTTTTGGTGTTGTTAGGCCTTGGAACTTCTCCGACGTCGCTTCGGATGGCTTAGCTCCCTGTAGACTGATATAGTAGACCTGAGTCTGATAGTCTGGGCCTTATCTAGGAAGTAACACAGCTTTGGAACCATATATCCATAACTCTCTGATTCCATCGATCTCGTATCACTTGATTCTTGGTTCTAAAAGTCTATTTATCGATTCTGATTGGATGTGGTTTGGGCTGGAGTAATTTATTGATGGCACTTGGATTAGGGTACTCCCTGTGATGCTCAATTGGCTACTAATCTCAATTTTGACTGATTCGCCTCTACTCTTGGTTCAACTCTCCAAATCACTGCACCGGGCACAGTTCAAATCCTTGCCTTCGTATTATCACCTCGGTTCAAGTCCCTGATTTTACTCAGCCATGGTTCAAGTCCACCACCGCTTATCAGCCTTGGTTCAAGTCCATAGCTAATATTACCTCGGTTCAAGTCCTTAGTCTCGTTTACACGTGGTTCAAGTCCATGATTATCCTTATCCGTGTTTCAAGTCCTTGGTTATTCCAAATCTTAGTTCAAGTCCTTAATCCTCTTATATTTATTCTTTTCAAGTCCTTAACTCCTTCATGCTTCGGGTTCAAGCTTCAAGCTCGAAAGGGTTCAGTTCAAGTTTGCGGGATATTGTGACACTATTGGTACTACATCGGGTTTCTTCATTTTATTTCAACTATCTTTTCTCCTGTTAGGATTATGAGAGTCCGTTCGGGATGTTTCTTTTAGACTTGTGCACGAGCATACCCATCGGGTTTATGGGAGCCCAGAGGATTTAGCTAGATTCTCTCTTTCTTTTTGTGTGTGAGTACGCTCGTGTTTGTACCTATTTGATTTCTTGTTCCTGTGTCTAGTTAGGTTTAGTTTCTCACATTGAGTTTACTTTTGCTTTCCTTGCTCAGTAGTCCTATTATGCCTACTGGGTACCTGTTATTTTGGTACTCAAACTACACTCTACATTTGTTTTTGTGATGTAGGTCCAAGTTCTAGCTACCAGCATTGACCTCAAGCTAGTTGTAGTCTTGATGGTGAGGCTGAGCACACAGCATTCTAGATTTACCAGTCTCCCTCTTTATATATTTATGACTTGTTTTTTGCTATTTTAGATAGTCTTATTTCTGTGGTCCATTTTTTGAACTTGTACTCATTTCGTTAGTAGCTCTGTGCATGTGACTTCCAGTTTCTGGTAGAGGTCTTTTATTTGTATATATTTTTTATTTGCTTCCGTCCATTCATTTGTGTTCATGTTATGTTATTATTGGTTTTAGTTTAAATGTTGGTCTTCTACCCTTACATCCCATTACTCATAGTTTTGGGATATGGATTGGCTTACCTATTGGTGGGTCATAGTAGGAACCATCATGACTCGAGGATTCGGATCATGACACATGTACAATACTCAATGTCGTTATACAAGTAAGTTAAGTTTATTCTTATATAATAGTATATGTTGATTTATATACAGTTATACAATTTGGTTTATAATATACAAATAATTCTACTTTACATAAGAATTTGTATATAATATCATTATTGATTGTATATATCTATATAAATAATTCTATAGTATATCTATATAATATCAGTACTGGTTGTATATATAGTTTAGTTTGGCTAAAAAGGTGTGCTTCTAATCACACACATTTCGTAATAAAGGGTAAGAAAGTGAGCCGCTATGCTAGCAACCTTGGGAATACCACCTTGCACTAGTTTAGGTGATATCCGGGCCCTTTTAGAGGCAACAATTGATTCCCCTTGACTTTTAGTTGTTCGAGATTTGATGGACCGAGGTGAATCCTATCCTAACTTTTTCCTTTTTTATTTGGAATGGCAGTACTACGGACCCTCTACCATCCATTACAGTAGAGCCATTTTGGTCATTGAACAGTTCTTTCAAAACAATGGAAAAGCCCTGCCCTCTCCAACCAGTCAAGTAGATAGGACTTGCTAGGAATTGAATCAATAGGCTCAAGGCATGCCCCGTATCCACTGCAAGAGTATTTAAAAATATCTGCAAAGCCAACAACGGGCACAATCGATCATAGATCCCACATGATGGGTTGTATTGGCTGCAAGCGGAACGTAGGCGCTTTAGGTATGTGTTGACATATACTCTCACTGCTTACTTTTCATATGTATATAGAGAGAACCTGACATTAAGCATTGGGGCCAACCAAATAAGAATGTTTTGGTGTCCCAGATCATTCAGACCTGTAGTTAGCTCAGCTTGAGCAGCACTTTACAATCGAAGAGAACAATGGGAGGTGAGCCCTGCAAGCACCAACTTGTTCGCAGAATGAAAGACTTGAAGCGGATAGATGGAAACTGGCATTTCCACTAGATATATCTCAATGGCTCCCCTCTAATTCAGGTTGGGATGCTTGATCCTCAGCCCTATGATAACGCTCAATTACACCTCTGTAAAGATATATAGATGATCGTTAGAATTATATTTTACCCAACTAAGAGTCGAGGTCGAACCCACAGGGAATAAGTTGAAACAAGCTCTATTAGCTATCACTATTCGGTCGTAGTTGCTACTTCCCAAAAATAAACTTGCATAAAGTAAAAGTGGGGGTTTTGATTTTAGGTTAGAACAAGTAACAATGCAAAGACAAGTAAATAAGATTAAAGTTGTAAAAAAATATGAAGGCTAGACTAGGATTGTGTTCCCCGTGACTTATAAGTTAATAGGCTAATCGCATTCATGATATCGTTCAATGTATTACATGCAAAATATAGTGAGTTAGGTAACATCTAATTCACCTCCCGATACTTCTTAGATGTATCTCATTCATCTCCTCCCGGTCTCAGAATGTATACTTTACTAACCCTCACCCTGGATCCTAGAGTACTATCTCCTCCAGGTCTCAAGTAACTTAGATGAAGTTTATCCCTTCTTTCGAAGCCAGACTCTCCAAATTTCTGTTGTGAAGTCTTTTGCTAATCACTACCTCCCTCTCCGGAAAGTAATGAATACGGAAAATTTCTTAATGAATGCACTCACTAAGAAAGACTTTTGAATGAAGAAATCACAATACATGCAAAAATAATTCACAAATATCAATCCTACGTTTGC
This sequence comes from Solanum dulcamara, assembly GCF_947179165.1. NCBI lineage: Eukaryota > Viridiplantae > Streptophyta > Magnoliopsida > Solanales > Solanaceae > Solanum > Solanum dulcamara. The sequence goes on from NC_077242.1 coordinate 24,025,086, forward strand.
CTATTCTAGTTATGTCGTCAGGGTTCCCACAACCCTAGTTGTGGGACTAGCTATGCATAATTATAAGTAAAGAAATAAGAAATTATGTATAATTCATGAAACAATACTTACAAAGTGATTGAAAATCAACACAATAATCAAACAAAGTAAACTAGCAAGTAAAACTTGATTTAAGTCTCCAAAGATAGCCAAGAAACACAAGTTGTCGCGTTGTTCCTTTAGCTACTGCCCAGCGTGTGTTGTCAATGAAAAAAGACTCAAAAATATAGTTTAGGTCTTGTATAATACCATTCAAACAGTAGGGAAAACATGGGAGAAGGAATCCCTAAACCTAGAACAAAATAAGGTATTTATAGAAGTCTAAAACTAGTCCTAAACCAACTAGGAAAAGGAAACTTGATGCACTTTGGATTGCTCTGGACGGGATCCACCACGGCCAGTGCTGGGCACCACGGCTCATGGTGTCCTTCCTTGGTGATTGACTTAACCTTTAATGTCTGTCCATCCCACCATGGCACTCACCACGGCTAGTGGTGAGGACCATGACTCATGGTAAGGCTCTTGGTGGTTGCCTTGGCCAAGTTGCCTCTTGCTTTGGCTCTTGGTGATTGCCTTGCCCTTGCCACTTTTTTAATTTGCATTTTGATGTTGGACACACCACCACGGTTCCCATCACACCAGTGGTGAGGACCATGGCTTATGGTGAGGCTTTCTTGGTGTGAACCTTAGACCAATTTCTTGGCAGCTTACATGGAAGCCTTCTTCATGGATAGGAGGTGCTTTTCACAGCCCATACTGCCTACCACGGACCATGGTGTTTGTCTTGGTGGGCATACTTGGTCAAAACATGTTGATTTAATCTCCTAACACTCATTCCAAGGTCCTTCAAGTTCTGGTGAAGTTCGTTCTTTGAGCTCTCCTTTCAAGTTATCGCGAAACCTTGCCAAACTGAAGTCACTATATCACTTCTTGTATACTTTACTTTCCTTGTGACTTCACCTCAACACCAAGATACCAACATCCTTCAAGATCAATCAAATTTCCACATGAACCATGCCACATACATCAATCCAAGCGTGCCTCAATTTCCCTGAAAAATAACTAAAAATACATATCAAACTAACAAAATGCGCTTGAGAACTTACAATAACTCCTTGTTTTGAGCATTATAAATGTCATATTTTGGCGACACATCACCCTACCCCTTGAAAGTCAACTCAGTTCCCGTTAAAAAAGTTAGGATAGTTTCAATAGCCAGTAAGTTCCTACGTTCAAGCACCTCATATCTTTTTTGGGGCATCCAAAAGTGGATGGCGCTTGGACATACAGAGGAAATGGACGATTCATTGAGTTGGAAAACTCATCACTACGGTGAGACCAACTCCAGCCAGTGGTGTTTCGTAGATCAGTATGAGTATGAACTTCAGCGTGAAGTATCTTGCTTTCTATTATTTTTCCATTCAATTTGGAATACTTGAACGATTGATTCTTGTTTTTTATCTTCATTGCCTGAAAACGTGACAGGAGCAAAGGAAGGTCTCTTTCACCTAAGACCATTTGTATGAAGAAAAGAGTCTCATACAAAGGGTGGGAAGCACTAGAATCACTCCACAGGAACTCATTTTGTGGTTTGCTTCAGATTTGGCATTCATTCCCCTCACATGCTAACTCATAGAAAGAAATAGAGTCAATCCATGCATGCAAGGTTGGCTAATCGTATGCAGCAGGCTCGAATACCCCTAGTTCTGGAAGGCACATGAGTCTGAACGCTATGTTGATGTGCAGAATAAGAGTTGATTAGAGTGCTACCAAGTTTTATTTTTGGTTGCAACCCGACTTTTAAAACATAAGCATTGAAAAAAACCTTTGGCTTTCGACTTTCTGCTTTGATAGATCTTTGCTCTCAAAATAGGGCAAAAAAGGTGTTTGCGAGAAAGAATTCAAAAAAGAAAGAAGATTTTGTCTAGCAAGAGAGACAGAGTGAGACCCATAAGCAAATGTGGGTTAAAAAATACTTGTGTATGTCGGAGTTGAGAATTGGGGGGCCGCGCCCGCCCATTCCTGATAGTCGCAGCTTTGTCCGTTCCCTATTTTATTAAAGAATAAAAGGAAATTGATCTGACAACAGCCGGGAAAGATCCATCTCTTGTGCCTTCCCTCCTTTCTCACTTTGGAAAGGGGTTCTATGGAGCAAGTCTCCCATTGCTTTCACAAACCAATGGGGACAACCCCCTCAAAAATGAGTTCTTTAACATATTTAGCCACTTCTCCATTTACAACATCATTCACCGAATATTGAAACCGGCGGACAAACAAATAATTCTATAGTATATCTTCATTTACAGTTAGTACTAGTTTCAAGCCTTTTTTACATATTTTTTTCAAAGTGAATTTATTTTTGGTCATCATTTTTTTAGGTTGTTAGATTCATACTCAATGAAGCCCCAAGCATACTCCACACATAGCAATTTTATATAAATATCGATATTATGGATCATTTCGCAAAGTATTTATCTGAATCTCAGCTGAAGTATTTTTGTGGAACTACATGTTTTGCTCAGTTGACTACCATGAAACTATGTCATGTTCAAGCACAATTATTTAGGTGCTTTATGTTGCGTGAATTGGAAGGTAGTTCGACAGATGCAATTCTCATCTACGTAAATGGCACCAAATTACTCTTCACCTGTAGAAGTTTTTCAATTATTTCTGGTCTCAAGTGCAATGAGGATGTTTCTGACTTTGTTTTTGACACTGCTGAACCATACAGAAACCTTTTTTCTGACTTTGTTTTTGACATTGCTGAACCAAACATAATCCTTAGTCAGTACTTTAAAGGTAGAAATTTTATCGATAAACAAGACCTTATTGATAGTTTTACTGACAAGGTATGTGGTGATAATGATGATGATGCATTGAAGTTTGCAATATTGTACTACATACATACATTCATTTTGTCTACGAAGCCGACTTGTGCAACAATAGATAGAATACATTTTGATTTGATTGAGGCTGGTAGATATATGGATTGCTCGAACTAGCCAAAACTCTCCATAAGAAGATGACACCCCAAGAAAAGTATTATAGAATTCATGGATACCCCCCTTACTATGCCAGTGTGGTTTAACGAATGTTGTTCGAAGGTTGACCCACAGATTGTTGTCAAAATTTCTGACCACATCCCGAGAATTCTCAACTGAAAGACCAAAAAGAACAAGCCTCGCCTAGACTACTTCATGAAAGGAATGTTCTACGATGCAAATAATCCGATATCTTTTGTTCAGCATGTTAACTTAATTCAAAATGTGGAGTTGTGTATGTACTGTTCAATGCTCTTATACAAAATTAACCTCTTTAGTAGAGTTATACAATTATAAACATAAAATTATGACATTAGTTACACTTAGTGGTATACCATTTTTGTTGTCTTCACTGTAGAGATAAATATCAAAAACACAAACAAACTATCACCTATTTTTGAGTTTCATACCTAAACTATCACTTATTAGTTTGAAAACACACACTCCAGTGGTGTGTGTAATACACTCTCTCTTTTATTTGAAAAAATCTTGTCACACGGCATTGTACATGAATAAAATATTCCACCTAGACAAAATAAAATAAACTTTTAATGTTAGTCAAAAGTTAAAGATCAAACTATTACAATCCAAAAAAGAACAAAAAAATAATTATTTTTTACAAATAAAATTTAAAATATTTTTTTCACCCAACTCTACAAGCCCCTACCTCATCCACCCTATCCCCCACCTCCTGACAATCATCCGCCCTTTTGATTTTTTTTTAAGTTTCTTTTATAAAATATTTTTGAAATATTCTGCCTTCACCTCCTCCCCCACTCCTTTCTAAAAAAATGATATTATTTTTTTCAAAAAAATAAAATTCTACCCACGCAATCTAACCCTCCGCTTCTAATTATTTTATTTTATTTTTATATTTTTCTTTTTTTGTGTTAGATATGTATGTACGTATATTTTTAGAAAAATATTTTTTTCTATTTGTACATCGAATATAACAAAAATAAAAATTTTATTTAATTTTTTTTGCAGCAAGTAACAAAATGAGAAAAAAGTTAAAATCGAAGGATTAGGTGGGTGGGATAAAATTATTTCTTTTTAAAAAATTAAAACAATATATAAATTATTATATGAAAAGGTGGGGGAGATGAAGTAAGAATTTCTTTTAAAAATTTTACAAAGAAAATTAAAAATAACTAAAAATTATTTCTTTTCAAAAAATAACTAAACCCTAGTTTGGGTGGAAAAATCATGAGTTTGGCCTAGGGTTTTGGATTTGCATATAATCTGAAAATATTTAGGCCATTTGTGATTGATTTTATATTATACCATTATTTTAGACCAAGAACAAGCTAAAGTTTCATTAAAGGAGTCAAGGCTCGCGATCAGACTTCTGCAACAGTTGCTTGACGCCCAGGTAGGCTAGATTTCTCAATTGAGTAGTTATGAATCTGTTCCCATTGCATAATGTATCAAAGATTGATGGAAGATTTCATGTTTAGGCCTTCTGTTGTGATTGATATTCACCTTGTGAAACTGTACATTTCTCCTGAAATGGTAAATTGATAATGTGTTCATATATATTCCTAATTGAATTATGTTATGGGTGTTAGATGCATCCGCATAGTAGGTATGAGGTTATGGTAAATAGTGGAAAGCAGTCAGTGTGTTGTTAATGGAAATTAATGACTTAAAGTCGGTGATTGTTGATGTCCTATAGGAACATGGGTTAAAAAGAGGATTGGAAGGTTTTCAGAGATTCTGTCTCCAAGCAGGCCGCCCTAACGGGAGAAATTCTGTTGTGGGGAGGCCGCCAGAGCGGGATAAGTTCGGCCATGGCGGGGAAGTAACGGTTAGGAGGTGAGATTTAGTCCCCCTAATATTTTCCTCTTCCAAGTGAGATGTTAATTATCCTAAGGCCATGTGATGGTGTGAAACTAATTATAGTAAACGGGTTAGACGGAGTTAGTCCTGGCCTGTAGTTTGAAAACTTCTCTATGTGATAAAAGGGCTAGGCCTTGATTTATAATAGAGTTGATAGCAGACCAATTAGAAAGGGTGAAATTTAGGCTTGAACGACTTTAATGAGGTTAATGGGAATGATAAGAGTTTTGCATAAGGTTTGGTGGGGAATCTCTTAAGAGCGTGTTTCCTTTTTGTCGATTCCTTTATATTATGCGGTGGTTATCTGATTGACCGATGATGTCTACCAGTATGTGTTGTTGGTACTGATACTATTCTTACTATGACACTTGGCATAGTCTGGTTGCAGGGTCAGTGATGTTTCATAGGTGAAGACGAAGATGAGTCTCCAACAGCTTCTACTTTTCCTTCCTTATGGTGGGAGCTGCGTCTTGTTTTTATTTATATTCTATATATTTAGAAGCTCTTCTACCTGTTTAGACTAGTATCCTTAGGGTGTTAAAAGTGTTTTCTTGTAATCAAATTGGAGTTTTAAAATTTTCATTTACGGTATTTTCACTACTATTTTTTGCTATTAATGGCTTTTTGTCAAACTTCCGCATGTATTTTTGTAAGGGTTCTCCTATCTAAGTGTTAGATAGGTGCTCGGACCGCCCGGTGGGTTGGGTCGTGACAATTATACACACCATGATGAGGTGTATTTCTCAAACTAATAATGTATAGTTTAGGTATGAAACTCACACTCCCAATAATTTAGGTATGAAACTCAAAAAAAGAGGATAGTTCAAGTGTGTTTTTGACACTTATCTCTATAAAATTTTTGTATATATATATATATATATATATATATAATGAGGTCAATTTCTATACGCAGATCATTTTTCAAAATATAAGTCCAACTACTATGGAAATTCAAATCCTCCAATTACCGCCTGAGTACATTGTGTCAGATGCACATGTTGATGGAGGTGAACACAGTAACCCTGTTGACTCTAACGATGATTTTGAAGATCCTCCAATATTAAGGAAGATAAAAGGAAAAGAGAAATTTGATTGTGGTGCATCACCTGCGATGAAGAAGACAAGGCATTATGTTGTTGTTCTTGCCTAGAAGATACCAACCAATCCAGTGTCCAAACATCACACTGTCTCACCACCTGTGAAGGCTTCGCCTATAAAGAAGCGGGGTAAACACCCTCATCATGTTGTTGATAAGCCAGCAATCAACCAACGCGTGCAGTGAAAAAAATTTGATGACACTACTGAATAACCATCAAACAACAAGTTAGGGTTGGCCATTCGGTCGGTTCGGTTCGGTTTGTAAAATTCGGTTTGGTTTTTTGGATTTTGGTTTAAGAAAAGTATGAACCGAAACTAAAGTGAAATAAATTCAATTCAATTCGATTTTTGCAATTTCAGTTTGGTTTATTTCGGTTTAATTATTTGGTTTGAATATCATTTTGGGCCCTTTTTTGTCATAATATAGATAACAATTTTCTTCGCAAACTGTCCTTTTCCTATAGTATATATAGTAACATATATATGGATCAATTGAAGCCAAGCTTTGTCAATTTGTCTCCCCTTACGCCATTAACATTTTTGGAAAGAGCTGTTGTAGCTTATGGAGAAAGTATATCCATTATTCCATTGTCTATAACTCAACTACCTACACTTGGTCTCAAACATCAAAATAGGCCAAGCTGTTTCTGTTTTAGCTCCTAATATCCCAGCAAGTTGGAGCTCCAATTTTCTTTACCAATGGCTAGTGTTGTACTCAACAACATCAACACTCGTCTCGAAGCTAAAACTGTCTCTGTTCTACTCCAACATAGTGAATCTAAACTCCTATTTGTTGATTACCAACTATATTCTTTGGTACTTCAATCAATTTCATTGTTTCCATCTCACATGAATCCATATATATATGTTACAATTTACATCACTCAATCCAATTCAAAATTAGAGTGCCATCAACCAGAGAAATACCAAAACACTACTACAAATAAATTCCTTCTAAATGAACCCCTGCTTACACAAAACTACTTCACTGCTTCTTGTTAAAGAGAATAAAAAGAGAAGTAACAGATACATGAAACACCAATCACTAATTCACTATCCAAAAGCAAAACTACAAAAGTAAGAATAAGCATTTAGCTTTAGAGGAAACTGGATGATCTACGCTACTTATTGATTATCAAAAAGCGAACCCCCCGGCCACTTCAGGTTCAGGATGCAACAAAAAGCTAAGAGAACAAGAGTATTAGACATCAACAACAATACAAAACAAAATCAGCAGTACAAAATAAGAACTAGTCAATCAGCAGTCAAAATAAGAACCAGCAGGCAGCAGTACAAAATAAGAATCAGCATTCCAACTCAATCAAAAGAAAGTTGGCATTTCGGCTTGGTGTACATTCCTGTTTTCAGTTTCCAATTTCCACCATAGTAACATCTAAACTATAAATATTTCTGAGAGAAAATGAAACTCTTTAGAAATATACTGGATTCAGTTCCACTATGAGTCATATCTTAAAAAAAATATAAAAGGACTTGTTAGATATAAGTAAGATAAATAAAAAAATATTTTTGATATAATGAATACAAAATACAAAATTCTTATCAAGTTCAAGTTGCTCAAGATACTCTAAATCTTCCTCAATATTAGTTGGAATAAGTTCACTTGTAAGCCAATCTTGAAGACAAATAAGAGATTGCACTAGTTTAGGAGCTAATGAACTCCTAAAGGGATCAAGAATGCAACCAACTGTGCTAAATGTGCATTCAGATGCAACACTTGAACTGGGAATGGCGAGCACATCACGAGCCATCTCCGCAAGAATAGAAAATCTTTGTTCATTAAATTTCCACCATTTTAATGTCATGCCCCGTGAGGGTACCCTAGGCATGACCGGCACTCAGAAACCATCTTTGGCCTCCGAGAGAACCACTTGGTCTCATCACTCATTCGTTCATCAGCGGAAGACTTAAGTGAAAATAAGAATACTAATGTGGGCTCACCATCATCAACATCAAATAAAAGAAATAATCCTTAGAAGTAGTTTCAAAGGAGAACTACTCCAACTACATCATCAAACTCTATCTATGAAGCCTCTAACACTATCAGACGGTGCCAATGACATGTCCATGGCTACGTCAAAAGAAATATAATACTCAACAATAATAAAAGGATAAAGAGTTCCTCCGAATACAAGAAGGAATCACCAAATAGCTGAAAAGTAATGATCTTCAACAATGCGCTTGTTGAGGATCTCTAACACCTATATCTGCATCATAAAATTCTGTCTATGAAGCCTCTAACACTATCAGACGGTGCCAATGACATGTCCATGGCTACCTCAAAAGAAATATAATACTCAACAATAATAAAAGGATAAAGAGTTCCTCTGAATACAAGAAGGAATCACCAAATAGCTGAAAAGTAATGATCTTCAACAATGCGTCTGTTCAGGATCTCTAACACCTGTATCTTCATCATAAAACGATGCAGGTCGAATGATATTGGTACATGAAATGTATGAGTATGTAAAATGGAAGGAAAGTAAGGACCGATATCAAGAAACTCCTCTCAAGAAGACTCGGCTCAGAACTCAACATCATCTCAACATTAATATGTAATGCAAGTTTAAAAATAATAATAATAAGCAATGATTACTCAGTTGGGAGTTTCTCTAACCGACAACCATAACTTATGAGGTAGTGATGATACAATGAAGCGATGTCGTTGCCATATCCATCCAATATCTTGTCAGGGTAAAGGACATCACCATCTTGGATCCAATCATCAAAGTCCTATTTTTGGAACTTAAGAGGTATGGCCTCCATCCTACGCTGGCTACGTAGTTCTGAGGTTTGAGTCAATTAAACTTTACCCAACTCAGTGCTCAATACTACTCCCAAAATATGTACTCATATTAACATCATCATCTAGTCTTATTAGAAAAATATCAAACTCATCTTATTACCTCTTCATCAATCATTGCACTTCAAAACATTAATTATATCTCATCAAAACATCTTGCTCAAAACTTTATTTACTCAAATTTATTTAAACTCAATTCTTTTGCTCTTTCAAAACTCAATAAAATACATATATAATATTAATTCAAATCACTCTTTTGTCAATAAATATTAAAAGTCAACATCTTTACTCAAAACACATGTAAAAATATTCATGAACATCAAATCAATTAGGGTTCATGGTAAAGTAGCCATGAAAAATAATTCCAATAATATGAGAGATAAAAATAATAATAATCTCAATGCATAAATATATCTAACTCAATAGAAGAAAAATTAATTCATTTAGAATTCAAGATTTGGGTAAAACTCAACTATAATTCAATTACGATAAATTTAAATATTGAGTGCATGGACGAACTCAATACAATTCTATGAATAGCCTTACATACCTGGAATTCGAAGTTTTACTCCAAATTAAAGAACTCAATGACCACTCTTCAACCCCTAGCCTTTTCTCTTCGTCGGAACATTTTGTGTATTGCTCGGAGTATAAAAATCACTGGAATAGTATTTCTACAATACTAAAAACTAAAAATATATTTGAGAATGGGTAAATAATTGTATAGAAAGAAGAGTTGCTTGAGAAAGCTTGATTAATAAAACGAGGAAATAAGGTGGGTATTTATAGGTGTGGAGGAGAGACCTAACAATAAATAAAAATAATTACAAAGGATGATCTTGAAAATTCAATGGAGTATTGTGATCTCATGGATGATGCCAAATGGAGAACTATTGATATCATGGGTGATGTCAAATGGATCTAGATCTTTCCATGGTTGGTGAAATAAACCTTCTTTTAACGGAATACCTTTTTTCGGAGCTGTGTTTGAACAAAATAACTTCCTAATTAGGATTTGATGTCTTTATATGAATTGTAGATCTAGAAGTATATTTTCAGGTCGTTTAAGAATCAACCAATTTGGACATCCTACCGTGAGATATGATTTTTCTTCTACAAATACTCCATTTAATCACAGCATCATGTCTTGCAAAAATTAATTTATTTGACCTATGTATCCTTCGAATCTTAAGATATAGTATTCTTGAAAGTTGTAGGTAATACCGTTAGGGTTATTCAAAAAATTGAATTACTTAATTTGGACTATTCTATGAAAAGTTATGCCCAAAATATAGAAGCAGTATCATTTTCATCTACAATTGAAACACCACATACAACGTTTTAGGGGGTGTTACATTTAATATATCAAAATTATCAGTCTTGTCACGATCCAAACTAGGGCCAAGATGCAACATGGCGATCTGGATGTGAGGGACCCCAATAAAGCCAAATTAGCATGCATCGCATACATAAGGTAAAGAAACAATAATATATACGAAAGTAACAACTCGAGGAAATGGATCTAAGGAATAGAATCAATCAACCAATGTCCTAATGGACTATATCATAATACTGTCTAAACATACATCTAGTTTAATTTTTTGATGGGGGCTTAAGACAAGCTCCTAGCTAACCCGAAATAATAGGAGAAGTCAAAATAGTGGAAACATGAAAAGAAAGTCATTGCCCTCGATAAGATGAGGCTTCACCAATGCTTTGATATCTAGGCAACTCTAACTATGAATAGGGTGATCATGAATGTCGTCCGTCCCTACATTATGAGACAACGTAGGCAAATATGCATTAGTACATAGAAGGTATTAAGTATGTGAGATATGCATGAACAAGTAAAGGAACGTGTACAATATGTCATAAGATGTATGACTAATCATACTGAACATGACTAAGGCTTAAAAGTATTTGAAAACATATGAAAACTCTTGGTCAATGCATATCATAAAACTTCATCATAAAACTCATAGATTTACTTCAACTTGTGTGGGATAAGATTTTTAACTGACATCTTAGACCATGCGAGTTATAACATGGAATCCGATGGAACCCTCATTAAGAAGGGAGAGTCTACTTTGACAAGGTATACTCCTTCATGGTACTCAACTCAACTAAATTGTGCTATATGTGGATCCACTAGCTAGGCCATGAAGGCAATCCTACGTGGGCAACGTAGTTTTGGATTCACGTTGCGACTAGGATTTCCTTGGGTAACTAACTGTGTTACCGGCCCAAACCCCACCTAGAAGTTCTCTCGGTGATTAGTCAATATCCCAATGAAAACTCATAAAAACATGATTATAACATAATAGAGAAAGATAGTAATTGCCTATCAATCCATCTTTGTAAAACATATTAGGAGTAGGTCATTAGCTTTAGTGATTCATAGGATTCCATAACTTTGGTGAGAATTGTACTTATCACCATCTAACATGAATGTGTGAATCGAATTTATCACGCCATAATAACTATCTTTGATCATAACTTGATCATCATCATAACTTCATCATTAAATCATAATCTCAACTTTAAATCTTAGAAACTTTCCTTGAAAATAATTGAACTCATAATCAACTCATGAAAATTATCTTTGAACTTCATAATCATACTTCAAAATAGCTTTATGCATGGAAATTCATAGTTCATCTTAAAATCATGCAATTCATGTAAATACATGCTTAGAATAATCATTAATAACAATTTAAAACAAAATTAAAATAGCCCAATACAATTCATCAAAATTAGGGTTCATAATTCAATTGAAAATTGAAAGGAACTTGAGAAAACTCTAGGACTCCATGGGTGAAAGGAACCCATTGATCAATCCCCACATACCTTGATTGAATTCACTAAGAATTGAAGAAGATACCTCGAAGAAATCTGAAACTCTAGCTTGAAACTTGGAGAAGAATCCTTGAGAGAATTGACTTCCTTGCCTTAGAGATTTTTAGAAGAATGATTTGGAATGAGGAAAATTTTAAATAATTGTGTAGAAATAGGCTTGAACTTGGCCATAATTGTGTCTAGATTCATTGAACCAAACTTGGAAAATGACACAAATACCCCTTATTAAAAAGTCAAATTTAAATCTACGACTGGGGTCCTACGAGTCATTCTCAAGTCTACGATTCGTAGACCTGAGTCGTCTTGCAGGCTTCTGAGAAGACCCTGATTTCAGGATCTCTGATTCTTCCATACCGTTGTGTCTACGACTCTTCAACTGGACTATGAGTAGTAAACATGACTCATCCTTCAAGGTATAAAAACCTAAATTTTGAGGGTCTCTGAACTTTTCTTACGAGTCATGTCTACGACTCGTAAACTTCATTACGACTCGTCAAATTTGTTCGTCCTACAGGTCCCAAAACCTGCAAATGTATAGGTATCTGAAGTTTGTGTACTAGTCGCCCTTACGACTAGTCAACAGGACGACGACTCCGTAATGACCCGTTAGGTAATTTTGAGAATGAGTCCTCCTCCTTTCATAGAAGACCCTTTTCGTTAATTTAAGTCAAAAATTTTGGACCTTTCGGTAACTTTGGCTAATTAGTTGAAGAATAATTTTAGAGAATTAATTTAATTGGTGGGCTAAAGTGTTAATTTATTTAATACTTATACCACTTTTTTTATATTTAATAAAATAGGTTAGTAGGATTTGTCACTTTTAGTACATGATTAATTTAGAGAAAAAAAAGAAAGAAATAAATAATAATAAAAGAAAAGAAAATAAATAAATAAATATATATATATATATATATATATATATAATCTAATGGTTTAATTCCATCAGATGTAGGCAAAAAGGCGAGAAAACGAGAAACAGAAACTGGAAAAAAAATACGAAGGAAAAAAGAAAAGAAAGGGAAAAAGAAAAATAAAGAAGAAGAGAAAAATAGGGATTTTTATTCCAAAGCGCCAAGGTAATTATTCTCATCATTTCCATTAAATTTTTATGCGATTATGAACATATTTTTAGGGTATATTGGTGAAGAAATAACGCTAAAATAAGAAAATATAACTCTAGGGTTCTTCACATAAAATTTTGATTTGGGGGTCAAATAACGATCCGTTTAGCTTAAATTTGACATGTGAGTTTATTTTATCATGAATGAACATAATTGGAAAAAAAAATTCAGATTTAACTTCAATGACTCAGGATGAATTTTTGACCCAATTTTTTTTATCTAAAAATAAATATAGCAATATGGGTGTCATTGGATTCGTATTCTTATGAAGATTATGTATTTAAACAGATTTTGATCATTCGGAAGCATTACGAAAGGCTTAAGTTTTAAAGTGAATATTCAATTTAATTGAGGTGTAACCCTAGTTTTGAAATTCAGAAAATATGGGAGTTGACATGTTAAGTGGCATCAAGATTAGGAACGTGTTTATAGATTTGCTTAAATTTTTGGGTTTAGGCTAGACATATGGTAATAAGGGTGTTGTTAGTTTTAAAATCTTATTGTGATTATTTATTTGATTAGATTACGTTGATTTGGAGGCCTAACGAAAAGGGAAGTCTCAAGTCCCAGAGTGATTGCTTAATTAATTAAGGCAAGTGAATTTCTAAACCTCAGTTTAAGCTTGTAGATGCTTGTATTTTTGTGTTATATGTATTAGGGAGTAATGAGAATTGGACTGGGTTATTGACTATATGATTGGCCTTAAAATGGAGATGAAGGGTATAAAATGGTGATCTAATGACATGTATTGGTGGAATTGATATGTTATGATTATGGTTTTATTTTGAACATGTGAAATGACTATGTTAATATGAGATAGAAAGAATTATTGTTGTTGTCATTTTATTATCATAAATTATATGAACATGAATTGATTGCATTGGTTCTGACATATTGTGTTGAGACTGAAAATGATATGAAATAAAAGGGGTCGGACCACACACTCTGTGGTAGGTATTATGAAATAAAGGGGTCGGACCACATGCTCCGTGGCAGGATATATATATTGAGGGGATGGGTCACACGCTCGTGGCAGGTTACATGGACAGAAATGTTCCCCATGGGTTTCAGACTTTAATTCAACGGATGTGTACCGATAGGACAGACATGCATCATCTCATTGTATTGCATTGCATTTGTTGATATTTGTGAAATTCGTGTTTACCACTTATTGATTTGTATATGCTGAACTTGATTTGATATGAGTATTCGTGGACTGTATTACTGTTGTGATTGTACAAGTGTAGAGTTGGACTGGTTTTATGCAGGTTGTAGTTAAGGAAGTTCGGTCGGGAGGGAAAGAGTACTTGTATCTATTGAGCTTTGCTTAGTTTTAGTTATCCACTTGCTGAGTACCGTGTTGTTTGGTACTCACCCCTTGCTTCTACACTTGTGTAGGTTGTAAGTCCAGACCTGCTTGATCTCCTCGCATTTTATACCACATTCGCGGCTATCAACTCGAGTGTTGAGGTAGCTGTTACATCCATCTAGCGGACACCTCTTACTCTTTAATATGTTTTAGTCCTATTCTAGAGACAAAAACATTATGACTGTATTCTCTTTCGTACTTCAATAATATATTAGTGGCTTGTACACGTGACAACCAGTCTTGGGGATTTTGAGATTATTTATTTGTTTTTGACTAAGTTAAACCTTGCTTTATCTCAATTACTTCCGCATTTACTTTCCATTGGATATTAGGCTGACTTATCTCGGTGGGTTGAGATGAATGTCATCACACCCGAATTCGGGTTGTGACAAAAATGATCCTGTTGAGCCGTAGGACCTCACCTGACAAAGTTTCCGGACAAGTGCAAAGACTCCTCTACGACTCATTTCTACGAGTCGTAGAAACCTCTATGAATCATAGATACGATTGTAAACTTGGATCCAGTCAACATTTTGGAAATTTCTCCTTCGTTTTAACTCTCTAACTTTCGAGGTCTTACAATTCTTCGGCTCAATATATTCAGCAAGATATCTACCTAACTCAGATTTACTACCTAAACTTCCACTAACTTCTTTATGCCTCACAAATTGTTGTTTTGTTCTCATTGATCCACTTTTTTGAAAGTTATTGTCACCACTCACATTAGTTATACTCGATGAGTTCCAAGATGAAGTAGGTGAAGATGATACAAAGAAAGAGGTTTTTGATAATTTTTTAACATAATGATCAAACAAAGCTTTCATATATTTATCCATTCCATCAGTAAGCAAGTCGTCAATTTCTTTTTCAAGCATATTCACAATTACAAAAGGAACATAATCAAGCTTGTTACGGCTTACGAGGATCCAACACAGATGATATAAAGATCATCTTGTTCATTTTATCTGGCTCACCTCAATATTTTCTAAACTTTTCTCTCATACTTTCTGCCATTTTTTTCAAACTAGAATCTTCATTTTGCATCATCTCTTTCAGAATAAGATCAAGCTCACCAATTTCCACAAAGTGCACATTATTTGTGACATACTTTGAACTAGAGAGCTTCAAAGTAAGTATATAAAAAGTTTCAAGAAACTTAACCATAGACCTCACTTTGTCCCAATCAACACTGTGAGGATACTAGCACTAGTTCCATCTTCACAAAGATGGGTACGGAGATAATCAAGGAATCCAATATCGAGATTTTAAAATTTGAAACTGAAACAGACCGAATAAATTGAAAAATTGAAATTAAATTTAAAAAAAATCAATTTGATCAGTTTGTTTGGTTTGAACCAAATTATGCCTAGCCCTACAACAAGTCATCTGATTTCAGAATCTCTCGCAACGAATTCTAGTTGTTCAAAACTTTGGTAAGCTCATTTTTTATATATATATACATACTTATTGTATTACTAACATAATTCTAAATTTTAAATTATCATTTGACTATAGGTAAATCAGGAGTTTAAGGATCTAAGGAAGTTGATACAAGACAACTTCATAATCATGTTGGAGGCCATCAACAAGAAGAACACAGATCCTAATAAACTAGTTCAGGTATCTGACCAAGAATTTCCACCAGATTCAACAATCAATAACGATCATCAGTCTCCTCTAATTGATCCACCTTCTGATCCCGGAATAGAGCACCCAGGTCAATCAAGTAACATAAACCACCCATAGGTAGCATGTTTTTACTTTTTATTTGTACCATTTTTTACAACATGTATCTATATAGTGGTATACATATACATGTCATGCATCAACCATTAGGTTTGTATAATCACACATATCCTTTATATAATTCAATATTTATACAAGTTTCTCAAAAATATATTTTGTATAAGGAAATACGCATATACATATTGACTTGACTTTTTAATTTTTTTATTTTCTTACAAATTTAAGGATTCCAAGAACGATGATTTGTTGCTTGATCAGATCATGTCAGAGGTTTGATTAGACATACATTCTTTAATTTAATTATTTATACAATATCTATAATTTGTATTTGTATACATTTCATTTAACCTCTATTTTGTAAGGTTGTTTGTCTGAATTTGCATAATGATTCTCATAAGGAACTAGAGTTCATGGGTGAACAAATAGACGTCAATAAAACACCAGCTGTGTGTATTTAATTATCTATCATTAATTCATCTCAAAGTTTTATACATATACAATTATTGAATTAATTATTATAATTTATAAATGTATAATCATAAATATAGTTTATACAAAGTCAATATTTGTACAAGTCTCTCAATATATATCTTTTGTATAATGAAATGCACATATACAGATAGTTCTAACATTTCAATTATCTTGACCGTTATACATTCAAGGCTTCCAACTTGGATGATCTGTTGTTTGTAAGATCATTTTAGAGGTTTGATTAGACATTCATCCTATAATTTCAATTATCTATATAATCTATATAATTTGCATTTGTATATATATTATTTAACCTCTATTTTTATAAGGTTGTTTGTCAAAATTTGAATAATGATTTCCATGAGGAACCAGACTCCATCGACGATCAAACAGACGCCAACAAAGCACCAACTGTATGTATTCAATTATTTGTTATTGATTCATCTCAAAGTTTATTAGTTATTGTTTATTTTTTGAACATTTTAACGTTGTTATTGTTCAATTTAATCATAATGTATCGCCTATTGTTGAAAATGGTTATCCAGAAGAGGTCCAAAAATAAGAATCTGTGTGTGCTCATGAGTCCGCTCCATTTGATTGTGCCAAATGTCACGCTCCGAGAGGGTACCCTAGGCGTGGCCAGCACTCGAAGATCATTGTTGATCCTGAAGTGAACCACTTGGTTCAATCACATATCTAATCACTCAGCGGAAGACTCAATATGAATTTAAAAGACATTCACTTAAAAATAAATCCCAAATTAACTCCATATAAAATAATATTTTTTCAAGAACAAGTTTGAAAACTAAAACACTTACTCAATCTTATCACTATCCATCTATGAAGCCTCTACCACTATCAAGAAGGTGTCAATGATAAGCCCATGGCTACCCAAAAGAAAAAACTCAAAGTAAAAATAAAAATAAACATGACCCCTCCAAAAAGCAAGGAGGTCTTACCACTATCAGGAAAGAAGTAGATCTTCAATGGAGCCCCTGTTGATGATCTCTAGCACATGTCTCTGCATCATGAAATGATACAGGTTCAAATTGACGTCAGTATATAGAATGTACAAATATGTAATATAGCAGAATGAAACATATTCAAGGTAGAATAACATCAACTCAAGTAACTCAATTAGGAGTAAGGAACTCAATCGGGATGTCATAAGTCCAAAACAAGAGCAATATTTAGACAAAGACCAATCATATACAATCCAATCCAATTCAATCTAATTAGAGTACTATTAAGACCTATATGGGAGTTTCTCTTATCCGGCAACCATCATTTATGAGTCAATGATAGTACAACAAGCCGACATTATTGTCATGTCTATTCAATACCTTGCCAGGTAAAAACGAATCAACCAATCATGGATCCAAAAATCAATCAAGTCCCATCATTAGGACAATAAAATAAGAAACATCCGACTTAATGGTTCAATCCTCTCCTACGTTTTGTAATGTAGTTATTGGATTCCAGTTGTTACTTACTCTTACTCAATTTGATGCTTGATACTCTTCCCAAGACTCAAAGCTCATAAGACAATCAATCGAAATCAAATCAAATTAATAAGTCTCATATGGACTCTTATCAGTTCATCAGTTCTATTAAATCAGTCCTATCAACAAAACAATTTTCCAATCATTCCCAATCATTTATTTAAGAGTAGTTTGAACAATCATTTATGAAATCATTTAGTTGAGACCATTTACTTGGGTTCAGTTATGAAGATATAAAGGACTATCAAATTTTATCAAAACTATCATCATGCTCACATCCCAATCACAATCATACATTCACAAGTTCAAGGCTCTAGACTCAATCCTTAGGCATATACAATTCAATATCTATCAATATGCTATTAGGGTTTATGAAACAAGTAGTTCAAATCATTTGTTCAAAGAACTCATTCGTAGAAAAGTATGAATTTATCAATAATCAGTAAAACGTGTAAATTTTAGAAAAGAAATTCTCAAGAAACACATTAATGAGACTCAATCCATTCACAATCAACCTATCACAATCATGGGCATATGAAGGAATAAATTTTATGTTTTAGTTCATCCTTACATAACTGAGATTCGTAAAACAATCGAACGTGAAATGGGTAAAAGTGTACGCTTGAACCCTAGTCTCTTTTCTTCTCCGATCCTCGATCTTCAAATAAACTAAGTGTTAATAAGGCTTAGGCATTCAGGGTACTAATAAGAGACTCAAAATAGTCCCAAAATATTGAGTTTTTGACTTTAAAAGGGTGGGAAAAGACAAGAATATCCTTTATAAAAATTGACTCTGGCCGTATACGGATCAGTTCTACAACTCGTAGAAACTTCTACTGGTTAAAGAAACCTACTTGTAGACTTGGAATGAAAAAGGAAAGGGGGTCTACGACTCTGGTCTACGAGTCGTAAACTACTCGATGAGTCATACACTCAACTCGTCCTGCAGATTTTTGAAATTCTGGAAATACTGAGTCTCTAAACTTTTTCTACGAATTCATAGACTCTTTGATGAGTCATTGACTCCACTAGTAGAAGTGACTTAGAGTTTTGAGTTTTTAGCTAAGTGTAAAGGGGTTCTACGAGTCATCTCTCCGACTCGTAGAAATCCTTATGAATCATAATGTCAATCATAGGCAGGAATATCAAGTTCAAAAATTTCACTACGTGTTGGGCTGCTCTACGAGTCGTGCCTACGACTCGTAGAACTTTCTACAGGTCGTAGAAAACACTCGTGGTTCACTAGGTCAGTCCACCTCATCAACTTTTCTTATGATTATTTTGACTCTGTCTAGGCTAGAATAACATGGGGTGTTACACCAAAGACGAATCTCTAGCTGACTGTACTGAAGAAATAACACTACCCGCCCCACCTATTTTGTGTGAAGAGGTCCAAAAATAAGAATCTCTGTATACCCCTGAGTCAGCTCCATCTGATCATTTTAAAGATCAATCTCCTACTGATTGTTCCAAAGAAACAACACCGCCAGCTCCACCTGTCAAGGAAGATGTTGTATCTCCTATACCAGTTCAGATGGACCTCATGCTGTTTCAAAGATGGATGCAAACATACCTCAATCCCAGTTTGAGTTGACTGATCAATTTCTTCCAAGCCTTAATCTCGAAAAAAGCATTATTCTATATCCATAGGTCATTGCAGACGATCAGACACCATTACCGATCCAAAGGGTTAGGCATCCAAGTCAATATAATACATCACCATATCTTATATTTTTTTATCAGATACAGGTATAAAGTAATCTTTCAATCACCAATTCTATACATAGAGACAACATTGTTATTCATTAATCTCAAATCAATCATTTATATATTTCGGGGTGTTCGTCAAAGTCCTCTTTAATATTTGATTTGAAGCATTCATATATTGATATGCCCGATACTGAAGACACACATATCTTTGTCAATTTCTGTAAATGGTTAAAGAAAGGTCTATTAGTAGGCATCATACCAAGTAAAATTTAGTTAATTTAGTTCCTTAAATAAACTAAATTTATACATTTACATTAACACACCTATTCAGCTATGATGTATATATCTACCTAGCACCATATACATTTAACTATATCAGAATATGTATAAATTTATATTTTTAGATTAAAAATTTTCTTCATTTACAGGAAGAACAACTAGGACCGATTCAAAAGGCAAAAAGTAGTCTTAAGACAATGCATTAATTTTGGTGTTATTACAATTGAGGACAAGAATGGCTCACCAAACTTGCTAATGAAGGGCAGTTGCCCGATGACTCGATATAATTTTTTTTCATTGTTTATAATATACATTTATTTTTTAAATTTGTATAACAGTCATATTTATAGAAATTTTAATTTTATTTCGTTCAACACATAGATTTGATCTTCTACTATTTAAGGAAAAAAGCAAAGTGTTCCACTAATTCAGAATATAAGTTCAGCACTGTCGATTGTAATTTCAACAATTTAATACATTGCATCTGAAAAGCACGCTAATGTACCATAGCATTCGGTGGACAATATATTCATTACTGTCAATGTGAAGGAGAGGTTGCATTAGGTATTGATTGTTGTATTCTTCGATGATCAATGTATAATGGTGTATGATTCAATCAATCCTGCGCTATACCATTCATTTATTGATAATGAGGTCAAGACATATGCCCAGCTCATACCCAAGTATCTTTCTATGTATGATTTTTACGTGAGGGATTGGATGTATCTTCTCACCCATAATACAGTGCATACTCTGATTTTGATTCATTTAAAATTATTTATGCCAATGATATATCACAGCAGCCGGAAGAAATCTTGTAAGTTATTATTCATTTTATTCTGTTTTATACTATCTTGCCAAAACATCTTATTTGTTTTTATTTTATAACTTTTAGGAATTGTCGAGTACATATCACAACTTATGCAGAATATCTCAGTTCTGGCAATGGTATTTTAACTTTACTTGATCCAGAATTAATGTGTATCAAATAGTGTCACTGGGGTCGAATTATGGCATGCAAAAAATTAAATCTGACTCAATTAATGATAGTGAGGCACCACCAAAACCTACCAGGACTAGGACTGGTTGTGATAGTGCTGAAATAATGATAATTCAGTAGAATTTTAGTTTTCAGTTCAGTTTCTCACTGTACGCATGACTTATATTCATTTTTGTATATAGCAGACATTGCTTGGCAATGTAATTTTTTCATTTTTAACTAAGTTTCTACGTTACTAATATTGAATCTGATAACACCTTTTTATCATAAGCAATTCATGTCTCATGTAAATTTATTTAGTTCCTCCTTTTTATTTGTATATCGTGTAAAATTATATAAAACAATTCTCAAATAAATCAACATTTGAATATATTTATCCTTATAAAAATTGGAAACAAATAGAAAAAAAGATATTGTCTATATAAAAATGGTGGGTATAATAACTTATATAAATACAATAAGTAAATGATATAATTATATATAAATACATGCGCTCCTACTATATTTATATATTCTAGACAAGTATGCAAATAAAGTTTCTAAATAATTATACAAATATATTACATAAACTTATACAAACAAAGATGCGAACAGAGATATTATGTGTAATTGTACATTTATATTCTACATACTTATACAAACAAACTTAATCAAACAAAATTATCCTATATACTTATACTATTTTATTCCATTGATATAATCAAATAAATAAAGATATTCAGATATTTTCTTACCAAAAATTATATAAAAATTTCTTTTAATAAAAAAAAGTTAGATGTATACAAAAGAAAAAAACTGATGAATATTCGTTGATGGAGTTAAGGAATATATAGTTTGTTGATCATATTGTACCCAATTTCTAATCAAATTTTATACACTTTTCCATTAATAAACAAACTGTCAAAAAAATGACACTAAAAAAATTACGGTATATAAAAGCTATTGTCGTAATGTATCAAAATATTTATTATAAGAGTAATATCCAAAATACAAATGCAAAGCATTTTCAATTATATAGAAGTTCAAAATATTAATCCAAACTAATGTTCCTTAAAGAGCTTGAGCCTTTTTCTTACATGAATGCCTATTGTGACTTGCAACTCCACATGAACAACACGTATTCTTTTACACAGTTTCGAGCAACTCTTTTGAACCCTTTGCATAAATTTTCTTTCTTGGCCTGCCAGCACGTCTCCTGAAATTTGGAGGCAGAACTTCATTATCCAATATGTATTCAACTATCACCCACTCCTTAATATTTGGTAAAAAATATATTGGCATCTCATAAATCTTTAAGACAATCTTTGGTTTGTATAAATCTGAGCAATATTCATATGGTGTTAGATTTTTCGATTTCAATACAACCCAAACATGTTCATTTGTTATTTCTTCATACTGAAACCTTCCACAGGAACATATTTTTTTAGAAGACACACCACCAAATTTCGGCCATCATCAATCACATTCTGTACGTATTCAGTCAATGATACAACCTGTTTTTTATACACAAATAAAATAATAATTTGTATATATATTTTTTATATATATATAAAGAACAATAATACCATTATTTTTGTGTTCATTGCTTCATTCTTCATGAGTATCTCATGATACTTTTCAATCAATGATGTAAACATGTTGGTGACTTTCTTTTTATAATCATGATTCCTCCTTCCAAACATCAGTCTCACCTGCTCTAGAAAATCACTGATTAGCAATTCTCTTGTTGATACTAGTACAATATTTAGACTCTCTGCAATATTCGATGTCACAGACAATCCTCGATGAACTTTTGCATAACACCTAGCCCATTTATCATATCCAGTCAGCTTTAAGTATTCTTTTAACTTTACATCTACCTTCTCTATAGTCTCCATTAGCCTATGAAAATCAACTCTTGTACACGTCTTGGCCATTGTATAGAATAGAGCAGTTAGTTTTTCATGCGATTTTTATATTTCTTTTGAACATTATTCCACAAGTGCCACAAACAAGCATAATGTGACACATCAGTATACACTCTCGCAACAGCATTTATAATGCTCTCATTTCTATTAGACACAACAAACATATTACTCCTTTTCCTATATGCCTCTTTTAGTTGTTCAAAGAAACAAGTCCAACTTGCATTATTTTTCAGAATCAATCACACCACAAGATATGACCTACAGTTGAATTTATATACAAATCAATATCAATGCAATATATAAACATAAAAATGTTTGTATATCCACATTAAAAGTATGGTATGTATATATAAATATAGATATACACAATATATATATACACACACATAAAAAATTGAACGTGATATACCTACTCCATCCGTAGTATTTGCTGCAACAAAAGTTTTATTATATGGTCCTCTTAGGTGATTTTCATCGACAACAGCTACAAGTCTGGAATGACCAAATCCTTGTATAAAAGTACGCAGTGCAATAAATACGTACAAGAACTGATTATTAACTGTTTTCTTCAATTGTATATGAGATCCTGGATATGTAATAGACATCATATACAAATAAACAGACAGTTTGTTGTAGGATCCAGCAGAGGTACCCCTAAAAGATATCAAAGCCTTCTCTTTAGCCCTCCAAGCACACATGTAATTAATATTAATTTCGAGATCTAATTTCACATCATTTTTTATATCCGTAGCTCTATGCTTTCGTTTGTGATCTACAAGCTTAGGTTTGATAATTCCTCCAATCAAATTACTTGTTAGTTGTTTTTGGGAATATACTTTGTCCTTCAAAGGACATGTATGATCCTTGTTGAAGGCACTTATTTTGAACATTTCATACTTGTTAATATTCATTACCTTCATTTGCCATTTACACTCTTCAAAGAAACATTGAAATGTATAGCTACAATCGAAATTCACTTTAACTTATCAGTCCAAATATATAATAATATCAGATACACAAATATATACAATATAACAATATATACACACAACTAAATATTCAGTAATAACACAATATGTACTCATTCAACTTCAAAAATACCTGATCGCATTTGACCTCTCAGTTGTATATTAAAATCTTTGTGCAATTGCATATTGCTCCATAATAGATTTCAGATTATCTTTGTCCTTGTATACTTGTTCCTCCTCGACATACTTAAAACATGGATCTAAAATAACCTCATCATAGCACTCCACTATAAATGCACCAAGTGACTCTATCAATTTCAAAATTGTCAACTGATGGATCTCAAAATGATCAACTAAATTTGTACAAGTTGACTCTAAAATACCCTCCTAACTGCTTCTTGAACTTTCACAAAGCTCATTGTTAGGGTAGCACCCATCAAATTCAGTTATACAAATCAGATATTTGTTAAAATTATTTATAGCCTTTTTGAGTATTACATAGATTTTCACACCCATGCAGTTGTGTATCAACATCGGTGTATTGCTTTGTCCTTTCTTGTGCTCAATCTGCAGTCGCTTAGTATTCACATCAATAAAAAGTTGATTTGAAATCGCCTTATACAACTCTGAATATGATGCATTCTCCTTTAACACAATCCACTCAATAGTATAATCAACGTAACAATTTTTATCATCCCATATATCAGAATGCATTACCAATGTTGCTAAGAAACTCATTTCTGCATATGGTTAAATGCAATAACAAAGAATACATTATACAATTCAAGTTATTATATATTGACACTAATTATACAGTATCTACATTATTGATACAAGAATGAAGTCTTCATACAATAATTAGCTTATATTCAAACAAATATATACAATAACACTATTTTAATACAAATTTATACAACATCACTATTTTTATACATATACAAAGTTGTTTTATAAATATTGTATATAGATATAAATGTATAACTATAACCATAATTATATACAATTTATTTGTATATGTACAGTAAAACCTGTATAAATGCATATGTTTGGGGCTGAAAAAATATTCATTTATCGAGATTATTAGTTTATCGATAAATGCATAAAATACTTATTTATCGATAAATAAATATTTATTATTTTAGAGAGTATTTTACAGTATGTGCCATAAAAAAGAAAAAATATATTTGAATTAAGAATTTCAAAAGTTTAAATCTAGAAAGATAAAAAGTGTAGTCTTTGCATATTTATTATTTAAATCTAGGAAAACTAAACGAATTTAGTGATGTTTAATGTTTCTAAGTGTATTCATGTATATAGAATATGAAGAGATTCTATGTTAACTATAAAAAGAAAAAGCTAGATGTTTAAAAATCATAATTCAAGTATAATGTCTTCTCATCATTTGAAAGACGTACAAAAATCATCTTTAACCAATAAAATAAGAAATAAAATATGTGAGCATAAGAAAAAGAATCCACTATTAGCCAAAATGATTTGCAAGCATGGATGAAACAAAATTTTGATTTGACTATTAGTCAATCAACAATATTGCACACTCTTAAAAGGTCGACAGAGTATTTGTCAAATGAGATGAAAAATAGTGATGTCAAGAGGCATAAATCAGAAAAATACCCTGATTTAGAGAAAGTTTTGTACAGGTGGTTTCTTCAAATACAAGAGAAAATGAACATGTCAGGAAAAATTATTCAAGGAAAAGCAAAAGATCTTTTCTTGAAAATGTATGGTGAAACTAATACATAATTCAACTTCTCTTCTGGTTGGTTAGAACGTTTCAAGTCAAGATACGGAATCAAGTCTTACAGACGTTTTGGTGAAAGTGGTTCAGTTTTGATGGAGAACATTGAAAATGAATTGCCTAGCATACGGTCAAAACTAGATCAGTTTGAATTGAAAGATATTTATAATATGGATGAAACTGGACTATTTTACCGATTGGAAGCTGATATTCACTTGCTACCAAGCAGCTTGAAGGTCGCAAAAAAGACAAAGAGAGAATTACTCTTGCTCTCTGTTGCAATTGTGATGGATCTGACAAAGTACCATTGTGGATTATTGGTAAGTTTGCAAATTCTAGATGCTTTAAAAATATGAACGTGAACAATCTTAATTGCATGTATAAATCTAACAAGAAAGCTTGGATGACTGGCTTGCTTTTCCAAGAATATGTTGGCTAGTTTGATAAGAGAATGAATGGCAGGAATGTTTTGTTAATAGTAGACAATTGCCCATCTCATCCAAAGATAGTTGAAGGCCTAAGAAATATAGAGTTGTTTTTCTTACCTCCTAACACAACGTCTAAGATTCAATCATATGATGCTGAGATTATTCGAGCATTTAAAGCTCATTATCATCGTCGTCTTTATTTCAGCATCCTACAACGCCTTGAGGTTGAAGCACCAAATACTAAAAAAATAATATTTTAAATATTATTAATTTTGCTAACTTGGCTTAGAATTTTGATGTGAAAGAAATAACAATTGCAAATTATTTTCGGCATTGCAAGATTCGGTCTGAAGAAAACAATGTTCCGAACCACAAGTTGGTGAATCAGATGAAGGAATCCAAGAAGTTGATGAATTAGATGAAGGTGTCCAGGAATTAAATGATGTCATCTTTAATTTAGCCTATAGAAATGTGATGGATGTTGAACATCTTTTGAGCTACCCTAACGAGAATGATATAGTTATGGAATCACCTACAAAGGAAGAGATTATTCAATCTGTAATGAATAATAATGATGAAAATGATCCTGAACAAGATGATAGTAGCATCGTCTCACATGTATTGTCAAAGGAGACATTTCAAGCAATGACTACATTGTCAAACTATTTGGTACAACACGAACAAAATATTCTGCAAATTGTGTTCGCTCTTCTAAAAGTTAAGGATGAAATTAATTTTGGTTTTGGTGGAAGATAAAATAATCAACTATAGAATCATATTTTAAAAAGAAATAGTTATTGGTCTAGTAGTATTGACTAATTAAATATATATAAATTCTTGATATATTCTAGTAATTATTACTTTATATTTTTTCTGGGCCTTTAATACTTTATTTTTAATTATTATCTAATGCATTTAGTGAGAATATTATTTTATTGAGGTTTTACTGTACATATATTAACCACACTCATTTTAATTGATACATATACGCTTACTGAACTGGTATACAAGTAGTTCATGTGAGTCAACATATACAAGCCTAACTTAATCGCGACTCACAAATGGCAATACACATTACATAATCGAACTAACATTCGAAACAAAATTCCATAATACTGAAATTCAATGTTCGATCCATAAGAAAATATTACAAAAAAATAAATTCTAAAAAACTATTCAATTGTAAATTGCTTTTTCATGTTTCTATACATTCAAAAATGGCTTTTACTCATCAAATCTTCATAATATACAATTCAAATTGAAATCGAACAACAAATTAATGAAAATTTCTATGCACGACTTACCTGATTCGTTAACCGAAAATTTTAAGAACTTTCTTAAGAAGAATGAAAAAGAGAATTGGATTTTATTTTTGAATTTCTGAAGTTTCAAAGTAGGGGAACCCATTAAGAATGGTGATTTTATTGAAAAAGAACCAATAACGCGGAAGTGTAATGACCTTGAGGGTCATTTTTGATATTTTTGATAAAATTATAATTTTATCCCTTCTGTTAGCTTTTTTGAGTCACTTTTGGTTGGGTCTGAAAGCTAGTTTTTGAAAATCTTGTGAAAAGCTGAGGTTTTGCTTGAGAAATGGGTTTAAAGGCTTAGGTTGTTAAATTTTGAGTTTCGAAGTTATTTGGAGTTTCGAGTCTCAGAATGGAATTTTGTCGATTTCATTAGTTCTAGAATGTAAAAAATGGTCTAAGAGAGTTGTCAGAATTAAATTTGGAGTTAAAACGTGCAATTTAGGTCTGGAGTTAGAAATTGAGTTAAAGTTTGACCTAAGTTTGATTTTGGTCAACATTTGGGGTTTGGGTGGTTGGATCGAATTTCTGATGGTTTCAATAGTTTCGAGGGATGATTTTAACACTAGAAATGACTTCGTTATAATTTTTAGAGGTGCCGAGGTTATTTTGGATATTTCAAGTGTCGAAACTAGTTTAGTTGCGACTTAACGAATTTCAGGTCAAGAAGGTTTTGAATTTGAATTCCAATGATCCATTGAGTCTGGAACGTCGAATTTAGTAGGGTTACATATCTGGTTTGTGTTCACGGGATTTTGATCGAATCCCGAGGGCCCATTCGGAGACTTAGCCTTGTGAAATTGTTGTTGTCAACTGGTGCTTCCAGTTGTTCTTCGCGTTAGCGAAGGAGCCCTGCCGCGATCGTGATGCACCTTTCTTTTGACCTCTACGATCGCGAGGTCTTGGCCACGATCGCGATGAAGCGAGGGTCTGACCTTCACATTCGCGACGTAATTGAGTTGCGATCGCAATGGGATAAGTCGACCTAGATAGTGTCTTTCCCAAAAGATGGAAATAGGGTCAATTTCCTCTATTTTCAACATTCTAAGCTCGGTATAGGCGATTTTCAAAGAGATTTTTCATGAAAAACTATTGGGTATGTCATTTTTAACTTTGATTCCCATTGATTAATTCGTGATTTTAACTTCAAAAATTAGATTTCAAATTGGAGATTTGGGGGGGGGGTTTTGCCTAATCCAATTTTTTATCAAAAGTTGAGTTTGTGAACCCATTTTAACCCTTTTTGAACTGATTTTCACCATTAGATTTTTGATTTCATGAGGAACATTTTCATCTAAAATAATTTGATTCTGAGTTCGATTTCCGATATGGAATTTTTGACCATTTTATCTTTTTCACCCGAATTTCTTGATTTTAGTGTCAATAGCTTCAAAATGTGATTGTGAGTCTATATGTGATTAGATTGTGGTGACTTGGAGTATCATCAGAGTGAAAAGACGGTGACTTTGGATTGTTCGTGACTTTTGGATAAGGTAAGTGAAATTCTAACCTTTGTTAAGTATGTTGAACCTTGTATTTTCCTATGCGAGGGATTAGGGTGTGTTGAGTCATTAGATTGAGTTGAATTATATGATTTGAAGTGTGATAATAGAAACTTGTATAGGAAAAATTATCTAAGTGTTGTGAATTATGAGACATTGACTTATTGTGTGGTTGTGGACTATATGACATTTTATGTGAATATTTATCCTGTTCCACTCATTACTGTGCATATACTTATCTGTGATGGCTGTGAAATGATGTGAGTGAGGTACTGAATATTGGGACCGAGGTTTCTACCTGTCGAGGTGATTTGTCGAGGTATTTTCGGCGACCAAGGTCTTTTTCGGTGGATATTATGTCCGAGGTCTCTTCCGGCAGATATTGGTCGAGGTCTCTTCCAGCGGATACATGGTGTATGTGAGGCCCCCATGGGTTCCGATCTGAGGTGATTAGCAGATGTGTATCATAGGACAGACATGCATCACGATTATTTGACATTGCATTTTCATCTATTTCATCTTGTGATTGATTACGATTTGAGATTTCCTGTGTTTGCATGAGTATAGTGGTGGGAACGTATATGTACTTTTTACTTGTGAACTATCTAGTATTCTGGTATAATTGTGATATAAACTGTATAGATTGGGTTGTTTAAGTGTAGGTGTGTAGTTGTGGAGGATTATGATGGAAATGTCAGGAGTATCTGTGTTCCGCAATTCTTTACTTAGGGTTTAATTTCTATTTTGCTGAGTACCGTATTGTTGGTGCTCACCCCTTGTTTCTACATTTATGTAGGATCTGAACCTGACACCTCCTACTTTTAGTACTTCTACTGATTGGACCGAGCTTCTAGACGCGTGAGAGGTAGTAGCTTGTCTTCTTCGGCAGACTCTCGCTGCCAATTTATTTTATGATTTGTTCTACCTGAGGACCGAGGCATATAGATTTGTACCTTTTTCATTTTTTTTTGAAATGGTGGCTTGTACATTTGACACCAAGTCTTAGGTGGTTTAGAATCTATTTTTTCGCTTATCCTTATTTATGTCGTATTAGACTTTACATTTCCGCTTTTATTGCCATTTGTTATGAAGTGGTTAGACTCTTAGGCTGACTCGCCTTGATGGGTTAGGCGAGTGTCATCACACTCGAATTCGGATCGTGATAGAAAGAAATTCTATTGACTTATAAATTGCGTGCAATCAGGGATTTGGTTCCATTTATATAACTGAAATTAGCGCCACTTCAGTCCTCTTTTAAAGAAAGGAAATTTGGATAATTTTTAACTTACAATTTCGAATATACAAATGTTATGGCCCATAGGAAACATAAATATAGCCATTGAAAGTAATTATGTAAACTATATGCATAAAGAATTATTATATTTAATAGATTTGTCATTTCTGAATTTTTCTCATAAAATAATGTGTGCATGTAGTTTTTATGTATGAGTAATTTTAGAATTGAGATAAGTGTCAAAAACACTTCTGTATTATTTCATTTTTTTGAGTTTTATACCTAAATTATTGAAAGTGTGAGTTTCATACGTAAAAATTATTTATTAGTTTGAAAAACACACTTTTCGTCTTTATTTCACTCTCATCATGGTGTATGTACTACACTCTCTGTTTCATTTTTAAAAATGAGAAAAGGCTCAAATATACCATCAAACTTTGAGAAAAGACTCATTTATGTCATCCGTTAAAAGTTTGGCTCATCTATGTCATTGCCATTTGAGAAAAGGCTCATCTATATCATTATTTTTTAACTCCAATTTTGCAAAACTACCCAAATAATTTTTAACACTTTTTCATTGAAGTTTTGAATTAAATGTACTCTTTTTGCTCATTCTTTTAAAAGAACACCAAATACACATGAAGAACACCAAGAACTTCAAATTTTCAATTTCTTTAATCTTTTACGAAATCACCTCAAATTTCAATAGTAGCATACCTCCGTACTAGATATTCGATATCTTTAGAGCTCGAATTCAACCTAACCCAACAAGACACACTTAAAATTTCTTTAAAGTTTCAAAATTTTAACCCACTTTAATGTAGAATTTTCTCCACAACTCCAAATCACTTGAAATTTTAGACATAGACTCAAAAAATACTATGTTAAAGTTCACTATGTCTATGTTCAATATAAAAATATAAATTAATACCGAAGGATCAGATGGGGTGGGTATAATTTTTTTTTTTTTAAAAATAAAAATAAGAATATTTTTTAGGAAGGAATGGAGAGTGGGTGAAGTATGAATTTTTTAAAAATATTTTATAAAAGAAATTTTAAAAAATAAAAGGACGGGGATTGTGTGTCCGGCAAGGTGGTAGAGTTCTTTTTTTTAAAAATAATTTCTTTTATAAAAATAATTCTTTTTTTGGAATAGATACTTGAATCTTTAACTTTTAACAAATATTAATAATTTATTTAATTTTTATTAAGGTGAAATATTTTATCTATGTGAAATGTCACGTGACAAGATTTTTTCAAAGAAATAGAGAGTAGAGAGAATGTATTACACACACAATCGAAGTGTATTTTTCAAACTAATAAGTGATAATTTCAATAGTTTAGATATGAAACTCAAAAAAAATAATTTTGATATGTTTTTTATATTTATTTCTTAACAATAAACAAACATGACCTTGGCATCTAAAACCCTTTTCCCCTCCTCAGCAAGTTAGTGAATGAGCTTCCCTCAAAACTCACTAGAAATGAACAAACTTCAATCCTTCGACGATTTCGTTAAGGTCCACGGCGTACTCCTAGCGGCCGCCGGCATCCCTCAGTCACTCTACAAGCTTCTCTTTCAGAAGCTCTCCTCCGACACTTTCGACGGCGGCCGCTATTTCCAGATTGAGCCGCTCGAAGATGGCCGCCAAAGAAGGCTACTTTTCACTTCTGATTTCATCGCCAAACACTCCAATCTCTTCCTTGTTGATCATGCTTGGACTTTTCGCCTATCCGATGCTTATAAGCAGGTTTGAAGTGACATACACTCCTTTCTCTCTCCTTAAATGGTGACGATTGGAATTTACACGTTACTGGAAAATTGATGACGAAGTAATTTTTTTTTCCTGGGCTATGCTTTCTGTTATTTGCGATTAATTTATGTATGAATATGTTTTTGAATTTCATAATGCAGTTGTATGAAGTTCCGGGTTTAGCAGAAAGAATGGCTGCATTAATGTGTGTAGATGTTGATTTGAACTCAGCGGCTGAGGAGGCAGGTGAAGAGGATTGTAGCAAACTGAGTGCCGCGGAAATAGTGGAGAGAGAAATGCATAAAGTAAATGAAGGCCGGGATGATACGAGATGGTTGGAGCTTGAGGAACTTGACATTGATGATGACATGCTTGTATCTCTTGATTTGCCTAGTAAATTTCCGGTACGTTTACTTTATAGCTCTAAAATGTGATATCAACTCGACCAAGTAGGAACCGAGTGTCTTTCATGGACTTGGAATTACACACTTTGTTCTTCTACAAGCTCGTGATAGCATGAGTTGTATCTGCAGATAAGTAGTTCCTTTAAGGCTTTACTTTGCACTAGGACTGTTCCCACCTTTCCTATGGATGAGAGATGCAAACTGTGGTTTCTTGTACATAATAGCTAACCTAGATCCATATTAAAAACTAATGTAAAACTAATAAAACATAACAATAGCTAGCCTAGATTTCCTTATTAGATTTATTATGCATATAATGGCAGATCTTTTAGAGTAGTGGTTAGAAGCTGCAAACAGTAGCTACCTTGTAGGGGCAAAGTTATATTTATGTAATGAGTCATCTGTTGTGATTGGCGCTTTTCTCTATGTTTGTTCTCACACTTCTTACAATGTTCTTGTCGTTCCTTTGTTTTATATTATGTTTGTTAATTTGAAATTTTTTGCATCAGAACTTACTGGCACTGAGCCTGTGTGGTAACAATCTGAGGGATGTTGAGGTTGTATCTAAGGAAGTTACCCGACTCAGCAATCTTAAAGCTCTCTGGCTGAATAATAATCCAATTTTGGAGCATAGGTAAGTTGCCAAGAGCTCAGTAACTAGGCCAGTGGAGCAGTGAGTGCTTAAATCCATTTTTTAATAGCAGTAATTGATGCTGGGTTCAACTATTGTCTTGTTGGCAAGCTTGAACAGTAATTGATGCTTCTACCTTTTCTTCTTTGGATAGTAATTCAGAGGCTGCAATCATTCAGGTTTGTCCTGGTTTGGAAATTTGCAACTCAAAATTTACATCTAACTATGGAGAGTGGGCATTAGGATTTTGTGGTGGAATCTATGACAAAGACAATGCAGGCTGTGATCATCAAAGAGATCATCCTTTGGAGAGTGTGACATCTCTGGACCTTAGTGACAGGTCTATTCGCAATCTGATGAACAAGGTCAGGCCTATTCACACATTTACTTATTTCCCAAACAAAATGTGCTATTGAGTTTATCATGAAATTCCTCTCCATCCCTTCTTTTTCCAAGAATATTAAGATTCTTCGAGATAATGTGAAACTATGGCTGTCTTTTATGGATGTCGTGGTCTCTCCGTTATTCTAATAATCTTCCCCTGTTCATGTTGCTTCTTTTTCTCAGGCATTTAATCCTGATGAGATCACATCTCTTTCTTATTTAAACTTGCGTGGAAATCCATTAGACCAGAATTCTCTTAGTGATTTATTGCAGCTTCTTAAAGGATTCAGCTGCTTGCATTCTCTGGAGGTACCTCTTTTAACTACTTCTTCTTTAGTGTGAGCACATAATGATATTTATATAAACTATGGAACAGGTGGATATCCCAGGGCCTTTAGGAGAAAGTGCTGCTGAAATTGTTGAAGCCCTGCCTAATCTTTCTCTACTAAATGGAGTAAACACATCGAAAGTATTGGAGTCTGGGAAGTCTGTGGTTGATTCAATGTTGCAACCACGTCTTCCTGAATGGACTGCTGGAGAACCTCTAACAGATCGTGTCATTAATGCTATGTGGTTGTACTTAATGACGTATAGACTTGCCGATGAAGAAAAGATTGACGAAACCTCTGTATGGTATGCAAGCTAGAAATTATGATCATCTCAAAGTTGCTGCTCCATGTGATGTCCTGTTTCCATTATACAACTGCTCTAAACAACATGAAATAGTTCAGCTAATTAGGCATTCTCAATTGAAGCTTTGGGTTTCTGGCTTTTCTCCTGCTTGGTTCTGAAGATTTGCATCTGCAGACTCAATAGGACCTAGAAAAAGTAGCACATTCTGTCAGCTGAAGTCACAGGAATTCTAGTTGTGGAAAATTAGGCACTTGACTTTCAGCAATTGGGAATTAAAAAACGTCTATGAGAGCCTATGTTGCTTGGATTCTCCAAAATTGTTGCCGCACCCGTATCAGATTTTCCATAATGCACTACTTTTGGAGTATTTGACACACACCCGTCAACATTTCTAAAGAGTCTGAGCAACATAGATGAGAGAAGAAGCTTCCATAACTTGGTATATTTAGTTCTATTAACGTGAGAATCCTTTTGTCAAATGTTTAACTAAGTTGGTGAGAGTTGCCGTTGCAACTAAGAAGTCTTTCAACTTGGTTGTGCCAAGTTGCTGGACTATCATGATACAATCCTTTTGTGATTCTGGACAATTTTTACTAAACTCACACTCATATGTGTAATATCGTCTGTGCATGTTTGTTTGTGTTCATAGGTATGTAATGGATGAACTTGGTTCTGCTTTGCGCCATAGCGACAAGCCAAACTTTAGAGTATCTCCTTTTCTTTACATGTCGGAGGGCAACTTGGCATCTGCTGTGAGGTTCTCTTCTTAAACCACCTGTTTTCTTGCTTACATATTGGGATGTTCTTCTTTTGGAAACTACATTTTGTATATATTCATTATGGAAGAAAAAAAATACATTTTGTATATGTTGGAGTACACAGGAAATACTTTGTGTACATGACTTCTTGGCATTTGTAGCTGGAAATGCCCATCTCTAAAGTACTCAGATTGTATGCCTCTTGGATTCAGGGCTTTGCCCTTTTTGCAAATAAATCTCTAAAGTACCTATCGAAGAAGAAAATAATAAAACCTATATGTACTCCCTCTGTTCAGGTGTCTCAATTGTTTAATTGAAAATTGTTGTTTCCAATGAATTGGTAATAAATGAACTTTTAAAAGAAGTGCATAAATAACCTTGTTTCTTGCTTACATAATGGAATTTTGTATTCTGATCTTGTGAACGGTTTTTTTGGGCATGAAGATATATCACGTATATGGATGATTGGTTGGAACTAGTAGATAGCGAGTATCCTAAGTAACTCTCCTTGGAAAAAGCTTAGCGAGTGGAATGAGAGCCACTGTGTAGAACACAAGTGTATCCTACTTAATGGGATATTGGAAAATTATCCTTCCCCGAGTCTCCTCTATGGCCTAAGGATGAAGGTATTTTTCCAATGGAAGGGCTGATGAGGAAATTGAAAGAGAGTTTGCTACGTACTTCTTCTGCTTCTCTGATGAAATTATTATGCATTTAAACTTTTAACTCTGCGAACTGCTATATATTTCTGAAACTTCACTAACTCTATTAATGATTTTAGTTATTCAATTCTTTGGCCAATTGATGATGTTCGAGAAGGTGACGAGTGCACTCGTGATTACCTATTTGGTATTGGGGAAGAGAAGCAACGATCTGCTCGCCTAACTGCTTGGTTCCATACACCACAAAATTATTTTATCAAAGTATGTATTTACCTTTTCATATTTGATTGTTCTTGTTAACTGAATATAGATGCTCAACATGAAATTTTGTTTCCGTAATTCTTCAGGAATATGAAAAATACAAGAACAAATTGCAATCGATCAAAATTGCTTGCCCAATACAGAGGTTATCAATTACAAGTAGTCTGTGTCGCAGTGATGGAAATGCTTTACGTGTGTACGCTGACATACCTCAAGTAGAAGAATATCTGACTCGTCCTGAGTTTGTTATCAGTATGTGCATTTTGATGCCTCTAAAATTTCCCTTTCCTTAGATGGTTGACTATTTCTGTGTTGTTATCACTGTCTGGACTTGGTCTTTAATGTTCTGTGCACTCATATTGCTTACAGTCAAGAAAGTGTGTACTAATTGTTTGAGTGCAATTTTATGAACATTTAATTGACTCAAGACTAGTCATAAATTACCTTGCACATTACTGGTGGTGTTTGTAGCAACTGAGCCCAAAGATGCAGACATTATATGGACAAGCATGCAGATAGATGAGGAAACAAAGAAGGCAGCAGGAATAAATGACGAACAATACATAAATCAATTTCCATTTGAGGCTTGCCTGGTTATGAAACATCACTTAGCCGAAACTATTCAGAAGGTCTCACAGACATCATGTTTTCTTAAAGTGGTTGAGCACTTGTTCTTTATGCAGAATGCTGATGTTAAAATCTGTCCACTTAATAGGCTCATGGATTGGTTGAATGGCTTCAGCCTACTTATAATCTTGAGACACAGCTAAGTCAACTTATTGGAGATTTTCACCTACGTGAAAGAGAGAAACAAGACAATTTGTGGATCTTGAAGCCATGGAACATGGCAAGAACAATTGATACGACAATAAATAGCAATTTATCTGCTATTATTCGTCTCATGGAGACTGGCCCAAAAATTTGTCAGAAGTACATTGAGCATCCTGCTCTATTTAGAGGGAGAAAATTTGATCTCCGATATATTGTCTTGGTTCGCAGTATGAATCCCCTGGAGATCTTCCTTGCAGAAGTTTTCTGGGTATGTACATATTCAGTGGTGTAGGTGTTCTCATGAGTGATCGAGATGTTGAAAAGAGAACAGTTTCACTCAGATACTTTACATTATAACATATAAATGTCTTTGTTCAGATTTGATTTCTCGACTCTGGTTGATTTTGTTCCCATTTTGCTTTCAGGTTAGATTGGCAAACAACACATACACTTTGGAGAAACATAGCTTTGATGAATATGAGACTCATTTCACTGTTATGGTAAGGACTTGCTCCCCTCTTTGTTGATTGTCCAGCTCCATTGTTAGTTTGAGTATATGTAATTGCATGATTTGATTCCTTGACATGGTTCGTGACATTTAGCGTAATTTTCTCCTATAGAACTACAGAGGCAGGTTGAACCATATGAATACACCAGATTTTGTGAAAGAATTTGAGAAGGAACATGAGGGTGAGGGTATTTGCTTTTCAATACCAATACTTTGATTTCCTCCTTTCTGTATATTGTTGATTTAGCAGGACATAGTGATTTAGTTACTAGTCTCACTCTCTTGTCTTTCTTGCAGTTAACTGGCAGGATGTCCACTCAAGGATTAGAAATATGATCAAAACAGCTTTTGAAGCAGCAGCTGCTGTGCATCCAGAAATGCATCATAGCAAATCTAGGGCAATGTATGGGGTCGATGTCATGCTTGATAGCCATTTTCAGCCTAAATTATTGGAGGTATGACAGCTATACTGCCTATATTATAGCATTTTCAATGTGTAGTAGTTCCTGAAAGATGACTGTTCAAAGCATGACCTTGTTACTGGTCGGTCATCTTGCTTTTGTCAATATCGATATGGATTTTGTCGCTTGCTATTTTCCTGTGTCATTGTATCCTATTAAGACAGTAAATGCACCCTCCCCCTTGTTAAGCTCAAATCTGCAATGAACAACTCTAAACCAGAAGGATATTTTTTGGATACAGATTACCTACTGCCCTGACTGTACTAGGGCAGTCACATACGATACTGAAGCTGTCGTCAGTGGAGGAGAAACGGTTGAAGGAAAAGATTTCTACAACTATATCTTCGGCTGTCTCTTTCTAAATGAAACTAATCATGTTTCCCAATTATGAGTGAAACCCAGGCACGTATCGCTCTTTTCTGTAATTTGCATGCCAAAGTAGAACTCTCGAGTTATGCAAGTGTATATCGAGAGAAAATACAAGCAAAAAGCCGTTGTACACCATGTAATCTATGGAAAAGTAGGTCTGGCTGTTTGGATTTTAGAGCCCTTATGGTTTATCACACCACCAAGGAGCTATGCAGAACTGCCTCACCAACCTCTCCCTCTTCCCCAACTCTCTTGCAGTCAGAGATGCATCATATCTCCATGGTCTATTGAGTTCATTTTTCCCTGTAATTTAAAGTCTTGAAAGCTCTCCAGCAACATTGCTATATTTTTGCTTTTATTTTTGGATAATCTTTTTGGGGGTTGAAGGTGTTGCTTATATATATTATGGCATCTTTTTCAGGTAATGTTTGTGCAATGCCAGTTCCCAGTATGATTTTTCATATTTGTAGCCTGTAAACATGGTTGAAAACATGCTTTCCACTTGGTAAACAAAAACTGTCCAGAAATTGAAACATTAGCTGTAGGAAACAAAATGAAAATGTGCACGAACATACAATGGCTGGAGGCTCAAAATGTTGCATTCAGCATGCTTCTCATGATCAAACCTAGAATGGTGCATAGAGCGCAACTTCCTTCCCAGTTCATAATAACAAAAAGAGCAAAGAATTGGCTAGTCCATTGAGAAGTAGCAAGTTAGTAACCTAGCAGCTACTTTGGTTGGAACTATATACATTAGTTTTTAACCCAAGGGAAATGATAATAACTACTTACTGCTTTGCTACATGATAATAATGATAAAACACTACCTTAGCTGTTCGGCTGCTCCATTCCCTTAGAATTCCTCTAAGCCTCTCATTTTCCTCTACATACTGTTACAAAACACCCAAAACAAAAGGAAATATCATACAACCTTTTGGTGTAAAAGAAGCTAGCAAGATTATGGGAACTAAAACAAGATGGAAAATGGAGTAACAATAACACTTAGTAATAACTGTAACCGCTACATCTGTACATGAAAAAAAAAAAAAGGAAGTCAATTTGCATAATATAGAAAATTACGAGAACCTCAAAATGTTTCTCTGACGGAAGCAGAAAGGTTTGATATAATAGATGAGTCATGTTTATAAAATCATGTATGTTTGGAACAACTGTTGGGGTTCAACTCGAATCAGACTAGACTTCTATGACTCATGCAATGGAGCACCTAGATGGCTAAAAAGACGGGGCACACCCACGACTCATTAGTGATTGATGCCTTCCAAATTTAGATTGTTCTTTTAGGTTGTTAATGGCTACATCTTAACCAAATACTTTTTGACTTTTCTTTTGATACATCATAGTTCATTCTTAATGGCAAAGAAGCAGCAGTTGCATTTAAACACCACAAAAAAGTTTATTTTCCAAATAATTTTCTAAAACACCTAATTGTTTGTACTGCGGATGCGCTGCATCTCAGCATCCTTCTCTTCTATAAGAGATCGAGCAAGCCTAAGCTCAGATTGCAATTGATTCATCTGAAACAGTAATCTTTCAGCAGATAATAACAAAACAGTAAAAGGATAACAAATACTGAGGTAAACTTATACTTAGAAAGAAGAAATATCAGAGACAAGCAAACTACATTCGTCCTTGCAATATTTTCGAACTCTTTAAGTTTTATGTTGGATCTGTTATAAGTGGGAGCCCATTGCATACAGCTCATGCCTTTATGGAATTATAATCTCACGTTGATGAAAAACAAAACTCACTTAATTTACATGAGTGAGACCATCACTACTGAGTTCATATGATTCTTCTGTTGTTTTTCCTGGTGCTGTTTCAGTATCCGTACATATGATACACGATTTTTCTCTATGCTAGATACAGTATAGTAATTATTCAATAACAAAATAAAAAATATTTTACGCTACCCAATAGTATATTCTATACCATTCTCATTAACTTTATTTAAATGCATGTTGTGCATTCTAGAGTCTAGACACAACATTTTCAGCACGGTCTGGTGAAATAACTTGAGTTTGCATATCAAGATCAAAAAAATTATATCGAGTATGGTGGCTAGACTTTTTATCTCCTCCTCACTGTCATGAGACTAACTGGATAATGATGGTACTCTGTCCATGAGGAAAGATTTTTTTTTTAAAGGGTTATTCAGAAGAGGAACTCAATACTCAAACTTTATGCCATTAGGAAAGAAAAGGGAAGACGACTTTTCTAGAATAGTAACCAAAAATTCAATAATTAGAAGACTTTCATATCCAGACTCTGACAACACAAGGAGAAAATAAGAGAAGATAATAACAAATCAGTGAAATTCAATTGTCAAAGGCGGAATTCCATACTCAAACTAATAAAAAGAAGATAATAAGATTTTAATGGAACAGTGAGCGGAGTGGCCAGGAATGTAATGTTTAGAAAAGGAATTCAATACTCAACTCTGATACCAAGAAGAAAACTATAAGAAAACGAGCTCTGTAAAGGTGACAAAAAATTCAATTAGCAAAGGGTCTCAATATGAGACTGCAATGTCATGTGGAAAAAGAAGAGACAGAAGTTTTATGTGAAAAATCTCTGGAAAAATGACCACCGTGATGATTGGAGGAGATAGTGTTGTTAGAATGACGAAAACAAGCACGGTGCTATCAGAACATTCATCGAAAATAAGAGTGGTGCCACCAGAATAATCACTAGAAAGAGACGAATATTATTATTTTTTATGACTTTAACCAAGCAGAAAATGTAAGATAGAAGTTGCTCGAGTCTCTACCTAGATCGTAACAGCTTTTACGATGTGAAAAAAAACAAACAGAAAATGCAACACATTCAATGGTATTCTATAATGTTCGCCTTACATAACTTCAACATGACATGTGAATCTAGACATATATAACTTTATTAATTTTTTCGACTTTCAACAATAATAAAAATGCAAAACATGCTCATGACTAGTATTTGTGGAAATTGGACTTGGATGTACAAGTTCAATTTTTTTACCCAGAGAACTATACAAACAAGTCTGTTTCTTAAAACAATTCGTTTACATGTTAGTTCTGCACAGCATAAAAGTACTTGCATCTCTACAGGCACTTAATTTTGTAAGAAAGAAATAGATAAAAAAGACCACACGCTACCAATAATACCTCAGCTGGAAGTGTGTGCAATTCTTGGTCTCGAGCAGCCAGTAAGTGGGACAGATCAACCTGCAGAATCAAGCAGCTGATTATTTTCACAATTTTTGTAGTCCAAATTCCACAATTGAGTGATTACTACACAGAGATGGTTGATTTTCATAACTGAACAATTCCACTAGATGAGCTAAAATAACATTAGCTTCCAAATTATCATCTTACGGAATATAAAACATGCAACTGCTGGTGTATGTCATGTCATCCCCAGAATCAATGACTTTTTTTCTTTGTTTCCTGGGTTTTTCATGGAGAAACTTGTTCAGACAGTCATTACCAGCTACCTTGGTCAACAACAATAATAGAAGTGAAGCCCTTTTATCATAATACCTTCACCAAGATCTTATAAAGTGGAAAGTGTGGAAGATTGTTTACCACTTTCAGATTTATGATAGTTGATACACATTTATCCTTCTTAAATTCTTTGGTTTCCTTTATGACTTGTAGCTTAAGATCACAGACACGAACTCACTATGCAGTCAAAACGTTAGATTCTTTCTTTTCTAAAAATAGAGGAAGGAGATTCTGGTAGCAAAGCAACATCCATAAAGTGAAGCTTACCTGCAGTACACTCCCATCATTAGACCTTTCATATTTGCTCAAGGATTCCTGTAATCCAAGAATCTAAAGGAAGAAAAACATCAAAATTCAGACAGAAACAAAGAAGATAGTTCAATAAAATACAAGAAACAATAACTAAAATACAATCAAAATGCATTTTTCTTTCTATTTTGGCCGCAATAAATCGACACATCCTGCAGCAATCAAGACCACGGAATGTGTAGAATTCTATCTTCCTTTCCAAAGAATAGCAGGAGATCCCTTAACATGAAAAAAAGAAGGAAAAAAGACTTCTATGTGTTGTTAACTACTTGATGCACCAACTAGTAAAACTACAGCCGCTCAAAGTCCAGTTCCGTCTTTACTCTCCTTGCAATGAAACATGGTTGGAATCTTATTCTACAGAAGAAAATAATCAGAGTTTTCTTTATCAACATATACCTCTTCACTCAGAAAGTGTATATTTTCTTGCTGATATTGCAGTAAGGCCATGAGCTGATCAGATAGTCGACCATCATCTTTATATCTATGCAACAAAAGGCTACCAGTGAACATCTGAAAATCATTCATCATCTGGAGGCAGCTTGTAATCATCTTTTAAGATCTTTGTTCCATCTGTTCTCAGAAGTCCTTATTCCAAGTAACATAGAGAAGATGTGATCTCATCCCTGAGCATGACTACACATCTTCAGTTCTAACTGCGTTACAGAAACATAAGGATATTTGATTATTCTTTAGCAGCAGTTTTTCCACCAAAACCCTGCCACTTCTCAAGCAACCACAGATGTAACCATCTCAGAAGACATTATAATTTTCAACCTTTCATTTCACAGAAGTTCCTTGCATAGGGTAGCTATATCTCAATATTGATGTGTTCAAACAAATATGACTACTTGTCACTCCCAATTTATTAGGCTACTTTCCACAGTAATCCTGATATGTTTTACCTTTTCTAGTTATGGCTTCCAATCGCCAAGATTTTAACTGATATAAGCTTTTCACATTTATCTAAAAAGTATTAGGAGAGTAGTTTGGTTGTGCCTCTGTATAAACTAAAAGTCTCAAAATAATTCCTTGCGCTACTTTTTTCCTTTCAATATGCATTGTACTTAATAGACTCAAAAAGGGTAATGTGCTTTGAGCTTTGAGAACCAAAAAATGTGGCAAAAATGTGGAACAAGAAACTGTGTCTGCAGAGCTCTTCATTTTATGAGGACTCTTGGCAGAGCCATACATTAATGGAGTATTTGATGTCAACTAGTTTGTCTTGAGATATAGTGACCAAATTACTAGTAAAAATATTCTACATTCATCAGCGTAAATCTAATGAGGTACCTCAGTCCTTCCAAAGAATTTGATGGTTGAAGTGGAGAATAAAGTGACTTTAAAACATCGGGCTGGGAATCAAATGAATTGTATTGATGAACATAACCTGTGACAATTGAAGGTGTTGTGCTGAGAAATGTTATTCCCCAAATATGTTTACGAATAAAATATAAAATTTGGAATTTACAATAGGCACCCAACAGCCTTAAACAATTCTTAGTCATCAAACATGAAGGTTTAAGACAACTTCACTGAGCAATTTTATGGAATTTTTTTCTGAGACAAGTGGAATTTTCTATAAAATATGTCTAGAGAAATGACTCTATTTTGGAGGATGTGATACAGAGGAGGTCACTCACCAATGTAGAGAGTCATGAAAGAAGCAGCACAGACTACTTCAGCCAGCATGATTATCCTGCAAAAATGGTGGAAAATGCATTAAACCTCTGATTAGAAAGGCAATAGTGAAGCAATCAAGTTATAGAGCTACCCCAATACCACCACTGTGAGAAATACAGGAGAAAAAAATTATTGAATTGTGTCTCTATCTTATTACATTGAGACCGTATTTTATAGATACTACATTTGACTCCTTTTCCAACTAAGACGCTACATTACAATCCTTTTTCAAATATAATTTTATATACTATTCTTATTCCTATTTCTATTCTAAGTGGGATTGTATATACTCTTCTTGTTTCTATTTCTATTCTAACACTCCCCCTCAAGTTGGTGCATACAAGCCATATGTACCTAGCTTGTTACAAATGTACTTAATACGAGGATCGGTGAGGGACTTAGTGAAGATATCTGCAAGTTGATCACTCAGCTTCACAAATTTTGTAACAATATCTCCCGAGAGTATCTTTTCTCTGATAGTGACAGTCAAACTCAATGTGCTTACTCCTCTCATGAAATACTGGATTTGATGTAGAATATCGATAAAACACAGAATGATCAGCACCAGTACGAGTCATGCCAAACTCCTAAATTATTGTGCTGAACTTCCCAAACCAAGTTCGAGAAGATTATTTCGGACCATAGATTGACTTACACAATTGACATACAAGGCTACCAGACTCCCCTTGAGCAACAAAAAGTTAGATGGTTGCTCCATATAGACTTCTTCCTCGAAATAATCGTGGAAAAAAAAATTCTTATTGCCAACTGATTAAACTCTTAAAGGGCCAATGAAGAACGAAACCCATAGATGGAAAAAGACGGACATATGTTATTTTAGTCACGGGGAGAGAAAATATCACTATAATCCAACCTATCTATATACCTTTTCTTTTCTCTTTTTGGCAAAAGTAAATCTGAAACAGAAAGAGAACACTACAGGAAAACTCAAATCTATGGAAACAATGCAATGGTCGCTAGAAAGTGCTCAAAATTTGGAATTAATATACAGATCGACTTGAAATCAAGAGATGGATAGATCTTAAACAAGAAAGTCACCATAAAATTGACCAGAACATGCTCATGCGCCTTATTATTAGATTCGATGGCTGAAAGTGGTCACAATTTGGAAAATGAACTTATGGATAGAGTAGGAATAATGGCACGACCTAACTGAGAAATAGAATTATATGGGTAGGGTCGGAATGATGGCACGATCCTAGTGAGAAAGAGAATTATGTGGGTAGGGTCAGAATAATGGCACGACCCTACGGAGAAAGAGAATTGTATGGATATGGTCGGATTGACGGCACGATCCTACTGAAATAGAAAAATTATATGGGTAGGGCTGGAATGATGGTACAATCCTATGCAAATCAAATTTGAGCAGTCACCGAAAAGACGCATGGAACTATGCAAATTGAATATGAGGAGTCACCGGAAAGACACACGGTACTATGCAACTCAAATATGAGAAAGTAGTTCGAAAAAATCAACGCAACTATGCAAATTAAATATGACAAGTAGTCAGGAGAGATGCACGATGCTACACAAATCAAATATGAGAAAGTAGTCAGTGGAAAGATGCACGGTGCTACACAAATTGGATATCAAAAAGTAGTCACCGGAAAGATGACATGGTACTACGCAAATCGGATATGAGAAAGTAGTCACCGAAAGATGGCACAATGCAACGCAAATCCAATATGTGAAAGTAGTCGCCGAAAAGATGGCACGATACTACACAAATTAGATACTCCCTCTGTATCAAAAAGAATAACCTACTTTTCTTTTTAGTATGTTTAAAAAAGAATGACCCCTTTTCTTTTTTGGCAACACTTTAATTTCAACTTTCCACGTGACATGTTTAAGGCCACAAGATTAAAGGGCATTTTGGTACATAACTT
Organism: Solanum dulcamara; assembly: GCF_947179165.1. NCBI lineage: Eukaryota > Viridiplantae > Streptophyta > Magnoliopsida > Solanales > Solanaceae > Solanum > Solanum dulcamara. Next base: position 24,070,075 of record NC_077242.1, read on the forward strand.
CAATTTAGGACCACAAGATTGAAAAGTCTTCTTTATTTTCTTAAACTTCATGCCAAGTCAAACTAGACCATTCTTTTTGAAATGGAGGGAGAATGAGAAAATAGTCACTAGAAAGATACACGGTGACCCAACTTTTGTGAACATAATCATTGGCCAGACGAGCGGCATAATGGGTAATAGTCGCACACCAGCAGAGAAAGCTCTTTGATTCTCTACCAAGATCGTAGAGGCTCTGATACAATGTGAGAAATATAGGAGAAAAATATTATTGAATTGTTTCTCTACATTATTATATTGAGACCGTATTAATAGATACTACATTAGATTAGACTCCTTTTTCCAATTAGAACACTACATTACAATCCTTTTTCAAATAGGATTCTATATACTATTCTTATTTCTGTGCCTATTCTAAGTGGGATTGTATCTACTATTCTTGTTTCTATTTCTATTCTAACAACCACAATGGAAAATACAATCTTCAATTGCAGCATTCAATATATAATAGAAGTGTGAAAGCTACACCTCACATGTGGCTGAAGCCTTGAACATTTTGAAGATTGTGGCTTTGAAGCTGCCTTTAGATCCAGCCTAAGGTTCAATCTTCAGATTATTTACTCCACATGTAAATGACATATTCAAGACCAATTTCGATTTTTATGATTCAGTAGTATTGCATATTAGCAAGGTCCATTGAGTATGGTCCATTACGAGCAAATTTTAAGAAGTTGATATACGATATGAGACATTGGTTTCTTACTTGTGCAAAGGAACAAATTCTTGGAAAACTTACAACGATGTTTGTCCCGCATATCACCAGGAGGATATCGACAACGCCCTTCGACCTGATCTTAGCTCCTGACACATTATTGGAAAAAAGCAACCCCAAAGATTTGGGACCAAATGGACAATTTTGGCCCATTCTTTTTGCTTGGATCAATAGAACCTTTTGATATTTCATATCCACTTTGATTTAATTTCAGTCCTTGAACTGGATCTCCTAAGCTGAAGAGACAAAGGTAGAAGTAGGGATCCCTCTGCCTTATTTTACTCTTCATCATGCGTCAGTTGCTTGGGGTAGTTTGAATTCAAAGTGATTATTCCTCACAATAGCCTGAGGGATCATTCAGCCTATGAAGTGATTATTCCTCACAATATTCTGGGGGATCACTCAGTCTATGTAAAAATTCTTCAGGTATGGAGTAGAAGATGCTATTTTTTGTATTCTTCCAGTCCAAATAAAGTAAACACAAGCAAAATAAATATATACTGAAAATTAGTTCCTTCATCCTCTGTTTCTCCTTGGTTTAACCCATCAAACAATACACCAAGCTCCAACAAAGTCTATTTCAGACCTCAGAGTCTTGAGCTCTAACATAGAAATAGTGATTTTCCCATTGTCAGAGTCTTGAGCTCTCTGTACTATTTCTAATCATTATTCAGGTTGCTTTCACTGTCCAAGAAACAAAACTTAAAATTCTATGATAAAAATTGTGTTCTTAAATCCAAATCCATGACTTGTAATGTAGCATGCACAAAAGTTTCCACTATGCAGCAAATTACATGAATTTTTTTTTATTTTAGAAGGAAAAGTCTCCAGGGCCTGTTTCTCAGCTAAAAACTTAGCTATACAGCATCTCAATATTCAGTGAAGCTGCATATAACCAAGGAAAAAAAAGGCAAAATTGTTCTTGGCAGGTCAAACTGAGTAGTGTGGATATGGAGAGGATTCTAATATCTGGATCCCAAACCATGACCAGCAGCATTGCAGCAGTTCCGGCAAAAGAAGTGTTTCAAATGGATATTCACTTCTGTAGGAACTACAGATCGAAAAATATAAATAATTGTGGCAGAAATATAATCTTCATAGAAGTTGGCGATTCAAACTTAGAACTTCCCGAAGTCCCCTTCAACAGATAACAGAAGGCTATGGATACTATCTTTAGGGATCACTGTTGCAAATGAGCAAGCTTATCAGAAGACTAGAATAATATTCAGGCTAACCAAGATCTATGTGATTGTCCTTTCCCCTCCTTTTCCAGGAAGTAAGAGATGGGGCATTGAGAAGGCAGAAAATTTGAATCATCTAATGCATCACAAATATTCACAAGTTCAAATTAGTAACCATAAAAAGGAAAAGATTGTACTGCCTTGCTGAAACACAATTCAACTATAATGAGCCATTCCTGCATGTAAACAATATATTTGGCACTACAAGCAAGACTTGTTTTGACCATATATTTTGAGATTAGAACTAATTAAAGCAATGCATAGTACACAAAAAAGCTGAACACATAAAGAACCAAGTAGGGATGTACCATATGCAATTGTTGCAAATGGTAAGCGAATAATATGGTTCATCTTCTGAATAAAAACACAGTAACCCTACAAAATTAAACCATCGTGCACTTCAAAATTTACACTTCACAAAATATGATTTGGATCATGGTAAAACAAGAAGGAACGGTTACCTTTCTCAAAACAAAGAAGGAAACAGACATTGTCGATCTTAATAAGCAAAATATTTCAGTAATGTGTAATCCTTAGCCAAGTAGTGGAATTACAAATCCCCCATTCTCGGCAAGAAAGATCCCAGAAGCCTAAAAAGTTATATCACCTTGGCCAACTGACTTTTACTCCTTCATACTCCTAGTGGACAGGCCAATCTTTAGTCTCATATAATTGCTAATTAGGTCTTCTTCCTACATCTGTCAGGTTATCAAACTCTCTAGTAGCACCATAGTAAGAAAATCTATAGAATGCACAGCTGCTTACACTAGAAAGTGTAGCAACTTTAATGCTATGCATGTTTTGGCACCATACGAGCGTATGATATATGCACTCACCTCACGTGAATATGATATTAACCAAAGTGATATAAAGAGAGGTTGTTTCAAATATCCTGTTTGTTTTTTCTGTACATGTCGGTTGGGGAACGACGCAGCAGAAGGACATGAGGGAGAGAAAAGAAAGTTATATACAATGAGGTAGTGTCTGATATTAATTATTGACCCACTGTGTTATTTTCATCTACTTTGTGTGACCTCAAGTCATGATTTATAGTTCAACAGAAAAATGCCATTTGTGACATCAAAAACTACAAATTATCAAGTAATGTATAATGGAAACCTCACCTGCAACCGTATTTTCTGCACTTGGTATACCAGATATTGCTGAAAAATGCCTACAGATATTTAATACTTATGTTCAACAATTAGAGTGAAGTCAACAACATGAACAATATAAATGATGAAACAGATTTGTAACTTATAACTTGGCCAAGAATATAACTGGAGAGGATAAGTTCACAGGAGCAGACCGGTGATAACTAAGACGGCAACATTACAACTGCAAAGAAGCTGGAAAACTAATCCTCGAATAGAGTGAAATATCCATGTGGCTCCCACAGCCAAAACACTAAAACCTGCCTGGAATTTGTTATTAATCAGCTATCATATAAGTGAGTAATTTGCATGTGGTACTGAAGTAGTATTACTTGCCAATAAGATAAAGTAGAAAACACTCCCAATAAGGCTTGTAGGCCTCCTATTACCGAATAGAGGTGCCTCATCCAGTATGTCCAGGAACCTACAGTTAAACAGACAGCAGAGCCATTCATTAATAAGCAAGAAACTCTAATGTTAAGTCAAAAAGAACCATAACTTTTATTTGAAAAAGTTCACTTGGCAAGTCACACAATTGACCATAAACATCTCAGTGTTGCTTACACATCATCTTTATATAAGCCTATGTTCCTCCTTCCCCTTCTTTATACATATACATGTCACATCCTTAGTCTTCAACTAAGTGCACGTGTGGCACTTGACAACTTACTCACGATCTTGCTATGCAAAGTCAACCTAGATTGCTACACTCAAGATCGCTAAGGGAATGCTTGATAAGGAAGACGAGAAATTTGCTAAAGGAAGCTTTTTGTATTGTAGAACTTGAATTACTTTTCTTGATGCCTTTACAAATAATGGCCTTCTATTTATACTAGTCATCTAGGGGCTAGTGTATAAATATTAATTGTTGCACAAGCTCCTTAATATTTACAAATAAGGGTTTCCTCTAGAATTTTCTACTTAGCTAGAAAGTTACAAAGATATTCCCTGCAAATCCATAGAATTGTAGAATCTACCATCGGAAATCTCCATTATTCTCTACAATATTCCTCTAAGGAGTAGTCTCCTTCCTATGTAACCCTTCCAAATGGGCAACTTTGTGTCATATGGCACCTAAGTAACATGATGACATGGCGGTCACCACACTCTCCCCCCACCTGATGTTGTGACGACCGCTGCGCATTGCCGCTACATAAACTCTTGGATTGTCTTTGAATTGCCACTAGTCTTCTATCGCTCCCAAGTGGCTTCCTCCAGTAATTGTCCCTTCCAGTGGACAAGGAACCTGGCAATGGCTTTTTTCCCTTGTTTTCGCCTAGCTTGGTAGTCAATGATAGCCTTAATCTCCTGATCATGTAACGCGGTGATAGTAGTAGGCATCCGACTAGACTGGTCCCTACTCGAATCATCCTTATCTTCATGGTATGGCTAAAGCATGCTAGCGTGAAAGACAAGATGGATGTTAAGATGTGAAGGCATGTCAAGCTTGTACGAGATCTTGCCCACCTTGGGAAGGGTAACTGGTACCTCATACTTGCGAATCAAGCTTGTGGTGCATGCTTTGTAGTGCCTTGACTCAGGGACGGGGACGAGGGTAAGGAGGGGTAAGTGGGTTAAAGGAGCATCTAGACTGAGAGTAGGTTCTTGGAACATTGGGACATTAACGAAAAAATCCATAGAGCTAGTTAAGATTCTAAAGAAGAGGAAGATTAATATAGCTTGTGTCCAAGAGACCAAATGGGTAGGTTCTAAAGCTAAGGAGGTAGACGAGTATAAGCTTTGGTTCTCTAGTAGATCGAAGTATAGGAATGGGGTAGGCATTTTAGTAGACAGTGATTTAAAGGACCAGGTGGTGGAGGTTAGGAGAGTCACTGATAGGATGATGTTGATTAAGGTGGTCGTTGAAGGGATCACCTTGAACATTATTAGTGCTTATGCGCCGCAAGCGGGCTTAGGCGAGGAGGATAAGAAGCGCTTTTGGGAGGATTTGGATGAGTTAGTGGGAGGTAAACCGCCTACTGAGAAGCTTTTCGTGGGAGGGAATTTCAAGGGCACATCGGGTCTATTTCGAGAGGGTATGATGATGTGCATGGAGGCTTTGGCTTCGGGGACAGAACTGGAGGAGGAGTTTCACTTTTGGATTTCGCAAGAGCTTTTGGATTTGTGATAGCCAATTCGAGTTTCCCAAAGAAGGAGGACCACTTGGTAACCTTCCGTAGTTCGGTGGCTAAGACTCAGATAGATTTTTTACTCCTTAGGAAGGATGATAAAGGTTTGTGCAAAGATTGTAAGGTAATTCCGATCGACAACCTTATGACCCGACATAAGCTCTTGGTGATGGATTTAGGAATCAAGATGACGAGAAAGAAGAGGGTCAGGGATGATCGACCTAGGATCAGATGGGGGAGTTTGACCACGGCTAGTTCCCTGGAGAGGGAGAGAAATTGAAGGATATGGGGGCCTGGGATACTAGTGGGGATGCGAACAGTATGTGGGATAGGACGGCTAGTTGTATTAGGGTTGTAGCAAGGAAAGTGTTGGGAGTCTCGACAGGTAGCCGTGGTCGGCATCGAGGGGACTGGTGGTGGAATAGAGAAGTGCAAGTGAAGGTGGAAGCAAAGAAAATGGCGTATGCGAAGCTGATAGAAAGCAAGGATGAGGTGGAGAAGTGGACGAATAGGAAACTTTATAAGATAGCGAGGAAGGAGGCGAAGTCGGTGGTTTCGACGGCAAAAAAAACAGCTTTTGAATGCCTTTATTCTGAACTAGAAGAGAAAGGCGGGGATAGAAAATTGTTCAAGCTAGACAAGGCGCGGGAGAGAAGGGCACACGATGTGGATCAAGTGAAGTGCATTAAGGACGAGCATGGAAAATTATTGGTAGATGAGACCCTCATTAAACAGAGATGAAAGTCATACTTCCATAAACTCTTGAATGAAGGGGACAGAGAGATTGTGTTGGGAGATTTGGAACATACAGGGAGGCGTCACAATTTTGGGTGTTGCAGTAGTATTACGGTCGAAGAGGTTAAGGGTGATGTACGTAGGATGCGCTGGAGAAGAGCGACCAGACCTGACGAGATTCCTGGGGAATTTTGGAAGAGCGCGATCTCAATAGGTTTGGAGTGGCTGACTAGGTTACTTAATGTCATCTTTAAGACGGCAACGATGCCCGAAGAATGGAGGTCGAGCGTAATGATCCCTCTATACAAAAACAAGGGGATATCCAGTTGCAACAACTATAGAGGTATCAAGCTTCTAAGCCATACTATGAAAGTGTGGGAAAGAGTGGTGGAGATGAGAGTGAGGAGAGGAGTGTCTATTTTAGAGAACCATTTCGGATTTATGTTAGGACGCTCAACTACAGAAGCCATCCATCTTATGAGGAGACTGGTGGAGCAGTATAGGGAAAGGAAGAGGGATTTGCATATGGTATTCATCGACCTAGAAAAGGCTTACGATAAAGTTCCACGAGAGATACTATGGAGATATTTGGAGGCTAAAGGTGTACCTATGGCGTATATTAAGGTGATCAAGGACATGTATGAGGGTACCAAAACCAAGGTAAGGACAGTAGGAGGGAACTCAGAGCACTTCCCAATTGTGATGGGGTTGCATCAAGGATCAGCTCTTAGTCCGTTTTTATTTGCCTTGGTGATGAATGGATTGACGCGACAAATTCAAGGTGAGGTGCCATGGTATATGCTTTTCGCGGACAACATAGTCCTGATCGATGAGACACGTAGCGGAGTTAACGCTAAGCTGGAGGATTGAAGATATACCTAGGAGTCTAAAGGGTTTAAGCTGAGTAGGACCAAGATAGAGTACTTAGAGTGCAAGTTCAGTGAGACACCTCAGGAGGTTGGCGCAGAAGTTAGGCTTGGTGACCAGGCCATCCAAAAGAAAAGTAGTTTCAAGTACCTTGGGTCTATCATGCAAGGCAGCGGGGAGATTGACAATGATGTCACACATCGTATTGGGGCAGGGTGGATGAAATAGAGGCTCGCTTCCGGTGTGCTATGTGACAAGAAGGTGCCACCACAACTTAAGGGCAAGTTTTATAAAGTGGTGGTTAGACTGGCTATGTTATATGGGGCGGAGTGTTGGCCAGTTAAGGTCTCTCACATTCAAAAGATGAAAGTTGCCGACATGAGAATGTTGAGATGGATGTGTGGGCATATCAGGAGCGACAGGATTAGAAATGAGGCTATTCGAGACAAGGTAGGAGTGGCCTCGGTGGAAGACAAGATACGGGAAATGCGATTGAGATGGTTTGGGCATGTGAAGAGGAGAGACACAAATGCCCCAGTGCGGAGGTGTGAGAGGTTGGCCATAGATGATTTCAGAAGAGGTAGGGGTAGGACAAAGAAATATTGGGGAGAGGTGATTAGACAGGACATTGCGCAGTTACAGCTTACCGAGGACATGACCTTAGATATGAGGGTGTGGAGGACCCATATTAGGGTAGAAGGCTAGTACATAATCTCGTTATGCTTCCGTATTAGTAGGCGCATTAGCGCACTATAATTTCTTGTGCTCTGACTTCTGTCATTATCTACTACTTTCTGTACTTTGATTACTCTATTTTATCTGTCGCTTTCGTTATTTGCTTTCCTATATCGCTTTGAACTTCTTAGCCTTATCTGACCTCTTTTTATGCTTCTATTGAGCCGAGGGTATCTCGAAAACAACCGTCCTACCTTGGCAGGAGTAAGGTCTGCGTACACTTTACCCTCCCTAGACCCCACGTTGTGGGATTCCACTGGGTTGTTGTTGTTGTTGTTGTTGTTGCTTTGTAGTGCCTTGAACTGTCTTGGATTAAACTTCACCATGACCATGTCCCCAACTCTATAATTCGTGGGATACCTCTTACGGTCCACAAATTTCTTCATCCGCTTAGCTGCCTTGTCCAAGTTGGACTAAGTAGTGTCAAACTACTCCTCCCATCCTTTGGCCATATGATAAGCTCCCAAACTCTTCCCCTTGAACACAAATAATAGAGAATTTAGAGTCTACGGTTGTTGGCCTGTGGCAAGCTCAAATGGTGGACGCCCAGTAGATTCACTCCGCTGCAAGTTATTAAAAAAAATTGGGTCGTGGCCAAGAACTTAGCCCAATCCTTCTGATGTGGGCTCACATAATGCCTCAAAATAGCATTTCGATAAGGCATTGACCCACTTCGTCTGTCCATCCGTTTGTGGGTGGAAACTAGTAAAGAAATGCAGCTCCATGCCAAGTATGTCGAACAACTTTCTCCAAAAGTTCCCAATGAAATGAGGGTCTCGATCAATGGTGATATGCCATGATAAACCTCAATACTTCACCACGTTCTTAAAGATAACTTGCAGGTTTGTTTTAAAAAAATTGTTTCAGAAAAGAATAACTTACAACTTCCTTTGTTGTGCAACCCAATGAGGCGAGCATGAAAGTGACATAATTGAAAATCTATCCACGACCACCATGATGGCGCCGTAACAGTTAGACATTGATAGACAAGTAAGAAAGTCCATTGTCACGCTCTCCTATGGATGCTCCACAATTGGTAGTGGCTCCAAAAGTCTGTTGGGTTGCCTCTGCTGAACCTTGTCTTGCAGGCACACAAGAAAAGTCCGCACATAACACCCTATTTCCTCTCGCATGCCCCACTCAACCAAGGCTCAAATATGACATTGGCCTGGATGACCCCGCCCACAAGGTGTCATGACTCTCCTTCATAATACACCACCTAATATCTCTAAATTATGGCACGTAGATCCTCTATCCAATGGTGAATAATAGATCATCCTCCACAAAAAGTGCCTAGTCTTCCCTGGGTGGCTGACTGCATACATTGCTTGGCTACTGGATTATTGCATCCCTCCTTTATAGCCTTTCAAATGTCACAACTTATTGAAGTGATGGCAGCAAGTTCGGCCTTCCGATTCAAGGCATCAACCACGGCATTACCCTTGCCCGACTTATAATCTAGTACGTAATCAAACTCGGCCAAGAAATTCTGTCACCTAGCTTGCTTAGGTGTAAGTTTCTTCTGCATCAAAAAGTAGCTAGTCGCTACATTGTCGGTCTTGACCACGAACCTTGACCCGAGCAAGTAGTGTCACCATGTGCAAAGGTAATGCACAATGGTAATTATCTTCTATTCCTGTATCATGTAACACAGCTCTGTCACGTTCAACTTGCGGCTCTAGAATGCTATGAGATGCCTATCCTGTATAAAGACACCCCTAATGGAAAATTCAAATGCATCTATCTACACATTGAATGTCTTGGTGAACACGGGCAATGCCAAGACTGGCTCTTCTTTCACGACTGCAGTAAGATCTTCAAAAGCCTTGTGATAATGCTCCATCCAAACCCATGATTTGTTCTTCTTTAGCAATTCGGTCAATGGTGCAGCTTTTCCTGAATAGCCACTGATGAACGACGGTAGTAATTAACAAAGCCAAGGAATAATCTCAATTAGTTACCTTTGTAGGTGCCTCCCACTCCTAGATAGCATGTACTTTAGTCTCATCCATGCGTAGCTTATCATTGCTAATGACATGGCCCAAGAAGTGCACATTTGATAGTGCAAACTCGCACTTCTCCCTCTTGATGTATAGCTCGTTCTCTCGCAAGACTTGGAAAACCTTCCTTAAGTGCTCCATATGCTCCTCCAAGGTGTTGATATAGATGACTATGTCATCCAAGTAGCCAACCACAAATTGATTAAGGTATTTATGAAAGATCTTGTTTATGAGGACAAAATGTAGTAGGTGTATTGGTTAAGCTGAAGGGCATGACCAACACTCAAAAGGCTCCATTCTTGTACACAAGTTGTCTTTGAATCATCCTTTTCTGCAATATGAACTTGATAGTAGCCCTTGCGAAGATCCACCTAGGTAAAGTACTTGGCTTTCCCTAGTCTATCAAATAAGTCAGCAATGAGCGTGGTGGGGTACTTGTTCTTCCTTATTAAGTCTATGCATTAGCACAACAAACCATCCTTCTTTTGGAACAAAACTAGTGCACCAAAGGGTGCCTTTGATAGGTAAATGTGATCAATATCCAGTAGCTCTTTCAATTGATTCCTAAGCTCCTCCAACCCAGGTGGTTCCATGCGATAAGGGGCGAATGCAAGTGGCTTATCCCCTAGCTCCAACTCCATCTTGTGATCCACCTCACGCCTAAAAGGCAAGTGCTTAGATAGCTCCTTGGGCACAACATCTTTATTCTCCTCAAGTAACTTCTTTATGCAAGGTGGTAGAGTCTCTTGAGTATTGTTGTCTTCTTCCAAACATACAATGGTTTCCATGAACGTTGGCTCCCCATTTTTGAGCCCTTTGACTAACTGCATAGCAAAATATTGGCTTCGTCTGTGTGGCAGTCACTCTAGGAACCACGCAAGATCCTTTCCAATTGCCCAATTTGACATCAACACCATTGGCTACACAATGAGCATTTTGTGCTTCGACATTCACGGTCTTGACATAGGAGCAAGCTTCTCGCAAAATTGTGAGTTGCTCCAGTGTCCACTAGTGCACGAGCATGCTTGTTATTGATGGTGAGTTCCACCTACTAAGTTTTATTCTCATTGGGCTTGATAGATTGCTTCTTGACAGTACCACATAGCCCTACCATACTCAACTTTGTTGCACCCAAACATTCTCCTTATGCATGCTCTTTCCTTTCACGCACCATAGAGTTGAGGCTCTATAGGTCAGGGAGATTCCTGAATCCACGCGGCCCTCTACATATGAAGGATCCATCCTTTTCAGTCTGGGCCTTTCTTTCAGCATAGCTCTGATGGCCACTTGACTTCTTGAAATCAGACTTATAAAAATCTTGAGTCATGGGGTGTTGTTGGTCGATCTCTTTGCTTTTCACACAGTCTTTCCCACATTTGACATTGCTACCATTTGACTCCTTGCCTTTGACTTTATTATACTTTTCATGCTTGAAACCCATCAAAGACTCACCCTCTACTATGGCTTGGTCTATATTCATGACTTGCCAGCGTTGCAACTCCGGCTTAGCCCAATTTTGCAACCCATCCATGAAGTTAAATAAGTCATTGCTGGTGAGATTAGTCATTTAAAGCATAAGGGTAGTGACTCTTTAACATAGTCGCAGTGTTGTGAAAAAGCGCTAAAGCGCTCGCTTTAAGCGTGAAGCGAAGCGAGGCGAGGCACTAGCGCTTCAATACCGTGAAGCGAAGCGAAAACAGAAAAGCGTGCGCTTCATGGAAGAAGCGAGAAGCGCGCTTCATGTTGAAGCGAGAAAAAAGCGCGCTTAGTTTTTAAAAGCGGCACTAGGGTTTATTTTAAAAGAACAAATCTGTAAACTTACAATTAATTATTCGCTGCTGTGACTTCTTCGAGACTTCGTCAGTTCAAACTTCAACCAGGTTAGTTTTTCTTCTCTTCTTCTTCTCTTCTTCTCTTCTTCTCTTCTTCTCTTTCTCTTTCTATTTTTATTTCTATTCAGCTTCTGCCACTGTGATGTTCTTCTCTTTTTCTCTACATCACTTCTTCTCATCTTCTTTTTCTGTTTCTATCCAGCCAGCAGTGCAGTTCTGCGCAGCTGCTGGTATGTTTTGGCCCTTTTTTTTTTGATTTGGGTTCTCAGTGACCTCTGTTTTGTTAAGTTATGCTCTGTTTTTTTCTATCTGTAATCTGTATCATGATTTTCTTTCTCATAAATCATTTTATCATATAATATTAATTAATTTGTTGAGCTGAAAAATTTGGTTGAATTTTTTATAGTGATTTTATTACACAAAACAAGGGCTGCTTTATTACACAAAACAAGGGCTGCTTTATTACCCACTGCAGCTGCTTTATTTTTTTTTAATACTGCTGCAGCTGTTTTATTAGGCTAGTGGGCTGGTGATATGAAGTGGAGAATGGTTATTGGATGTTTAATTAATTGCATAAAGGGAATTTATCAAAAAGTGGAGCCCATAGACCACTTTCATGGCCAATTTTGGACTTAAAACACTGCTGCAGCAGGCCAGCAGTTTTATAATTTTTTTTTAAAATTTTGCTCAGCTGCTCTATTAATGTTTTATTAATTTTGCTGCCATTTGTCAACTGCTCTATTATTGTTTTGACAATTTGACTTGTGTGACTGAATTATTATTCTATTTTTTCTTTGTAGTAAGTTGTATTTTCTTAATGGCACAAAAAAAGGATCCAGCTTGGACATATGGAATTGCCATGGGAAGTAACACAAAAATCAAATGTGTTTTTTGTGATATGACATATAATGGCGGAATATTTCGTCACAAGAAGCATCTTATTGGTGGTTATAAAGATGTTAAAGTGTGTCCAAAAGTCCCGAATAGTGTGAAGGAAGAAATAAAGGAGTATTTTACGAAAAAAATGAATTTAAAACTCAAATGAATCCTGAAGCATCCATGGTTAATCTTGTTGATAATGATGAAATGGATGATGAAGTTGAAGTGAATATGCCAATGGGACCTCCCTCAAAAAAGAAACCTTCAACTAGTGAAAGTGGGTCATCCACCGCTAGCAATGTCAAAGGTCCTCTTAATCTCTATTTCTCGCAAAAACCAAATGAAAAGAGAAAAGGTGGACCTATTGATCTAGAGGCTTCTAGCAAGATTTTACGGGATCGTGCTGTATCTGCTTTTGCTAGATGGATGTATGATGCAGGATTGCCTTTCAATTGTGTTAACTACACCGAAAGTTTTGGTGAATTCATTGAGGCCGTAGGCCAATATGGCCCTGGAATGAAGCCCCCTACCTATCATGAGGTAAGAGTTCCTTGTTTAAAAAAAGAGGTGGAAAAGACAAACAAAATTGTAGAAGATCATAAGGTTCAATGGAAAACGTATGGTTGTTCCATTATGATGGATAAATGGACAGCAAGGAATGGGAAAATGATCATCAATGTTTTGGTGAATTCTCCAAAAGGGAGTGTGTTCCTTGAATCTCATGATGCTAGTGACTCTTCTACTGATTCAAATAAGATGTTTAACTTGTTTGAGAAGACTATCTTGAAAATAAGCAAGGAAAATGTGGTACAAGTTGTGACCGATAACGCAAGTGAGAACAAAAAAGCGGGTGACATGTTGAAGGGAGTGTTCCCGCATATTTTCTGGACTCCTTGTGCTGCTCATTGTATCAACTTGATATTTGGTGACATTTTCAAAGAGGCCCCGTATTCTACAGGTGAACTTGAATCTTGATATTTAATGTTCTTTTTTAATCTTCATGTTAGTTTTCTTACTTATTAACTATTAAATTTTTTTGAATAGTTTTTGGTAAGGCTGTTAAGATACATTCTTATATCAGTCAAAGGGCACTGTTGTTGAATATGATGAGGAGATACACAAAGCAAAGAAACTTGGTAAAACCTTCTAAGACAAGATTCGCAACAGCTTTTTTGACATTGCATAGTTTTTATATGCAAAAGAAAAATCTGAGAACCTTGTTTATGTCCACTGAATGGAATGAGAGTGTCTATGCAAAGGAAACTCTTGGGAAAGAAGTTGTGAGACACATCATCAGTCCATATTTTTGGAATGACACTGTTCAAGCACTTAGAGTTGGTGGTCCTTTAATTAATGTACTTCGTATGGTGGATGGGGAGAAAAAACCACCAATGAGCTACATTTATGAAGCCATGGATAGGGCCAAAGAAAGTATTGAAAAGGCATTCAATTATGATGACAGGAAATATATGAATGTTTTCAAAATCATTGATGCAAGGTGGACGGATCAACTTCATCAACCTTTACATGCAGCTGGACTTATTTTGAACTCGGGGCTCTATTATAAAAATAATGAGATGAAGACTTTAACTGAAGAAGTGTGATTGGGATATCATGCATGTGTTGAAAGGATGATCCTAGATAAAACTTTGCAAGACAAAATAGGGGATGAGCTTGGTGTGTACATGAAAGCTGATGGGCTACTTGGAATTGAGTCGGCCATTAGAGCTAGAACCTTAAGGTCACCAGGTGAGCATTTCAACATTTAACTATTAGAGCTTTAACTTTTAAGTTATTACATATTAACTTTTAAAATAATTCTTCTACAGTTGAATGGTGGATGCAATATGGTCATAATGTCCCAAACTTGCAACAATTTGCTATTAGAGTGCAAAGTTTAACTTGTAGCTCATCCGGTTGCGAGAGAAATTGGAGCGTGTATGAACATGTGAGAACCTATATTACGTTATTACTAAATTAAATGGTATCTTAGTTATCCAAAGTCCTCCCATTAATTACTTTCTACATATTCTATGCAGATTCATACAAAAAAGAGAAACAGACTTGAGTTAAAACGCCTGAATGATCTAGTGTTCATCAAATATAATAGAACATTGGTGCGTCGCTACAATGCTCGCAATACCATTGATCCAATTTTATTGGATAATATTGATGATGCAAATGAATGGTTAACTGGAGCACCCCAAAATCATGAAGATGAAGAAGTATATGAAGGAGAAGGTCTCACTTATGGTGAAGTTGCTACAGCTAGTGGTGTGGAGGAGAATATTTATGGTTTTAGGGGGAGTACTTTAAGGGGCAAGGAAAAAAAAGTAGCTACAGGTTCAAGTTCATGTTCAAAATCAAATAGAAGTAGAACTCTTGTTGATGAGTCCTCCGATGAGGAAGAAGATGAGGACCAAGTAGAAGTAGAACCCTTGTTGATGGCACTTCAAGAGTTTGAGGATCTTGTTGAAGAATAGGATTTTGCTCTCTTTGTGATTTGGTTATGCATTTGCTTTATATGTTGTTACTTATGAGGATTATTGACTATCTAGTTACTTTTTAATCTAAGTCTTTTGAGTTCTTGATTATTTATCTATGCATATTTTATATTTTTATACTAAATAGCGCTTTTTCTGGAAAAAGCGTGCGCTTCGCTTCACGCTTCTCGCTTCTGTGAAGCGAGCCCCCGTTGCTTTTTTCCGCTTCTCGCTTCTCAAAACACTGCATAGTCGTGTATGCTGCCTATCTACTTCAACTCTCTTAAGTTTGCATCTTGCCTTGTACAAGACATTATTTGGGAAGAATGTCGCTTGAACTCGACATTGAATTGATCCGACGTGCTAATGGTGCACAGACCTCTAGGTCTCGACCATCTTCTTTCTCCACCATAGCATGACAGTCTCTAATAGGTTCAACACAACAATGTTGATCTTGGCCTCATCTTCCCTCATTTTGACTTGCCTGAAGTAGTTTTCCAAGTGCCAAAGAAAGTTCTCCACTTCTTCTGTGTCACGAACACCTTTGATCATTGGTGTCTTGGGAGCCTCCATCTTAGCCTCCTTTGTCACAACAACACTCCTGGCTGCTTCAGCTACGCCATCGTTGACATGCTTCGTGAGTGCCTCCATCTTTGTCTTCATGGTATCGATAGTGGTCAACGCCTCTATGAATCTAGACTCTAAGGTAATGATTGTTTGCCTTAGCTCTACTCGTCTTAACCCCTCCAAGTTATTTTGGTTGCTCTCAATCTCTTTAAAAGCATGTCCCTCAAGAACGTTAAGGGTGCCCTCCACTTTTCCCAAGCGTTGGCCAAAGATCCTGACAACACCCATCCCCCTATTAACCTTCATAACCAACTCTCTATCGAGGGATACACAATGTAGTCAAAGGCGCGTTTTAAGCGCGCTTAAGCCCTGAAGCGAGGTTCAAAACGTGTTGATCGCTTCGCCTCACTTTATGTGCGCTTCAGTGTCATCAACAAGATTCTAATGCAAACTTTTCTTTGCCAATGAGCCTCTTCTAAAGAAGTAACACTAAACAATTGATTTTTCACTTTATCAAAGTTTTTTTTCAATTTCTTTGGTCATATGTTTGTCATTCATATTTATAATCATTGATCTTGGACTAAACATATATATTTGTATATTTTGTCCTTTTGCGCCCTTTTTCATTAAAGTTCACACTTTATTTGCGCTTTGAACTTAAAGCCCCAACAGACTTTAGAGCTTTTTTGCACTTTTCGCCTTTGATAACACTAGGGAGACGTCCTCGGACATGACCTCCACTTTATCCTCGCTCTCCTCTGTGGCAGATGGTTCCTAGGACATAAGCCCTTCGCTTGACAAAACCTAAGGCGACACCTCCTGGCTCTTATTGCTGACATTCCTCTTCTTGTTACGGGCCTTCTTGCCAACAACATCCTAGGTGATGCTGAATTGCGTGTTAGCAACATTGATTTCTCTGTCCTTCGCAATTTCCTTCGTCGCAACCTTCGTTTTGATACCACGTTGTCGCATCTTTAGACTTCAACTAAGAGCACATGCAACACTTAAAACACTTGCTCATGATCTTGCATAACATGCTCATGATCATACTATACCAAGTCAGCCTAGATTACTACACTCAAGATCGTTAGGGAAATGCTAAATAAAGAAGACCAAAAATTTGCTAAAGAAAGCTTTTTGTATTGTAGAGAAGTTGAATTATTTTTCTTGTTGTCTTTACAAATGAATAACCCTCTATTTATATAAGTCATCAAGGGACTAGGGTATAAATATTAGTTTTTGCACAAATCCCTTAATATTTACAAATAAGGGCTTCCTCTAGAATTTCCTACTTAGCTAGAAAGTTGCCAGGATCTTACATGCAAATCCATGGAATTTAAGGATATACCATGGGAAACCTCCCTATATTTCTAGAATATTCCACTAAGGATTAGTCTCCTTCCTACGTAAGCCTTCCAAATGGACAACTTTGTGCCATGTAGCACCTAAGTGACATAATGACATAACGGGTCGTCACATACAACCTCATAATTTATAGTCTAGATGCTAAGTTTGAAGCCCTCAAATATATTCATTTAGTTGATCACACAAAAGAAACCTAATTAATAGTGTGATGGAGTTCTAGAAAAAGGAAGAAGAATCAAAATATCTGAAAACTTAGCTAGGGTCGATGCAAACTATCCTACTATGACAGCGTCACTAGCCAAACAACACTTTGTTCTATAGAAATAGAGTTCACAAGGATTGCTAGCCGCTCTACTGAGTTCGCATTCACAATTAGGTATTGACAGATATTGCCAAAGCAGGAATTTGCAAAATTTTCAGGCGGCATAAAGAGAAAAATTAACTGAATTTATAAGTAAAAAACATTCAACATGGAATTACGGAAACGGAGATGCGCAATAGAAAACTGAAAGACTGACATTGCTAGAAACTGATGGAAGCAAAATCAAAATGTTGAGAATTGTGTGATTGGATTGGAGAATTAGCGCTTACAAATTGTTTTCGTCTTCACAGATAGAAGAGGAATGTCTTTCTACAGGCATTTTCTTTCTGAGAAATTCCCTTCGCAAATCTCCCACTTCAAAACAGAACCACTGTGTTTCGTTCTGCATCCAATGGTTTTTTTTCTTTTTCTCTCTTCCTTATTTTAGTTCTAATTTCTAGTAGGTTAATAAGTTAACCATTTAACATATCATGTTTCATTTGAGATTGATGTATATAATTTTAAAATATATATATTTTTTATATAAATAATTTGACTATATAGTAGACGCTTAAAAGTATATTTTATTTTTTTTTCTTTTAAAATTTAGTATAAGTCTAATTCAAACAACTTATCATAAGGTTATATGCTCAATTGAAACAACACGTTGTTTAAATATTTAAATAAAATTTACGGATAAAATTAAAGGATTGTCGATGTGTTAGGCCTTCCTTCTTTCTTATCCTATCATTGCCACTCTCCTTTACATTTTTTCTTTTTTCAGTTTTTATTTATTTATAATTAATAAATGGATGATATGTGTTTATGTTACCTCATAATTATTATTCCTTCTATATTAATTCGTTTAGTTAATTTGAAGTATGAGAGTCAAACTAACTAATATTTCAGAAGAACGCAAATATAAAAGCTTCTATTGATTTGAAATAATCTTTTGTATTTAAAAACTACACAAAAAGTACTATGAGTCATATAGTTAACAATTCAAAAAAATTAAAACGTCTTTGAAAAGTTAAGATAATATTCTTTGATTTTCCAAATTGTAACTAAGACAAAAAAGCGAAATGGAGTGAATATCACCTAGTCATAGTTAATAGATTTTCATGTCATCTTTAAAACGGCAACGATGCCCGAAGAATGGAGGTCGAGCATAATGATCCCTCTATACAAAAACAAAGGGGATATCCAGAGTTGCAACAACTATAGAGGTATTAAGCTACTAAGTCATACTATGAAACTGTGGGAAAGAGTGGTAGAGATGAGGGTGAGGAGAGACGTGTCTATTTCAGAGAACCAGTTTGGATTTATGCCGGGACGCTCAACTACAGAAGCCATCCATCTTATGAGGAGACTCGTGGAGCAGCATAGGGAGAGGAAGAGGGACTTGCATATGGTATTCATCGACCTAGAAAAGGCTTATGACAAAGTCCCAAGAGAAATACTATGGACATGTTTGGAGGCTAAAGGTGTACCTATGGCATACATTAGGGTGATCAAGGACATGTACGAGGGAGCCAAAACCAGGGTAAGGACAGTAGGAGGGGACTCAGAGCACTTCCCAGTGGTGATGGGGTTGCATCAATGATCAGCTCTTAGTCCTTTTTTATTTGCCTTGGTGATAGATGGATTGACGCGACAAATTCAAGGTGCGGTGCCATGGTGTATGCTTTTCGCGGATGACATAGTCCTGATCGATGAGACTCGCCGCGGAGTTAACGCTAAGCTGGAGGATTGGAGACATACCTTGGAGTCTAAAGGGTTTAAGTTGAGTAGGACAAAGACAGAGTACTTAGAGTGCAAGTTCAGTGAGACACCTCAGGAGGTTGACGTTGAAGTTAGGCTTGGTGCTCAGGCCATCCAAAAGAGAAGTAGTTGCAAGTATCTTGGGTCTATCATGCAAGGCAGCGGGGAGATTGATGATGATGTCACACATCGTATTGGGGTAGGGTGGATGAAATGGAGGATCGCTTCCGGAGTGCTATGTGACAAGAATGTGCCACCAAAACTTAAGGGCAAGTTCTACAAAGTGGTGGTTAGACCGGCTATGCTGTATGGGGCGGAGTGTTGGCCAGTTAAGACTTCTCACATTCAAAAGATAAAAGTTGCTGAGATGAGAATGCTGAGATGGATGTGTGGGCACACCAGGAGCGACAAGATTAGAAATGAGGCTATTCGGGACAAGGTAGGAGTGACCTCGGTGGAAGACAAGATGCGGGAAATGCGACTGAGATGGTATGGACATGTGAAGAGGAGAGACACAGATGCCCCAGTGCGGAGGTGTGAGAGGCTGGCCATGGATGGTTACAGAAGAGGTAGGGGTAGGCCGAAGAAGTATTGGGGAGAGGTGATTAGACAGGACATGGCGCAGTTACAGCTTACGGAGGACATGACCTTAGATAGGAGGGTGTGGAGGGCCCACATTAGGGTAGAATGCTAGTTCATAGTCTCGTTATTCTTCTCTATTCATAGGTGTAGTAGTGCATTACGATCTCTTGCACTTTGACTTCTGATTTCTGTTATTATTTATTGCTTTCTATGCTTTGATTACTCTATTTTACCTGTGACGCTTTCATTATTTATTTAATCGTTATTTGTTATTTGTATTTATTTATTTGTATTTATTTGTTATCTATTCGTTATTTGTTTGTTGTTTTTCGCATAAAGCTTTTAATTTTCTATTCTTATCTAACATTTTTTATGCATTTATGCTTTTACTGAGCCGAGGGTCTCCAGGAAACAACCGTCCTACCTTGGTAGGAGTAAGGTCTGCGTACATTCTACCCTCCCCAGACCCCATGTTGTGGGATTTCACTGGGTTGTTGTTGTTTGTTTGTAATAGATTTTCACCTAATCATATCAGTTAATAGAAATACCAGATAAAGCAGGTATTACTGTTTTAAAAGACTTTATTGGGACTCGCCTCGGGGCTTTGCCCGAGGCGCGGCTCTAGTAAAATGCTCAAGACTCAAGTGTGATACTTAGTTCTATAAGACTTACGCCCTAAGTGTCCGATCGTACGCCTTTAGCACTCCCAACGTTTGGGGCTCGCCTAATAGATCTTACACAAATTATGTGTTAAAATCTTTAGTCAACATTGGTGACCCTCATAATTCTTGAATAAATGAATGATATTTATTAATTTTCAATCTATAGAAATAAGAAGATTGAGAGTAACCCAAATAATAAATTGTAGTATCACATCCTTACTATTTGGTAACATTATGAAGGTGATTATATATTACGTAATATTTCTTTTAAAAATACGTAGCGAAATTTAATTTTTCACTTCTCATTGGTCTTTATGATTTTGTCATGTGTATCAAAATTATCATATTTTATTTAGCTATTTGAAAGTAATTTTATTTTTATTCATGATGTAGTGATGTTTGTATTATAATACCAATAAGTTTATTGATTATTTTCTTTTAGGGGGTGAATTGTATAGTATGATAAATAATATTTTGAGAAATAATGATTCTTTTATTATTAGAAAGTTAAGATATTAGATTATTTATACTTGTACAGTCATGTTAGAAGTTTTATTTTCTATGAGTTTTCTTAATCATATTTGTAATTATTTTAAATTATTGATGTATTTTTATAATTTTGTGTTATTATATTATTATACCATATTGTAAATTAAAATTTTAAAGATCCATATGACTTACACCCCATGTCTCAAGATTTAAGCCTCACCCTATACTAAGTAAAACGTCTCGCCTCACGCCCTCGCCTTTTAAAACACTAGTAGGTATAATAATTACAAGTAAAACATTCGTAAATAGAGTTATCTCACAGTTATATTAGTAGGCAGTTATAGATATTTCATGAAAGTAGTCGAATTGAGCATAAACTATACTAGGATATAATAATTTTTTTAAAATAATAGTAATTACAATTAATAGTTACATCCTTTACCTCTGGTGTTGGGCTAAAAAGATCCAAAAATATGCTTAATACGACATGATTTTATTCACTTTATGCTAAATTTGCACGATCTTTTTTAAAAAGTCTCACACTAAAAATATCCAACACCTTATAAATAACTATTTTTATTTTATTTTCACATCCAACAATCTTCCTTTTAAACTAAGTTTCACATGACACATAATCATAATTCAAAGTGTTTGTATGTCGTCCATATTATCAGAGTGTTTACGATTGTTGAAGATCAAAGACTATTTGTGTCTCCAAAACACGAGAGACTCAATGATAATGTCATTGAAGCCATTACTTTACGCCCCAACAATTGAAGGCCTCAAAATAACTACTCATATTATTATTCCATTTTAAATGATACTTTCTCCATCTTAAATTATTTGTTGTTTTTATTTACATGATTTTAAAAAAAAATATTAATTATGAGAGTTTTTGATTGTTTTATTTTTATTTTTATCTTAAAATATAATATATTTTTTATTGAACATTTCCATTATTTATGTGTTATATGAGGTATTTGTAGTATTTAAGAACAATTACTATTGAATGTAAAATGAGAAAAGAATAATTGATTTTATCTTAAACTTCTAACATGATAAATAATTTATAATAATTATTTTTAGAAATCACAATAACTAATTTGAGATGGAAAGAGTATATTTATAAAATTATTATTAAAGAATTTTTAAATTTTATATTTATTTTTACTTAGCTCAAGTTATTCGAATAAGTAAGTTAAAAATGATTTAAGTTCCTTCTTTCTTATTGTCTTGGGGCTTGCTTCAGTCTATATAGGGCCTTTGTCAGTCCACACACCTTCTTCCCTTGACTGACAAACCCCTAAGAAAGGTGCATATAGATTTCATCATCAAAATCCCCATGAAGAAATGCATTGAACACATCCATTTGATGAATGTGCCACTGTTTGGAGGCAACAAGATCTAGAATAGACCTCACTGTAACCATCTTCACAACTGGAGAGAATGTCTCTTTGTAGTCAATACCTTCTTGTTGACTGTAACCTTTGGCAACTAACCTGGCCTTGAATCTTTCTACTTCACCTGTGGACTTGTATTTGATTTTATAAACCCACCTGCAACCAATAAGTCTTTTACATGCAGGTAAGGTAGTGATCTCCCAAGTATTGTTGTTTTCTAATGCTTGAATCTCTGCTTGCATAACATCAACCCATCTTAGATCCTTGATGGCATCTGCATAGCTGGTAGGTTCTGTTATAGTAGAAGTAGCAGCAATATAACTCTGATAGATGGGAGATAGATGAGAATAGCTCACATAGTTAGACAAAGGATATTGAACACCACTGGTTATATTTAGGGAAACAAAGTCCCTCAGCCATGTTGGAGGTTGTTTAGATCTTGCAGATCTTCTAGGAACACTTAGACCCTCAGTAAGGGTTACTTGTACAACGGTTGATGACTCAGAGCTAGCACCATCAGCAACATGTATATGATCCTCAGACTTCTCAACAGTAGTATGCTCACATCATGCATCAAGGCTTGGATTCTGATCAGTATTGTTAAAAGATATGGGAGCCATAGTAGATAAATCTGGAATAGCCACATCTGCTTCTTGCAAAATGTCCACAAATAGTTGTTGTGAATCAGCATCAGCTTTATTGGCAAATGGAAAGATATCCTCCTTGAAAATAACATTTCTACTAATAAAGAATGATTTGTTAAGTAAGTTAAACAAAATATATCCATTATGCACTTCAGAGTAGCCCATGTGAACTGCTAACCTTGACCTGGGCATGAGTTTGTCATGCTCTAGCAAAAGAAAGACAGCCAAGAATCTTCAAGTGAGATAGCCCTGGTTTGATGCCATATAGTCTTTCATAGGGAGTTTGAAACCTAATTACACTGCTAGGGAGTCTGTTGATGCGATGGGCTGCAGCTAGAACACAGCAACCTCAAAATCCGATAGGTATTTTAACTTGAAATCTCAGAGCTCTTGTCACTTCCAGTAGGTGTCTATGCTTCCTCTCAGTAACACCATTTTGCTGAGGAGTATAAAGGCAGGACCTTTGATGAATAATGCCCCATTTTTTGAACAAATTGCAGCACACAGAATTAACAAATTCTGTACCATTATCAGATCTGACAATCTTCACAACTCTGTCAAATTGTGTTTTTGCATATTGCAAGAACATTTGAAGAGATACACAAACATCTGACTTAAGTTTAAGTAAAAATAACTAGGTCATTCTTGAAAAATCATCCACAATTGTAAGAAAGTAATTATTGTCATCAAAAGTAGCTGCATTATAGGTCCCCAAAGATCAAAATGTATCAAGTTAAAGCATCTACTGCTTTTAATACTACTAGAGGGAAATACAGGTCTAGTTTGTCTTGCAAATGGGCAAACAAAACACTTAGACACCTTACACATAGTGGTTTTATTGTCAGTAAACATCTTTGTAAGTACTGTTAAAGGGGGATGTCTAAGCCTTTGATTCCATAGCTCCATGTCTAACTCTTTACCATTTGAAGGAACTGTATCAACAACATGAGCAGATTCCTTGACATTATTGACACTACCTTGAGTTAAATGTCTCCACCTCTTTCTTCCTTCCCAACTTCCTTCACCTTCCTAGTGTAAAGCTCTTGGAAAACACAAAAATCAGGGAAGAAAAAGACCGAGCAGCCTAATTCCCTTGTTATTTTGCTGACATATATTAAGTTATATTTGAACTCAGGTATATGGAACACATTAGTAATCACACTTCTAGTTGATAGATTACAAGAGCCAATGTGAGTAACTTGTGTAGTACCACCATTTGGTAAGCATACATCCTTGGGAGTGTCAATCTTGAGCACAAATTCTTTCTGTAGCATATCTAACTTAGATACCATGTGGTTTGCTGCACTTGTATCCACAATCTACACATCACTATTTTCAGTTATAAATAAGGCTTTACTTGCATTATTTGCCTTATTACAGTCAGATGTAGTAGCTCATGGCTGTTGGTTCATCATCTTGAGTATCTGTTCATATTGTTCCTTTATGAATGTGCACCCTTGAAGTAATTGTTTGACATCTTTCTCAGCCTGACTCAGAGTTTTAGTTGAAGTTTCAGCTGATATTGTGTCTGTAAAGTGCTGTCCTGTAATATTCCTACCCCACACTGATTCATCAGTTACATTTGTATTCAAACCATAAGAGAAATTAGCTTGACCTGATTTCTGAGTATGATTAGAGAAGCTAGATGTATCAGCATATGCACTTTATGCCTTCCTCTTGGACTTGAAATCTGGTGGATATCCAACAATCTTATAGCATAATTCTTTGGTATGGCCTCTACACTTACAAAATTCACAAAGTAGAGGTGTATTCTTCTTGTATCTGTTACTACTGCCACCTTTAGAGTACATAGTATCTGAGTCTAGGATAGATGAATGTAGTCCCAAATTATTAATGCCTGTAACCACAGATTTTTGGCCCTCATCTCTTACTATCATGGCATATGCTTGGTTTACAGTTGGTAATGGATCTATCATGAGAATTTGACTTCTAGCCTGAATGTATGAGTCATTTAATCCCATTAGAAATTGATACAACTTTTGTCTATTCATGTGAGCTACAAATCCTTTGGACTTTTCACAGTTGCAACAAAGCATTGTGGGACTTTTCATCCCACAATGCTTTCAACTTCGTATAGTATACTGAGACAGAGTTAGTACCCTGCTGTAGAGTAACAATCTCTTTGTGTAAATTGTAGGTCCTTGATCCATCTACTATATCAAACCTCTCTTGTAGATCATTCCACACTTACAACGCACTTGAGGCAAATGCAATTCCACTAAGTAAACTCTTTGAGACTGAGTTCATTAACCACGACAAGACAATTGCATTTACCATCTCCCATTGACACCACAGTTCTTCACTGTACATGTCCTTTCTGCATGTTCCATCAACCAGCCCCAACTTGTTCCTCCCTAACAAGCCTAAATTGACTGAACGACTCCACAGAGTGTAGTTCTCAACACCAGTCAATTGAAAAGAGATGATGGACAAGGAATAAAGGGTGATTATAGTCAATACCTTGCCCTTGAGTGAGACTACTACTCGAGGAAAAGGGCACACTAGCTTGTTGGTGATCTTGGTTGAGATTTTGAGGTGAACTTGTTGCTGCTGCCGTGTCACCTGCTATTTTTTCAAACAGTAACACAATTGTGGAATTTTTAACTAAGACGGAGCTCCGATCTGTTGATCCGTCAAAAAGAACTATGAATCAGTGAATCTCATTGCGATTCTTTGACTCCATAACGAGGATCAGCTTCTCACAGTGATAAGTGTGACGATCCGCTCTGATACCATGAAGATAAACGTGAGCTACACAGATCAAAGAAAAAAAAAGATGAAGATGAACAACAAAAGAGAGAAGAGAGAAGAAGAGAAACGAAGAGAGAAAGAGTAAAGTGAGAGAGGAGATATTTTTCTTTATTTTTAGCTCATTCCAACCTAATTACAATTAGTGTATATATATATACACTTTGTTAGACTAGTTAACTAAAATTAGTTACACTAATAACTTTAACAACTTGTTAGTTACACTAAACTAATTTCTGGTAAAGTGACTATTCTACCCTCCAACTAGTTAACTTCTCACAATACAATCACATACTAAAACATAAATACCAATAAGCCGTGTGAAAATAAAGCAAAAGTGAGAGAAAATGAGTACACTTTTTAAACACTTAAATCCATATCCAAGTAGCAGATAGGTAATATTAGCAAAAATTTTCTATTTTCCTGATTTTAAAGAATATATACACAACTTCATCATTAGAAACATGCAAAGTGCCACCACAATTTTTTGGCAATATGTAACTTAGAACTTTTGTTTTTCTCAATAACTATTATGCTACTTCTGCTCTAAATCAAGGAAATCCCCTGTAACCAACCACCCTTGTTGGAATTAACAGATTAATCGTTAATAAATTCATGTAAAAGTTTTTTCCTGTAATGACTATTAATAATTACACGAATTGAACTACCAAAGATTTCAAATCAATACTGGAATAGCTCTCATCACCTATATCTCCCACATTTCTCCCCAACCACTTCCTCTTTCTTCTGCTTAAGGAGACCTAAAATCAAGACCCATGCCCATTATTCCTCTTCATTGACAACTAATTCTCCACTCCCAAAACCAACAACATTACCACCTAAAACTGCACCTCTAGCGACACTGCAACCACAACCTTATCTTCAAGAATGGCCAAGCCTACGAACGAATCTCCACCAAAGTACCCTGAAACAAAGCCTCTATTTCGTCTACCCGCTCAAGAATAGAATAAACTAATTAATTTTTATTACCTCAATTTGCTGGGGTAATAATATTTCTATCAGATGAGTTTGGGACTGTCATGATTTCTTAATGATGCTCTAGGTGTACGAATTTTGCTTCTAACAACATGAAAAAAAAAAACTTGATCAAACATACTAAGGTAAATCTCTACCAAACTCTCATTACCAAAGTACACTGCAACAAAAAATAGAAAATCGTGCACACTTCACAAAAACTCATAATATAATAGTAATCAAAGAAATTTTGGAATGTAATTAGAGTAACTTTGATCGAAAACTAAGAATTCATGGGAAAAATAAGAGGAAAAAAATTGCTCAATCCTAAATATTGTTGGTTTAGGCTGCTTGGTTCCGACCACCACACAAGTTAAATTACAATAATTCCTATTGTTAATCAATTCCGGACTAACTTGAACGGCTATATGAATCCACAAATATCAATTCAATTCCATTTTACACACACTCACTACTAAAAATAGTCCAAAAAGCTATAGAACAAAAAGCGATGGACAGCGTCGCAAATAAAATGCGATGGATAAAACGACGTTGTCCGTCGTTTTTATTTTTTTTAATAGGAACGACGGATAGTGACGCCTAGTCCGTCTCTTATTTTGGCAGTTTTTTTTGCTAAAATTAAATATTATTTTTATATAAATATTTTATATATTTTATTAAAAAATAATTATTATAAATTAAATATTATGACGCCGTCCGCCGCAAATATTTTTTTTATAGTTTTTTTTAACTTAGCGACGGAAAGGGTCGCTACGTCCGTCGCTATTTGTCAAAATATTTGGTCAACA
Organism: Solanum dulcamara; assembly: GCF_947179165.1. Classification (NCBI taxonomy): domain Eukaryota; kingdom Viridiplantae; phylum Streptophyta; class Magnoliopsida; order Solanales; family Solanaceae; genus Solanum; species Solanum dulcamara. Next base: position 24,097,223 of record NC_077242.1, read on the forward strand.
TATTTAAAATAGCGACGGACGCTGTCGCTTTGTTCGTCACATTTTTTGTCAAAATGACAGTCAAATATTTTTAAAAAAAGCGACAGACTTAGAGATGCTGTCCGTCGCTTTTTGTTAAAATATGTACAACACAGAACGTATTTTTTCAGTTTTCTCTCTCTCTAAACTCTCTCTTCTCTCTGCCTTCTCTCTACAATTCCGCCGCTTTGCCTCCCACCGTTGTTCCCCAACCCCCAGCTCTGTCGTCCGTCACTACTCCGCCGCCGCCGCTGCTCCGCCGCCGTCTTGTGGTGCTTTAGGAGTATTATTAATTTTTAAGAGGTTAGGGCTTAAACTTAAAACTAAATTTTAGTTTTTTTATTTGTCATTTGTTAGTTAGTTAATTAGTTGATTACATTTAGTTTGTTGTAGTTCATTTGTATATTAGATTGTAAAATTAGTGAATATAGTTATAGTTTTGATTTTAGGGGGCTTAAGTTAGATTTGGGTTGTTGAATTAGATTATAATTTTTTTTAGTAATTTGTGATGTTAGTTAGTTAATTAGTTGATTACATTTAGTTTGTTGTAGTTCATTTGTATATTGAATTGTGAAATTAGTGAATGTAGTTATAGTTTTGATTGTAGGGCTTAAGTTAGATTTGAATCTTTTGAATTATATTGTAAATTGGATAGTAATTTGTGATGTTAGTTAGTTAATTAGTTTATGCCATTTAGTTTGTTGTAGTTTATTTGTATATTGGATTATAAAATTAGTGAATGTAGTTATAGTTTTGATTTTAAGCTTTAAGTTAGATTTGAGTCTTTTGAATTAGATTGTAAATTGGATAGTAATTTGTGATTTAGTAGTTGATTAATTAGTTTATTCCATCTAGTTTGTTGTAGTTTGTTTGTATATTGGATTGTAACTTAGGAAGTTTTGAAGTTTGAAACTTAGAGAAAAATATTGGAACTTAATTAGAGGTTTTAAGTTTCAAACTGAAGAAGTTTCTATGCACAAGAAAACCAATAATAGTGGTGTGTGCATTCAAGGTGATGTCGATGGTAATGGCCAAATTGTAGAATATTATGGTGTCATTCAAGAGAATATTGAAGTAAGATATTCAGGTTGGCCTAAAAAAAGATAGTATTTTTGGTGTAAGTGGTTTGACCCATCACACAGAGGCACAGGGTGGAGCAACAACATAATATAATTGAAGTTAAGCACACCAGACAATACGGAAGTTATGATCCTTTTATCATTGCCCAAAATCCTAAGCAAGTCTAGTACGCTTCATATCCATTGCGTAGAGATAAGGCTGATTGGTGTATTGTTATTAAGACAAAGCCTATGGGAAGAATTAAAATTGAGAATGTATTAGATGTGGCGTACCAAAATGATGTTGCACTTGTTCAACGACAAGTTGATTTTGAGTTGGAAACCACACTAGAACATCCTCAACATATAGTAGAAGAGGTTTTCGATGATGAACTTATAATGCCAAATATTGAGGAAGAAGTAAATGAGGAATATGAATCATTTGAGGGGGAGGATGGATTGACAATGAATATAAAACAACTGAGGAGGAGGAATGGAAAGATGACGAAAATGAAACAAGTGAGGAGGAATAGAGTGGTAGATTATCATTAGTATGTAAGTTATTTATTTCCCTAACCCTAAATTTATTTAATTTATATTTTTTATATATTGTATTGTTACTTTACATGCAAATGTCATCTGGTAATGGTGATAGATCCCGGGATCATCTTGGTGTTTGCCATTCTGGTAGAAGTAAAAAGAAGTCTAGGAGACTTGTTGATCTTGAGGATATCCCAGGACATATTTCTTCAGCGCCGGAGATGCAGCACCGCCGAGCTAGTCCTACACATATTCATGTTGTGCCTTTTGGGACCATGGATCCTTTAGTTTACCATAGTCAGTTCCGCCGACCACGCGTCACTTCTTCTTCTTCACAGGTCAGATATACTTCATATGATCAGACCTACCAGCTATCCACAGAGGTTATTCTTAACCCCCGAGAGTATCATCTTCTTCTACTCCATCTCCCGGATCTCAGTCTCCTCACATATCTACTCTGAGACTTAGAGATTCTAGTGTAGAGACTGACACTCCTACAGCATCACCTACACCTTGTTCTGCTGCTACAACAGAGGCAGTACATGATGTGTCTGAGTTAGCTCCTAGGCAGAGGGACAGACTTGGGAGAGTCATGATTGAGCCTGATGGATCCTCGTAAGTTTAATGTTTTATTTATTTATTTTTACTACATTAATAACTTATTGATGATTTAATTACATGTTTATTATGTGTCTTGCAGGTGACATCCTTCGAAGGAGGCTGCTAGGGATCTTCAGGAGAGTGTTAGGAGGCTATATACTGAGCCCTATCATTCTTGGCGGGAGATTCCAAACAGTATTCGCCAGGCAATGTTTAATGAATTCAAGGTATATATATATGTTTAAATCTATTTTTTAAGTTACGTTTAATATTTTTACTATACTTTACTTAACTAATTATTTAATGTTATTTTTTTTAGACTTTATGTACCTGGGAGACAAGGTAAAATATGGTCATTGCGACCACTTTTGAAAAAAAAGCGAGCGCCAGACTGTCTAGCTGACTAAAGAAAGCTAGGGATGATCGGGCACCTTCGAGTTGGATGCTGCCTTATATATTTGAAGAATTATGCCAGTATTGAGATACCAAAGAATTCAAGGGTTTGTCCAATCAAGGAAAAAAAGCCAGAGCCAGCCTAAAGGGTGGCTCGTTGCACACAGGAGGTGCAAAGAGTGTTGGTACGATTCAGAGGGAGATGGTAATGTTTTTAAATTTTAAGTTTAAATTCATTTTCTGAATCAAAATATTATTTCATTAATTGTATTTTTATTTATAGGAAAAAGAATTGGGACGCACTCCCTATTGTCATGAAGTCTTTAAAAAGACTCATGTGAATAAAAAGACTAATGAGTCAGATACGGATAAGTGGGTGGAGGAAAGAGCCGAACGAGTCTATGTAAGTTATTTAAGATATAATATAATATATTTTGATTCTAAGTTTTATTTTTAATATATATATATATATATATATATATATATATATATTGATTATAACTTTTATTTTCTAATATGTAGCAAGATTATGAGCGGCACGTATGTGAGATGAGAGATTCGGTTCATCTAATGCCTGAACAGTCCACTCAAATTTGGTCAGAAAAAGTGGTTGGAGGCAGCCACAAGGGCTGAATATATGGAATGGGCTCTAGAAATAATGTACGATAATTCCAATCAGGTTTAGAAGGTATTGGATCGTTGCGTCAAGTCGAGGCCATTGACGGGGTTAAGATAGATGCAATGTCTCAGCAAATTGCAGAACTTACATGCGCATTGGCAGAATCAGAGAAAAGAAGGACCGAGGATCAAAAAAGTATGAATGAACAAGTTGAGCAAATTAAAGAATAAGTGCTCAACCTCGCCCGTCAGCCTCCGCCTCGTTATTCAAGAGGGTCTACTCCGGATATTTCCGACGATAGTGATGGATATATAGCAAATAGTCCTTAGGGTTCCCTATGTTAGTTTATGAATATTTTGAATTTTTTTGTTAACTTTGAAACACTTTAAATCGTTCTAAATTATGATTTTATTCATTTTAAGTGTTTAATTATGTTTATTATTATGTATTTTGCAGATTTTGTTTATTGTTATTTGTGTTTGAATGAGTTGAATTGAATACAATTGAATTGGATTTTGATTGCAGATGGGCAACAGAAACTGCAGGTTTCTACTGTCAAAAGTGTTGCAGAAAAGCGACGGATAGGGTCCTTTAGTCCGTCGTTTTTCTGTTTTTTTAAAAATATTTTTCCAGAAAAAGCGATGGACTAAAGGACCCTGTCCATCGCTTTTCTGCAAAATTTTAAGAAGAGTAGTATAAAAAAGCGACGGGCGGAGACTAAAAGTCCATCGTTTTTTATTAAATAATTTCTTTTTTAAAAAAATAAAAAAATAGAGTCCATCATTTTGTTTTATATATATTTTGTAATTAAAAACATTAAGGGCGACCCAGTCCGTAGCTTTTAACGGCCTTGTCCGTCGCTATTTCAAAAGCGTCGAGCAAAAAAGCAATGGAGGTGACTGCGTTGCTTTTTCGTCGAGTTTGACCAAATTGTTGTCCTCCGGAGGTCGACTAAGGCTTCTTTAACATGTTCTAGTCTTCCTATGCACATCTGGAAGTTTTTTTCTGAATTAGCCGGCCCACACTTCGGCTACTAATAATGTGATAAGACCTTACTACTATATAGGATATGTTATCCTCTCTCCAGTGAGTGCAGTGAAGGACTCTCGCCTCACCCGCCCGTTTGGCTTATGGCATCATCGACTTGCTTTTCAATCAAAGAGATTTCATAACCATAAAGAAAGACCTCTCTTTCGGGATCAGTCCCGTCCCTAGATGTAGTAGTCAATCAGCGGGACATTCAAAGAAGCTATGCACCTTCACTAAATGTTAATGAAAGAAAGCCCTTTCATCCTAATCTGATCTATTGAAAAGGGGGCCGGGCGTAGCACGTTCTTTTTTTGGACACATAGGCTATTATAGACGCATCAAAAAAGACTTTTCGTAGCGCGGAATTCCAGAATGGAATCATTGCAGAAGAAAGGTATAAGGCTTGGGAACCTTTGCGTCGTTTTTTGACAGTTTTTTAGTATTGACTTCTCTTTTGTATTGATTCAAAACAAACCAAATAAACTCCTAGTGGACACCGTCGCTAATGTAATTGTGTCAATATTATTATGACCCATTTAACCATATAATACAGGTAAGAGATCTAGGGTAAAATATTATTAAATTGTGTATTTATATTATTAAGCCTTATTTATAGACACTACATTATATTTTTTTTATCCAAATAGAGAGCGATTATTAAGACTTGGGTAACTTTTTTTCGTCAATCGCAAAAGAGTCCATAAAACTCATAACTTTGGAGAAAACATCCACGGCAAAAATATGGGTAACTTTTTTTGATAAACCAGTCCTCTATTCTAGCCATATTTGCACCAACTTCTGCTCCATATCTACAACAAAATAAATAAAGTTCAAAAATTTGAAATTAAAAAAATGAACCATCGAAATTGAACTATGATTTCAATTAAAGAGACAACCATACCAGAAATAATCCTCCAAGTGCATGACTACATTACTTTGTTAGATTTTTGTCAGCCCAAAGCTTCAGAACAATATATATATAAACTTAAGTGTGCGCCTCAATAGTGGATTTTTGTAACGAATTCCGATAGTTGTAATTTGGGTACTACAATTCTTTCCAGTATAGCATATTTTGATTCAAATTCTTTGCCTATAGATTAGTTTTTGTTCACAATTGTTGAATGGGAGAACCGAGAGTTGATTGTAGAAAGCGATAGTTAAGACCTGCATAGAGATGTTTAACCCATGTAATTGCTAATAAGTGATTTGGTTAAGAAATTCAATCATATAAATATAAACCACAATATTACCATTAGAAAGGTATAATATTAACAATATTAGGGCAAAAAAAAAATCTGGGAAGTTGGCGCGGAGAATCTGGGAGCAGAATTGATACAGGAGATAAGAGCATCTTGTTCATTGCCAACCTGTTGGGCTCGTCCATGAAGAACAACGTGAGAGGTTCATATAGTATCAGATTTTGGGCCATGAGAAGAAACAATAAATTGCTACAGAGAGAGGAAGAATACAAAGTGTGAGTGTGTGAGAGAGAAACAGGGAGTGATTGAAGTGGCAAACTGGAAACGTTATGGAGAGACATAAAAGGCAGAGAATAGAGAGAGTTATGACTATTGGGTTGCTGAAGCATAGCGTTTTTTATTGTTGATTTTGTTTTTTCTGAGAAGATTGCTTTGAGAAGTGGAAAAAGATAAATATAATTGCTGCTATGAGAATGCACCACGTCACTGACCTAAGATTCTTTTATATATATAAGATTAGGTACAAATTTTAGGAATCACGTAATGTAAGGAGCTAATTACCTTCTATTCCTATCCTTTCAATTTTACAAAATTCCTTCAAATTAACTCCATTCGAATACATACTAGCAATCATAGCTGTTTGATACATTTGACAATTAGTCTGTTGATCTTAAAAAGGAAATCAAATATAAAATTTAATTTCAGTTTCATAAATCACGCAAAACAAATCGATATCAATCTCTCCCAATTTTGTAACAGCTTCAAAAATTCAAATTTTAAAATTTCTTCTCCACGATCTACACCAAATTGTAACAGATTCAACAATTCGAAGAAATAAGCTGATACATGATGAATATATCAATTTTGTTGAGACGTTCAGAAATTTGGAAAATCAAGGTGAGTTATGAAAGATACAAAAGGGATAGTGTATTTGTTGGACAAACGATTTCGTTTGTGAATCTCAAATCTGCCATTGCATCAAAATTGAAGATAGATGAGACGAGGAAAAATTTGGAAATTCGATGCATCGTAGGAGGTAATTCATCTCCAATGATAATTAGGAACAACATGGGAGTAAGGCTATATTTGGAGGTAAAAAAAACTAGCCTGAATTTTCAATGTATCCACTATTCATTGATATAACTGACATGATTGCTGAAGAGATACATTACTTTGATTTGTGATTTCAAGGTGGATGTATTAGTCATGATACATTTTTATTTCTAAAATATTTAGTAAATTATTAAGTATTGTAATCCTACTTGATACATTAAAGAAATAAAGTTTGTCCGTAATGTGTTTGGTTTAGATCGATACATTACTGTGCAATAGTTATTACGTATCAAATACATGTAGTATTCATTTTAGTGAATGTATCATGGGTAAAGATTTTTTTGATTTGTATTTTCGATCTAGATATATTACTCATGATGTATTACTATTCTTAAAAATATTTAGTAAATTGCTAAGTATTGTAATCCTACTAGATATAATAGAAAAGTAACGGTTACCTGTAATGTGGTTGCTTTTAGATCTATGCATTAACGTGTGGTCATTATTAGGTATCACATACATGTGAATTAGTTTTGTGTGAATGTATCACCAAAAGAATGGATAAGTAGTAGTACTTTGTATGAATGTATCATGGCCAGTAATGTGTATCTGATACATGTAATGCATATTAATACATATTAGCCATTAATATGCATCAGATATATGTGCTATTAAAATGAATGCAAGAATTCTGATCAAGAAAATGGGAATGATACATTACTATTTATCTATCTTGATATGTTTGTGAATTACTGTAGTTTATTTTTGAGTGATACATGATACACTGTTGATTTGGAATGTATTTGTTACATATAATAAAATTATAAATAAACTATGTAGCTATGTCTTAAAATGTTATTCAAAGAACTTGTGCTTGGAGTATGAAAGCATATTATAGAAAAAATTCAAATGTATTTAGATGTGTTTGATAAATATTGTCTTTGATAATAACACTGTTTAAAGACAGAATGTTGTGTATCTGTGTTAGAATCCGAACCTGGATCATGATGGTGCCTACTATAACCCCCGAATAGGCAAGCCAAACCAAACCCAAAGCTTACGGAAGCCAAACATTTAATCAAAAAATCAAGTAATAACATAAAAAGGTAGAAACAGGAATAATATAACACAAGAGATCGAGCCATGGTATATATATGTGTAAATACGATAAAACATATACGGCCAAAGTGACCAAAAAATGAACTGACGCTAGACAATTCTCCGGATCTATTGTCACCTATATACATAACTGACTGTTCAAATACAAGTGCAAGTCAGTACAAAAGATAGAAAACAACAAGTCTCTAAACACTGGGAGCTCACCACTATCCAGATCTGGCACAACTACGGATGATCAGGCGCGCGTTGGGGGTGGTTCAAACTAGGAGGTGCATTAAAGAATGCAAAAGTGCAATATGAATACAAAACACGGGGTACCCAATAGGAATCATAGGCTGACCTAGCTCAGAATGAACACACACACAGAGACACTTGCGCGCGTGCGCACACACATATATAAGCAACACAATGATACTAAAGTAATAACATGAGTGAGTCATAAACTACATATACAGGAGTATCGAGGTACGAAAAGAGTATAAAACAACCAAAATAGCTCACAAAAAATACGTAGCCCCACAATAGACGCAATCACAATAGACAAGAATGAAAATAAAAAGAATCCAGTAAGATGGAGAAAATAACCCGAAAAATATCATGGGTCGCCCGGAATAGCCTTCGAGCTTATCAATATCAAAATGTCCCGATTCATCCAACACCACCAGTAATGATGCCATAGGTCACAATACATCTTTGCCACATCCGGATGAATGGAATAATTAAAATAATAGGCCTCCTCAAGAATTAGCCTGACCAAATAGCCACCACAATTGATGCAATCACAATAGACAAGAATGAACATAAAAATAATCCAGTAATGATGGAGAAAATAACCCAAAAAATGTCATGGATTGCCCAGAATAGCCTTCGAGCTTATCAATATCAAAATGTCCCGCTTCATCCAACACCACCAGTAATGATACCGTAGGTCACGATACATCTTTGCCACGCTGGGATGAATAAAATATCTTGAATAATGGGACTCCTCAAGAATCAGTTTGACCAAATCTCCAATTCTAGGAATATAAATACGACCCTTCATCCTCAAAATTCCCTCTGGATCTAAGGTCGCCTTCCTAGCCTCCCCACTGAGCACCCTATCACAAATAACCCTTGAATATGGGTAATCAAACTATTGTGTCCGAATCTACTCCATCAAAAAAGACCTAGCCTCTACATAAACAAGTACCCTGCTCGGCTAAAAAATATCAAGTCGAACAATCTGGTTAGCTATGGACTAAATGTCTTAAGCTAAATGCCGCTACTCAACTGATAAGAATACCAAACTCCCCATACCTTCTGCCTTCAGGCTCAAATCATCTGCTACTACATTTGTCGTGCCCGGGTGATAAAGAATAGTAACATCATAGTTCTTCAATAACTCAAACCACCTGCGCTGTCTCAAATTATGGCCCTTCTGGATGAAGATGTACTAAAGACTATGGTGGTCAGTGTAGATCTCATAGTGGGTGCCTTACAAATAATGCCTCCAAATCTTCAATGAGAAGACTACCACTACTAACTCTAAATCGTGTGTGGGGCAGTTTTGCTCATGCATCTTCAGTTGTCTGGAAACAAATGCAATAAATCTACCCTGCCGCATCAGAATTCAACCCAATCCAACACCTAAAGCATCACAATAAACTGTAAATCCCTAGCCCTCAACAGGAAGAGTAAGAATCAGAGCTGAAGTCAACAAGACCTTGAGCTTCATAAAGGTCGACTCATACTTTTCAGACCAATGGAAAGGAATATCAGAAAGCTTGACTCACATTCGTCAGACAAATGGAAATGAATATTCTTACCAATCTAGTCAAAGGCGCTACAATAGAAAAGAACCCCTCCACAAATCATTTGTAATACCTTTCCAATCCGATGAAATTGTGAACCTCGATAGGAGAAGTGGGCCTAGCCCAATCACAAACTGCTACTATCTTTACTGGATCCACCATAATCCTATCCTTGGACACCACGTGCCCCAAGAATTCCATAGACTAAAGCCAAATTTCACACTTAGTGAATTTGGCATATAATTGCTGATCTCACAAGGTTTGAAGTACTATCCTCAGGTACTGCTCATGCTGCTCTCTTTTCCTGAAGTAGACTAGGATGTCATCGATGAATACAATAACGAAAAAGTCCAAGTAGGGTCTGAACACATAATTCATCAAATCCATGAATATTGCGGAGGCATTAGTCAACCTAAAAGACATGAGTAGGAACTCATAATGGTCGTATCGAGTCCTAAAGGTAGTCTTAAGGATGTCTGCCTCTCTAATCCTCAACTGGTGATACCACGATATCAAGTCTAACTTAGAGAACACTACTGCACCCTGGATCTGATCAAATAGGTCATCAATACACGATATTGGATACCTATTCTTGATGCTCACCTTATTTAGTTGTCTGTAATCAATACATATATGCAAGGTACCATCTTTCTTCTTCACAAATAGAATAGGAGCACTCCATGGAGACACATTGGGCCTGATAAACCCCTTACCTAAGAGATCTTGGAGATGTACCTTAATTTTCCTCAACTCAACTGGAGCCATTCAGTGTGGTGGAATAGAGATTGGTTGTATACCGGCTCAACATTAATGCCGAAGTTAATATCACGCTCAAGAAAGAGACCAGGTAGATCAGTGGGAAAAACATCAGGAAATTCTCAAACTACTGGAATAGAATCTACAAAATAAGTGTCAGTACTAGTGTCACAGACATAAGAAAGATAGGTTAGGCACCCCTTTCCTACTAACTGCTGATCCTTGAGAAAGGAGATCACACCACACGGCATATGACTAGCCGCACCTATCCATACTATCAGAGGAATATCAAGCATACAAAGGGTATAAGTCTTGGAAAAGCAATCCAAAATTGCATGATTAGTAGAAAATTAATCCATGCCTAGAATCAAGTCAAAGTCTACCATAGTTAGCACGATAAAGTCTGCTCTAGTATTATACCCCAAGATGGTCACTACACAGGATTGATATACTCAATCCACTATTAAAGAATCACCTACAGAAGTAGCTACACGCATCGGCATAAGTAATGGCTCAGACAAAGCATCCCACTGAGTAGCATAATACGCAGACATATACTAATAAGTAGTCCTCGAATCAACTAAAGCATAGGCAGGCTAATTAGAGACGAAGATCTTAACTATGATGATGGCATCTAATGTCTCTGCCTCTGGTAAACCAAGAAATGCATACATATGGCCACGTCCATGTTTACTACCTATCTGAGTTTCTTGGGGACCATCCCTCGTACCCTGAGAATTACCTTTGCCACCCTATGCACCCTTTCTGGGTGACTAGATTGGGGCCCTGGGGGCCTAAACCTGCTGACCCTGCCGACTCTGGCATCTATGATGGTTGATCATAGGGCAGTCCCTGACAAAGTGGACTATTACACCATACTTATACCATGACCCTCTATATGAACCCCCCTGTGATGTCCCAGCTGAACCTAAATGGCCACCACAGCCTGAATACCTAGAAGTTTGACCTCGAGAAGACTGATCCAAAGTCTGGTTGATCTGACCACCGGTACCTGCTGATCCACCATCGGTAAGCTATAAAGATACCTGAATCGGCCTGTTAGGTGTATACTACTGTGGATAACCTCTGTTAAAAGAACCCCTACCATGGGACTGGTGTCCACTGAAATCGCCCTGACAGTGAGACCTCTTGTCGCTTCCTCCATAGGCCTCATAACATATAGCCTTAATAGTATAGGCATGATCCACTATCTGCAGGAACAAATAACCTGATACAACCATCTACTTTGTAGCCAACCTTAAAGGAAAAGATAACCCTCTAACAAATCAGCGCACCCGCTTCTCCTCTATCGGTATAATCATAGTGGCATGCCTGGATAACTCATGGAATCGAGACTCATACTCTGTGACCATCATCGATCCTCGCACTAGCGTTGTGAACTCATCATTAATACTCTACCCCAAATTGTGGGCACATACTTCTCCAAGAGAGCCTCGAAGAACTGAGTCCATGTTATTGGCAGCTATCCCTGGGTCTACAACTAAGATATGACCTCCACCACTGCTTTGTTGGCCCATCCAATTGGAAAATAGTGTAATCAATCCTATGGGACTCCACCAACTCTAGGTTATGCAATATCTCCTGGCATCTGACCAAAAAACTCATAGGCATACTTGCTTGCAACACTTGAGAACCATGGAGGACCTAATTTGATAAACCTCCCCAACATCTTTTGCTCTTTTGTAGTCGTAACCATCCTGGATTTCATGTGCTGAGAAATGGTAGGAATAGGCTGAATTACCGGATAGGGAGTTATAACCCGAACCCGGGCCATAATGACGCCTATTATAACCCAAAGTAGGCAAGCTAGACCAAACCCAAATCTTGCTACAGCCAAATATTTAATTTAAATAATCAAGTAATAACATAAGAAGGCGAATGCAGGAATGATATATAAAAAAGATTGAGCCATGGTATAGATGTATAAATATGATACAAAATATACAAAAGGTCCGAAAGTGACCAAAAAAATAAACTAATGCTAGACCAATCCGCGGACCTAGTGTCACCTACACAGGAGTTGCTAAGTATAAAAGCTAATATATATATATATATATATATATATATGTTCAAACAGACATAGACCAACTAAATGGTATTCTTGTCCAAAATATAAGTGTAAGTCAGTAAAGAAGATTGAAAGCAACAAGTCTCTGAACGCTGGGAGCTCACCACTATCTGGATTTGACACAATTACGAATGATCAGGCTTGTGCTGGGGGTGGCTCGAACTGGGAGCTACATCAAAAGATGCAGAAGTGCAGTATGAGTACCAAAATACAGAGTACCCAGTAGGCATCATAGGCCGACCTAGCTTAGAAAGAATAAATATATATATAAGAAACACAATGATATTAAAGTAATAACATGAGTGAGTCCAGTAATGATGAAGCAAATAACCTAAAAAATGTAATGGGTCACCCGGAATAGCCTTCAAGCTTATCAATATCAAGGGATTAAACCTAGAATATATCAATGGGTAGTGCAAAATTCATACCTCGAGCTTGTCATAGTGAATATAATAGTGAGACTTTTCATTGATTCATCCATTTAAAGGGAAAATTTCCAATTTTAACTTAACGGTGAAACAAATAAGGCAGATAGGATATCAAATGGTATTGGATCACTCAAAATCGGGGAAAATCCCCACCAAGGGCATTAATTTACTAACCTGGAACTTCAACGTAACAAAAGCACGACCTCGGACCCAACATTTCAATAACATAAGCAAGCATAACATAATTATAACCCGAAAGCACACCAAAAAGGTCAAACATAACCAATCAAGCCAAATAAGTAGCGTCCTAAATATCAAGTCACCTAGGAGTAAATTCTAAGGATACTAAATGGTGCAAACAAGACAACAAAGCACATAAACTAAGGCTTCAACGACTATGATCCAAACTAATTACCAACGATGGCCATCAACTGCTAATTTTCTCAAAAAGGCTATCAACACCTAGAAACTAACCTAATCATATGATACTACTCATAATATACAAGTTCTAACCGATCTAAATCTAAATGAAAGAAAACATAACCTACCTCAAGGCCAAAACCGCACACAAACTGCTAAAATAAAGCTTTTCCCTTTTAGACTGCATCTGAATGATGCCACTCTATCAAAATATTGAAGAACACATCAAAACAAAGACAATGATACCCATATTACAGCTATTGCAGATGGAATCAAAATCGGGTCAAAATTTGACATAGGACCTGTGCACGAAATTAAGAAACCAATTATGCCACAAGGTCTCAGATAGCTCAAGGAACTTGTGCCCTAAAAATAGGCACAATTTGAGCATTGGAAGGGCTCAAATCAGTCCCACAAAATTCAACCCTTAAGATGGTCAAAAAAGGAAGAAAATTATGAAATTACGCAAGACTTATAAGATTTTTGGGACGAGATAGGATTTCAAAATGTCCCCGCAAGAATTTCCAATGCAAGGTAAAAGAATCACTAAAATTGATCAGGAATTGATCTCAAAAATGACTTTTGTATATGTTGGAGATGAAAAAGAGGAAGCTAATAACGGGTCTTATAAGATTTCCCTGCTAGGCCATTTGGCCTTCGCGAACACGGAGGTTAGCGAGCTGACCCTTTGTGAATGTGGAGGCTAGTCCGTGAATGCGGAGCACTGGACAAGTTCCCTCGATGAACGCGAAGATCCTCCTACAAACTCGAAAAAAGGACAGGCAACCATTCGCAAAAGCGGCCAATGGCCCACGAACATACAGAACAAATATCCAAACCTCTATGAACTCGAATAAAGGTCCATGATCATGGAGAACAACTAAGAGCTGCACCAATAGTTGTGCATCAGCAATTCACTAAGGGGAAGAAGTTCCCCAATGGGGGCTCAGAACTCATTCGGAACCCCGTTGATTCAAACAAACCGTGCTACCTTATTGAAAAAATGGTATTACGAACTCAATCGAATCGATGAAATGATCAATGGAGGTCGTCTCATTGAAATGTTAACCAAAGTCAACACTTTCAATGAAAACATATAAAACTCCCAAACTACCAAAAACATTTTTTGGGAATCGAACCAAAGGTCGTTCTAGATCAAATTGGTATTACGAAGCTAACTGCTTTAACAGAATTTTCATTCGAGCACATTTACCCAAAATATTGACCGAAGTAAAACTTGGCTAAAACTTTAAAACTAAAATGATAAAATGATGCCAACTCAAAATAAAGACTCCAAAATCCAAACCAACCTTCTTCTTAGACCAAAATAGAGCTTCCAGAGCTGGTGAAACCATTGGAATTTTCATACGATGAATAAATCTCTGGATGTTGACTAAAGTCAAATCTTTTCACTTTAAATCTCTAAAAAGGGAAAAACTCGCACCAAGATCACCTAACCACCTCGAGGAGCATGCCACCCATTTCAACATCATACAAGGGTTATAAAGAAGCTACAAAGAGGGGTAAAATGATAAAAATACGCAAAAGCACGAAAATGATCTTGGAGGTCATTATAATCTGGTACTTTCTGTTGTGTATCGGATACATGATTTACTAGATTTATTAATATGTTCCATATTTATTATATTAAATACATGACTGCAAGTCGTTCACATTTACCATAAACTAAACAAACTCCTTATGATGACATTTATGTATCACCATTTATGTATTTGATACATGTGTTTTAAAATATGACACTGATGTGTATCAGGTAAATTATTATGTATTAAGTATACCTTTATGTCTCAAAAGCATTATAATGTATTCATGACATGGCATGATGTATCATTTTCTTAGCTGTCCATCTATAATTACAAAAGACACTATGGACAAAATGCAACAACATGGCGTGACTAAGATAAGATATTTAAATTCAAAAACATTAAACATCCATACAAGTTTTAGGAGTAATACTCTAAAATATAAGTAAAAGTATCTTATAAAATAAGAAAAAATTAAAGGTGTCATGACTACACGACTATTCTACATTAACCAAATCTTCTTCAGCTGGTGGTATGATATGACTCTTAGGCTTTGGTGGATCATCTTTTTGCCAAATGTAATCTTCCTTGTCCTTTTCGCTACCATATTTTCATAACAGTGCTGCAGATCTTGTACAAGAGTAATCATATTGGAAACTACCATATGGGATCGAAATCCCATCACTAAGGTATTCAACAAAAGCAAACTACAAACAACTCGCATTTTTGGCAAAAATAATGTAGTGTATTAGAAAATAAATTAAACATAAAATTAAAAACACAAACGATACATATACATATTATTGGATTTGATACACAGTGCTCCAGTTATAGTACATTATGATTTATGTACCAAAATTATTCATGGGTAATCTTGATATATTACACACAACTGATTTTGTACACTCTCTCTCTCTCTATATATATATATACTCTCTCTCTCTCTCTCTCTCTATATATATATATATATATATATATATATATATATATATATAGAGAGAGAGAGAGAGAGAGAGAGAGAGAGAGTGTGTCTTAATATTGACGATACACTTTGGAACTTGATACATGGTAAATGATACATTAGATATTATTTATGTATGAAGTACATTTGTATTGAACATGATAACCACTAGTTGAGGATTCAACAACATTAGGATTTATGTATCAATACATTAAATATAAACATGATACATTGCATAAACAGAGGCTATTGTAGCAGTGATATAACATAACATTAATACAACTAACAAAGGCTAATTTAAAAATCAAAATAAATGAGATACATTGAAAATATGTACCTTTGGTAGAGATGAGTGTGAAAGGGTAGATCCAACTTTTTCTCCCTCTTTTGGACATTTTTTTCACAATGATTTAGAAGTCGAAGATGCATCCTTCTTCGGCTTTGACTTCTCCAATCTCAAATTCTTCATGAATAATGGATCATTTTTTGTTTATATCTATTTTCAATAAAATCTTCACCGTGAGAATTAAATATACCACGTACATTATCTTCAGTAGTTGAAACTAATTGGGTAATCCCAATACTAAAAGATGGAGCATCATCCATATGTGTCAGAAATTTGTATATGAGAAAACTAAAAAAAATAATTAAAAAAATGACAGCTTATGAACTGGAAAGAAAAAAATGGATGGAGAAGATGATGAAGAAGAACTACCTCTTCAATAATTTGCAATCGATGAAGTGGAAAGAGAGAAAAAATTTGAAATTCAAAAATAGAGTCATGGGGGGTAATTGGTAATACCATAAAGTGATTTTAGGCATGAAAAAAGTAACAAGAATTGTGTAGTTGGGACTTCTCAGTGATGTATCCGTAAAAGGAGAGAAAGTGAGGAAAAGAGGGATTTTTGAAATATTTAAAAATGGTAGGGAATCGTCACGACCCAATTTCTCAGACCATGATGACACCTGCAAACACCCACCAGCAGATAAGCCTAACTCTTAACCCTTAGCCCAAAACCATAGGCAACAAGCTATCAAACGAAAGATGAACAATAAGCAGAAGGTTAATAATAATGAAAAGAAAGAGAACAACTAAAACAACCACAAGAAACCATCCCAAGACCTAACATCAGCCAGTAATCAAGCATCTAAATCAAAATACGAGTACAGGCTTTTACAAATACAATATGAGTACATACAGTCTTTAAAAGCAAGTAAAGACCAGTCCTAATCCGGCATGGATGGAAATCACCAACTCTAAACGCTAGGAGCTCATCAAATCTCTGAATCAGAAGCTTCTCTACACCATTCCAAATCAACCACGATAACTTGTACTATGATCTATATGGGCAGAAGTGTAGTATCAGTACCACACAAATGGTACTCAGTAGGCATAGGATGATTGAGCTCCATAAATAAATCAAGTATAAATAACATATAATCAGGTAAATACTGCATAAGTAACTTATCAAAATTATCACAATAATGAAAGGAAATAAAATAAGGAGACCGGAGATATAGATAACAGAGCAAAGTCAAAGAATGCACCTGTAATGCAATCTAACAACCTATTCAAAGGAAGAAAGCATCATAGGAGTCTACTAAAGAAAATATAGTGCTAATAGTCAACATTAACCACGTAATCACCTAGGAACTATTCTGACTGAACCTAGCAGGAAGTACCAACCACAATCCAACTCAAATACCATGTAGACCAAATACCAATACAACCAAAGTTAAGTATAAGTAAGATCAAATTATAATCGACCTGACGCCCATACCCCCGGAAGGTACAATGACAAATATACCCCCATCTCTTATAAAATCGGAGGACTAAACAACAAATAAGTATACTGGTGATGGGCGATGTTGATGAATGCAAGTCTACAGTAAACATCAATGACCTCATCGGTGGTTCTCAGTGATCAACAAAAACAAGTGTATAGACCTCCCCGCCCCCCAGCCTGCCAGGTGGGACCCTTGTGGCTCCCTTATCCAATTCAGTAGTGCACTGACCAAAGAGGCCCATAGGGGACGCAGGAAGTCCGTATACACTACCTGGGTCTGAACCAGGTCTTACATAGACATATAGTATCCCCATAGTGGTACTGGAGAGTGAGATTCTAAGACGATGTAGAAAGGGCGAAGCCGCACCGGATATCAGTAAACTAATACCCTCAAACCGTGAGCACCCTTAAAAAGGGCCACCTAGCTAGCCAGTAAAATCAGGGGCATGACCTAGCTAGCAAGAGTTATCTTGGAGGCATCGCTGAGTCAAGAAAGGGCATCGACGCACCGAATAGCCAAGTAAAACTGAGCATATCTAGATGCCTCTAATGCCTCAAGTACAAAAAAGAGTACGTCCTCAACACCTCGTAAGTTTCAAAACCAGTAATCAAGTAACCCATGTGGTACGACTCCTATTAAAATCCAGTTTAAAATTAGTGAAAGCATGAGAATGCCCTCTCAAAATAGTAGTGAAAATCCATAAAACATCTGGGATCGTACCATAAAATGAGTGAATATGCTTAATCAATGCAAGCATAAGGTACACGTAGTCTGAATAGTACATCAAGTCATACAATACTAACAAGGAAAAGGAACTAACTTGGGGTCCAATCGCTCCTCGAATACAATCTCAGGCCCAACAATGAATAATAGATAAGAAGTCCTCATAAGCATGTCGCTAAATAAAAGCGAAACAATCAAGACAATGATCAAAATCATATAGGGGGAGAAATATCTCTAGGAACGATGCCTTACCCCAAAGTATACCATCTCCGCTCTCAATGAGCACAACTAAGCCTAAACTATGGCTACGAACGGCCCTAGAGGTCCCTAGCACTAGCACCTATTTACACCAATCATGACACACCCTACTGAAAGCTACGCCTAGCTATAAGGGCACTTTGGAATATAAACTAAAGCATCTAAGGCTCAAATCTAGCCTAAAGTCATTAATACCGATCATAAGAAGGATAATTTCACCAAAACCATAATGCAATCAAAAACCATAAATTTAGAATAAGGGTCTCGAGAGACTACGCTAGTCTAAGGTTCAACCGGAGTCAAGGTAATGAGATAAAAGGAGAAAATACCTAAACCCAGCCAATACCAGTCTAAATCACATGAAATAAATACCAAGCAATATCTAATAGAACATAGTCAAAAAGGGAGACCATAGCCTACCCTGAAGCCAAACGCGACACTCTGAATCCACCAATCGCCGCCAAGTTAACAAAATAGTAATCACCTCATCAATACAGATGTTTTAAAACCAAATTTACGTTTTTAAAGATGGACCCAAAATTGGGTCTAAAATGGGTTGTGGGACCCATATTGGGAATCTAGAATTCATATTCGTTAAAAGTTACATTTGATCTTAACAAACATGTGCTCAAACTTATAGTACAATTCGATGATCGAAACGTACGAAAATCCGCCCATGCATAATCTTACCATTAAAAGGATAATTCAAGAAGGAGGGAAGTCCCTTAGGGATGGAATTTACCTCAAACGGTGCTTCACCGGATGAAACTAATCACACCACGATATTCCTTGTAGAAAATGCCACTACTTAGCCCCAAGAATCATTGAAAACAGAGTTAAAATGATCACAAAATCAAACTCCAAATTTCATAGGAATCTTAACTCGAAAATGTTAAGAACAACATATAAATTCAAGGTTTTACCTCACAAGAAGCCTCCCATTAATACTCTGAGCTCAATAATAGATTACCCACAAAATTCTATTAAAGATAACCTCTTGAATCGCCAAATTTGATAATCGAAGGAGAAATCAAGGTTTTAAAATGCCAACTATGGCTAAGTTCGTCCTTGGTCTCTCATTAAAAGGCCAAGGATCTGACCTTTACACACGAGGCCTAAGTGGCCCACCATCACAGAAGGAAAAGGGAAAGACCTTTACGAATACCGATACAAATCTCCACAAATGCA
The DNA here is from genome assembly GCF_947179165.1 of Solanum dulcamara. NCBI lineage: Eukaryota > Viridiplantae > Streptophyta > Magnoliopsida > Solanales > Solanaceae > Solanum > Solanum dulcamara. Next base: position 24,116,796 of record NC_077242.1, read on the forward strand.
GCCCCTGGCCCGCGAACGCAGAGGCTTACTCCATTGAATCCCGCGAATGAGGCAAGCGTCCTGCGAATGCGTAGACTAGTTCTCCTGGCCTCTGCAAATGCGGCCTAATTCCTTCAAAAGCAAAGAGTAAAATACCTTTGCACCAACAAGGTGCTACATTAGCTATTTTGGCAAGTTAAAATCCCCGACAGGGTGCTCAAAATTCATTCAGAATCTCATGCACACAAATAAGATATGCTACCCCACCAAATTTGATGTTTCGGACTCAATGGCATAGTCAAAATTTCCATACGAGGTTGTCATGACTAAAAGTGGCACACCTAAATGCAATTTTGAACCTAATTCCTCAATGGGCCTTGTGATTAGACAGGAAGCCTCGGAGAGCAAACGAAGGGTCGTTCTAGACCAAACTAAACATTCTAAAGCTAACCGCGCTGTTAAAATTTCAATCCAAGTGTGTTTACCAAAAATGTTGACCCAAGTCAATCTTAGGCCAAATTTCAAAGACTTAAGTGCCAAATGACCTCAACCTCACACTAATCACCTCGATACTCGCACCAACTAAGCTACTAGCCTAATTTGGCCATTTCAGAGTTGATGAAACCATCAAAATTCCGCTCTGAGGTTGTTTACTTGAATTTATGACCGAAGTCAACTTTTCAAGTTACAAATATTCCAAAATAGGAAAATGGGCCTAAAAACCAAACAAACGACTACGCTACCGAATAGTAAGTGCCAACAAGTCATAAATGACTTGGGGTTGCTACAGAAAAGATCTAAAACTTTAAATGGTTAGAAGATGAAAGAAATGACCTGGAGGGTCATTACAACATCTACTACTAAAAGAACTTTCATTCACAAAAGTAAAAATACAGTCACAACTTAGAGGCCCGAAAAGATGAGGGTATCTGGTCCGCACGTTCCGCCAGACCCTCGAACACTTTCTTAGTTCGAACAATGCAATCATAGAAGCAAGCTAAGAGAAAAATCCTCAAATCCACTTCTAACTCCAAAAACTCCTACAATTCTTTCTTTGGTTCCAACTCTCGCTTGTTGAGCCCGATCTTGACAAAAACACTGGATTCATCCGAGGAAGACCAAACTACGCCGAAACCACTGAAATGGGTATTGCAGGACCATGGAAAATACAATTCAACGTAAATTTCCAAATACTCATCTTATGCTTCCAAGTCTCTTTTATTCTAGCCACCTAAGGAGTTCTGCTAGTCCTTAGCTATCCTAAATACTACAAATACCATATTAAACTTTCTTATAGAACCATACAACACCAACCTCGAAATAGTTACATATTCTATCTGAAAATTGGCTGATGACAATAACCTAAAACAAGAAGACAACCCAGGGCAAAGAAAAAAACTCCAATCTCAACTTCAAAACCCATAATTCAAGCGGGAAAACACAAGCTTCCAAAACTGAATACTCCACTCCAAGGGACTGTTATCCCGCAAATGACAAGGTCGCATTGAGCCTAGCCCTAGTGACTTACTTTACCCTAGGAACTTATGAAAAACTGGCATCGTATGCCCACAAATTACTCTAACACCTCAAATTTGAGTCAACCATCCCAGTCCAAGGGAAATCATGCCGGTAGGCAATGCATAAACATGAACAACTGATTGGTAATGGTCTAAGAGAACTCACTCCGACTCACAAACACTGCAGTCTACAGAATACGCCAAAAGAAAACCTTCCATCCATAACAAATTCAAAATTATAGGCTCCACGAGTTACTTTGGCCGCATCCTATATATGAACCTTCTAACAACTTCTAATTCCCCAACAGAAGCTTAAGTCTTAACCCGCCAAGGGACACCACTATTTGGGCTCTATAACACAACCCAGACCTCGAGAGCTACCAATCCAACCGCAAAGAACCAACCATGAAACCATGAGGTGGAAGGATTGACACTCAAAATAGAGGAGGACAAGACGACTTCTATGTAACTCTAGTAACGGTGGAGGATGAGGCATCAAACGACTTTATCACAGGTATGATTTCTTTACACCATCAACTTGCCTTGACTTTATTCGATTAGGTTCTATGTTTTCATATATATCTTTGTATTTTGCTTTATGGTTGAGTATGTGTGCTAATCCATTATTAGCACCAGTGCCTGTTTTGACCCCTATGGGTGATACTTTAATATTTGATCAGGTGTATAGATCTTGCTTAGTGACTATCTATGGGTGTGACACTTCGGCTAACCTTGCTGAGTTGGATATGCTAGATTTTGATATTATTCTAGGCATGGAATAGTCATCCTCTGACCATGTGTACTTGGATTTCTATGCAAAGACTTCAACCTTAGCTGTCATGGTATCCTTCCAGTTGTATGGTAGGGCTCTGTTAGCCACACACCAACTATTGTTAATTTTTATATGCGGGTTCATTAGTTAGTTGCTAGTGGTTGCTTAGCTTACTTGTCTTATATGAGAGATGTTAGTTGGGTGGTCCCTATAGTTAATTCAGTTCCTTGAGTATGAGAGTTTATGTATATGTTCCTCATAGACCTACCTAGACTTCTCTTGAGAGTGTTATTGACTCTTCTATTAAATTGGATTCAGGCACTCGTCATATTTGTATTCCACTTTACCAGGTGGACCTTGTAGATCTCAAGGAGCTTGTGTTCAGCTTTTGGATCTCTTGGGTAAGGGATTCAGTCATCCTAGTGTATCGCCTTAGGGTGCCCAGTCTTGTTTTTGAAGAAAGAAGGATCAGACTATGCAGATATGTCTTAACTACAGGTATTTGAACAAGGTGATGGTAAAGAATCGTTATCCTATGTCTTGTTTTAATGACCTATTTGATCAACTTTAGGGTGCCGCATTATTTTCTAATATTAATTTTTGATTTGATTACCATTATTTGAGGATTAGGATGGCGTACATCCCTAAGACTATATTTAAGACTCATAATGACCACTATGAGTTCCTAGTGATATCTTTTTGGTTAACTAATATCCCATCTTCTATTATGGATTTGATGACCCGTGTGTTCAGGACATACCTTTATTCCTTCATCATAGTATTCATAGATGACATTTTAGCATACTCACAAAGTCGGAAATAGAATAAGCATCATTTGAGGACTGTGCTCCAAACTTTAAGAAATCATCGACTTTATGTCAAGTTCTAAAAGTATCAGTAGGGCATATATTGTCGAACGATGGGCTTATGATGGATCGGTTAAAAATTAAGGCTATTCGTGATTAGGCCAGGAACACCTCTATTGCTGAGATTCATAGCTGCGTTGGGTTAGCGGGTTATTATCAATGCTTTGTTAAGGAATTCTCTATTATAGAAACAACTTTGACTCAGTTGACTCGCCAGGATATTCCTTTTGAATAGTGTGAGAAGTGTGAGATGAGCTCTCTGAAATACAAGGAGTTGCTTACTACCTCTGTAATTTTGACTCTTCTAGTTGAGGGCGAGGGCTTCATGGTATATTGTGGAATATTAGGTATTGGTTTAAGTTGTGTACCGATGCAGCGAGGACAGGTTATAGCTTAGGCACTGAGGTAGCTTAAGTTGTATGAGTGAAACTATGCTACTTATGACTTGGAGTTGGCGGTATTAGATTTAGCACTTAAAATCTAGAGGCACTACCTCTATCGAGTTCTTTATGAGAACTACACTGATCACATGTGTCAATAGCACATTATGAGCCAAAAGGACCTTAATTAGAGGTAGAACAATTGGATTGAGGTTCTAAAGGACTATTGATGTTTGTAGGTATTGATCGGGTATTCCTCAAAGTATTGCCCATGAAGGGCGTGATGAGGTTTGGAGGAGGGGCAAGCTTATCCCCAGGTATATAGGTATTTTTGAGATTTTTGAGGACAGATTGAGATGTCACCAATGAGTTTCCCCTACCTCCTACTTTTTCTGCTATTCACCTAGTTCTCCATGTTTTAATGTTTCGCCGGTATGTTACAGATGAGTCTAATGTGCTCCAGTGTGATTCAATTGAATTAGATGATTGTTGAACCTTTTAGAGGAGTTAGTAATTACCATTCTATCGAGAGATGGGGGCAGTTGCGCTCTAAAGCCTTTCCTGTAGTTAAGGTCTATTGGAGGCATCATCCAGTTGAGGAAGCTACTATGGAGACTAAGCAGCAGATGTAGGAGAATTTCTAGATATATTTGATACTTTAAGTACTTCTTGACTCTTACATTCGTGGATAAAAGTCCTTTTAAGTAGTAGATGTTGTAATGACCCTCCATGTCATTTCTGTGAAAATGCCAACTTTTTGTCGTTTAGAGAATTCCTATAGTGACACTAAGTCATTTATGACTTGTTGGCACTCATTATTTTATCGTGTGGTCGTTTGTTTGAGTTTTATGCTCGTCTTTCTATTTTTGAGCTTTTAAAAATTAAATAGTTGACTTTAGTCAAAACTTTTGGTAAATGGCTTGAGAATAGAATTCTATCAATTCTATCAGCTCCGTAAAGGTCATTTTATGCTAGTAACATCATTTGCTTGAATGCCTAGAACTTCAGTGTGAGTTTGTGCCATTAGAATTTTAGCTTTTAAGCTTCAGCCTAAGATTGACCTTGGTCAACATTCTTTGTAAATAAGCTTGAATGAGAATTTATTCAGTCTGGTTATTTCCAAAATGTCGAGTTTATCTAGAATGATCTGTTGTGAACTTCCTGAGGTGTCTAGTTTAATTCTGAGCCCCTTTAGAAAAATTGGCTAAAAACGACTCTTGGGTGTAGAACTCACTTTTTGTTGAAATGACCTCCGTAATTTCTAACATCTCCGTATAATTCAAAACTTTAAATTTGGTAGGGTAACATAATTTATTTACGCGTATGCGGTTCTGAATGAATCTCGAGTACCCGCTTGGGAATTTTGGATTTAGTCAAAACCAGCTTGTGAAGGCCACCATTGTTGTTTATATTTGTGGATCCCTTGGCCTTATTCATGATGGATATGATATTTGGGCTCTGCTCATCAAGACTTGGGCATATTAGTGATGGCCAAGAAGCTTGTCTTGCGCGATCGCATGACCTTTCCCTTCGTTCGTGAATACCAGTAAAGTAGACCTCCGAATCTTAGGCCATTTTGGTTGCGTTCATGGTGAATGCGTTTGTTTGGTCTTTATTTAAAAGACCAGAAGTCATTAGTTTTTCCCAAAGACATTCAAATTGTGACATCTCCCTTGGTTTAGCTCCAATTTGAGTGACTCAAGGTCAATTGTGTTGGGGAGATTGTGGGAATGTGTTGGAGTGCTCGGCATTGTCGGGGGACCTTTGTTTAAGGTAATTTTATCCCTAATGAGGCTTCCAGGTCTCTTTTTTTATCTATTAATGGTTTTTTTAACATGATGCTCATTTAGGATGTTCCGAGCTCCTCCAAATTGTGTTCCATTTTAGGACACAATTTTGGGGACCTAATTAGAATCTTTTGATGGAGACTATTCCAGAACTTTAGGCGCAGGTTGTACATTCCCATTTTAGAATAAAAAATTAGCGTGTCTTCTTTTTAAGTGAATTTAGTGTGTAAACGACGTATTAATATTGTGATCCTATTTTTTATAGTGTGGTAGCATTGTAGAATGGAAAGGCTCCAAAGACGTGATTTAGAGCGCACCCAATCATTCTAAAGGTAGGATACGACTTTTCATCCTTTAGATTGAGCTTGAATATGAAAATGTATGTTTATTTGTGTGAATTTAGGGTGGGTACCTAGTTGATCTTGCTTAGCTTCTTGGAATCCATGTTTTAGGCCTATTTTGGGTAACTTGGGTTCTTTTTCTTGTTGTCTTTTCTAATTTGATCATCCTTACCTCGTAGTGTATTTGGTATGTTATTGGTTGATATTGAACATATTTGACTTTAGTCTAGGATTAGACTAGTGTTTGTCATAGACGTGCAAAGTTCATTGACAATAGGCCTTAGACTCTCTCGATGACTTTTTTTTGGACAACTGAGCTTCATATAGACTAATATAGCAGACTTGATTCAGATAGTTTGAGACTTAACTAGGAGAAAACCCAGTGCTTAAGACCTTTTATCCATACTTACCTTCCCAGTCGGCTCCTATGTACTTGGTTTTGGTTTTAGAGGCCGTTAGTTGATTCAATTTGGATTTTTTCAGGCTTGAGGTGATTTATTGATTGTACTTGGTTTGGGGTACTCCTCTTAATGCTTTTTGGGCCACTGATCCTAAATATAGCTTACTCATCTCTATTCTTAGTCAAAATCCCTAACTCACTCTACATGGTTATGGTTAAAGTCCCTACCTTTTCTCTCTGTATTGGTTATAGTCCTTAGCCTATCTCTTAACCTTGGTTAGACTCTTTGGCTTGTCTTTATCCTTGGTTAGAAGAGTCCTTGGCATATATTTTGCCTTGGTAAGAGTCCCCAGCTTATCTTTCACCTTTGTTAGAAACCTTAGCTTATCGTTTGCCTCGGTTAGAGTCCTTGACTTACCCTTAGTTTTGGTTATTGTCCTCAACTCATTCTTTACTTTGGTTAAAGTCTTGGGGATGGGATCATCCTAGCCACCACCCATACAAACTACAGCTTTGGATCTTGACACGATGTTCGATCAAATATTAGTAGATGCGATATGTAGTAGGCTCTAACTCTAGTTATGCTAGCATTGCAGGGTCAACTTACAGCAGCGACACCTCAGGTTTAGCTACCACCAGCACCCATTGCAGCCTAGTCAGTTGCAATAGCTGAGGTTATGCTATTGGAGGAGTAGAAAATGCTCGAGATATTCTTGAGGCTATCCTCTCAACTATTTACTGACACATTTCTAACTACTTATCGTGAGAAGCTTTAGTATTTAGATCTTATGGAGTCGAGATAAGAAGACTTCACTGCTCATTAGTTCCTCGAGCCAGCCATGCATTAGTGGCTCTTGTACTTAGAGACTTGACCAACTAGGTCACCTCTATATTCTTAGGATGAGTGCTTAGAGGCCTTTTTATCTAGATTCATTTTGTGAAGGTTTAGGGATGTGATCAACTTTCCAGGTTGAAACAAGGCTCATGACTGTACTGAGTACATGGATAGGTTCTATGAGTTCTCTCGCCATGCTATAAAGATATTTTTTAACGAGTAGGAGAGGATTCGATGCTTTGCTCATGGTCTAAGGTTCCAGTTATGTATAGAGACCAAACCTATAATTATAAAAGTCTGCTCGTTCTTAGAGGTGGTCAACTATGCCCATTTTATGGAGCATCTCTGACGAAAGGCCCAAGAGGGCACCAACAAGAGGGCTTGACACCCGAGTTACTACTGTGGGTACTAGTCTAGGGGTTAGGAATCTTATGATAGGCCTTACTAGTAATTTCAGTAGGGTTAGTCTAGCCGGTCTGTTCAAGTGGCACTTTATACCTCTGATGGTGATTAGTACAAGTGGAGTGGTTCGAGTGATGTCTCGAGTCAAGTTCAAGGTATTTCATAGATGGGTACTTTAGTCCATAGTGGCTATCCTTATGTTGCGAGCAGATCTTCGTAGGGTTGTTATGATTATGAAGAGATTGATCACTGTTCTAGATGTACCCCTTGTGTAGGGCGGCTTCACCTGCTCTGTAGGCAACATGACCAGCCCGAATAGTAGTAACTCCAGCTAGAGGCAGAGGCCATGGTAAGACCATCTAGGTGGTTATTTGGGTGCATGGGGAGGTCTACGGGGTGGTAGGTCAGGTGGAAGGATTAAAGATCAGTACAAAATCAAGTAGGACCACTTATATGTAGCTCCAATGAGGGCGAAGACTGAGGCATTGGACGGCGTTATCATAGATATGATTCCTTTATTCCATATTCCTGGCTTAGCTCTATTCGATTTAGGTCCTATGTTTTCATATGTATCTTTGTATTTTTCTTCCTGATCGAGTATGTGTTCTAAGCCCTTATCAATGCCAGTGCATGTTTTGACCCTTGTGGGTAATACTTTAGTTGTGGATTAGGTGTATAGATCTTGCTTAGTGACTATCCAAGGGAATGACACTTAAGCTGACCTTGTTGGGTTGGATATGTTAGATTTTGATGTTATTATGGGAATGGACTAGTTATCCCCTCACTATGTAGTCTTTGATTGCTAATACTTTAACCTTAGCTATGTCTGTTATCCCTCTAATTGTGTGGCAGGGGTTAGCCACACAACGACTGGGTTATTTCCTATATGCAGGCTCATAATTGGTTGTTAGCAGTTGCTTATACTACTTGGCATATATGAGAGATGTTAGTAGGGCGGTCCCTATAGTTGATTCAGTTCCTATAGTGTGAGAGTTGGAGGATGTGTTCCCCGTAGACCTGCCTCGCCTTCTCCCAGAGTGTGTTATTGACTTTGCAATTAACTTGGAGCCACACACTCATCCTATTTGTACTCCACCTTACCCGATGGATCCTTTAGAGCTCAAGGAGCTTAGTATTCAGTGTTAGGATCTCTTAGATAAGGGATTCATTCAGCCTAGTGTATAGTCTTCAGGTACTTCTTGACTCTTACTTTCGTGGACGAAAGTCCTTTTTCAGTAGTGTATGTTTTAATGAACCTTGAAGTCACTTATATGAAAAAGTCATTTTTTTGTCGTTTAGAGCATTCCTATAACTAATTTCTCTTTCTCTAACATCTCTCTAAGGAAAAAGCTCTCTACTAGTCACACAAGTGAGCATTAAGTAGGTATGGGAGAGGAACCACCTCCCGACGTTGAAACATTTCATTTGAAAGATAGGATCATAGATCCTGTCTAGATGAACGTAACGCAATTTACCACATCCTGAAATTCCAAACACAGCTCCTCCAATCCCCTAAAAACTCAGGCGATCACTGTGGTCATTTTTGAGGAGGAGCTCAGAGCAGCACAAAGAATCATCGATTTGCAAAAGGATGGTTTGATTCGAGTAGTAAGAATAAGTGCATATGATTCCTCAGTTATTGGACTACATACAGTCCAAAAATTAGAACAAACTATATCACCAACTGTGCACACTAATTTTTCAAACTTGGAGCTGAAGAACACAGTCGCGCTGAAAAAACGAATTAATATTCGAATAACTTTTGGCGACATTCGAGACTTCGGAACTACTGGGGTTTGCTCTCCAACTCAAGACACACAAAATGGTATAAATTTCACCGGTGTTGCCATCGCCGGTGAAAAGGTCGACGTTGGCAGCGAAGCTCCGACAACTCTTTCTTACCAAAATCAATGCGAACATGCCAAGATTGATAAGGAGAACCTCCCAGACCAATGCCAAACTATTCAGCTAGACAAGGAGCACCTCCCAGGTATCAACAATCAGCTCGAATATCAACTTGGAACTTCGAATTCCAATTCAAACACCGACCACAATGGGGTCGCCGGAGCTCCGATGAACTAAATGACACGAGAATAATGCCAAAAGGTGTGTGACAGTGTGGGGATGACATCTAACTATATGGCATGTCTCGAATCACTATCAATTAGCTCAAATTTGAAAATTCGTCAAGACGACAATCATGGTAGAGTCGCCGGAGCTCCGACAAACTAATTGATGGAAGGTCAATGCCAAAATGTTCCCAATGATGCTGTGAAGCTTTCCATACAAACCACTGACTTTGAATCACCTCCAAAAAGTTCAAATCCAAAAAGTCGTCAAGACACAAGTGGAGGAGATACCAACAGTTACAGGGCTTTACCAAATGATGAGCTAACTTTGGCTCATGATTACTCTCAGAATAGTGGTAATGGCATCCAATCTCAATCTCATCAAATGAATTGCAATGATCAAACACAAAAGTGTTTAGATCACCACAACAGCAGCCTAAGCCAAGGAACTTCAGGTAAGTTTTCTTTCTCTCTTGCTAATAATGCACAGGATCAGCATATCATTTATCCTAAGGATGCTCAACTTCATTCTAATATAGAGCATCAAAATAATGTTATGCATTACTTGAAAAGTAGCCTAGAATCTGAGCTTGTGAATCACAATTCTCATATTGGTAAGGATAATGTAGCAGGATATTCTTCCAATTTGATTACTTCTGAATTGCAATTGTTGAAATCCAGTGGAGCAAATGAGCTTCCTGGTACCATTGCTAATATTAATGTGCAGGGCCTTGAACACATCATTGCCAACTCCGAGTCTAATCCTGCAATGAACCAGCACACCCACAAGCCTACTAGTATTCCTAATAACTTCCCTAAGATATCCTCCAACTTTGATAGAATTGGCCCCAATAACCAAGTCCCTAAACCTGTTAATAAACAGCCCCAACCAATAGAAAACACCACTAAAAATCCTCCAAGGAACCAGTTCCCTATAAGAAAGGAACAGGTCCCTCACCTAGCCCCATATACTGTTATACAAACCTTTGCCTCCAAACTAAGACTTAACCAAGCCAAAAATGATGTCCCTCTTAATCTATCTACTCCTATTTATACTACCAGACAAGGCTTACCAGCTGTGATCTATGATAAGGATGACTTCATGGTTAAGTTGGCTGAAAGGTGTAAATATACTCTTGTTGGGAAATTCAGTAGTACTATGCCTAAAGTGGAGCTTATAAGGAGAAGCTTCATCCTCCAAACACAATTGGTAGGAGGTGTTAAAATTGCCCACTTCAATGCTAGGCATGTATATATTGACCTGGACAATGAATTGGACTACACAACTGTGTGGACCAAGCAAAGAATGACTATTAAAGGTCAGATCATGAGAATACAAACATGGACTCCAACTTTCAGTCCAGAGGAGGAAACTCCAATTGTCCCAGTCTGGGTAGCTCTTCCTGAACTCCCATGGCATTGTTATGATAAGGAGTTCGTGACCACCCTCCTTTCTCCTGTTGGGAAAGTTCTCTTCATGGATGCAGCCTCTATTCAGAAAACTAGGGGAAGCACTGCTAAGGTGAGAGTGCAGGTCAATCTTACACAAGAAAGACCGCATCATGTATGGCTTGGGCATGACAAAAGTGATCCCATAATAGGGAGGTGGCAAGAACTCCTATATGAGAATATACCTAAGTATTGCATGTATTGTAAGCATCAGGGGCACATGGAGTGACCTTAGAGCCTCTGCAACCACTGACAATACTGATATAAATGCTACATCCCAGCTTGCAACCACTGAAGAAAAGTATCTTGCAAAGGATCCTACCATGCCAACTCCCAAAGGTTCTATGGCTAAGGATTTGGGGTCTATTTCCAGCACTAGTGTCCAACATTCTACTGCAAAAAAGAACAAGTAGAGTAAAAAAAGGAGGGATGCTATAAAGAATAAAATAGATGAAAAAAATCATGCTGAGAAATGTCAAATTCCCAAGCTTCTTGACAACATATCTTTACAGCATGTGGATCAGAGTTGTCAACAATTTGTGATTGATGATGATCAAGTGGGAATGGTTACAACCCCTTTTCAGGCCCATTGTATCCTCACTTCTCCCCCCCACTCAACAGGTCTCATTCCTGAAGCAACTACTGCTCACCCCCAACTCAGCTGTACTCTCAACACCAACAATTAAGTTGCTCCTGAGGTTGATGAGTATGTTGTGTGTGTCTCTGAAGATGAAGAGGATAGTGATAATCAGCCTATGAATGAGTATGATGAGGATGATGCTGTGAGTGAACAATTGATCAAAGCTTTTAGCCCATCCAGGGATAATGTCCATGAAGATGAGATCCAACAGGTTACTAGCTCTCAAGGATTATCTCCAAGAGGTACATACAGGACAAAGTTCAACTCCAAACCAAGTAACACTGTTAACTCTGCCACCAAGGGTAGACCCAAAACTAGATCCTATACCTCCAAAATCTCCCAATGATTAGTACTCTCTATTGGAATGTGAGGGGTATTAATACCTAGGGAGCCATGAAAAGACTTAAATCTCTCAAACAGGACCTCCCCAAGGAAGCTAGAGCTCACATGGAAATAGACATGCTGGGAATGACAAATTTCAGAAGAAGAAGGCTCAAAAGGATCAAGAAACCCCCTTGACCTCCCCCAAACTGCTGTTCTAATTTGATCTTCAATTTGGATATCTCTATGTATAGTTATAGCTACATTGAAGATCCTATAATTAGGACCATTGTAAAGGGGGGAGTCTCCTCTTGTTATTGCTTTCCTAAACTTAATATCTTGCCTCTTGAGGTAAGGAATAGACTAGTCCATCTTTCTTCTCTTCTCTTGTTTGTCTGTGCAGGTAAATACAAACCTGCAACTCTTCATTCAGCTCTTGGGGGCACAACCATAGGTACTTCCAGGTGCAGCAATAGCATGGTGCAACAGGGTACAAATAGGACCTTGCCTTCTTCCCTTTATGTAGGCCCTCTTTGGAACTGCTCTATAGGGTGCAGTATCCTGTGGCTTCTATGGAGCAGCACCCTCAGCTTGCCATCCACATCTTCCACCAATAATACCCTCCAGCAACAACCCCACCAACCTGCAACACACAAGGAACAAATATAAGTTAATAGTACTAGTTACAGCAGCTTACAGATTTGTTTGTTTGTGTGGTGCTTTGGTTTTGTTTGTCTGTGCAGGTACTCTAACAAGCATCTTACCACATCAGCTAGGGAGGAAACAAGGAGTTGGTTACTGCTGCAGGGGCACATCTATACTGAAATATAGCTATGCACTAGCACAAACCAGCACTGCAGACCACTGCTGAGGGCACAATGGAAATATATCCAGCTTGAGGAAAAGGTATCCAAATGTTGTAGGATTACAAAAAATACAGTAGTGGTTAAGCCCAAGAAGTTTTAGCTCAAACGGATAATTGGAGACATTAGTCGAGCGACCTTGAAAAAGTCTGCTGTCTTGAATCTAAAGAGGGAGCAATAAGCAATTTGGAAGCTCCAACTTGTGGAAAAGGCCTTCAAATGGTGCAAGACTACAGCATACTTAGTATTTGCAAAGCCCAAAAAGTTTCACCTCAAACAGATAATTGGAGACGTTAGTCGAGCGACCTTGAAAAAGCTAGTAGGCTCCAAAGCACCCTTTGAGGTCCTTTCCTTTCTGATAGCCTGTGCATGTCCTTGCTTGTTTTTGTTTGTTTGCTGTGTAGTTGCAGGTTGTTGGAGATATACCCCAACATGCATTAACAACAACTACATAGAGGACACCACAGATACAAGCCTCTCCATGATTGCTACAAAAGGATTCTGCAGAACTGGAAGCACCTCCTATTTTTTGTGCTTGTTTGGTAGCTTGTCTTCCTTTGATTATTCTTCTGTAGGTACAACAACTACTGGGTATCCACACACAAGGAAGGGACTCTTTTCCTGTGTAGCTTGCCCCAACAAGCTTCTTAACTTCTCCTACTATGAAAGCAACAAGAAGCTGCACATAAACTTGCACCAGCTTATCCAATTCCCACACCTGTTTGCTTCTTTGCTACTTTCTTATGCAGGTTCAATGATTCTAAAACGAGGGGAGACAACAGCTTGGCATACTTGGACCTCATCACCAAATCATCACTCCAGCTATACCAATCTCCATATCTCAACACCTTCAACTGCTCCTGCAGCAGCACTGTTGTACCCCAGCTGCAACTCCAACTATGAGAATGCTTTGATCCTCAATCCACCAGCATCCAACATCATACAACCTCTGCTTTACTAATATGCAGCACACACTAAGCAGTTACAAGCTAATAGTACTTGGTACAGCAGATGGCAAGTTTGTTTGTTTTGTGTTGTTCTGGTTGTGTTTGCCTGTGCAAGTATCTGAAGGAGACAACTCTTACCACAATGAGGGTTCTACTCCTAAGTATAACATGCAACAAAAAACATCTTATTCTTATCTGCAAACAAGGGGAGACTAAAGCATTGCATGCTAGGACCTCACCAACACCATCCATTACTCTTCATTACCTGCAGCAGCTCTATTACAGACAAGCTTCTTGGAGACCACCACCAGTTGACCTCTCTAACAACAGCCCTATTCAAAGCTGCAGCATCTTCAAATTACATCATGCAATAAGTCAATTCAAGTCCTTCCTCAACAATATCTCCAAGGCTACTGGGCATTACAATTCAATATACTTCCTCTCCTTTCATCCTCCTTAGCTGATATATACTTGATCTTGATTTGGATGCACCCCTCCATAGGGACTTACTTGGTATGACAAGACTAAAAAGGGCAAAGATGAAAAGAACCTTCTCATCCCATGCGAGATAGAAGTTTCATTTACTTGTTCTTCTTCAATTTAGCTATGTATGATACGTAGCATAGTTGAATAGGACTAGTGTAGGTTACTTTCTTGTTTTCTCATGGAAGGGGAGAGTCTCCCTCATTTATGCTTTCTTAGTCGACTTGTATCGGGAGGAGTCCTCTCATAGGTTTACTTCTTTCTAGTTATAGTTAGCCCTTTTTTGTACTGGAGATGTGTTAGCCGACCTTAGTAGGTTAGCCCACTTATGTACCAACATAGGATCGGAGGTAAGGTTTATGTCCCCCTCCTTGTATTTTTCTATTTTGTTATTTATGTTAAGGCTTGGGGGTGATGCTCAACCCTTGACTGTGCACGAAAAGTAGAAGCCTCGTATAAGGTCTGTTCCCATTTTAAAAAAAAGTCATTTATGACTTGATGGCACTGGCTATTTGGTCTCCTAGTTATTCGTTTGGATTTTATGTCCATTTTTGTGTTTTGGAGCTTTCAAAACATGAATAGGTTAATTCGGTCAAAACTTCTAGTAAACGACCTCAAAATAGATTTCTAACAGTTCTATTCGCTTTGGAAGGGAATTTTAGGTAGTAACATGGTTGGATCGAATCCCGAGGCCTTCATGCGAGTTTGTTCCATTAGGTATTTTAGATTTTAAGCTTCAATCTAAGTTTGACCCTGGTAAACATTCTTCGTAAACATGCTCGAATGAGAATTCTGTTATCCTGATTATCTACAGAATGTCGAGTTATATCTAGAATGATCCTTTGTGCAATTCCTAAGGCATCCGATCTAATCCTAAGCCCCTTTAAAGAATTTTTGCTAAATATAATACTTGATTGTGGGATCCAATTTTTGTCGAAACGACTTTTTTTATAAATTCTAACATCTTCATGTAGTTTGGAATATCAAATTTTTTAGGGTAGAATAGTTCATTTACGTGTATGAGGTTTTAATGAATTTATGCATCCCATTGGGAAATTTTGCACTTGGCCAAGACTAGCTGATGCAACTCAGCTGGTGCAGGTCACCATTACTCTTCGTATTCGCAAAGCCCTTGGATGCATTCCTGATGGCCATGAATGTTCACTTCTGCGTTTGCAAAGCCTGGGCTGCATTCGCGATGGCTAAAATTCTTTTCTTGCGCGATCATGAGACTTTTCCCCTCGTTCGCGCAGGATATCAAACTGGAACTCTACAATCGCAGGCTATCCTAGCCACATTCGCGATGAAGGCATTCTTATAGTCCTTATTTAAAAGACTAGACGCGATCGACTTCTCCAAAAAATATTCAAAGTGTGATATCTCCCTCATTTTAGCTCTAATTTAGTGTCTTCAAGGTCAAGTATGTTGGGGGAGAATGTAGGAATGTCTTGGGAGTGTTCGGGGATTGTCGGGGGGGACCTTCATTTAATGTAATTTAGCCCCAAAGGAGTTTCCAACTCTCTTTATTTAGCTTTTAATAGTTATTTTGCATGATCCTCGTTTGGGCTATTCTGACCCCAAATTGTGCTTAATTTTGGAACACAACTCTAGGACCTATTAGAATCTTTTGATGGAGTCAATTTTGAAATTTGGGGTCATGTCCCACATTACCTTTCTTACTCAAAAATTAGTCTCTCTCTGCTTTAAGTGAATTTATTGTCTAAAAACCGTATTAATGTTGTGATTTTATATTTAATAGTGTGGAACATTTATAGGCTGTACAGAATACAAAAATCTCCAGAGATGTGTTTTAGAGTGAGCTTTAATAGTTAATTGTATGTTGATTTATGGTACCTAGTTGATCATGCTTACTTTTTAGAATCCATATCTTAGGCCTATTTCAGGTAATTCAGGATCTTTTGCATGTTGTCTTCTCTAATTTGATCATCCTTACCATGTGGTGTATTTGGTATGCGTTATTTGGTTTATATTGAGCATTCTTTGCCTTAGACTAGGATTAGACTAGTGTTTGTCTTAGACGTGCTAGTTTAGAGCCGCCATAGACTCCCTCTCTGATGTTGTATTTGATGGATTAGCTCTATATAGATTGATAATGTAGACTTGAGCCTAATAGTCTAAGCCTTAGTTAGGCGGTAACTCAGTGATTGAGACCTTTTATGTATAATTCTCTTCTCTATTGGCTCCGCGTACTTGGTTCTTATTTCAGAGGCCATTCATCGATTCAAGTTGGATTTGGTTTGGACTTGGAGTGATTCATCGATTACACTAGCTTTGGGATGTCATTGGGCTGCTGATCCTAAATCTCGCTCTTTTCTAAGAACTATTTTTGTCATGTCCCAACCCCGTAGGCCATGACTGGGGTCCGAACTGGACCCCCGTATATATAATTCTTAGATATAAGAACTATACATAAGAACCCCAATGGGTCATAACATCTTCTTATACGCGTAACCTTTTTTGTTTGTATCATAACATGAAAGGGACCACAAGCCAACAAGGCTGCAATAACATAACAACACTTACAATATGTCGTATAGGCACAATTGAAACAAACTTACAAGCATCCCACATATACAAGTCTACAGACCTCTAAGAATATCAATGATAACATATGGTGGGATAGGGTCCCCACCGTACTCCTGAATAAAGAAATATATACACGAGAAGACCAGTACCTAAAAGCTAGGCTCTGGCACAACAAAGCATTTCCAAAACTGATGACTAGAAATCCTAAGCTGGTGGATCTCCGGAATGCGTATCTGTACCTTCAGGCATGAAATGCAGCCCCCCCGAAGAAAGAGGGGTCAGTATGATATATGTACTGAGTATATAAAGAATAACATATCATAATTGAGACAACTGCTGAAATAGGGATGCAGGAAACAAGTATAATAGTTAGCAAATCACTATAATTGCATCTTATGATATGAGGGCATGTATATCATCCTCTTATACCGTACCCGGCCCACTGTGGGACTCGGTGTTACAAATATATCATTATGTTTTCATATGCGTGTCTATCTATTGTATCCGTCTCTTTAGTGAGGGACTCGGTAAAGAGAGTAGCGTACATATAGTGTATAGTTATACTGTATCCAGCCCATCATGGGACTCGGTGCCATCCTTATATCATCATATATATCATACCATACCCGGCCCTCTAGTGAGGGACTCCATGTCATCATATTATCGTATACGACATCATCTCAAATACGGCCCGAGACTCGGTGAATTATCATATAATCGCATTATCATATCATCATATATGGCATTATCCCCTCATATATGGCATCATACCATACTCGGCCTGGGACTCAGTGAAAGAAGTAGTAAAGCTGTGCATGACAACATTCTCGGCCCATTATGAGACTTGAAGAAAGAGGTGTTACAGTATGTACGAGTAGAGTAGTGAGAAACCATATGCAATTTAAATCATCATCTAAGACTCAATAAAATAGTCAAGTGAACCATCACTGGAAGATCAGAGTACCAATCGTCTCAAGTACTCTCTAAATATCATTAGGGATCATATTCGCTGGAGCCTCAAGAATTATAGACATGTATCGAGACAAAGCTAAACAACTTATGGAATTAGAGATGTTCATCATCTTAGAGACATTAGAAGTAGGAGTGTATACATCCAACTACTATTCAATACATAGAAGACTCGAGGGTAGTAGCTCGACTACTTTATGAGTTTTAACATCTCGAAGTGAACAAGAATCACTTTTCACACTTGGAACTTATGAATGGACTTACCCCAAGATCATATACATATCATTACTTACTTATATTTAAGACATGCCAAAAGAAAAGAGAGATAGCTTTATATACACTACTTTTTGTCATGTAAAAGACTTACAAGGCAATAACTCAGCTATTATAGGAGTTCTAACATCCCAAAGTGAATAAGATTTATGAATCGTACTCGGGGTTATATGAATGAAATTATCCTCATATTTCATATTCAAACAACTTAAGACTAAGACATGCCAAGAGAAAAGAAAGATAGCTTCACATACCTCTTATGGATTACTCTTAACCGCGCTTGCCTCGTCGTCCTCTGAACCTATTTAACACGGAAGTAATACTAATTTCAATAACCCTTGAATTTCCAGCTTCCATAAATACAATTAATCCTCCATAGGAATCATTTCCTTATTCGCCTTTCTCGACTAGTCTATTAGTTAGTCGAGAAGTTAACGGAAATTGGTCAGCATCTCCCTTATAACCTACCCTATCCGAACTTCCAATTACATCTTCAATTAGTAAAGTAAACCAATAACAACAATCAGCAGCTATGTATAAGTAAATCACTTCAATATTATACAATACAAACTCCAAACAATTCTCCCAAAATCACGATACCAAAATAAAGTTTTTAATCGTTAATTTGTAAAATCTTTGACCATACGGAATGGAGGGTTATGTGGCTGCAACCAGAAGCACCCATACCTCTTTTTACCCACGTTCCATCCCTGCAACAAGAAATTAAACCATCTCCAAAGACAACACCACAATCATAACAACACTATGCAACTTTAACAACTTTAACTCGGCTAGAACGACTTTGATTTTGTTTGTTCACAACGTCCAGCATACTTACGCAATTTTTCCTACTTCCAGATTCATTTAACATAAGTAATATACTCCATAACAACATCATTAACTCCTACTCGAAAGAGAGAACCTTACCTTGCCAAAACTCACCTCGGAAGCTCTCTAACGTGGATGAAATTGTGGTGGCTGCTCGTTACCCTTTTGTTGCTGCTCCAAACCATTAATTTATGTTATTAACACCCCCAATTGACTGAGAAACACCTTAAATAATTAATTCATGGAGAAAAACTCAAAAGCTTACCTTGGCATCACCTAGGCCGTAGCTCCCCTCTCTTCCTTCTCTCAAGTTTTCTCCAAGAATTGTAACTGTACAAGTTGAAGAAAATGACTTCTTATTTATCTTAACATACATATATACACCTCCTTAGGAGGGTACATGTGTTATCCCCTAAGGGTGACACATGTCCAGCCCCTATTGGGCCAACACATCCATGAGGCCACTCCTAGGCTGCCAAGTAGTAGGTGGGGGTCCACCCCAAGCTGCTGCATCACCTACTTGACCCTAAGTAGGTGAATCACCTGCTGCCACATGTACAAGTAGGTTCATCACCTACTTACCCCTTTTTCATGGGTTCATAATCTCGTCTCACTTTAAGAACCTATGTAATCCTTGCTACCTAAGATCGACATGTACTCAAGTAGCTTAAGTATGTAAGGCATCCAAGTTGGTAGCTTGAGCAAGTAAGTCAAGCTCCATGACCTCTTTACTTAGCCTCCAACTCCCTTCACATCCTTCCAATCCTATTTCCAATCATTATGGACAGCCTTATCCTCCGTTACTTATGAGTATGTGATAACATCATGGACCACATGATAGCTCTAGAAAAGCTAAATAGATGTTCCCGTATACCTAAAGTGCTGGGTATACCAATTTCCCACTTATTGAATTGTTTTGACATGTCACAAAGACCATCTTAGATATATATATGTAATTTTATTTGTTGAGCTTGTTCCTTTAGCAAAGATTGGTTCACTATGTCTTCTTCATCAAAACTCTTTGCTTGCAGGAACTTGCTCTCTTCTTTTATTTTGGGGTTCATCCCGAATATTGGCTAAGTTTGTAACTTGTTGACCATTAAAAGCTTCAACCTACATCTATGTGAGCTTAACATTAATCTCTTCCAATGTATTTGTTGTTCCGTTGACCTCTCTCCCACCACTACATTATTCTTCTCTAGATGCTTCAGTATATCAATAATTTCCAATAGTATTGCCCCCATTACTTCATTACTCCTATCAGCATCACAAGTAACAAAAGAATAATTACAAATGGGGATCATGGAAGGGGAAATAGATTTAGGACAACCATTTCCATGGTCATCTTGAGTTCTTGACCACCATATATATTATAATTATTTCACTCAAAGGGTTAGTGAGGTGCACACTACCCATTCTCGGGAATATTATAATATTTTACCATAAATGGGGTCCTCCATAATTTAGACAAGGATCACTATAGTAAGAATATATATTATTCAATAAATTTAAATTGCACGATATCATATTAAGAATGATAAGTAAAAGTACTACTATGGAAACAAGACCTAGGATAGTGTCTATCTTCCCTCCGCAAGCTAGTGTGGGGATTTCAGATAACACCTAGCTTTATGCATAACACCTTAAATTGATGCTTAGGAAATCTTTTTGTGAGTGTATCCATAATTTGAATCTTGGAAGGAATGAATGTGGTTTCTATTTCACCATGAACACCTTTTCGTGCACAAAATGGTAATCAAGTTTAACATGCTTAGTGTGAGAAAGTCATATCAAATTTGCATGATATGGAGAGCACTGATAATATCAGTGAACAACAATGGAGGACAAGATTAGGAAATTCTAATATTTTTTAAGAGCACTAATGTAAAACCCTGAAATAATCAAACTTTGATTAGTCATTGAGAACTAGAGAAAAGCCAAGTTTTTGATTTAGAGAAGTCCAACGAGTGCCATATAGGGCCCATAGAAGTTTCTATGATCCATAAGAGGGACTCGTACAACTACCAATATTTAGTGAAATTTGAGTTGGTGAGACTCCTTTTATTGATGACTTCTACAACTCGTAGAAGTTTCTACAGACCATAGGAAGAGTCCATTTTAGTAATCTTGAAGCCTAGTGTTATACCCATTCCATGAGCCCAAATATATGACCCGTCTAAATGACTATTACCCATAGGGTAATATCGTATACCCAATTTCACATTCTAGTAGCTACTGGAATGTGCACCAAGTTTCATAGGCCTAGTCTACATACCTTAATAAGCTCTGAGAACCGTACAAGAGTCCATAGACCTTAACCCTCTTGAGAACCCCAATATGAGAAGCATGTACGACCATCAAAGGGTCTATGACCCATATATAAGTCTAGAACCAATATGGAAAAACTAGTAGCTCTAATATTTTGTACACCATTTCCTACGAGGGGTATTCTATGGCCCATAATAGTTCCTACGATCCATGGAACAACCCATAGATGGCCCAAAGTTGGTTTTAATAAAGGGTAATTTATTCTTTTCCCACTTTTACCAAACCAAAACCATGATATTTTGGGACTAATTTGATTCCCTTATCAGTACCTTATGTGCATTTAGCCCTCATTAATACTTAGAAACTTTAAATCAAGGATTGGAGAAGACAAAAGCTAGGGTTCAAGTGTAGTAACTGTGTTCTTTGATTTTTGCCAAGAATGTCTTCCTTCTAGGTATGTAAGGATAATCATAGCATTAGATTGAGTTCATCCTCGCACCCTATATCTTAATTCCATAATTGAAGAGTTCAAGCAGGAGTTTCAATCCTGTATATTGAGTTTTCGAGCAAGTTAAGCTACCTCCCATTGAGTTCTCTGTGTATTTGATTCTATTGCGATTATCCCCATAAATCAAGTTCTTGAATTGTTATTCATGTTTATATTCACATGAACCCTAGTTGATTATTTATAATTTCTTTTACTAAGCATTGTTTGAGTTGATGAATGATGTAATTTCATGTCTTAATTGAGAAAGGAGTTTTGAGCATAATATATTACTTGAGTTGTGAAGTCTTTCATTCACTGATTTTAAGCATGATCCATATCAAGTCTAAATGAGTTGTATTATTTATGCATCTAATTATCTTGAGACTAAGTTGAGAAGCCAAAGCTAGATTTTATGCATTCACTGAGTTGAGAAGTATAACTATTTTTAAAGAGAATGTATAGAGTTTTAGAAAAGTTGAGCTAAATTGAGTATAAGTCCATTGAGACTAAATGAGTTATTATTTTGAGTATTTACTCATTTGAGTATATGAACATTAATGCATATTATTTTGGGAGTGGTATTGAGCATCGATTTGGGTAAGATTTTAGATAATTCAAATCCCATAAACTACTTAGACAGTGTTGGATAGGACTTGCTGTTGGTTCATGCAATTCCTCACTTCAGTCTCTGATACGGACTTTTATAGGGTCTATGAGATGATTTTGCGTCCCTTTCCTTGACAAGGTATTGGATAAATATGGAAACAAGAGCAGTTTATAGTATCATCAAGAGGCTCACATTGATGGTTGCCAATTAGAGAAAATTCCTAAAGAGAAAATATTATTTCATACTAGGTTACATCTACTTATCATATTTTGTAAAGCATTGACTTATTTCATAATTTCAAGCTTTAATTGAGTTGAGTGACTTCACTATTAATTCCATTTAGTATTTCTAAGTATGTTCCTTTAAGCTATTTTAGATACCATACATTCCATGTACCAACATCTTTCGACGTTGAATTATTTTATGATGTAGATACAGGTGTTAGAGATCCTCAATAGGCGCATCATTGAAGGTCAGTTTCTTTCCAACTTTGGTGAGACCTCCTTGCTTTTGGAGGAACTCTTTTTTACTTTTATTCATTATTTGTTTATTAGTCCTTTGAGGTAGCTATGAGCCTATCCTGGGAGTCAGTTATAGGCTTCATAGATATAGACAGAGCTGAGATATTCATTCTGTTTTTAGAGATTTTATTTAAAGCTCCTTATATATATATTTCAAAGTATTTGCGACTAATTATTGAGAAGCGCTATTCTTATTTTATACTTGTGTAACCATCTTGTTGATGTTTATATCTCAGTTGAGTATTATACTTAGTAGTTAGCCAGATCAAGGGTTCGCTTGCAAACAAACAATGGTTTTTGAGTGTCGACCATGGCTAGGGTGTAGACTCGAGGTATGACAACTGATATAAACATCTTCTTCAACCCTTTTATTGCCTTTATCTATGGTAATAACTACCACACCCTCATTCTTGTGATTTTTGGGTCACGAAGTTCATGGTTAGAGTTGGTGCTTCTTGCTTATCCCCAGCTTCCCTCATTTTGAGTCCCCTAAGAGTATTAACAAACTGATTAAATATGGGATAAGGATCCTTAGTTATTATAATAGTTCAAAGGGTCATATATTTTCTTCCAAGACCACGATGTAGGATTTCACTGGGTTGTTGTTGTTGATATCTTTTTCTAAAGGTTTGAGTATAGCCATGAGGTTATAACAAATTCCTTTAAATTCCTTTATGCATTCATCTATGGATTTCGTTCCCAGTTTCATACTCTAAAGTTGTTACTTACATTGAAACTCCTTATCCTTGCATGCTAGTAGATAGGTATCTTCGACACAAGCCCATATATGTATTGCTGTAGTACATCATATGATCAGGAGCATGGAATCTTCCATCATTATTGCAGAAAGTCAACTCCAAACTAGAACATTGCATTCTTTTGAGCAGTAATTGGGGGTTAGGAATTGCCTCAACTTTCTTATCTAATATGTTCATTGATAGGGGTTATCCTTCGATGATCTCATCAATATTCGAGGTTTGCATTAATTAAAGGATTTATGTCCTCCAAAATAAGTAATTTGACGGCTTCAGCTTAATAGAACAAATTCCTATAAATTTATGAAGTAAAGATGGTGAAAGGTCTAGGGAGTATTTGAGGATGAGGCCATGTCTATTGTTTAAGGAGGAATATCTTGAGGATTATGTTAATTGAGCATAAGCTACTGATATCTTGAAGAAAATAATTATAAAAGAATTGTAATTTATTTCAGTTTTTCTTGAGTATAATACATTTTACTGACTTTTATTATATATATAGTAAGCAAAAGAGTTGTTTAAGTGTATAATGTCTTTTCTAATTAGTTATTAGGTCGGTTAAAGTCACACGACCTAGGATAGTATTCTATCCAGGTTAGAAGTGTTTATCAATACTAACTTGTCAAGTCCAAATTCAAATGTATTTGAATGATAAAACTGATGCACAAGAAAATTAACTTGTGATGACCACTCTTCCTGCCAAATAGCAAGGTTGTAGATGCGTAAGAATTCATAATGATTATTCATCCACCAAAATTATGATCCAAAATAAAGCGATATTCAATCATGATATAGTAGCCAAATCATTCTTTATCATTCATATTCATCTTCCCAATTGTAAGGGTATTTCAAAGTCATTGTTCATTTAAGAAAATGTATTTAAAGATCATTATTCAATTTTCAATTTCAAACCCATACTTAGGAAAAATCACATTAAAACCATCATTTGAAATTCAGTTCAATACCTCGTATATAGAGTAACTCATATGCACATACATATATCATAGAATAAAATAAAATACAAAGACTTGATGTGAGCTTGTCTTGCTAACACATAAAACCTCACTCAAACTATCATTATAATCAAAATAGGTTTTCAAAGCAGGCATGAGCGAAATCTCACTACCACTTTCAAACATAAGCTCCAAGATTTATACAATCACTCTTTACATGATATAGATAATCACTCTATATTCAATTAGCGTTATAAAGATTATAACTTTGATCGAACTCCATAATCTCCACCCTCTTCATGCAGAAACAAGGGTTTACGCCTAAAATGGTTTTCTTGACAATTCAAATCAACACCTAATGTTCTAATGCTTAATTTCAATGAGCTACTGGATCTGTAACTTGTGCAATAAATATTGTAAGAGATCAAGGGTCTTACCTCTTGAAGTTTCCCTAAAATTTTCGTTTAGGTAATCTAATTAATAACTCATTCTAATTAATGGCTAAGTGATAACTTAGTGAATTAAAATGAAATAAACTGACCACTATCTTTATTTTGTTGATCAATTTATTCCCTAAGATAGTGACACTGTGTTTGCTTTAGTAAATTAATAAACTGTTCTAATGGTCATGTAATACCTTCTAGGTCATTTCCTCCATTTTTTAGTCATTTAAGCATGTTGATATTTCCTATAGAGATCCAAAGTTATTTATAACTTGTTGGGAGTGATAGTCCAGTTGATTGATTGTTTGTTTTGATTTTGTGCAAATTTCTGTGTTTGGAGCTTTTAAAACTTGAATGATTGACTTTGGTCAAAACTGCAGGTAAGCTGCCTCAAAATGGAATTCTAACAGTTCCATTAGCTCCTGAATGTCTAAATTTGTCTACAAGCTACAAGAGTCTTCCATTTAATTCTCAAAGATTCCAAGCTCATCTCGAGCTCTCTTTTGGAATTTTACTTAAAATGGAGCTTCAATATGGGACCTATTTTTTATTGAGGTGACCTCAATTGAAAGTTTTTAAAGTTTTATTGAGTTTGGAATTTTTTTTACTTAGGTAGCATATTCAGTTTGCATTGGTGGGACCCCAAACTATTTTAAAACTTTCGATGGAGACTTGGAATTTTAAATCTCAAGTGATGGCCCATCAGTAGGTGGTGCAATCTCTCTCACAAAGCCTACACTCACACTTACAGATATGCTCTTATGGAGAAATGGTCACACTTGCGAAGGTGCCAAGGTCAGAAGATTTCATTCATGTGGAGGGGCCTTCGCTCCTATAGGCTCACTTCAGTAGAGCTGGGTTTGCTCCTACGGTGCTGACCATTCCTATTGACCGTCGTTCATGCAAAGCTTTTTCTATACCAGTGGTGTCATATCTATAACATTGGGGTCTCCAGTGCGGCGATTATAGTGATTTACGTCACTAAAGTCCATACTTATTTCAGTTCATTTGGGATTTGTTCAAAGTGTACCTCCGATTGAGGTAATTCAAAGTGCGTTTGATCTAAAATTGGCATGGGTTTGCAATGGAAAATTTGGAGAAATATGCGGGATGATGGTTTGAGGTAATTTCTATCCCACAAGGATTGCCCAAGCTTTGTTATAGTGCTTTAACGGTGAGTAAATTTCATAGATTGTTTTTGGTTAATGCTGAGTTCTAATTGTGCCCATTTTTGTAGCACAAGTTTTTGGGCTAGTTTAGGACCTTCTGATAGAGTCAAATTCGAGATTCCTAGCATTGGGTTCCATACTTTATTTGTGACCCAATTTTGGGTCTGTCTTCGATTGTTGTAATTTAGGTATCAAACTGTTCGTATTGAAGTCATTTTATTAGCATAGTGGTGATTGGAGTTTATTCACAAGGTAAAAGGTTTAGTTCAGTAGATTGGAAGTATGCATGTTCAACTTTAAGGTAGGATACGATCTACCCTTCTTGATTGTGCTCTTTTTGATGATTTGTAGTATGAGTTTCATGTATAATGGGACCATTGTCGGGTTTAGGACTCCTTCCCTTATTTCATCTATTGATTCTGCTAGGTGCTTTTGACTAGCTTGAGTGGTGAAATCTATAACCTAGGCTAGTAATGCCTTGTTATTGGTGTAGTAATCTTCTTTAGATTTGATGTTTGAGGCCTTAGTATAGGTTTTGAAATAGGTTCCTTAGATTGCATTTTAACACCAACTTAGCTATGTGTTACTCCCTGTGTTGATTTTTTCGGTTGGATAACCTTTACTAGTGCTTGAGCCTTAGTTATTTGTGATAGTGATAGGCTGGCTTAGCTGGGTTCGATTGTTGGTTGAGAAGTATGTGCAGGGTAAGGTATCGATCCTTGAGTTATCTTCTTGTTGAATATTGAACTTCTCTTTGATTCCTTTATTGTTTGAGCATGTTATACAGTAATTCCTAGTTATATTGATGCATATGGTTTGGCCTGAGGCCTTAGTCAAGGATCAGATGGATCTGGGTCAGTTTTCTACGCTTAGAGAGTAGGATAATTTTAGTAATGTACCTTTTCTTATTTGGTTGTTATTGTCTAGATACTGGTGATGGAATGCATTGCATTGACACCGAATTTCACGTGTTTTGTAGTATGATCCTAGCTCATGCATTGGTTATTCATCATTATTTTTGAGGAAGGCTATTTTCACACTGTTAATCTTTTAAACTGGTTTTAACGGGAGTCATACAACATGGACTTCTTTGATATGCTGATTTTTGAGACATACAAGGCATCATAGACATGCTTTCTTCTTACTTTGAAACATTAGAGGCATCTCGGATGTGCTCAGTTTTTACTTGACTAGCTAGTTCGCCGTGGCCTTTTCCTACATTGGTTTGGCTATATGTAGCTTTATTACATGGATGGAGTAGATCCTAAATGATTGATTACATACGTCCTATTTTGGTCACATGCAAGCTATACAGACTTACCGCGTCCTCTATGAGACCCTATATCTATTAGATCCACTGAATAAGAAGAGGGAGCTACATGGATCCTACATTGTGAGCCAAGGGATGGGGTAGGGGTATATGTTTTTTTCAATCTGAACTTGTTATGGATAACACTGGTGACAAATGGTACTTGGGATTTTACTACATAACTTTCATTTGTATGCATCACCAATCATTAGGGTTGTTTTTTGCACTTGGCAATCTTAGGTGGGGTAATTGGGTTATGTTTGTTGTTGAGTAACTTCCAAGATTATAGAGGTCTAGTTAGGTTATTGTTTTACTATATTTGTGTATTATTTTGTTGTATTGATAATCATATATATATTTGTATTGTTCAGACTTGTGTTGAAGTTTGTATTCCCTAATTGGTAGAGTTGGATTGGCTTTTAGGATGTTTTGGTGAATAGTGGTGATTAATGCCAAGTTCTTTATAGTTTGTTAACTTGCATAGTGTAGACCCTATTTTGATTAGGTTGTTGAGATAGCGCTTCCAAGTATGTTATTTCGCATTCGTTTCTATCTCATTTAATCTATTAATTTGGCTTTGATATCCTATATTACCTTGTGATATATGTTCTTTAGTTGTTTGTACTGTACTTTCCCTTTTACCAATTATTTGTACTTGCATTATCTATGGAGCTCAGTCGACCTATTTCTACTGGGTACCATTTACTTGGTTTTCATACTATATTTTTAACCCTACGTGTCATAGTATGAGTTCTCACTGTTGATTTAAATATCATATGGAGCAACTTTTGGGATTCAAAGATTCGACGTGAGATCCTGATGTTCAGAGTTCCCATTCTCCTTTTGTGGCGGCTGGATGTGTCTTTATTTGGTATTTAGAGACTTGCCTATATATATTTGCAATACCTTGTATCTCATATTTTGAATTAGTAGCTCGATCAGCTGTTGATATCACGTCTTGGATGTTATTATATTTTTATGCTATCTATCTCTTTCATTTGGTTTCTTTGCTTCTTAATTTTTATATAATTCTCTTTCGCATTATAGCCCATTTCTTCTGGTTTCGATCTATGGGTTGGTCTTACCTACTGGTGGGATGTTAGTATGTTACATCATGGTCTGAGATTTTGGGTATGATAAGTTGGTATCAGAGCTCTAGGTTGATTGGTATCATTGGTATGAGGGAAAGTGACTAGTAGATTCTTGCAAATCGGTTCAAAGATGTCAGTATCCTATCTTTAGGAGGCTATAGGGTGCTCTTAGGAAAATTTAATAATTGGCTCTTTATTGTGTGACATTGCTTCAAACAACCTCCAAGATGCTTCTTTGGAATCCATTCTTTCTTATATGGATAGCACGAGGTTTTTAGTAGGCATATAATATGAGGTCGAAGATGTTCGTCAGCGGAAAAAGAGTATAGGGGAACCTAAGGCTCTGAAAAGATTAGTAGCTATCTCAGATCCTCGAGATTTAGTATTGGAGGTTCTGATTACCTTTAAGGTGCACAACATGAAGGTGAGGTTTTTGGTGTGGAAAGTGGTTTTCAAAACAAGATAGGTTGGCTGTTCCAAAACAGTGTTCATCATCCCTTTTTGAGTACTTGATCAATTTTCTCTAGTAGGCCAGACATACTTCCACCGTTTTTCCCACTGAGTAGGATTCGAGCCAGGGGTTCATTAGAGAGTTGACTTTACTACTCCGTTTGGCATCACAACACTTGATAGCAACTGTGTCTACCTTTCCTAGGTTGATAGTCATTCGAGAGATATAGAGAAGTCTTGCATTGAGGCATACCGAGATAATAATAAGAGGCCTCATCATCGGTACAACATTGATGACATCTCACCCCGAGGTTGGCTTTATGGTAGTAGAGGTTATCTTCTTTATCAACCTATTAGGCTTATGGCGGCATTACTTCAGGTACTAGGAGTTTTAAAGACAGGTTATGGTGCTCGTAATTGATAAAGTTTACGTTCAGTATCTTGAGTCTACATTTTTGGTATTTAGCTCACGAGGTCCATTCTAGTCCAATTGAGTCATTTTAGCCGGCTGCATTTGGTGATTCATGTTTTGAGTGTGGACAATTAGGAACCCTTGCAAACAATTATAATAGGTCTCTAGTATGGTTAGTGAGGGGTGGTCCTTTGGGTATCAAGGATGGCCTTCAACATATCCTTCACATCAAACCTTGGGCTAGATGGGTTGCTTTGATAGCAATGACCTTGGGCACTAGTCTAGAGAGTGCCTTAGGTATGAGTTGATCTTTCGGACATTACCAACATCTGTCATCCGCAGGATAGGGTTTCAGAGCATGTCATTTTTTAGGAATCTTGGGCATCAGTCTATATTATGTCCCAAGCATGGTACCATGGTGCAGTTTATTTAGCTAAGTCAGTATCATGGGTTTATGGCACCTTCGGTCAGAGTTAGAGCCCAAAGTGTTACTGGTGGTAGTTCGTGTATTTAGCTTAAGGTCGTACATGATCCATTCTATGCTCTACATGTAGGCCAAGGGTTGAGACTACATGTATTGCTAAGTATTTATGAATTTATTTTTTTGTTCCTTATTACCTGTTTTGTGTGGATTTTAGGTTTTCATACCCATGCATACCTATTTAGTTTTTGCCCATCTTTTGATTGTTGTGGTAGCTTTATTTGAGATTATGTGTATGTGTCTATCTCCTGCAGTTTATTTCTTTTAGTAATGGATCGACTAGGTTGTGTTTTTTTGATAGGGAGTAGTGGATGATTAACTCCTCGTACCCCTCATGCTTTGTGTCCTGGTTGTGACCTTATTAGCAAGCTAGTTGGCTTTCTTCATTGCCACCCTTGTTGTATGGTTTAGTCGTGACATCGGTCTTTTCTTGATTGGTGGCTAGGATAGATTTACCTGGTTAGAGATTGGTAGGTTGTTTGAACTAGTCGTCTTGGAGGCTACCTTTGTTGCTTCTGGTCCTTTGGGTATTAGTAGTTGAGAGAATTGTGGTTGTTGGAGTTTGGTGTAGAGAAGCATGATCTTCTGTGATGTCATGGTAGTATGGTTTGTTGTTTCCCTCCCTTGCCTTAATATTTTTCTCAACTCCTAAGGTTGCGAGGTCATGGGTTTCCTATTCGATCTATTTATTTCGTCTCTTCATGGCAGTCATGGTGCTTGGTTTTGGATAGATGCGAATAATAGATATGATCTCTTGTTCCCCTTTGTTATTGTCATTGTTTATCGGTGGTTGTATTGATAACTCTCGAGGTTAGGCTTGTGTTATTGCCTCTTTGCATCCCAGTTACTCAGCCAACCCTCTCCCTAAAATAAATCATAGTCTTTCCATGTGTCCATCTTTTGATTTATCGCACAACAATTTAGGTCGCTTGTCTCTACAAGTAGTCAATGATATTAATAAGAGGGTCTCTTTACCAGTCACATTGAGCTCTCAGTCTAAATTTGTTCATCTTGCTAATATGGCAAGAGTCACAAATTGCCATTTTTTATTTCTAGTTCAAGTGCTATGTATCCTCTTGTATTGATTAACACTGATGTGTGGGGTCCTGCTCCACATTCGACTAGAAATAAATTACGTTATTATGTTTATTTTATTGATGACTTTAGAAAATTTACATGGTTATTTCCTATGTGTTACAAAAGGAGGTTTATACCATTTTTTATTCTTTAAAACTCAAGCGAGTAAGTTCTTTGAGAATCATATAAAAGTTGTACAATCCAATTGGGGTGGCAAATATTGGTAATTATCCATCTTTTTTGCTCAAGAGGGAATCGTCATCACTTATCTTGTGCACATACTCATGAATAAAATGGTACTGCCGATCTGAAACATTGTCATATTGTTGAACTTGATTTAACACTTCTCGCACATGCCTCGCTTCCTCGTACCTTTTGGGATCATGCGTTTGCAATAATAGATTACACCATAAATTTTATTCTGTCACCCTTCCTCAATAATGTTTCACCTTTCGTGAAGTTGTTCAAAAAGGTTCCTGATTATCATTTCATTAAATTTTTTGGCTGCACGTTCTTCCCATTCCTTAGTCCCTATAACTCTCACAACTAGCCTTTCGATCCTTAAAATGTGTTTCCTTGGATTATAATAGACATCATAAGGGCTATCAATGTTTATATATGTCATGACCCGATTCCTCAAATCATGATGGGAACCTACTATAATCCACTAGTAGGTAAGCCGACCTATATCTCGGAACTATAAGTAATGGGATTGAAGATAGAAACTCAAGCAGAATTTAACAATAAGAGATATTACAGGAACAAAAGTGGAAGAAAACAAAAAATCTATAGAAAAAAGAAAGATCCCTCCCAAAACCTAGAAGTAACATATACAGAGCTACAACAAAATGAATAAAACTCCCAAAAGTAGACCACAAAAATAAAACTTGTGTCAAAAAGCAAAAAGACTAGTCATAACATATCTACAGAAGGAAACAAGTAATTCAAGGATGCCATGTGCTCATACTCATCTCCGAATAAGACTACTATAGGCTTGATATCAATTTTGGTAGCTGGTGCTCAGACTTGCATCAGGAAAATAGATGTAGAGTGTAGTATGAGTACCAAACAATAGGTACCCATTAGGCATCATAATATGGCTGAGCAGGAAAAGTAAAAGTAATATGAAAAGCAAGAATTCAACCACAACAAGAAACAACGGGAGGAAATTTAACAAGAATGCACACGAGTGTACTAAAACACAAAGAAAGAGAACACAACTAACTAAACCCAACCAAACAAAATAAGAATGAAGGGTACACCTATGCACAAGTTCAAATATAACCCGATCAAACCCCCATAAGCCTGACAGGTGCAAAAAAAGTTTAGAGAACCTGAAGATACTACCAAGATTACCACAACCTTTTACCGACTTGAACCGAATCAACTAAGTGCCAAAGTCTTCAATAAAAGATGAAAGGGAACTAAGGCCTTAAACTAAAGGGAAGAGGAAGTCAAGGAACTTAACCAAGATTTGATAGTCCTGGACTCTAACCAAGATGGAAGATAGAAGTAGACTCTCACCAAGGCTTAAGATAGAAGTGGAATATAACCAAGGCTGAAGATAGTGATGGACTCTAACCAAGGCTGAAGATAGCAATTGACTCTAACCAAGGCTGCAAATGGCGAAGGACTCTAACTAAGGCTGAATATAGCGATAGAATCTAACCAAGGCTTTAGACAATGATGGACTCTAACAAAGGCTGAAGATGGCCAAGGACTCTAACAAAGGATGAAGGTGGTGATGGATTCTAACAAAGGCTAAAGATAGCGATGGACTCTAACCAAGACTGAAGATTGCAATAGACTTTAGCGATGGACTCTAACCAAGACTAAAGATTGTAATGGACTCTAACAAAGGCTACAGATGGCCAAGGATTCTAAACAAGGTTTTAGATAGCGATAGACTCTAATCAAGATTGCTGATAGCGATGGAATCTGACCAAGGATAAATATTGTCAAGGACTCTAACCAAGGTTGAAGATGGAGATGGACTCTAACCAAGGTTGAAAATGGTCAAGGACTCTAACCTAGTTTGAAAATACTGAGACATGGACTTTAACCATAGCCCGGTAGAGTGAATTAGGGACTTGAACCTCAAATAAAGGCGAGTCAAATAGATTTAGGATCAGTTGCTAGATGATTATCAAGGGGAGAACCCCAAACAGAGTGCCATAAATAAATCACTCCAAGCTCAAACCAAATTTAACCTGAATAGATGAGTGGCTTTCAAATCAAGAAACCAGGAATAACTGCACCAAAACAATAAGGGAATTATAGATATAAGGCCTCAAGAGATGGATTATGCCTAGCTAAGGCTCAGACTATGAAATTCAAGTCTTCTATATTAATTTATAGGAAGCTAAGTTATTTGAAGCGACATCAGAGAGATATTAAGGCCTAACGACTCAAAAATTCACAAGACTATGGCAATCACTAGTCTAAGCCTAGACTAAGGGCAAACATGCTCCACTAATAATCACAATACATATACAAGTCACACCATAAGTTAAGGATGATCAACTAAGTCAACCAACATGCTATCAATGCCCGAAATACCCGAAAAAGGCCTAATACATGGATTCTAAGAAGCTAAACATGATCCACTAGCACCCTACACAAAATTCACGCAAATCAACAAAAGAATTTACATATTCATGTCCAAGGAGAGGGCATTCGTAGCCTACCTTTAGGATGATCGGTACATGCCAAATCAAGTCTCTGGAGTTTCTCCCTTCCGCACGGCCTCAGAACATTGCCACACGATCAAAAATAGTTTCATAATGTTAATATGGTTGTTTAGATTCTCAAATCACAATAAACAAAGACAAACCAATTTCAAGATCTAAAATTGAAATGTGGGACTCATGCCTGGAGTTCCAAAATTGAATTCATTAAGAGATCCTTATTACTTCCCTAAACTTGTGTCGCAAAAGGGAACACAATTAGGAGCTTAGAACAACCCACAATTGGACATGCAAATTAACACCATTAAGCGTAAGAACTACAACTATGGAAAAAAATTAAACAAGAATATTACCTCAAACAAAGAGTCCCCAACAATTTCCTACCACTCCAATACATATTCACGAGCCTCCCAAATAATCTAGCCTTTGATAGACCTAAAATAGATCTCTAAAACTCGAGTTATGACACTTTGAATTTTGAGAAGATGAAAAAAATAGGTCTAAAATGAACCCCTGAGGGTCGCAAAAGCATCTACTATTGTTGCTAAGGCAACAGGAATAGGTAGGCCTCACTAAAGCAAGCCCTGGCTACTAAAGCAAGGATCGCTTTAGCGAAGGCCAGGCTACTTTAGAGAAAAGTGCCTAGATGGTCTGCCTCGCTGAAGCGATGCCTAGATGATTAAGTGAGGGTATCTAAAGAGAACCTAGGTTTGCAAAAGCGGTGGCACTAGGAAGAGTTGCAACAACTGAGATTTGGCTTTCCCTATGTCTTCGATGGGGTTGCTGGGATACATTTAGAATCCCGTACCTACAAATGAGATATTCTACCAAGCTAAATTCGACATTCCAGACTCAACAACAAAGTCAAAATTTTCATTCGAGTTCATATCAACTAAAAGTGGGTCCCACACCAAAGTGTCATTTTTAGTTAATTCTACAAGGGGCCTCAAGATTAAATTAGAATCCTCAGGAAGTGTTGAAAGGTTATTATGGAAAATCTTAACATTCTAGAGCTTACCACATTGACATAATTTTCATTCAAGCAAGTTTTCTAAGAGTGTTAACCAAGGTCAAACTTCGGCCTAATCTTAAAGGATAAAATGCCTAATGGTTCAAACTCACACTGAAAACCTCAAGGCTAGAGTCAACATGCCACTAGCCTAACATGACCATTTTAGAGTTGATGGACCCATCAGAATTCTATTATATAGATGTTTACCTAATGTTTTGGCCAATGTCAACTATTCAAGTTTTAAAAGTACCAAAATAGGGAAATGGGCATAAGTCCCAAATAAACGATCAGGCAATGGAGCAGTTAGTGCAAACAAGTCATAAATGACTTGGGATCACTGTAAGAGTGCTCTAAATGATAAAATAATGCATTTACATAGAAACCTAGAGGGACATTACAACATTCATTACTAAAAGAGCTTTCATCCGTGAAAGTGAGAGTCAAGAAGTATTTGAAGGACCAAATAAGCTAGGAAAATGCTCCCACATCTCTTTCTTGGTCTCCCAAATAGCTCCTCGACAAGAAGATGTCTCCAATGGACCTTAAGTACACGAATTTATCTAGAGAATAATCGCCTCACATTCCTCACTCGAATGGTAACTGCTCCTCAACAAAGTCAGATGATCATCCAACTCAACCAAATCATATTGGAGAACTCATCTAAAACATATCGGTACAACATTGAAACATGGAAAACCAAATGGATAGATGAGAATGGTTGAGGTAAGGCTAGCTCATAAGTAATATCTTTGCCTATCCTCAAAATCTCAAAAGGTCTTTTATACCTGGGCTAAGCTTGGCCCATCTCTCAAATCTCATCATGCCCTTAATAGATGATACTCAGAGGAATACTTCATCACTAACTAAAAACCTCAACGGATGATGCCAATTTTCACCATAATTCTAGTGCGTACTCTATGTTTTCTTAGGCCTTTCCTGAATCACTTTCAAATAATCTAAGGCCTCCTGAATCAATTCTATACCATGCAACTTATGCTCTATAGACTCAAACCAACCAATCTGAGAGAGAGAGCGCCTATCAAATATAGCCTTGAATAGGTCCATATGAATGCTAGAGTGGAAGATGTTGTTGTACACAAACACTGCCAAAGGAAAAAACTGGTCCTACTGACCTCTAAAGTCCAAAACACAGGCCTGCAACATATCCTTAAGAACCTAAATAGTGTACTCCAATTGGCCATTAGTATCTGGGTGAAAAGTTATTCTAAAGTCAACACGGGTGCCTAAATCCTCCTAAAAAGTCCTCCAAAAGCCAGAAGTTATACAACCCGCACTATTTTAGCCTAGACCAAGTCTGAGAACCAAGAGAAAACCTTAGAAAATATAAGTATAGTGGACTACCCAGTGCCCATGAGTAGCACATACGGTTCGTAGATTTACCTACGGGTCATAGGTGGCCATCCATGGGTTACCTATAGAATTGAAAATTTTAAGTTTCTTTAGCCTTCCCTATGAGTGGCTTATATGGAAGGTAGGAGTTCCTACGGGTTATAGGAGAGGCTCGAGGTTGAGGCTCAGAGACTCAACATCCCTTGGGTTTATAGGAACCTACCTAAGAATTAGCAGGACAGTCCATAGACAGTCCTACAACCCGTAGGCGGAGGGTCCATCGGTCCATCTTCAGAAACCCAGGAAAAGTGCTTGAGTTCCTATGAGCCGGTTTCTAAGACCCGTCAACAAGTCTACGACCCCTAGGATATTGTTAGTGGACCCCTAAGAACTTTCCAATGAGTCTATAAATTAGACCTAGTTCCTATGAGGAGGACCTTATGGTCCCTAGGAGTCCCTACGGTTAGTAGGAATGGGCCCATAAATAGCCAGTCCATTTAATGATGGGTATTCCAGTCTTTTTCCCACCTTTCCCAAGATTAACCCAACCCATTTTAGGACAAAAAATAGTCCCTTAAGAGTACCCAAAGGATTTGTTTTCTCATTAACACTTAGAACTTTTGAGAGAAAAAGATTAGAGAGTAGAAGAAGAGCTAGGATTTAAGTTTTTCGAGTGAGGTCTTTGAATTTCAACTAGATAATCATAATTACTGCTATATAAGTCTATTCGAATAGTGGACTAAGTTTTTACTTGTGACCTACGTGTTCGTAAAGTCAAATTGAGTTATGATTTTGAGTTTCCAATTACATAAGAGTGAATTCTTGATGTAATTTCGTACTACTTTATTGAGTTCTACTATATATATTATATTATAATTGATGGGTTGATGTTTGAGGTTATGGAGTCATGTGCATCCACATGAACCCTAGTTGAGGTTTTGCCTTAATTATTTTATGAACCATTGATGTAAAAAGAAGAGCTATTATCATTGTTCAATTGAGCATGATGTTGAGTTTAAAAATATTTTTTGATGTCTATTTTCAATCATGAGTTTTTATACACTTGAATTTCATATTTTGAGAAGTTGACGTATGTTTTCAATATGCACAATTGAGATGAGATGTTACCTATATTTAAGAGAAGATAAGATGAAAAGAGAAGAAGATATAAATTAATGTAAAACTCCAAAAGAAACTAGATGAGACGTATTATGATGTTTGTCACTCACTTGATATATATGATCATAATAATGTTTTATTTGGGCAACTCCTCATAGTCACAAAAGAGGACTTTTTATATGGACCCAGAGATGATGTGACGTCCCTTACCCTGACAAGGTATTGGATAGATGTCACAACGACATCTCTTGGTTGTATCTCCATTAGCTCATAAATGATGGTTGTAAGTTAGAGAGTTTTACCAAGAAGTAAAATATTATATTTTTATATAATAAGTTACATTTATTATTCATATCATTTCAAATGTCGGTGTCTTATTTTACTTCATGCTTTATTTAGTCAAGTTACATTCAGAGTTGAGTTCTTGAATTGAGTATCCTCATGTAATTTCCTCTTCCTATTTTACATACTCATACATTCCATATAGTGACTTCATTCAACTTGAATCATTTTATGATGCAGATATAGGTGTTAGAGATCATCAACAGGCGCACCGTTGAAGATCTATCTTCTCTAACTTTTGGTGAGACATCTTTGAATTCAGAGGACCTCCTTCATTATCATCTTTCTGTCATTTTCTTATTTCAATGAGGTAGTCGTGGTCTTGTCTTGACACCTTTTTAGTAGTTAGTAGAGGCTTTATATACTTAGCAGAGTGGATCTTTTTGAGTATTTGAGAGTCCTTTTTGAAAACGCGACTTTCATTATTAAGTTATGATAATGATTTATATTTTTTCTATATGAGAACTTTAAGTTATTATTTAAGATTGAAGAAACTATTTTAAAATACCTTTTGATATTACTCTTTATTCTAGTTTGAGTCTTCTCCTGAGTGAGTTAACTAGGCCAAGTGGTTCTCTTGGGATCGACAATGATATCTAAGTGTCGTCCACGTCCAGGGTGTAGGCTCAGAGCGTGATTGACCTTTAGACCCCAATATAAGATGATAGATCCACTCACACTATGATGACGGACCACCTCCCGAGTGTAGATACTAGCATTTCCCTCAGTGTTGAAGGAAGTACGAATGGAAAGAAAGTATGGTGACTTGGTCAATCGATCTATGATGACCCAAATATTGTCAACACATACAGAAGTGCGAGGCCACCCCATAATGAAGTTCATGGTGATATGCTCCCACTTCTACTTTTGGAATGGGTAGTCTCTAAAGCTCGCCACCTACATCAAGTGCTCGTCCTTTACTTGCATACAATACAATCAACAGGAAAAATAGTCTGCTATATCTTTCCTTATACCATTCCACTAGTAGTGTTGCCTCAGGTTGCGATACATCTTTGTTGTGCCTGGATGGATAGAATATCTAGAATCATGGGCCACTGAAGGATTAGCTGAATAAAGCCTCCAACTCTCAGAACACATATATGGCCCTTAAAACCTCATTTGAATCTAAGGTAGCCAAACCGGTATCACCTTTCAAAACTTAACCTCAAAGAGCAGTCAAGTCCACATCCTCAAACTGACGACTATGAATACGATCCAACAAAGATGAAACTCCCACATAGGTAACACCAACCTAGAATCTGAAATATCCAATCGAATCATGTTAATTGTTAAGGACTGAATATCAAAACGAAAGGTTGCTCCACAATAGAGAAGAAGGCT
Organism: Solanum dulcamara; assembly: GCF_947179165.1. Lineage (NCBI taxonomy): Eukaryota > Viridiplantae > Streptophyta > Magnoliopsida > Solanales > Solanaceae > Solanum > Solanum dulcamara. The sequence goes on from NC_077242.1 coordinate 24,155,338, forward strand.
AGACTACCCATAATCATTGCCTTTCAACTCAAGGAGTCAACTACTATATTTGTCTAGCCCAGATGATACAGAATAGCAGGTCATAGTCCTTCAGGAGCTCAATCTAATGGTGCTGCCTTAAATTAAGGTCCCTTTAGCTCATAATGTACTAAAGGCTCCTATGATTAGTGTAGATCTTACAAAAATTCCCATACAAGTAATGCCTCTAGATTTAAATTCAAAAAATACAACCACCAACTCCAAGTCATAAGTGGGGTAGTTATGCTTATGCAGCTTAAGCTGCCTCAACTCAGAAGCTATAACCCAGCCTCGATGTATCAATACACAACCCAAACTAATGCTGGACATAATATATAGTGGAGACCTCACCTTCAACTAGAAGAGTCAATATAGAAGCGGTGATAAGAAACTCCTTATGCCTTAGAAAGCTTGTCACACCCTCCTCCAACTACTCAAAAGAAGAATCTTGGCGAGTCAATCAAGTTAAAAGTATTGCAATAGTAGAGAATCCCTCAACAAAGTATTTATAATAACCCTCTAGTCTGAGAAAGCTATGAATGTCAATCATGGGGGTGAGCGTAGACCAATCACAAATAGCCTCAATTATCATCGGATCCACCATAATGCCATTCTTGGACACCACGTGCCAAAACTCACACTTTGAAAACTTGGCATAAAGTAGTTGATCTCTCAATGTCTAGAGCACTATCCTCAAATGCTGCTCATGCTCACTCCAGCTTTGTGAGCATACCAATATCTCATCAATTAAGACTATGATGAAGGAACTAAGATATGGCCTCCACAAATGAGTCATCAAATTTATGAAGGTGGCAGGGGTATTAGTTAATCGAAAGACATCACTAGGAACTTTTAATGATTGTAACGAGTCCTAAATACATTCTTAGGGATGTTCGCTGCCCTAATCTTCAGCTGATGGTAAATGGATCTTAAGTTAAGATTAGAAAATACTAAGGCACCCTGAAGCTGATCAAATAGGTCATTAATATGAGGCATAGGATAATAGTTCTTCACCTTTACCTTGTTCAACTTCCTGTAGTCAATAGACATCCGTATAGAGTTGTCCTTTTTCTTTAAAAATAAGATAGGGGTATCTCAATGTGATACACTAGGCTGAATAAATCACTTACCTAAAAGATCTTGAGTTAAACACTAAGCTCCTTGAGTTATGTGGGGCTCATATGTTAAGGTGGGATAGATATTGGATGAGTACATGGCTCCAAGTCAATAACAGAGTAATATCAAGATCAGGGGGGAAGCCAAGCAGGTCTGTAGGAAATACAACATACTCTCATACTATAAGAACTGAATCAACCATAGGACCCTTCCTACTAACATCTCTCACGTAATCCAAGTAATTAAATATCTTCTAGTTACTAACCTCTGTGCCCAAGTAAAAGATATAGCCCTAACCAGTATGCAACTACAAGAGCCTTGCCATACCACTTTCACTAACCTCTGAGCCTATATAAAAGATATAACTCTAACCAGTGTATGACTATAAGAGCCCTGGCACACTATCAGTAGAATAACATGCATGACAAAGGTAACAGTCTTAGCATAACAATCCAAGGCTGAGCAATGAGGGAATGACCATTCCTTTACCAAAATCATATAAAAATCCATCATATTAAGAAATATAAGTCAACCAGGATTTCCCTCCCCTGAATAGTTACCAACAAGATCTGAATACTTGATCCACTAATAAAGCCTTACCCATTGGGGGGGAAATACGCAATGACCTTGTTAATAGCTCTGGACACATACTAAACCGAGGAGCACAATATAAAGATCCATATAAAAAAGTAGAACCTTGGTCAAATAAAGCTAAGGCGGGCTAAATGGCATATAATAATCATTCTTGTGATCACATTATTCTATGCCTCAACCTCTGCCCCTTCTAGAGCTATACAAAAGTACCTTTGAGCTCCTCTACCTTCTGCATTAACCCTAATAGTTGTCTTATCTCCTCAAGGACCATCTTAAGCACCCTGATGACCACCCCAATGATATTGAACCTAGCCTCCACGTTTAACTTGAGGTGTACTATGGTAGCTGGTCGAGTTGCCTATGGAGCAAGTGCAGCCGCCCTATATGAGAGTCTCTTTAGACTTGTAATGAATCTCCCCATACTCATAAAAATCCTATGGAGGTCTACTCATAACTAGAGGATGACCACTATGTCCTAAAATAACTAATTGTGAACCACCTTGACCTTGACTCGGGCTGGTAATAGAACCACCCTGATGGTGCTAGCCACCCTTTAAAGCATCTAAGGAGGCCTAAAATAGATGGATGGACTAACCCTACTGGAGCTTCTAGCTGAGCTTATCATATGAATCTGTTGGTTTAAGATAGGACCTATTGTGGCTATCCTCATATCGAGACCTCTTGCTGCTACCCCTATTGGCCTCACGATGGAGACGCTTAAGTCTATGAACATGGTACAGTACATCCAAGAATGAAAAAACTACCAAAATTGTGGATAGAGTCTCAATCTATAGATGAAGTCTTAATCATCAGATAAAGTATCGAACTCTCTTCTTCTTAGTGGGTAGCATCCTAGTGGCATAAAAGGGAATCTTGTGGAATATAGCCTAGTACTCTGACATAGTCATGGAGTCCTGCTCCAACCTCAAGAACAAGTCATGCGCTAATCTAACGCTTTGTAGGATGAACCTGGATAAGAAAACCTCTAAAAACTCAGTACAAGACACCGGTAAAGGCCAAGCTAGCCTAGTCTCTAAATATGAATTCCACCACTATCAGGATGTCCCATCAAGATAATAAGCAGTTACCTCAGCTCATCTAGACTCCACCAAACCCAAAGTATGTAGCCTCTCTCAGCAAGTAGTGAGAAACTATTGGGCATCATCTCTAATCTCCCTAGAAAACCTAGTCGGTAAGAGTCTTAGAAACACCTCGAGCATATTTTACTCTTGTAGTGGCACAACTCCATCCATAACATTCGACTAGGTAGTGATATATATCGGTGGTGGCGGAACTTCTAGAGCCGCTGGCGTAGGATTGCCTTACGGTGCTAGCAAAGCTTAGGTTGGAGGTGGTGTCTGTTGCATATCCCCAATTATAGTCAGGAATTGATAATAGCAGCCTGAAGATTAGGGTCTATAGCTTGTATGAGTGGTGGTTGGTCCAGCCCTGGCCTTACCGGATATAAAGGCACATAATCTGCTTGAGGCTTCGGCTCCATCTTTGGCTCTCGCTCCATAGTCCTTTCTTTTCTCAGGCTGGTGCTTTATCCCTTCCACAACCTCAAGGTTGACCTCTAACAATATCCGGGGCTCTATCTCCAAGCGTGGGTGCATTACCCCGACCGTAGTACCACAGTGCTAGCTATTCTATAAAAGAGTGAAGAAAGTGAGATTCCATGAACCTGATAAGGCACATATTGCATAAAAGAAATACAAAAGAGGAAATCTTTCTAAAGACATCCTGTAGCCTCCCAAAGATAGGTTATAGACATCTCTCCACCTATCCACAAGACTCTACTAGATGTTAGATCTATATAAGTGAGATCGGTGAACCAGGTCCTTTAATACCAACTTTGTTACAATTTGATTCCTCGAATACTGATCACACCTACTATAACCCACCAATCGGTAAGTTGACCCGCATCTTGGAAATATAAGTAATGGGATTAAGGGTTGAAACTAAACAAAAAATAAACAATAATAGAAATTACAGGAACAAAAGCAGAAGTAAGCCAAAAACATACGTACAAATGAAAGATCCCTCCCAGAACCTGAAAGTCACATGTTAAGAGCTATGGAAAATGAATACAAGTCCTAAGAGTGGACCACAAAAATAAGACTTGTCTAAAGAATAAAAACACTAGTCATAATATATACAAAAGGAAACAAGTGAATCCACAATGACATATGCTCACCTTTGTCTTTGAATCAAGCTGTTACAAGATCGATCTCAATGCTTGGTAGTTGGTGCTCGAATTTTCATCATGAAAATAGATGAAAAAAGTAGTATGGGTACCAAAAAATATTTATCCAGTAGGAATCATAGGCCGACTGAGCAAGAAAAGTAAAAGTAATATGAAATGCCATAATTTAACCACAATAAGAAATAAAGGGCAGAGATCTAACAGGAACGCACACGAGTATACTAAAACATAAATAAAGTGAACACAACTAACTAAACCCAAGAGAACCCTCATAAGCCCAGAGGGTACACCCATCTACAAGTTCAAGTAAAACCTAAATAGACCCTTATAAGCTCGATAGGTGCAAAAAAGAGTTAAGGTCCACTAAGAGAACCTAAAGATACTTCAAACATTACCGTAAACTTTCACTGACTTTAACTGAATCAATTGAGTGCCCAAGTCTTCAATCAAAGCAGAATGGGAGCTAAGGACTTCAACCAAAGTGAAGAAGGAGTCAAGCACTTTAACCAAGATTGGGATAGTCGAGGACTCTAACGAAGGCTGAAGATAGCCAATGACTCTAACCAAGGATGAAGATAGCCAATGACTCTAACCAAGGCTAAAGATAGTTATGGAATCTAACATAGGCTGAAGATAATGATGGAGTCTAACCAAGGCTAAAGATACCATTGGACTCTAACCAAGTCTGCAGATTGCCAAGGATTCTAACCAAGACTGAAGATAGTGATGGAATCTAACCAAGGTTGTAGATAACGATGGGATCTAACCAAGACTAAAGATGGCCGAGGACTCTAACCGAGGCTGAAGATAGCAATAGACTCTAATTGAGGCTGAAGATAGCGATGGACTCTAATCAAGGTTGAAGATGGCCAAGGACTCTAACCAAGTTCTGATGGACTCCAACTAAAGCTGAAAATGGACAAAGACTCTAACCAATATTGAAGATGGAAATGGACTCTAACCAAGCTGAAGATGGCCAAGGACTCTAACCAAGGCTGAAGATACTAAGGAGTGGTATTTAACCATATACCAGTGGAGTGAAAATCAAATAGAGGTGAGTTTTTAGATTTAGGATTAGCATCTAGATGAGCGCTAAGAGGAGAACCTCAAACTGGGTGTAATCAATAAATCACTCCAAGCCTGAGCGGCTTCCAAATCAAGAACTAGTTACAACAATACCAACAGAATGAGGGAATTAAAAATTAAAAGGCCTTAAGAATTGGGTTACTACCTATCTAAGACTCACACTATTAGACTCAAGTATGATATATAATTCTACAGGAAGCAAAGCCATCCGAAGCCGCATCAAAGAGATTTTATGGCCTAGTGGCTCCAAAATGCACAAGTCTAGGAAATCGCCAGTCTAAGCCTAGACTAATGCTAAACATGCTCCACTAATAATTATAAGACATATACAAGTCACACCACAAGGAAATGATGATCAACTAAAGCAACCAATATCTTATCGGTGCCTGAAATATCCGAGAAAGGTGTAAGACATGGATTCTAAGAAGCTAAACATGATCCACTAGAAATCCACCCTAAATTTACTAAAATCAACATTCATTAGCTTATTCATGCTTAGTCTAAGTTGAAGGAAGCCGTAGCCTACCTTTTGGCGACCACGTATGCTTCAAATCAAATCTCTAGGGACTTTCCCTTCTTTACGGCCTTAGAACATTGCCACACTATCAAAATAGTTTCATAATGTTAATAAGGTAATTTAGACATCAATATCACCATAAACAGATATGGACCAAGTTCTAAGTCTAAAATGGAATGTTGCACCCACATCAGGAATTATGTAATTGACTCCGTAAAGATGTCTAAATTAGTTCCCTAAACATGTGTTCCAAAATGAACCACAATAAAGGGCTCGAAACAGCCCACAATTGCACATGCAAGTTAACACTATGAAATCTAAGAATTACAACTATGCCAACATCTTAAATAAGAATTTCACCTCAAATGAAGAGTCCCCAACAAGTGTTGACCACTTCATCACGTAGACACGAGCTTTCTAAATAATCTAGCCATTGAAAATCCAAAATTTGAGCTCTAGGACTCGAGTTAGGGCACATTGAATTTGGGGAAGATGATCTAAAGTGGGTCTGAAAAGAACCCCCAGGTGTTGCAAAAGCAACCACTAATTTCTCTAAAGTGATAGGACCCCAATAGATGGGCCTCGCTAAAGCGCACCCCTAGTTGCTAAATGTCACGACCCAAGCCTTAGGAATAAACGTGACATGGTGAATGAGGAACCTGAATATACCTCAAACAAGCCTCTTAGAATTTCTTTTAGCCTTTCATAGGTAATGACAATAAATAAATAAGTGAAAATCATAATAGTAAATCTTCAACTTACATATGTCCAACAATACCTATAACTTTTAGATTTAATGGGGCTAAGACAAGTCCCTAGCTCATCCTCAATCATAATAGAAATAAATATCATAGTAATTGTCTAAAGATCTTAATATATCATAAGCTAGAAAGATAAATGAGCATTATTGTCGGAACATGGGAACATACCAAAAGTAGCCTTCAAATGAAATATCAACTAACTATGTGCAGGAGAACAAGGAGGAGCACTGGTCCCTACATGGTGATATCATGTAGGCTAAAGGATATGCGTTAACACTTTGAATGTACTCAGTATGTGGAAATGTATTACAAAGTAAAAAATTTAGGACATTTATAAAGTAAAGTACATAAATAAGTGCATTCATAAGAAATAAAGTAGATAGCATTTAAATCATACATATGTGGATATATACATATATGATTAATTATGTAAATAGCATTTGAAACGTTCATTTGTGGGGAGTTGACTATAATCGACATTAAGACCATGTGAGCTATTATATGAAATCCAACATAACCCCTACATTGGCTGGAGAGTCTACTTGCCTAGGGTAGAACTTCATCAACTTTATATTTATCTTTAACTTTAACTTTAAGATATTTCATGGATCCATTAGCCTAAGCCTACAAGAGCCCCTTTGTTGTCACATAATTAATGAGACAGGGGGTTTCTACTAGGATTCTCTTACCGAATCGTACCTCAGTACCCTATTCGGTGCTAAGTCAATCACACAGAATCTTTTAATACTTCAAAAGAGTCATAGCATATAACTTGAGAATTAAAAACATCACATTTGGTGGAATAGCTCATTAAAACCTTTAGTGATTCAAATATGCAAGAATTGTCCTTATAGCATAAAGAATTCATCATTCATACCATTTCATTATTCTTTTATTTTATAAGACTCCCTTTTTATCATAGACATTGCTTTCATAAACATATATTTGGAGTCAAGGCTTTCAAGTAGAACTTCATGGAAAATATAGTAAAACTAGGAGGGTTTAAATCACTTCAACTTTCAAACATGTAGGTAAATGAAATTATGCATAAATACTTTGAAATCCATTAATTAAAAATCATGTTTTAAACAACCCACCATGAATTTCAAGAACCTTTAAAGACATAAATAGAGAAATTAATTTCAAACCATCAATTCATACGTATGAAATCATTTTGCATCAAAATAGATCAAAAATTATTTTAAGTAGAAATAAGAGTTACCCATAAAAAACTCTTACTTAAAATCAAGAGAATTAATTAAAAGAGTTTTGAATTACATGATTTGAAAAAACCCATTGATAAACACCCACATACCTTTGAGTAAAGTTTGAAAAGAATTGGGTAAATAAGCATAATTTATCATATAATCAAAATACTTTAGGCTTGAAAGTGGAAGGAAACTCTCATTGTAGCCTTACATACTAGGAATCCGAAGCCTTACTCAGAATCAATGGACTTAATGAACACTCTTGAATCCTTATCTTTTCTCCTCGTCGGAGCATTTTGTGTACTACCCAGAGTATATGAATCCACAAAATAGTATTTCTACACTACTAAGAACTAAAAATATATTTTGAGAATGAGAAAAGAAGTGTATAGAGAGAAGAGTTACTTGAGAAAGATTGATGAACTAAATGATGAAATAAGGTGTTTATTTATAGGTGTGAAGGAGGGACCTAACAAGAAGTAAAATAATTATAAAGAAAAATCTAAAATTTAATGAAGAATTGTGATGTAATGAGTGATGTCAAATGGAGGACTATTGATATCATGGGTGATGTCAAATAGATCTAGATCTTTCATGGTTGGTGAGATGAATATTGTTTTTTACGGAATACCTTCTTTCAGAGCTACGTTTGAACAAGATAACTTCCTAATTTGTATTTGTTGTACCATATGAATTGTAGCTCTAGAAGTATCGTTTAATGTTTTTCAAGAATCAACTGAATGAGGTCATCATATATTTATATATGATTTTTCTTCTACAAACACTCCATTTTGTCAAAACACTAGGTCTTGTTAAGATTAATTTATTTGACCTACTTAGCCTCTGATTCTTAAGTTGTGGTCTTGTTAAAAATTGTAGGTAATGATGTTGGGTTATTTAGAAATTTTTATCACCTAATTTCGACCATCTTATGAAAATTTAGGCCCAAACTACAAAAGCAGTATCATTTTCATCTAGAATTGAAACACCATTTATAATGTTTTGAAGGGGTGTTATATTATCTCCCTCTTGGCGGACCAAAATTTCAACTGGTACTTGTTCATAGGTCAGGTTTTCTTCAACATTCACTACTCCTAATGGAACAATGGAATTAGGAGTTCCCACACAGTTTCTCAACATAGACACATGGAACACCGGGTAAATCATGGTCATTTCCAATGGCAACTCCAACTCATACGCAACCTTGCCAATACGTCTCACAATTCTATAAAGCTTAACATACCTAGGGCTTAATTTGCCTTTCTTACCAAACCAAACCACACGCTTCATGGGTGAAACCTCCAGATACATCCAATCATCCACATTAAACTCAAGATCCCTTTCTCTAATATCGGAATAGGACCTTTGACGACTTTGAGCCATCTTCAACCTTTCTCAAATGATCTTCACCTTCTCTAAAGCATCAAGTACCAAATCATAGACTAAAAAGGTCATCTCACCTACTTCGGACCAACCAACTAGGGATGTACGTCATCTCCCATACAAATCTTCAAATGACGTCATCTCAATACTTGAGTGGTAATTCTTATTATAGGCAAACTCAATGAGCGATAGATAATCATCCCAATTTCCTCTACCATCCAATACACAAGACCTTAACATATCCTCTAGTGTTTGAATCATCCTTTCGGCTTACCCATTGGTTTGAGGATGAAGTGCGATGCTTAATTTTACCTTAGTACCTATGCCCTTTTGAAACAGTATCCAAAAGAGAGAAGTGAATTGGGTGCCACGATTCAAAATAATGGATAATGGTACCCCATGCAACCTCACCAACTCCTGAATATACAACTTGGCATAGTCTTCGACACTATAGGAAATCTTAATCAGTAGAAAGTGAGCCGACTTAGTTATTCTATCAAAAATTACCCAAATCGAATCTTGATGCTTCCGGGTATGAGGCAAACCCACTACAAAATCTATATTCACATCTTCCCACTTCTAAGTTGGGATTTTAATGTCTTGGGCTAGGTCACCCCGTCCTTTGATGTTTGGCCTTCACTTGTTGGCAATTCGGACATTCGAACACGAACCTTGCTATGTCCTTCTTCATGCCACCTCACTAATAAAACTCTTTTAAGTCTCAGTACATTTTCTTCGACCCTGTATGAATGGAGTATGTAGAATTATGAGCCTTCATCAATATCAAAATCCTAAGTCCATCCACATCCAGAACACATGGCCAACCTTGGTAGTATAGCACCCTATCTCCCCCTTGAGGAAAGTCCTTTAATTATTCTTTCAACTCTTTCAATTCCATCATGTCCATCCAGCAAGAAGTAATAGAGATAGGTTGGGTATAGGGGAGGAGATCAATACCAAAATCAACTTCCCTTTTGGGAGGGACATCGGGAAGGTCATCAAGAAAGATATTGGGGAACTCATTGAATACGGGAAATGACTCAAGGGAAGGACTTTCGGAGTAGACATCCCTAACCCTCACAATGTTGTAAATACAACCCTTAGTAATCAATTTTTGGGCCTTAAGGTAAGAAATGAATTTTCCCTTCACTACTGAATCACGATCCTCCCATTCTATAACAGACTCATTTAGAAATTAGAACTTGACTCGATGAGTCCTATAATCTATGGAAACATAAGATGCATGTAACAAATCTATCACAAGAATGACATCAAAATCTACCATGTCAAAATCAATGAGATAAAATGAATAAATTTATGCAAGATAGACATGGGGACAACCCCTATAGACCTTTCTAGCAAAAACTGACTCACCAATGGGGACAAACACCAAATAAGTCTCTAATAACATTTCAGGTGACACATCAAAACTATTAGAAATGAATGGAGTAAAAAATGATAAATTTGCACCTAGATCTAATAACACATACACATCCAAATAAAAGACATTTAATATACCATTAACGACATTGGGTGCACTCTCAACCTCTTGTCTCCCATGCAAGCATAAATAGAGAACCTTTAAAGAGATAAATAGAAAAATTAATTTCAAATCATTAATTCATACGTATTAAATTATTTTGCATCAAAATAGATCAAGAATTATTAGTTTAACCATGATTAATTCTATTAAGTAGAAATAAGAATTACCCATAAGAAAATTTTACTTGAAATCAAGAGATTTAGTTGAAAGAGTTTTGAATTACATGATTGGAAAAAACCCATGGATAAACACCCGCATACCTTAGACTAAAGTTTGAAAGTAATTGGGTAAATAAGAATAATTTATTATATAATCAAAATACTTTAGGCTTGAGAGTGGAAGGAAACTCTCATTGTAGCCTTACATACTTGGAATTCGAAGCCTTACTCAGAATCGAAGAACTTAATGAACACTCTTGAATCCTTATCTTTTCTCCTCGCCGGTGTATTTTGTGTACTACCCAGAGTATATGAATCCACGAAATAGTATTTCTACACTACTAAGAACTAAAAATATATTTTGAGAATGAGTAAAGAAGTGTATAGAGAGAAGAGTTACTTGAGAAAGATTGATGAACTAAATGATGAAATAAGGTGTTTATTTATAGGTGTGAAGGAGGGACCTAACAAGAAGTAAAATAATTATAAAGAAAAATCTAAAATTTAATGAAGAATTGTGATGTAATGAGTGATGTCAAATGGAGGACTATTGATATCATGGGTGATGTCAAATAGATCTAGATCTTTCATGGTTGGTGAGATGAATATTGTTTTTTACGGAATACCTTCTTTCAGAGCTACGTTTGAACAAGATAACTTCCTAATTTGTATTTGTTGTACCATATGAATTGTAGCTCTAGAAGTATCGTTTAATGTTTTTCAAGAATCAACTGAATGAGGTCATCATATATTTATATATGATTTTTCTTCTACAAACACTCCATTTTGTCAAAACACTAGGTCTTGTTAAGATTAATTTATTTGACCTACTTAGCCTCTGATTCTTAAGTTGTGGTCTTGTTAAAAATTGTAGGTAATGATGTTGGGTTATTTAGAAATTTTTATCACCTAATTTCGACCATCTTATGAAAATTTAGGCCCAAACTACAAAAGCAGTATCATTTTCATCTAGAATTGAAACACCATTTATAATGTTTTGAAGGGGTGTTATATTATCTCCCTCTTGGCGGACCAAAATTTCAACTGGTACTTGTTCATAGGTCAGGTTTTCTTCAACATTCACTACTCCTAATGGAACAATGGAATTAGGAGTTCCCACACAGTTTCTCAACATAGACACATGGAACACCGGGTAAATCATGGTCATTTCCAATGGCAACTCCAACTCATACGCAACCTTGCCAATACGTCTCACAATTCTATAAAGCTTAACATACCTAGGGCTTAATTTGCCTTTCTTACCAAACCAAACCACACGCTTCATGGGTGAAACCTCCAGATACATCCAATCATCCACATTAAACTCAAGATCCCTTTCTCTAATATCGGAATAGGACCTTTGACGACTTTGAGCCATCTTCAACCTTTCTCAAATGATCTTCACCTTCTCTAAAGCATCAAGTACCAAATCATAGACTAAAAAGGTCATCTCACCTACTTCGGACCAACCAACTAGGGATGTACGTCATCTCCCATACAAATCTTCAAATGACGTCATCTCAATACTTGAGTGGTAATTCTTATTATAGGCAAACTCAATGAGCGATAGATAATCATCCCAATTTCCTCTACCATCCAATACACAAGACCTTAACATATCCTCTAGTGTTTGAATCATCCTTTCGGCTTACCCATTGGTTTGAGGATGAAGTGCGATGCTTAATTTTACCTTAGTACCTATGCCCTTTTGAAACAGTATCCAAAAGAGAGAAGTGAATTGGGTGCCACGATTCAAAATAATGGATAATGGTACCCCATGCAACCTCACCAACTCCTGAATATACAACTTGGCATAGTCTTCGACACTATAGGAAGTCTTAATCAGTAGAAAGTGAGCCGACTTAGTTATTCTATCAAAAATTACCCAAATCGAATCTTGATGCTTCCGGGTATGAGGCAAACCCACTACAAAATCTATATTCACATCTTCCCACTTCTAAGTTGGGATTTTAATGTCTTGGGCTAGGTCACCCCGTCCTTTGATGTTTGGCCTTCACTTGTTGGCAATTCGGACATTCGAACACGAACCTTGCTATGTCCTTCTTCATGCCACCTCACTAATAAAACTCTTTTAAGTCTCAGTACATTTTCTTCGACCCTGTATGAATGGAGTATGTAGAATTATGAGCCTTCATCAATATCAAAATCCTAAGTCCATCCACATCCAGAACACATGGCCAACCTTGGTAGTATAGCACCCTATCTCCCCCTTGAGGAAAGTCCTTTAATTATTCTTTCAACTCTTTCAATTCCATCATGTCCATCCAGCAAGAAGTAATAGAGATAGGTTGGGTATAGGGGAGGAGATCAATACCAAAATCAACTTCCCTTTTGGGAGGGACATCGGGAAGGTCATCAAGAAAGATATTGGGGAACTCATTGAATACGGGAAATGACTCAAGGGAAGGACTTTCGGAGTAGACATCCCTAACCCTCACAATGTTGTAAATACAACCCTTAGTAATCAATTTTTGGGCCTTAAGGTAAGAAATGAATTTTCCCTTCACTACTGAATCACGATCCTCCCATTCTATAACAGACTCATTTAGAAATTAGAACTTGACTCGATGAGTCCTATAATCTATGGAAACATAAGATGCATGTAACAAATCTATCACAAGAATGACATCAAAATCTACCATGTCAAAATCAATGAGATAAAATGAATAAATTTATGCAAGATAGACATGGGGACAACCCCTATAGACCTTTCTAGCAAAAACTGACTCACCAATGGGGACAAACACCAAATAAGTCTCTAATAACATTTCAGGTGACACATCAAAACTATTAGAAATGAATGGAGTAAAAAATGATAAATTTGCACCTAGATCTAATAACACATACACATCCAAATAAAAGACATTTAATATACCATTAACGACATTGGGTGCACTCTCAACCTCTTGTCTCCCATGCAAGCATAAATAGAGAACCTTTAAAGAGATAAATAGAAAAATTAATTTCAAATCATTAATTCATACGTATTAAATTATTTTGCATCAAAATAGATCAAGAATTATTAGTTTAACCATGATTAATTCTATTAAGTAGAAATAAGAATTACCCATAAGAAAATTTTACTTGAAATCAAGAGATTTAGTTGAAAGAGTTTTGAATTACATGATTGGAAAAAACCCATGGATAAACACCCGCATACCTTAGACTAAAGTTTGAAAGTAATTGGGTAAATAAGAATAATTTATTATATAATCAAAATACTTTAGGCTTGAGAGTGGAAGGAAACTCTCATTGTAGCCTTACATACTTGGAATTCGAAGCCTTACTCAGAATCAATGGACTTAATGAACACTCTTGAATCCTTATCTTTTCTCCTCGTCGGAGCATTTTGTGTACTACCCAGAGTATATGAATCCACAAAATAGTATTTCTACACTACTAAGAACTAAAAATATATTTTGAGAATGAGAAAAGAAGTGTATAGAGAGAAGAGTTACTTGAGAAAGATTGATGAACTAAATGATGAAATAAGGTGTTTATTTATAGGTGTGAAGGAGGGACCTAACAAGAAGTAAAATAATTATAAAGAAAAATCTAAATATTTAATGAAGAATTGTGATGTAATGAGTGATGTAAAATGGAGGACTATTGATATCATGGGTGATGTCAAATGGATCTAGATCTTTCATGGTTGGTGAGATGAATATTATTTTTTACGGAATACCTTCTTTCAGAGCTACGTTTGAACAAGATAACTTCCTAATTAGTATTTGGTGTACCATATGAATTGTAGCTCTAGAAGTATCGTTTAATGTTTTTCAAGAATCAACTGAATGAGGTCATCCTATATTGATATATGATGTTTCTTCTACAAACACTCCATTTCGTCACAACACTAGGTATTGCAAAGATTAATTTATTTGACCTACTTAGCCTCTGATTCTTAAGTTGTGGTCTTGATAAAAGTTGTAGGTAATGATGTTGGAGTTATTTAGAAATTTTTATCACTTAATTTAGACCACCCTATGAAAATTTATGCCCAAACTACAAAATAAGTATCATTTTCATCTAGAATTGGAACACCATATACAATGTTTTTAAGGGGTGTTACATTATCTCCCTCTTGCCGGACCAAAATTTCAATTGGTACATCTTCATAGGTCAAGTTTTCTTCAACATTTACTACTCATAAAGGAATAATGGAACTAGGATTTCCCACATATTTTCTCAACATAGACATATGGAACACCGGGTAAATCATGGTAATTTCCAATGGCAACTCCAAATCATACGCAACCTTGCCAACACGTCTCACGATTCTATAAGGCTCAACATACCTAGGGATCAATTTGCCTTTCTTACCAAACCAAACAACATGCTTCATGGGTGAAACCTCCAGATACATCCAATCATCCACATTAAACTCAAGATCCCTTTCTCTAGTATCGGAATAGGACCTTTGACGACTTTGAGCCATCTTCAACCTTTCTCAAATGATCTTCACTTTCTCTAAAGCATCAAGTACCAAATCATAGACTAAAAAGGTCATCTCACCTACTTCGGACCAACCAACCAGGGATGTACGTCATCTCCCATACAAATCTTTAAATGACACCATCTCAATACTTGAGTGGTAATTATTATTATAGGCAAACTCAATGAGCGATAGATAATCATTCCAGTTTCCTCTAAAATCTAATACACAAGACCTTAACATATCCTCTAGTGTTTGAATCGTCCTTTCGGCTTACCCATCTAATTGAGGATGGAGTGAGATGCTTAATTTTACCTTTGTACGATATCCTTTTGAAAAAATATCCAAAAGTGAGAAGTGAATTGAGTACCACGATTCAAAATAAATGGATAATGACACATCATGCAACCTCACCAACTCCTGAATATACAACTTGGCATAGTCTTTGGCACTATAGGAAATCTTAACCAGTAGAAAGTGAGCCGACTTAGTCATTCTATCAAAAATTACCCAAATCGAATCATGATGCTTCCAGGTATGAGGCAAACCCACTATAAAATCCATATTCATATCTTCCCACTTTCAAGTTGGGATTTTAATGTCTTGGGCTAGGTCACCTGGACTTTGATGTTCCACCTTCACTTGTTGGTAATTCGGACATTTGAACATGAACCTTGCTATATCCTTTTTCATGCCACCTCACTAATAATACTCTTTAAATCTCAGTACATTTTCTTCCACCCGGGATGAATGGAGTATGTAGAATTATAAGCCTCCATCAAGATCAAACTCCTAAGACCATCCACCTGCAGAACACATAGCTGACCTTGGTAGTATAACACCCTATCTCCCTCTTGAAGAAAGTCCTTTAATTATTCTTTCAACTCTTTTAATTCCATCAGGTCAATCTAGTAAGAAGTCATAGAGATAGGTTGGGTATCGGGGAGGAGATTGATACCAAAATCAACTTCCCTTTTAGAAGGGATACCGAGAAGGTCATCGGGAAAGACATTGGGGAACTCATTGACTATGGGAACTGACTCAAGGGAAGGACTTTCAGAGTCGACATCCCTAACCCTCACAATGTTAAAAATACAACCCTTAGCAATCAATTTTTGGGCCTTAAGGAAAGAAATGAATTTTCCCTTCACTACCGAATCACGACCCTCCCATTCTATAACAGACACATTTTGAAATTGGAACTTGACTCGATGAGTCCTATAATCTATGGAAGCATAAGATTCATGTAACAAATCTATTTTAAGAATGACATCAAAATCTACCATGTCAAGATCAATGAGATAATAGGAATAATTTTATACAAGATAGACATGGGGACAACCCCTATAGACCTTTCTAGCAACAACAGACTCACCAACAGGGGCGAACACCGAATAAGTCTCTAATAACATTTTGGGTGACACATCAAAACTATTAGCAAGGAATGGAGTAAAAAATGATAAATTTGCACCTAGATCTAATAGCACATACACATCCAAAGCAAAGACCTTTAACATACCAGTAACGACATTGGGTGCATTCTCAACCTCTTGTCTCCCATGTAAGAAATAAAAGCAGTTGGTGCATTGGCCACTTCCTTGGGCTTGTTGACTATGAGAAATTTGGCCTTGAGGCCTACCACCAACACCTATACAATCCCTAGCATGGTGGCCCATCTTTCCACACTTGAAGCATGCATTGGAGCCGGCTAAGCATTCCCCTTTATGAGTCCTTCCACACTTCTTGCATGCGGGAAAAGTTTGAGCACCAATATTCTCTCTTAGAACCATTGGGTTAGCACCCTTGTCCTTGTTGAACCTTGGAGGAGGATTATTGGTGGAACCTTGTCCCTCAAATTGTTGCCCACCTTGGCCTTTGTCATTGTTACCATAATTGGACCTTTGAGGGTTAAACCTCCCACTATCGACTCTAGCCTTTTTGAACACCCTTGATCTCTCTCTCAACCTCTGTTCTTCATTCTGTTCTACGTAATTCATTAACTGATATATGTCTATCTCCTTGACCAACATGGCCATTTTACACTCCTTGGACTACAAGCTTGAGATGCCAAAAATAAACTTGCTCATCCTAGCTCTTGGATCAGAGAATATGAAGGGAGCATACTTTGAAAACATAGTGAATTTGATGGCATACTCCCTTACGCTCATACTCTCTTAACGGAGGTTGATGAACTCTTGGATTTTGGGGTCCCTTAACTCCAATGGGAAGAACAGGTCTAGGAAGGCACCTTTGAACTCTTCCCATCCTATTGGGCCTATTTTTGCATCCTTCTCAATAACCCATTGTTCATACCACACTCGAACCACACCTTTGAGTTAATAGGACACTAGCTCAGCTTTGTCATTTGGTGAAATACCCATGATAGACACAATCGATACACCTTATCAATGAGCTCCATCGGGTCTTCATCTAGTTTAAAACCATCAAACTCAGGGCAAATTCATCTTTTGGAAATCCCAAATCCTAGAGGCTGTAGTTTGTAGTTGGGGGGAGGAACACCTTGATGCCCTTGGTTGGATACGACTTGAGCTAAAAATGTAATGATGTTGCGAAATTCACCATAGGTTACCCCATCCTCTAGATGTGGGGCATCGGGAACAAGAGGAGCTTGGTCTTCATCGTCAACCCTTGCTATTGGAGGTGCTCTTCTACGAGTCCTTATCTAAAGAACACGAAATGGGCCGTTAGTTAGAGATAAGCATAGGACACTCTAAGGCACAACATGAATTTGACAAAAAAGCAAAAACTTTCCTAAACATCCCATAGTCTCCTATTCATTTTTATGGTGCACTTCACAACCATGATCAAGATCCTATTTGACGCGGTATGTTGGACTCCGAGGATAATTCAAAAATTCAGGCTCTAATACCAAGTTTGTCACAATGCAAGCCTAAGGCGTAGACGTGACATTGAGAATGAGAAACTCAAAAGTACCTCAAACAAGTCTCTTAGTACTTTTTTAGCCTTTCATAGGTACCGACAATAAATAAACAAGCAAAATTCATAATAGTAAATCTTTAACTTACATATGTCCAATAATACCTCTAACTTTTAAATTTAATGGGACTAAGACAAGTCCCTAGCTCACCTTCAATAATAATAGAAAGAAATACCATAGTAAATGTCTAAATATCTCAACATATCATAAACTATAAAGATAAAGGAGTATTATTCTCAGAACATGGGAACTCACCAAAAGTAGCCTTCAAATGAAATCTTAACTAGCAACATGGAGAAGAATGAGGAGGGGCATAGTCCCTACATTGTGATATTATGTAGGCAAAAGAATATACATTTGTACTTTAAATGTAATCAGTATTATCATGACCCAACCCCATAGGCCATGCCGGGTGGCCGAACTAGACACTAGCGTATACCCTTGCTAGCGCGTATACCCTTGCTAGCTATAAGAAAATTTGTCCCCTATTTGAGTCAAAATATATAACATGCCAGAAAAATATATAAGCCGACAAGGCCATCATGACGGGGGATACATCTCCAAAACATAAACCATATCCGCACGAATATACATACATACCTATGTAACCCATATACAACCCACACATATATCTACAGACCTCTAAGAGTATAATGATAACAAAAGGCAGGATAGGGCCTCTGCCGTATCCATGAACAAATAAATATATATATTGAGGGTTAGTATGCAAAATCTAGGCTCCAGCACAATGAAGCGCTTCTGAACTGGTGATAGGAGTCTTACACTGGGGGCCTCCAAACTATACATCTGTACCTACAGGCATGAAACGCAGCCCCCCAAAGAGAAGGGGTTAGTACGACATATGTACTGAGTATACAAAGCATAACTGGAAATATATCTGAAATAAAGAGAGTCAGGGGATAAATACGTTACTTAAGAAAACACTGTAACTGTACCTTGTGAATCATAAAAACATGCATGCTCTTATTATACAATATAGCTGGGCCCTTCAGGGACTCGGTGAAACATATATCTGTAGGACCATCATAGGGAACGATGCCATCATCACCTTATCACATCACATCACATCATCATATATATAAAGATACATTCTCGGCCCTCTAGTGAGGGACTCGGTGAGTTGTTCATGTCATTGCATTATCATTTCCTCATATAGCATACTTGTCCCTTTAGTTAGGAACTTGATAGATAATGTAGTGAACTGCGCACGATTATGTTCCCGACTCGGGACTCGGTGATAGAAGAGTTATGGTATACACGAGTAGAGTAGTGAGTATCCATATACAATTTAAATTATTATCAAGACTCAATGAAGTAGTAAAGATGAATTTTCATTTGAAAATCAGGACTATAGTCATATCAATCGTCTCTCGAATATCACTATTGATCATATAAAAGAGTCTTAGAAATCATAGGCTTTTTAAATCATATCTGAGACTCGATGGAATACTCAATGTGCTATCATTTAAAAACCAAGACAATAGTCATATCAAGTATCTTTGGAGTGTCATTATGGTTTGCATCAAAGTAGCACTTTTAGAATCATCTACTAGTATCAAGGTGTAATAGAATATCTTTTGGAAGTCAAGAAAATGGCTATCTTAGTGGCTTTGAGAATGGGGACTTCCTTAGGATCACATATACTTCATCTATTCATTTCATAAGGTTCCTGCCAAAAAAAGAAGATTAAATTTACCTACTTACTACTCCCCAAGGTATAGAAAAACTTGAGAAGCCATAGTTTAATTATTGGAAGAGTTCTAGCTTAAAGAAGGGAATAAGAGTCATGCTTTATACCACAACATAAATTAAACCAACTTAGGATGGTTGGAAACTTTCACATGAATTGAGACAAAAGGACATAAGTTTTAAGAAATTAGAAATGTTGGCCATCCTAGTGCACTTAAGAATAAGAGCTTCTTGTAGACTTCGTTCATTCTTCGTCCGTTGGCTTTCTATGGGTCATGCCAAAAAAAGAAAGAAGATAAGCTTTAAATACCCTCTACTTTCCCTCATAGAGTCATTATATACATGTATCATATGCATTCCATCATGAGCTCAGTATCATAACTTTTTCATTGCTTTACCATACCATCATATAATGTACCCGACCCATGATGGGACTCGGTGAGTAATCGTAGAATTATAACATCGTACTTATGTCAAAGACATATCAAGAGGGAAGAAGGGTAGCTTTACCAACATGTACCAAAAACATGCCAAGAGGAAGCTTCACATACTTATGCCAAAAAGCATGCCAAGAGAAAGAAGGGCTTCACATACCTTTTTTTGAGATAAATTGAAATCCGTCCTGCCTTGATACCTCCTTAACCTATTTTACATGAAACTAATAATAAGGTTAATAGCCTTCACTTTCCAAATCCCACTCTACAACAAAGTACTAATAGGAGTCGTTTCCTATCCATTACCCTCGACTAGTTTGTTACTAGTTCCGAAGCTACCGAAAATCAGATAGCATTTCCTCTGTAACTTCAACATCCCTGAGATTTCAACTCGGACACAATATAAAAAACCATACCAAAAACAACAAACAAAAGCATATTTACAATTAACTCACTTCAACCTTACCCAATACAAGCTCCAAACAACTAGCTCCCAACTATGATACAAAAATAGTGTTTTTAATCTTTATTTTGCAAAATCTTAAACCATACCAAATGGAGGATCCTGTGGCTGAAAACAGAAGCACCAACACCCTTTTTAAAATACTTTAAATCCCTGAAACACACAACCCCACCAGCTGCATCTACAGCACCACAACGACAACACACTATGCGACTTCGATTTAGCTACTACGACTTTAATTTAGCTGGTTTTTAATGTCAAGCATCCTTGTGAAATTTTTCCACTTGCAGCATTACTTAATATATATAATATACCTCATAAAATCATCATAAACTCCAGTTCAAAAGAGAAACTCTTACCTTGCTCGGAACTCATCAACCTCGTTGAAACTTGCCTCGGAAGTTCCTTTAGCGCGCCTAAAACTTCTATGCTGTTTGGTAATATTTTGGGCTGCTCCAAACCATAAATTTTTATTACTAACAACTTCATAGCATCATGGTGAACCTTAGATAATTAATTCACAGAATGAAATCGAAAGCTTACCTTTTTTTCCCTCAAATCTAAAACTCTTTGTAGCTTGAGGGTTTCTCTCCTCTTCTTCTCTTTTCTAAAATATTTGGATAAAGTAATAACTTAAGGGATAAGGATGACTAAAATTCATCAACATATATATATATATATATATATATATATATATATATATATATATATATATATATATATATATATATATATACGCTACTTTAAGGGGGATACATGTCGTCTCCTAAGTGGTGAGACATGTCAAGCCCCCATTGGGCCAACACACCCCTTTCCTATAATCACAGGATACCACATGGCATGTGGGGTCCACCACCCTCGCTCCAGCTTCTGCCATATGGCACTCTCTTTTCCCCTCATGGGTTTGTAATCTCGTCTTACTTTACGAACCTATGTAATCCTTACCACGTAAGCTTGTTATATACTCAAGTAGTTTAAGTACGTACGATTTCCAAATTGGTAGCTTACGCAAGTAATTCAAGTCCTACGACTCATTACTTGGCCTCTAATTCATTCCAGATTCTCATAACCATATTTCCAATCTTCCCTTCTATGGGGTGTCACATTCTCCCTTCCTTAGAGTTATTTGATAGCGTCATAGATTATCTGGCTCACATGACAACTTATAAAAAGCTTACGATCCTTTCAGGAAACTTAAGAAGCTTAAATAAAACTTAAGAAGCTTAAGAGGTTTAAGAAACTTAAGAAACTTGAGAACCTTCAAGGTTCAAAAGTACGGGGTATAACATTCTTCCCCCCTTTAGAACATTCTTCCTCGAATGTTAAACGAACCTTCTTCAAAATCTTACGTAGACTATAGGGAAAATTCCCCTTTATTGCAATAACATATACTTTCATCACCTTAAGAGTTCAAAAGTTGACATTACCTGTAGACGTAGGGAATAGGTACGAATACTTGTGTTTCATTTCCTCTTTAGCTTCCTAGGTCATTTCTTCGTGATTCTTATTTTCCACAGCACCTTGACGGAAGCTACGTCCTTAGTCCGTAATCTTCTAATCTGCTGATCTGGGATGGCGATAGGCTGCTCTTCGTAGGAAAACTCTTTTGTGACTTGGATATCATCTATGGGATGTACCCAGATGGATCACTAATGCACTTGCGAAGCATGGATACATGGAAGACTAGATGCACTTCTTCTAGATCTACCGGTAAGTTTAGCTCGTAGGCAACCTTGCCTATTCGACGAAGGATCTAGTAAGGTCCAATATATCTCGGACTCAGCTTCCCTTTCTTGCCAAACCTTATTACTTCTTTCATGGGTGACATCTTCAGGAACACCCAGTCACTCACTCAAAATTCCTAAGGTCGATGTCAATTGTCTGCATATGATTTCTGTTTACTTCGGGTAGCTAATAATCTCTTTTGAATAAGCTTCACCCTCTACACAATTTGTTGGACCATGTCGGGGCCTATTAGTCAAGTTTCACCAACATCAAACCAACCGATAGGGGATCTATACTTCCTATCGTACAAAGCCTCATATGGTGCCATCTGGATGTTGGAGTGATAGTTGTTATTATAGGCAAACTCAATGAGTGGGAAATGATCATCCCAATTACCTCTAAAGTCAATAATGCAGGCATGCAACATATCTTCTAACATTTGAATAGTATGATCGGCATGTCCGTCAGTCTGAGGATAAAATATTGTACTAAGATTCACCTGCATTCCCAAGCCTTCTTGAAATAATCTCTAAAAGTTGACGGTGCACTGAGTTCCCCTGTTGGAGATAATAGATGTGGGAACCCCGTGAAGGCTTACTATCTCCTTGATATATTGCTTCGCATAGTCCTCAGCTGAATATGTGGTCCTGACTAGAAAAAAATGGGTTGATTTTGTCAGCTGATCCATAATAACCCATATGGAATCCTGTTTTTAGGGAGTGTGAGGTAAGCTTGTAATAAATTCCATGTTAATCGCTTCCTATTTCCAAGTTGGGATCTCCATTTCCTGTAGTAACCCACCCAATTTCTAATGTTCAATTTTAACCTGTTGGCAGTTCGGGCATTGGGCTACGAACTCTTCTATATACTTCTTCATACCATCCCACTAATATAAACATCTAAGGTCAAGATACATATTGGTTGACCCCGGATGAACAAAATAACGGGCATGGTGTGCCTCTCCCAGCACTTACTTCTGTAGCCCTTCAACTTCCAGCACATAGACTCTGCCTCTATATCATAGTACCCTGCCAGGTGTGATCTCGAATGGTGTATTTTCCTTCTGGAGACCTACGTCCCTATACTATGTTAGAATAGAGTCTGTGTACTAGCATTGCTTTATCTCTTCCATGATTGAAGATTCAGCAAGTCCTCGAACGGAAACTCCACCATCATCCGAATCAGCTAAGCGGACTCCAAGGCTAGCTAATTGGCAAATCTCATGGACTTTCACCCTTCGTTCTGGTTGTACACCTGCCAAGCTACCCATTTATTTATGGTTGAGTGTGTTTGCCACCACATTTGCTTTCCCTGGGTGGTATAGAATGTCGCTATTATAGTCCTTCAGCAATTCTAGCCACCTTCTCTGCCGTAGATTCAGCTCTTTCTATTTAAAAATGTACTGAAGACTTTTGTGGTCTATATAGATATCAACATGTATGCTATATAGGTAGTGAATCCATATTTTTAAAGCGTGAATCAGTGCTGCTAGTTCCAAATCATGAGTTGGGTAATTCTTTTCATGCTTCTTAAGCTATCGGGAGGCATAAGCTATCACCCTACCATGTTGCATCAATACACATCGCAGCCCAACCCCGGAAGCATCACAATAAATAACATAGCTATTTGGTCCTTTAGGAAGAGTTAGAACAGGAGCCGTAGTCAATTTATCTTTTAGCAACTAGAAACTTCGCTCACAAGCCTCAATCCACTGGAACTTAGCCGCCTTTTGAGTTAGCCTGGTTAAAGGCGCCAAAATGGAAGCAAACTTTTCTACGAACCTCCTGCAGTATCCTGTTAGCCCCAAAAAACTATGTACCTCCATAGGGGTTGTAGGTCTTAGCTAGGCCTTTACGGCCTTAATCTTCTTCGTGTCTACGTGAATGCCATCAGCCCTAATAACGTGCCCCAAAAATGCTACTGAAGTCAGCTAGAATTCACATTTAGAGAACTTAGCATCCAACTTCTAATGTTGGAGTACTCCCAGTACCACCCACAAATGGTCCTCGTGTTCCTTTTCTGATTATGATTAAATTAGAATATCATCAATAAATACAATCGCAAATAAATTCAGAAATGGTTTGAACATCGGTTCATCAGATCCATAAACACTACGGGAGCATTTGTCAGCCCAAAACACATCACTCTAAACTCATATTGTCCGTATCAGGTTCTGAATGTGGTCTTTGGGATATTTGTTTCCCTTACCCGTACCTGATCATATCCCGACCATAGGTCTATCTTCGAAAAGCACTTAGCACCCTATAATTGGGCAAACAAATCATCAATCTTGGGGAGGGGGTATCTATACTTAATTGTTACCTTGTTCAGCTGCCTGTAGTCGATGCACATTTGCAGCGACCCATCTTTCTTTTTTACAAACAGTACCGGTGCTCCCCATGGCGATGTGCTGGGCCTAATAAAGCCCTTTTCCAGCAAGCCTTTCAGCTGCTCCTTTAGCTCCTTTAACTCTGCAGGTGCCATTCTATATGGAGGGATAGAGATGGGCTGAGTATCTGGTAACACATCTATAGTAAACTCTATCTCCTATTCAGGAGGAAGACCTAGAAGTTCATCTGGGAACATATCTGGATATTCATTGAATACGAGAACCGATTGGAGAGTTGGTACTTGTGCTTCCAGATTATGCACACGGACTAGATGATAGATATACCCTTTTCTAATCATTTTCCTTGACTTGAGGTAAGAAATAAATTTACCCTTCGGCGATGCTGCGTTTCCTAACCACTCGACAATTGGTTCACCTGGGAACTGGAATCGAACCACATTGTTTCTATAATCTACATTGGCATAACAAGAAGCTAACCAGTCCATACCCATAATAACAATAAATTCTGTCATGGCTAACTCCATTAAGTCCACCAAAGTATGACAATCATATACATCTACCAAGCAATTTCTATATATTTGTTTTACTATAACAGAGTCTCCCACCTGTATGGCCACCTCAAATGACTTTATTAACTCAGGCCTTATTCTAATTCTACTAGCAACAAAGGGGAATATATATGACAAGGTAGATCCTGGATTTATCAATGCATACACGGCCCTGAGAAAAGATTAATAATATACTTGTAACCACATTGGGTGATGCCTCTTGATCCCGTCTACTGGCTAAGGCATATATATGGCTGGAAGGGCTACTAGAACTGGAAGCTCTACCCCGTCCTCTGGCATAGCCTATCGATGTCTGCATGCCCTACCCCATAGGGTGCATAGCTACCGAATAATAAGAACCTCCAACTAACCTAGTTGGTTGAAATGAACCACCTAGAGTACCCTGGAATGGGCATTCCCTCGCAATGTGGCCTTGGCATCGACAAGTAAAACAGACACCTGTGTTCCAACAATATTCTCCAGGATGAGGTCTACCACAATGGGGACACTTGGTAAACGGTAGTCTTGATTGTTGAGAACCCCTGTTCACCTGTGTACCTGAAACCCTAGAGCTTTGACCGGCTCCCGAATACCCGTTGCTCACAAACCTTCCACCTAGAACCTGTAGGGGTGCACTATGAGCTGGCTGGGAGGGATATCTACCATATTGTTGGGGGTGCCCACTCCAAAATTACCCTAGATAACCAATTGTACTAGCCTTCTTATGTTGGCCTCTATCATAGCCTCTGTCGGGCTGATGCCCTCTACGTTGCTCCTCTATCCCTTGGGCGTATGCCTATACTCAAGCAATATCCATGCCTGTCTAGGAAGCCATGGCCATACAGCTATCAACAAAATAAAGGTCTAAGACTATCACGTAATGATGCACCCGGTCAGCCATGTCAGCTACAACCATAAGCGCATACCTTGCTAATGAATCATCCTCTAGACTATAGTCTCTAACACTGCTGCCATTTTTCTTTAACTGCAAAAACTTATCAACTCGGGCTCGTCTCATTTCTGGAGGCAAAAAGTGACCTAGAAAGGCCTTTAAGAACTCATCCCATTCGGTTGGAGGTGTACCTCATCCCTTGATAATTCCCAAGACTTATACCAGTTAGCGGCTACGTCATGCAGCCGATATGAAGCATTTCCACTGACTCCATTTTTGAGGCCCTAATGATCTGTAGTGTACGCTATATTTGCCGCTAAACTCTTGTGGATCTTCTGCAGATCTCGACCCATAAAATTCTAGGGGATTGTAGGCTAGGAAGTCACGGACCCTCAATATGTCTTATCTATTTGCACTATCCAAGCCATGCCAATGAGTCTATCCTGCCATTAGTTCGGTCAGTAATTACACTGCATCTCTCATCGCTCTATCCTCCGCTCCTTGCTATGGGGCTGAGGCTCCGGCACCGAAGCTTCAGGGCCTATAGCTGCCGCTGCTATAAACTCCTCTGGAGGTGATGGAATAGTAGAACTCGCCGACTGAGGCATAATACTTAGCACAAACTAGGCACGATCCATAGTAACCCTCGGGGCCTGACTGGTTTCCCCCACTATCGACTTGCCTTTCTGGGTGGTTTTTGCTTTCCTCGAAGGCATTACTGCAAACATAATGGTAGGTTAGTGAAAGGTCATCCTAATACCTTAGATTTATCGCATGATCTAAGATAAGAAAGGAATATAACATCCTAAATGTCTTATAGCTTTCTGTTAAGAGATGTGGTACACAACACACTGATAAACAAGACTCTACTAGACACGGTCTATAGACATTCCAAGGAAAGACCACTCGATACTACTTTTGTCACGACCTAATCCCATAGTCCATGACGGGTGCCCGAATTGGACACTCACATATATCCTTGCTAGCTATAAGTAAACCTGTCCCCTTTTTGAGTCACAATATATAACATGCAAGAAAAATATATAAGCCGACAAGGCCATCACGATGGGGGATACGTCCCCAAAATATAAACCATATCTGCATGACTATACATACATACCTATGTAACCCATATACAATCCACATACATATCTACAGACCTCTAAGAGTATAATGATAACATAAGGCAGGATAGGGACCCCGCAGTACCCGTGAACAAACAAATTTATACATCGAGGGTTAGTACCCAAAATCTATGTTCCAGTATAATAGAGCACTTCTGAACTGTTGATAGGAGTCCTACTCTAGGGGCCTCCAAACTATGTGTCTCTACCTGCGGGCATGAAATGCAGCCCCCCGAAGAGAGGGGGTCAATACAACATATGTACTGAGTATACAAAGCATAACTGGAAACATATATGAAATAAAGAGTGTCAAGAGACAAATATGTTACTTAAGATAACACTATAACTATAACTTATGAATCATAAAAACATGCTTGTTCATATTATACAATATAGTCGGCCCCTTCAGGGACTCGGTGAAACATATATCTATAGGACCATCATAGGGCATAGCGCCATCATCACTTTATCATATCATATTATATCATCATATATATATACATATGTTCCCTGCCCTCTAGTGAGGGACTCGGTGAGTTGTTCATGTCATTGTATTATCATTTCCTCATATAGCATACCCGGCCTTTTAGTGAGGGACATGGTGGATAATACAGTAAACTGCGCATGATTACGTTCTCATCTCGGGACTTAGTGATAGAAAGGTTGCAGTATCTATGAGTAGAGTAGTGAGTAACCACATGCAATTTAAATTATTATCAAGACTCAATGAAGTAGTAAAGATGAATTTTTATTTGAAAATCAGGACAATAGGCATATCAATCGTCTCTTGAATATCACTATTGATCATATCAAAAGCGTCTTAGACATCATAGGCTTTTTAAATCATATCTGAGACTCGATGGA
Organism: Solanum dulcamara; assembly: GCF_947179165.1. Classification (NCBI taxonomy): domain Eukaryota; kingdom Viridiplantae; phylum Streptophyta; class Magnoliopsida; order Solanales; family Solanaceae; genus Solanum; species Solanum dulcamara. The sequence continues at coordinate 24,183,453 of NC_077242.1, forward strand.
ATACTCAATGTGCTATCATTTAAAAACCAAGACAATAGTCATATCAAGTATCTTTGGAGTGTCATTATGGTTTGCATCAAAGTAGCACTTTTAGAATCATCTACTAGTATCAAGGTGTAATAGAATATCTTTTGGAAGTCAAGAAAATGGCTATCTTAGTGGCTTTGAGAATGGGGACTTCCTTAGGATCACATATACTTCATCTATTCATTTCATAAGGTTCCTGCCAAAAAAAGAAGATTAAATTTACCTACTTACTACTACCCAAGGTATAGAAAAACTTGAGAAGCCATAGTTTAATTATTAGAAGAGTTCTAGCTTAAAGAAGGGAATAAGAGTCATGCTTTATACCACAACATAAATTAAACCAACTTAGGATGGTTGGAAACTTTCACATGAATTGAGACAAAAGGACATAAGTTTTAGGAAATTAGAAATGTTGGCCATCCTAGTGCACTTAAGAATAAGAGCTTCTTGTAGACTTCGTTCATTCTTCGTCCGTTGTCTTTCTATGGATCATGCCAAAAAAAGAAAGAAGATAAGTTTTACATACCATCTACTTTCCCTCATAGAGTCATTATATACATGTATCGTACCCGGTCCATCATGAGCTCGGTATCTTAACTTTCTCATTACTTTACCATACTATCATACAACGTACCTGACCAATGATAGGACTCAGTGAGTAATCATAGCATTATAACATCGTACTTATGTCAAAGACATATCAATAGGGAAGAAGGGTAGCTTTACCAACTTGTACCAAAAACATGCCAAGAGGAAGCTTCACATACTTATGCCAAAAACATGCCAAAAGAAAGAAGGGCTTCTCATACCTTTTTTGGGATAAATTGAAATTCGTCTTGCCTTGATACCTTCTTAACCTATTTGACATGAAAATAATACTAAGGTTAATAGACTTCACTTTCCAATATCCCACTCTACAACCAAGTACTAACAGGAGTCGTTTCCTATCCATTATCCTCGACTAGTTTGTTACTAGTTCTGAAGCTACTGAAAATCGGGCAGCATTTCCCCTGTAACTTCAACATCCCCGAGATTTCAACTCAGACACAATATCAAAAACCATACCAACAACAACAAAAAACAGCATATTTACAATTAACTAACTTCAACCTTACCTAATACAAGCTCCAAACAACTAGCTCCCAACTACGATACAAAAATAGAGTTTTTAATCTTTATTTTGCAAAATTTTTAATCATACGAAATGGAGGGTCATGTGGATGAAACTAGAAGCACCAACACCCTTTTTAAAACACTTTAAATCCCTAAAACACACAACCCCACCAGCTTCATCCGCAGTACCACAACGACAACACACTACGCGACTTCGATTTAGCTACTACGACTTTAATTTAGCTGGTTTTTAACGTCAAGCATCCTTGTGAAATTTTTCCACTTTCAGCATCACTTAATACATGTAATATACCTGATAACATCATCATAAACTCCAGTTCGAAAGAGAAACTCTTACCTTGCCCGAAACTCATCAACCTCATCGAAACTTGCCTCGGAAGTTCCTTTAGCGCGCCTAAAACCTCTTGGCTGTTTGGTAACGTTTTGGGCTGCTCCAAACCATAAATTTTTATTACTAACACCTTCATAGAATCATGGTGCACCTTATATAATTAATTCACAAAACGAAATCGGAAGCTTACCTTTTTTTTCCCTCAAATCCAAAACTCTCTGTAGCTTAAGGGTTTCTCTCCTCTTCTTCTCTTTTCTAAAATATTTGGATGAAGTAATAACTTAAGGGATAAGGATGACTAAAATTCATAAGCATATATATATATATATATATATATATATATATATATTAAGGGGGACACATGTCGTACCCTAAGTGGTGAGACATGTCAAGTCCTAAGTGGTGACATGTGTCAAGCCCCCATTGGGCCAAATACCCCTTTCCTCCAATCACAGGCTGCCACATGGCATGTCGGAGGGGGGGTCCACCACCCTCACTCCAGCTGCTGCCATGTGGAACTCCCTCATGCTGCCACGTGGCACTCTCTTTTCCCTCTCATGGCTTTGTAATCTCGTCTTACTTTATGAACCTATGTAATCTTTGTCGCATAAGCTTGGTATATACTCAAGTAGTTTAAATATGTAAGATTTCCAAATTGGTAGCTTACGCAAGTAAGTCGAGTCCTATAACTCATTACTTGGCCTCCAAGTCCTTTTGAATTCTCATAATCATATTTCCATTCTTTCCTTCTATGAGGTGTCATATTCTCCCTTTCTTAGAGTTGTTTGATAGCGTCATAGATTATCCGGCTCACATGATAAGTTATAAGAATCTTACGATCCTTTCAGGAAACTTAAGAAGCTTAAATAAAACTTAAGAAGCTTAAGAGGTTCAAGAAACTTAAGAAACTTGAGAACCTTCAAGGTACAAAAGTATGGGGTATAACAAGTATGTAGGCAGGCATTACAAAGTAAAATATTTAGGACATTTATAAGGTAAAGTACATAAATGAGTGCATGCATAATAAATCATGTAGATAACATTTAAACCATACATATATGGATATATATATGCATGATTAATCATGTAAATGGCATTTGAAACGTTCGTTTGTGGGTTGTTAACTATAACCGACATTAAGACCATATGAGCTATTACATGGAATCCAACATAACCCCCTACATTTGCCGGGTAGTCTACTTGCCTAGGGTAGAACTCATCAACTTTATATTTATCTTTAACTTTAACTTTAAGATATTTCATGGATCCATTAGCCTAAGCCTACAAGAGCTCCTTTGTTGTCACATAATTAATGAGACAGGGGGTTTTTACTAGGATTCTCTTACCGAATCCTACCTCAGTGCCCCATTCGGTGCTAAGTCAATCACACAGAATTGTTTAATACTTCAAAAGAGTCATAGCATATAACTTGAGAATTCAAAACATCACATTTGGTGGAATAGCTCATTAAAACCTTTAGTGATTCAAATATGCAAGAATTGTCCTTATAGCATAAAGAATTCATCATTCATACCATTTCATTATTCTTTTATTTTATAAGACTCCCTTTTTATCATAGACATTGTTTTCATAAACATATATTTGGAGTCAAGGCTTTCAAGTAGAACTTCATTGAAAATATAGTAAAACTAGGAGGGTTTAAATCACTTCAACTTTCAAACATGTAGGTAAATGAAATTATGCATAAATACTTTGAAATCCATTAATTAAAAATCATGCTTTAGACAACCCATCATGAATTTCAAGAACCTTTAAAGACATAAATAGAGAAATTAATTTCAAACCATCAATTCATACGTATGAAATTATTTTGCATCAAAATAGATCAAAAATTATTTTAAGTAGAAATAAGAGTTACCCATAAGAAACTCTTACTTAAAATCAAGAGATTTAATTGAAAGAGTTTTGAATTAAATGATTTGAAAAACTCCATAGATAAACACTCACATACCTTGGAGTAAAGTTTGAAATGAATTGGGTAAATAAGCATAATTTATCATATAATTCAAATACTTTAGGCTTGAGAGTGGAAGGAAACTCTCATTGTAGCCTTACATACTTGGAATCCGAAGCCTTACTCAGAATCAAAGGACTTAATGAACACTCTTGAATCCTTATCTTTTATCCTCGCCAGAGCATTTTGTGTACTACCCAGAGTATATGAATCCACAAAATAGTATTTCTACACTACTAAGAACTAAAAATATATTTTGAGAATGAGTAAAGAAGTGTATAGAGAGAAGAGTTACTTGAGAAAGCTTGATGAACTAAATGATAAAATAAGGTGTTTATTTATAGGTGTGAAGGAGGGACCTAACAAGAATAAAATAATTATAAAGAAAAATCTAAAAATTTAATGAAGAATTGTAATGTAATGAGTGATGTCAAATGGAGGACTATTGATATCATGGGTGATGTCAAATGGATCTAGATCTTTCATGGTTAGTGAGATGAATATCTTTTTTTACAGAATACCTTCTTTTAGAGCTACGTTTGAACAAGATAACTTCCTAATTTGTATTTGGTGTACCATATGAATTGTAGCTCTAGAAGTATCGTTTAATGTTTTTCAAGAATCAACTGAATGAGGTCATCCTATATTGATATATGATTTTTCTTCTACAAACACTCTATTTTATCAAAACACTAGGTCTTGCAAAGATTAATTTATTTGACCTACTTAGCCTCTTATTCTTAAGTTGTGGTCTTGATAAAAATTATAGGTAATGATGTTGGGTTATTTAGAAATTTTTATCACCTAATTTCGACCATCTTATGAAAATTTAGGCCCAAACTACAAAAGCAGTATCATTTTCATCTAGAATTGGAACACCATTTACAATGTTTTGAAGGGGTATTATATTATCTCCCTCTTGGCAGACCAAAATTTCAACTGGTACTTGTTCATAGGTCAGGTTTTCTTCAACATTCGCTACTCCTAAAGGAACAATGGAACTAGGAGTTCCCACACATTTTCTCAACATAGACACATGGAACACCGGGTAAATCATGGTCATTTCCAATGGCAACTCCAACTCATATGCAACCATGCCAACACGTCTCACAATTCTATAAGGCTCAACATACCTAGGGCTCAATTTGCCTTTCTTACCAAACCAAACCACACGCTTCATGGGTGAAACCTCCAGATACATCCAATCATCCACATTAAACTCAGATCCCTTTCTCTAGTATCGGAATAGGACCTTTGATGACTTTGAGCCATCTTCAACCTTTCTCAAATGATCTTCACCTTCTCTAAAGCATTAAGTACCAAATCATAGACTAAAAAGGTCATCTCACCTACTTCGGACCAACCAACCAGGGATGTACGTCATCTCCCATACAAATTTTCAAATGACGCCATCTCAATACTTGAGTGGTAATTATTATTATAGGCAAACTCAATGAGCGATAGATAATCATCCCAATTTCCTCTAACATCCAATACACAAGACCTTAACATATCCTCTAGTGTTTGAATCATCCTTTTGGCTCACCCATTGGTTTGAGGATGAAGTGCAATGCTTAATTTTACCTTAGTACCTATGCCCTTTTGAAACAATATCCAAAAGTGAGAAGTGAATTAGGTACCACGATTTAAAATAATGGATAATGGTATACCATGCAACCTCACCAACTACTGAATATACAACTTGGCATAGTCTTCGACACTATAGGAAGTCTTAATCAGTAGAAAGTGAGCCGACTTAGTTATTCTATCAAAAATTACCCAAATCGAATCTTGATGCTTCCGGGTATGAGGCAAACCCACTACAAAATCTATATTCACATCTTCCCACTTCTAAGTTGGGATTTTAATGTCTTGGGCTAGGTCACCCCGTCCTTTGATGTTTGGCCTTCACTTGTTGGCAATTCGGACATTCGAACACGAACCTTGCTATGTCCTTCTTCATGCCACCTCACTAATAAAACTCTTTTAAGTCTCAGTACATTTTCTTCGACCCTGTATGAATGGAGTATGTAGAATTATGAGCCTTCATCAATATCAAAATCCTAAGTCCATCCACATCCAGAACACATGGCCAACCTTGGTAGTATAGCACCCTATCTCCCCCTTGAGGAAAGTCCTTTAATTATTCTTTCAACTCTTTCAATTCCATCATGTCCATCCAGCAAGAAGTAATAGAGATAGGTTGGGTATAGGGGAGGAGATCGATACCAAAATCAACTTCCCTTTTGGGAGGGACATCGGGAAGGTCATCAGGAAAGACATTGGGGAACTCATTGACTACGGGAAATAACTCAAGGGAAGGACTTTCGGAGTAGACATCCCTAACCCTCACAATATTGTAAATACAACCCTTAGTAATTAATTTTTAGGCCTTAAGGCAAGAAATGAATTTTCCCTTCACTACTGAATCACGATCCTCCCATTCTATAATGGACTCATTTGGAAATTAGAACTTGACTCAATGAGTCCTATAATCTATGGAAGCATAAGATGCATGTAACAAATATATCAAAAGAATGACATCAAAATCTACCATCTCAAGATCAATGAGATAAAATGAATAACTTTATGCAAGATAGACATGGGGACAACCCCTATAGACCTTTCTAGCAACAACTAACTCACCAATGGAGACAAACACCGAATAAGTCTCTAATAATATTTTGGGTGACACATCAAAACTATTTGAAAGGAATGGAGTAAAAAATGATAAATTTACACCTGGATCTAATAACACATACACATCCAAATAAAAGACCTTTAATATACCGTTAATGACATTGGGTGCATTCTCAACCTCTTGTCTCCCATGCGAGACATAAATAGAGAACCTTTAAAGAGATAAATAGAGAAATTAATTTCAAATCATCAATTCATATGTATTAAATTATTTTGTATCAAAATAGATCAAGAATTATTAGTTTAACCATGATTCATGCTATTAAGTAGAAATAAGAATTACCCATAAGAAAATCTTACTTGAAATTAAGAGATTTAGTTGAAAGAGTTTTGAATTACATGATTGGAAAAAACCCATGGATAAACACCCGCATACCTTAGAGTAAAGTTTGAAAGTAATTGGGTAAATAAGAATAATTTATCATATAATCAAAATACTTTAGTCTTGAGAGTGGAAGGAAACTCTCATTGTAGCCTTACATACTTGGAATCCGAAGCCTTACTCAGAATAGAAGGACTTAATGAACACTCTTGAATCCTTATCTTTTCTCCTTGCCGGAGCATTTTGTGTACTACCCAAGGTATATAAATCCACGAAATCGTATTTCTACACTACTAAGAACTAAAAATATATTTTGAGAATGAGTAAAGAAGTGTATAGAGAGAAGAGTTACTTGAGAAAGATTGATGAACTAAATGATGAAATAAGGTGTTTATTTATAGGTGTGAAGCAGGGACGTAACAAGAAGTAAAATAATTATAAAGAAAAATCTAAAAATTTAATGAAGAATTGTGATGTAATGAGTGATGTCAAATGGAGGACTATTGATATCATGGGTGATGTCAAATGGATAAAGATCTTTCATAGTTGGTGAGATGAATATTTTTTTTATGGAATACCTTCTTTCAGAGCTACGTTTGAATAAGATAACTTCCTAATTAGTATTTGGTGTACCATATAAATTATATCTCTAGAAGTATCGTTTAATGTTTTTCAAGAATCAACTGATTGAGGTCATCCTTTATTGATATATGATTTTTCTTCTACAAACACTCCATTTCGTCACAACACTAGGTATTGCAAAGATTAATTTATTTGACCTACTTAGCCTCTGATTCTTAAGTTGTGGTCTTGATAAAAGTTGTAGATAATGATGTTGGAGTTATTTAGAAATTTTTATCACTTAATTTAGACCATCCTATGAAAATTTATGCCCAAACTACCAAAGAAATATCATTTTCATCTAGAATTGGAACACCATATACAATGTTTTTAGGGGGTATTACACTAAAGCGAGAATCGCTTTAGCAAAAGACAAACTTCTTTACTGACAAGCGCTTAGTTGGCCTACCTCAATTAAGAAATGCCCTAGCCGCTTATGTGAGAGTCGCTAAAGCGAAGCCAAGGATGCAAAAGTTGTGGGACCAGCAAGAACTCAGATTTGTCTTTACTCAAGTCTCCGACAAGGTGTTCGGGATTCATTCAGAACCCTGTGCGCGAAAATGAGATATGCTTCCTTAACAAATTTGTCATTTTGGACTCAACTACAGAGTTGAAATTTTCATTCATGTTCATCTCGACAAAAAGTAGGTCCCACACCAAGTACATTTTTTAGCCAATTCTACAAGGAGCCTTGGGATTACACCAAAAGTCTTGGAAAGAAAATCAAAGTTCATTGTAGACCAAACTTGGCATTCGACAGCTAACCGTGCTAACAAAATTTTCATTTTGACATGTTTTGCAAGAATATTGACCAACATCAAACTTATGCCAAATCTTAAAGGCTAAAATGCCTAATGGTTCAAACTCGCACCAAAAATCTTGTGGCTCAAGCCGACCATCCACTAACCTTATTGACCATTTTGCAATTCATGGAACCATTAAAATTCTATTGTGACACTGTTTACCTAACATTTTAACCAAAGTCAACTATTCAAGTTTCAAAATGTTTGAGATAGGGAAACTGGTATAAGTTCCAAGTGAATGACCGAGAAATTGAGCAGCCAGTGCCATCAAATCATAAATGACTTAGGTTCACTATAAGAGCTCTCTAAATAATGAAAAGCATCTTTTTACACAAAAATGACCCAGAGGATCATTATAATATATAACTTGGCATGTGATTTTTGATGAATTACAATTTCTCATTGCTTGTTCATCTGAGACTCAAAATAGAGTATCGGCCTTTAACTCTACTTTCATGATTTTTCCCAATAATTCTTCTTCCTAACCCACTACTGCCAGTGATCATTCCATAGAAACTACTGTCGCGCCAACTCCATCATCAATCTCGTTAGTTCCTTCATTTCCATGACCAACTTCTAACTCACCAGTGTGTCATTTGGTCCTATCTTATTAGTCTCCCTCTTTCATTGCTCATATTAACCTTACTATATCTTACAACATTTATTGATACACCTATTGTTCCTCATAATTCTTAATTACCACCGGTTTCTCAAACCACAACCTTTATAATGGTACCTAGGTCTAAGGAAAATCATTAAATTCCACAAGCCTACATTGCTATAAAATACCCTTTGCATCCATCAACCATGCCATCTAAACCTACATTTTTTACCCAAGCAAACAAAGACCCAAAATAAAGAAACTCTATACAAGAAGTGTACAATGCCCTCCTGCAAAATAGTACTTGGTTCCTTGTCTTGTCTTTTACAGCCAAAAATGGTAGGGTATGTAAATGGATTTTTAAGTTAAAACTATATCCTGATAGTTCTGTTGAGCGATACAAGGCTCATTAGTTGAAAATTAATTTATCCAAGAAGTTGGAGTGGTCTACCATGATATAATTAGTGCGGTAGTGAATCCCACAACTATCCGAGTGTTCTATCTCTAGCTCTGCCAAAGGGTTGGTCCATACGACAACTTGATGTCAAAAATGCATTTCTGCAAAAGAGGTATAAATGTCTCAACCATCTAGTTTTATTGATCCAAAATATCAAAACCATGTGTGTAAGCTGCAAAATCCATCAATAGCCTTAAACAGGCACCTCAATGATGGCTTGAGAAGCGTAGCTCAAAGTTGCTTGAATTTAATATAATGACCCTATAGTTTATTTCCTCTGTTTTCCAATCTTTTCAGCATTTAGAGCTTTTCTATATCGACCCTAAGACATTTATGACTTAGTGGACTGACTGTTCGATTGCCTGGTCGTTTGTTTGGGTTTTATGCTTGTTTCTATATTTTGAAGATCTTAGAATTTGAACGGTTGACTTTAGTCAAAACTCTAAAGATAGCCTCAGAATGATCTTCTGACTCGTTAGTTGTCATATGAGAATTTCGTCAGTGATATTAGCTCATGAATATTGAATTTGGTTTGGTACGACATTTGGTTTGGGTCTTGAGGTCTTCTTTTTGAGTTTTGGTGTTTCGATAAAAAGTAGAGTTTTAGGCCTAAAGGGGTCTCGATGGGTATTTTTGTTGTAACAATCTTTTTTTCAGAAATTCAAAAATCCCATTGAGTCCTGAATGCCAAATTTAATGGGGTAGCATATTTGGTTTATTTTTTGGGGTCCTAAATGAATCTCAAGGGTCCGTTTAGAGACTTTTGAAAATAGCAAAATCAGTGTTGTTTGTATAGACTTTTAGCGACTTGATTTTTTGGTATGTTAATTCGAAAATTAGCTTCAGTCCTCATTTTCAAATTGCAACATCTTGAGCTAGAAAGTTTTATTTTAGGTGATTCAAAGTCCAACGTGTTCATATTGTTCATGGAATCATTGAGGACTGCTTATTTAAGGGAATTTCTGTCTAGAAATGGATGCCGAACTTTCTTTATTTATCTTTAATAGAGTTTTTATTACATGAAATGATTTTCGGCTATATCGAACCCTTAATCATGTTCCATTTTGGGTCACAAGTTTGAGGAGGTAATATGAACCTTTTTACGGAGTCAATTACTAGATTCCCAGCATGGGTTCCACATTCCCATTTTAGACCTAATTTTAGGTTTGTCTCCAATTATTGCATATTTGGTGTTCAAACATGTGCAATGATGTCGTGATTTATATTTTTGTTGTGTGGAGGCAATTGGAGGTGTTTTGGATGTGGAAAGTTTTATTTTTGTGGATTAAGAGCATGTCGTTATCGACTTCAAAATAGGAAATCATCTCCTATTTGATTAGGATTTAGTATATAATATTTTAGTATAAATTACATATGATATAGGTTTGAAATGGCAGAGTGTTAGTTTTGCTTCTTTTTATTCTATTTTCTTGACTCTTGTTGAACCTTAGACTAAAATAGTCTCGGGAAATCCATAGTTTAGGTGTGCGGCCTAGATTATTGTATTACTTAGCATGTTTGTCCTTATTAAGATTAATATTGGTGGCCTTATGCTGGGGTTGAGCCCTAAATGCCTTAATATGTGATTCGCTTCTCCCATAGCTAGGAGTAACTTTTGGTAGGGACTGTTTTGGATGACATATCTTATGCTAATGCTTGAGACTATGATGGCTCATCGTAGCCATAGGTTTGGTTTAGCGGTGCTCAGTTGTAAGATGGAGTGGTATATTTGGGGTAAGGCGTCGTTCCTAGATATATTTCTCCCCTATTTGATTCTGAGCCATTACTTGATCCCATCACTTGTTGTTTAGTGATAGGCCTTTTGTATCTTATTTGAGCTTAGGATTATATTGTTGGTTCCAAGGTAATGTGCAAGCATCTGTTGGATCCCAGGTTAGTAATCTCTACTTTGATAGCGTGGTTTGGTTGGCCATATATTTATTTAACTTTGAGTGCCTTGTTTGGATGATGGTGATGGCATGTATTGCATTGTTTGTTCATTCTCATGGATTTCATGCTATGAACCCGACTCATGCATTGATATATTTATTGTTCACATTGAAATCTTTATCTCTTTTACTTATCTTTTATTCTAAATTGGTTTTAACGGGAGTCGTACCACTTGGATCACTTACTGATTTTTGATATTTTAAGGCGTCAGGGATGCACTCATGTTTTACTTGACTAATCGGTGCGTCGACGCTCTTTTTTTCATATGGATTGTTGACGCCCCTGGGATACTCTTGCTAGCTGAGTGGGTGCCCCTAGGAGCTTACTGTCTATTTGGGCGGTCATCGAGTTTACTATTTCTAGCTAGGTAGGTGCCCCTTAGAGTTTACTGGTTGGATAGGCGACCTTTTTTAGGGGATTTATGTTTAGAGGTTTTGGATGGTTAGAGATGATACTACAAGTTTTTACCGCAAACTTGCATTCATACACATCGCCTATCACCGTTAAATTTGATACCCCCGGTTTTATGGTGGCCAAGGGTTATAATTGTTGTGTGTACCATTCGGGGTTATGGGTATCCGGTTGGTTATTATTTGATTATAATTTTTTTTACCTTGTATTTCCTTTTTAGTTGGTTAATCGTGTGGCTTATTCTGGACTTGTTGTTGGTACTCCCTTTTAGGTTGAGTTGGATTAGTATTTAGGTTGTTATGCGGTTAGTGGTGACGTTCGGCATTTTTCCCTTGTTTAGTTGACTCCTATTGTACTTCTTTTTGAGAGTATGTAGGACTTGCGCTTACAGGAAAATTCTTTGTCGTTTCCTTTACTCCATGTGATTCTATTTTTCATTCTCATTAATTGTTCTAGCATGTTATATCTCTTGGGTAGTTACTTGTGATGTACTTAGTTTATTTTCATGTTACTTATACTTGCTTTATTTATGGATCTCAGTTGGATTATGCATATTACTATTCGTTTGGTCCTCATATTACACTTCTGCACCCTGTAGATCATAGTACAGGTTATCGCTGGTGATTTGGATTTTTGTGCCAGGCATCTTGGATTAAGAGATTTTATGAGCTCCCGGCTTTTTGAGTTGCTGATTTCCATCTATTTTGGATTAGTACTAGTTTCATGCCCCGAGTCTACACCCTAGTTGTGGCAAGCGCTTATTAACCATTGTCGATTTCCAAGCGAACCTTCGCCTAGCTAGTACTCAGCGGAAGACTCAACTCAACGGGAATAGTATTATAATGGTGAGCATTTGAAATACTTTGAAAGTAAAATCATGCATCTCAAAATAAATATCTGAATGTTTATCGTCAGAATGTCTATCAAAATACTATTTAAATACATAACTCTTAAGGATGAACTCGAAACTCTGTCTGTCTATTCTATGAAGACTTTAAATTGACTCTAAAAATAGGTACTAGGATAGGCGCATTGCTACCTAAAAACACTAGTAAGTAAAGACTCAAGAGAAACTCTGAATGAAAAGACGTCTCACCAAAGCTGGATGGAAATCTGATTTTCAATGATGCGCCTGTTGAGGATCTCTATCACCTGGTTTGCATCATAAAATGATACACCGCTAAAGGGCGTCAGTATATGGAATGTACATTATGGAAAATAGTTTGAAGGAATCTTACTCAAGAATACTCAACTCAACTCAAAATAATGGATATTCAATTAAGTTAACTCTGAAATAGCTCAACCCAGTAAAGCGTGCAATATGTATAATTAATACAATTGTTTAAAAGATATAAATCAATAATGAACCTCAATATAAAATAAGAATTTTTCTCTTTAAGGAGTTTTTCTAACTGACAACCATCACTATGAACCTCATGATGATACCAAGAACTACTATCGTTGTCACAACCATTCAATACCTTGCTAGGGTAGGGGACGTAAACTCATATTATGGATCCAATAAAAAGCCTTCAATGAGGCTAATGGGGAATCTCCCAATGAATAACACGATCCTATCCTACGCTAACTACATATTTTATGGGGTTCGAGTTATTCTATACTCTTACCCAAATCAGTGCTCAATACTACTTCAAATAATATATTTATTATGCTCATATCTCAGGTGAGTGTATGTACTAAATTAACTCATTTAGTCTCATTTGACTTTACTCAATTAGCTCAACTCTTCTCAACTCAACTCTTCTCTTTAAAAGAATTATACTTTGTCAATCCCAGTATATGCATAAAATATACTTTAACTTCTCAACTTAGTCTCAAAAACACTACTTAAATGTATTATAACTCAAACTCATTTAGACTCGATTATGATCATGCTCAAAATAGTGAACAAAGTATCTCTCAAAACTCGAACTCATGCTGAAACTCTTTGTCAATTAAAAGATAAAATATATCATTCTTCAATCTCAAATTAATGCATAAAATATTAATAATAAAAATACTCAAATAGGGTTCATGTGAATGTACTCATGAACAACAATTCAAGAACTCAAATTATGGGAATCATCATAATATACTCATATATATAAAGAAATCAATAAGGATATACATAGATAATTCAAGAACTCAACTTAATTGGATTGAAACTCAAACTCAATCTTGATTGAGATGTAGGGAACAAGGAAAAACTTAGTCCAACATTGTGATTAGCTCTACATACTTGACCTAACAGAATCTCAAAGAAATTAGGTGAAATGCTTGAACCCTAGCTTTTCTCCTTCTCTCCAATCCCTGATCTTAAAATATTCTAAGCATTAATAAGAGAAAATCCTCGTTGGGTACTGATAAGAGACATATTTTAGTCTAAAACCATCAGGATATTTGTTTGGGAAAGGTGCAAAAGGACCAAACTAACCCTCATTTAAAGCTGGGTTTTGGACATTATGGTCTCTTCTATAGACCATAGAAGGCCGGATGTAGAAACTTGGGCAAAACAATTGATCTCATTGTTTCATGGCTTAGTGGGTCTATGACTAACTTCCTATAGGTCATAGACCCTAGGGTGAATCGTGGAGATGGCTCGTATATCTCAACTGGTAGAATGGATTTGGGGTCTATGGAGCCTTCTCTATTCGTTGTGCAAATTTATACGGCTCGTCAACCTGGTCGTAGTCCCATCACATTACGATTGACCCTACGGGTCATAAGGTATTGTACGGGTTGTAGACATGGATTGTAAGAGGGTTCTTGGCTACTAAGAATTCGGCTAAGTGTGGAGGGGTTATATTTTCCCATTATGACTTGTAGGACTTCCTACAAGTTGTAGGGCCTCTCATAGCTCACTGACAGCATTAAATTCTCACTATATTTAGGCTCTTCGAAATTAAATCTAGGTTTAAAATGGTACAGGATATCACAATATCTCCCCCTTGGGATTATTCATCTTTTAATGATGTCTAAACTAATAATTTACTCAAGGCACAAATGCAATGCAAGAATTCAATACTCAACTCAAGAATAACTACTCAAAACTCAACTCAAGAATAACTAACTCTAGGATAGGAATTGGAATATTACCTTCAACATTTATACTAGGAGGAACAAATAGATGCGGGTACTTGTCTTTGATATACTCTTTGAATTCCCATGTAGCCTACTCAACAAATTTCTTTCACCATAAAATTTGACTGATGTGACCTCTTTGGTCCTCAACTTGCAATTTGATGATCAAGAATTTGAATAGGAATTTCCTCATAAGACAAGCTATCTTCCATACCAATATTTTATGTCGAAACAATGAGTGAAGGATCTCCTAAACACTTCTTAAGCATCAAAATGTGAAACGATGGATGGACGACAACTAACTCTGATGGAAGGTCTAACTCATAGGTGACATTGATAACTCTCTTAATCATCTGCTAAGGACCAATGTAATGGGTACTAAGATTTCCCTTCTTCCTAAATCTCATAATGGGCGAAACCTCCAAATACACTCAATCATTTACCTCAAACTCTAAGTCTCTTTTTCTTACATCGTTGTACGACTTCTGATGACTTTGCATAGTTTTCAACCTCCCTTGATCGATCTTCACTTTATCCATGGCCTGATGAACCAAGTCTAGCCCTATCAACTCAGCTTCACCAACTTTGAACCAACCAATTGGTGATCAATATCTCCTTCCATAAAGAACCTAATAAGAAGCCATTTCAATACTCGAATGAAAATTGTTGTTTTACAGAAACTTAATAAGAGGAAAGTGATCATCCCAATTTCCTTTGAAATCAATAATACAAAATCTCAACATATCCTTAAGAGTCTGAATAGTATGCTCCGCCTGACCATTTCTCTAAGGATGAAAGCAGGGAACTAAGATACATCTTTTAACCCAACCTCTCTGAAATGACTTCAAAAATTATACAGTGAATTGAGCTCCTATGTCTGAGATGATAGACAAGGGAACTACATGAAGTTGGACTATCTCTCGATTGTACAGTATTTCATTATCCTCAATTGAATTTGTAGTCTTAATGGGCAAGGAATAGGTTGATTTGGTCATCCTATAAATAATCACCCAAATGAATCATAGTGCCCGCGAGATCGAGGTAAGCCTATAATGAAGTCCATATTAATAATATCTCACTTTTACTCTGGTAACTCTATATTCTGAGCTATACCACAAGGCCTTTGAAGCTCAACTTTGACTTGTTGGCAATTTGGCGACTTGGAGACAAAGTCTATTATAGCTCTTTTCATACAATTCCACCAATATACTTCTCTCAAGTCATGGTACATTTTTGTGGAAACTTGATAAATAGAATATCTGTAGCTATGGGCTTCTACCATTATTGTACCTCCAAGTCCATCAATACACAGAACACACAATGTACCTTGATACCTCAACACTCCATATCCCCTTTTGGAAAAATATATCACTTTCTTCCCATGAACATCTTCTTTTAATTGAAGTAGAATAGAGTTTGGCATTGTTTTTCCTTCACTTGCACAACTATTGAGGATTCTACCCTATCCTGAACAATACCACCTCCCTCATTAGAGTCCACGAGAAGAACTATAAAACGTGCAAGTTTATGCATTTCCTTAGATAACTCTTTGTTTTATTGTTCAACATGAGAAGTACTCTCCATGGATAACCTACTAAGAGTATCAACAACAACATTACCTTTACCTGGATGGTAGAGAATGCTCATGTCATAATCCTTGAGCAGCTCAAGTCATCTCCTCTACCTCAGTTTCAACACTTTCTGAATAAACCCATATTGTAGGCTATTATGATTAGTGAACACATCAACATGCACGCATAAATATAATGACACCAAATCTTGAGAGTAGATACTACTACTACCAACTCAGGGTTCATAAATTAGATAATTCCTTTCATGAATATTAAGTAGTTTGGAAGCACATGTTATTACATTACCTCTCTTCATCAAAACACAATCGATTCCAACTCTGGATGCATCAAAATAAATGATAAAACCATATGTTCCCTTAGGCATGGACAAAACTGGAGCAGTAGTCAATCTCGTTTTCAACTCTTCAAAACTTTTCTCATATTTAACTGACCATTGGAACATAGTATTCTTCTGAGTCAACTTATTTAATGGATGATATAGATGAAAAGCTCTCCACAAACTTCCTATATTAACCAGCTAAATCCAAGAAACTTCTTATGTCCATTGGCGATGTAGGTTAGGGCTTTCTTTAAAGCTTTAATTCTCTGTGAATCTACTCGAATATAGTCACCAAAAACTATATGGCCTAGGAATTCCACAGATGCAAGCCATAACTCATACTTAGAAAATTTAGCATACAACTCTCTATTCTTAAGAGTTGGGAAAACAATTATGAGATGGTTGGCGTAGTCCTCCTCGTTTCTAGAGTAGATCAAAGTATCCTTGATAAACATAATAACAAACATGTCTAGGTACTTTTTGAATACTATATTTATGATATCTATGAATGTTGCAGAAGGTTAGTTAAAGCGAAGGAAATAACTAGGAACTCATAGTGACCATATATGGTTCTAAAGGTTGTCTTTGAAATGTCACTTTATCTTACCTTCAACTGATGATAGCCAGATCTGAGGTCTATCTTAGACAAAACAAGTGGAACACTAAAGTTTGTAGGACAGGTTATCAATTCTCAGAAGAGGATAATTATTTTTTATAGTGACCTCATTCAACGGACGGTGGTCAATACATATTCTCAAGGAACCATTATTCTTTCGTACGAATAGGAAAAGAGAGGCCAATGGTGAGACACTCAGCCTAATGAATCCCTTATCTAAAAGGTCTCTCCATTGCTTCAACTCTTTTAACTCGACTGGAGCTATTTGATATGGAAGAATAGAGATACGCTAAGTATTAGGAAAAACAACTATTCTGAAGTCTATCTCCCAATCAGGAGGGACTCCAGGTAAATCCTCAGGAAACACTTCAGGAAACTCACTCACAACTTGAACTGACTAAATGGATGGTGTCTCCACACTATTATCTCTAAATCGAACAATATGGTAGATACACCCTTTAGAGACTAATTTTTTGTCCTTAAGGTAAGAAATGAATTGACCCTTATGTATTTCTAGACTGCCCTTCCACTCTATAATTAACTTATTAGGAAATTTAAATATGACAACTCAAGTTCAATAATCAACTAAGGCATAAAAGGAATGAAGCCAATCCATGCCAAGAATGACATCAAAGCCTACCATGTCTAACTCAACTAAGTATGTTGAAGTGTCTCTATGATAGATAGTACCGTACAATCTCGATTGACACTTTTCTCTAGAATGGACTCACCAAAAGGAGTAGAAGCACTAAAAATCTCTAAGAGTTGCTCTGGAAGGATCCCAAACATAATAGTTACATAAGGAGTCACAAAAGATAGTAGCACGTGAATCAAGTAATTCATAAATATCATGAGAAAAGACTCGAAGCAAACCAGTGACAATATCTGGTGAGTTTTCTTGGTCTTGGAGACTAGCCATAGCATACAGACGGTTTGAACCTCCTCTTGCTCCTAAATTAGTATCTCTCTGATTACCTCTACTAGTGGTACTGCTGAAGATGATTGGGCTATGTTGCCCCTATTACCTTTCTTGTCTAATGGACAATCTCTCATAAATTAACCTATCTAGAAACACTTATAGCAACTATTTATTTCATCATAAAACTCTCCCAAATGATGTCCTCCATACTTACCACAAGGTGGCTTGCATGAAGAACCTTAAGACACACTACCTTAAGACTATGAACCTGGGTCTCTGAAATTCTGATTACCTTGAGATCTTTGACCACTCCTATAGTTAGATACTTTTGAACTAGCTGAAGATGATGCATGACTAGAAAACCTCTACTAAAAGAATGAACGGTTGTCATTACCACTCTTTTGGTGGTTAGACTTATTACCTGTGAACTTAACTTTCTAAATCTGGTGCTTTTAATATACTTCCTCTTCTTTTCCACAACCTGTTTGGCATACACCATAAGTATGGAAGTGTCCATATCCGAAATTAATAAAGCTGCCTCACACTCCTTCTTCGCATTCCTTCTTAGGCCAGAGACAAATACCCTCATATTGGTTCTCAAATCTAGAATTATTTTGGGAGCATACCTAGATAGTTGGATGAACTTAAGGTTGTACTCACTCACAACCAACACCTCTTGCTTAACTCAGCTCTTGTGGAAAGAAATAGTTTAGGCACGCATTCTCAAACTCCTCCTAAATGACAAGCACAACATCATTTCTATGATTCTCCTCCTACTGGTTATACTAGACATTTGTAGCATCCTTTAGCTGGTAGAAAACAATCTCAACTCCTCATATCTCAACCGTATGCATATATTTGAGAATCTTCCGCATATCATTAAAATCTTGGGGATCCTTCTCAACTTAGAACACAATGAAGACTGGTCAACTAATCTTCAGAAAGTCTCTAATTCTAGTTGTAGGCGATTCTTGAGAATTAGAACAAGTAAATGGGGTGCTCCGATGACCACACTAAGTAGCCATCAACTGAGTCAATATAAAAATTTCTTCTCTAAACTCCTTCTCAAAATCCATAGTAAACTGAGCAGTCTGAGTATTCTATGGAACCTCTTGAGTTCCATATTCAACCTCAGGCTTCGTTGTTTGGGCTTGGTTTTTGGTCTGTATTCCAAATGGTGGTGGAATTTTGTCGTCAACAACATTCCTCTTACTCAAAGTGAATTTGAAAGGCATGATCTAAAAATGTGAAACACATGAATTAGAAGGAGATTTTATAGAGTTAAACTCTATCACACACACTAGAGTATGAAACAAGTGAAAAAATTCCTAAAGTCCCGAAGCCTCTCAATTAAAAATATAGCATACTTCACACCGATAAGAAGGACTCTACTAGACTCAGATACATAGACATCCTAGGTCACTTGAACTCTTTTCTTTGATACCAAGTTTGTCATGCCCTGAATCTACACCTTAGGTGTGGCTCGCACTCAGAAACCATTGCTGGTTTTCAAGTGAACCATAGGCCTAGATAATTACTCAATAGAAGACTCAACTCAACAGAAAAAGTATTATAATTATGAGCATTTAAAATACTTTGAAAGTAAACTCATACATCCCAAAATAAATATCTGAATGTATATCAAAATACTATTTAAAATATAACTCTGAAAGATGATCTCAAAACTGTGTCTATATCTAGTTTATGAAGCCTCTAGCTAAGTCTGAAAATAGGTATCAAGACAGACCCAAGGCTACCTCAAATTACTAGTAAGTAAAGACTGAAGTACTGACTTAATGGCTCCTTTGAATGCAAAGAGGTCTCACCAAAACTGGATGGAAATTCGATCTTCAACAATGCATCTATTGAGAATCTCTATCACCTATCTCTGCATCATAAAATGATGCATCACCAAAAGGTGTCTATACATGAAATGTACAGTATGTAAAATAGCTAAAAAGAAAATTACTCAAGAATACGCATGGAATGGATATTCAATTAACTCAACTAATAAATGGCTCAACTCAATAAAGAATGCAATATGTATAATTAAGACAATGCTTTAAAATATATAAATGAATAATGAGACAAAGTATAAAAATAATATTTTTCTCTTTGGGGAGTTTCTCAAATCGAAAACCATCACTATGAGCCTCGTGCTGATACAACGAATTGATGTCATTGCCACAACCGCTCAATGTCTTGCCAAGGTAAGGGACACAAACTCATCTTATGAATCCAATAAAAATCTCTATTGACTTAATGAGGAGTCTCCCAAATGAACGATACGATCTTATCTTACGCTAGTTGCGTAGTTTATGGGGTTCAAGTTTTCTATACTACAAAATCGGTGCTCAATTAGCTTAATTCTTCTCAACTCAACTCTTCTCTTTAAAAGAATTATACTTTCTTAATATCAATAAATTCATAAAATATACTTTAACTTCTCAACTCAGCCTCAAAATATGTATTTAAATTCATTTTAACTTAAACTCATTTAGATTTGATAATTATCATGCTCAAAATAGTGAACAAAGTATTTCTAAAAACTCAAACTCATACTCAAACTTTTTTTTATTAAAAGATGAAATTTATCATTCTTTTATCTCAAATTAATGCAGAAAATATAAATAATGCAAATACTCAACTAAGGTTCATGTCAATTTAGACATGAACGATAATTCAAGAAATCTAATAATGGGAAACATCACAATATACTCATATATAAAGAACTCAAAAAGGAATTACCTAGATAACTCAGGAACTCAATTTCACAGGATTGAAACTCAAACCTAATCTTGACTAAATGAAGATGTAGAGCATAAGAACAAACTTAGACAAATATTTTAATTAGCATTACATACTTGGAATATCAATGATCTAATAAAAACTCAGATAAATTGGTTGAAACGTGTAATATCCTTCAAAATACTCTTAAGTGCCTTAAGAATGCTTTGAGAATAGGCTGCTCATTTAATGCATTATCCTTAATCTTTTTGGAAAATTTGAGTTCGGAATATCGATCAGGGGGTCAAAACCTATAGTAAAATAGTTTCGGTGGATTTTTAGGACTCGTAGATCAAAAGATAGATTTCTTAAGGAACTATGCAAATTAGTAAGGTGCACGACAAGTCAGCATTGCAGACTTGCTAGCCTCCGTGTTGCGGACCTGGCGATGATTTTCTGTCTGAATTTAGTTTTTAGCAAGGGAACTTTAGACTTTTCCCAAATTGTTAGCTAATGAACCTAAACATTTTTAGGACCCAATTCAACTCTATAAATTAAGGTATATGGGTTTGATTCATGGATTCTTTCATCCATGAAGCCCAATAAATTTCTAAAATTTTCTATCAAATTAAAGTATGGTATTTTATGGATTTTATGATCTCTATTCCTATTGTATTAATTATGAATGAAAGTATGATCATGAGTCTATTTTGATATAAATTATTGGTTATTGCATTAAATTGAAATTTTTTTCTATGAATTCTCCTATTTTAATCTCTAGGGTTCATGTAAATTATGAGCATTTTAAACTATACTTCCAAGGGATATTACCTATATGAATTATGTAATTTCTGATATAAAATTTATGATCATGCATGTTTTCAAGTCAATTAAATAATTTTCAAAGGTAATTAATTGTGCAATTGAGTTATACTCTAAGTTCAAGGTATGAGTTCCATGCAAGTTATGAAGAAAGGTGACTTAGGGCCCTATGTACTGACCTAAAGCCTAGCCTAAAAGGTGACTTAGGACCTTATGTGGTGACCTAAGGCCTAACGATATCAATTATGCAAATATAATTGTAATGATGAAAGGACAATTCTCACATTACAAGTATGTTATGAAAATAAGCTACTGTATGATTTTAAACTTATGATCATGACTATGATATATGTAATTATAATTTCTATGCTATATATATGTATATATATATATATATATATGTATGTATATATATATATTCCATGGGATTTGACTTAGCTCTGAGTGGACTTGAGGTAGGGGGCCTACCAAAAGCCCTAGCAGCAACCTTATGTCTCTTGAACTACGTGCCACCATAGGAACAAAGGGATTAGAGGTGAATACCCAAATCTCTAAGAGGTGAGTACCCAAAATATCAAAGACTGAAGGTGAGTGGCCGAGTTTAATAACAAGGGGTGTGTACCCGGTTCACATAACCGCGTAGTGGATCCATTAGGCTTGTAGAGTTTACCTTGGCAAGTAGATTTCCCTTTTTCTTTATTATATGGGGAGGACACGGGATTCCATGTTATAGCTCACATAGTCTAATTGTCTGTTATTGTTCCTATCCCTCATATGTATGATCTCTTATGTATGCTATGATTTTAAATTATGCTTTTTAAATGCTTTGATCAATAGGATTTTCTCATGTCTTTACTTACCTCATCTTATCATACGATATACTTTACCATTGCATTCCATGATTTACGTTGCATGTCATGCCCTCATACTTATTACATTCCAACATACTAATGCATACTTTTTGCCTACATTATCTCATAATGTAAGGGTTGAGGTTGAAGATCATACTCATCTATGTGGATAAAGGAAATGGGAGTGACTTCCAAAGAAAAAGTTGAATTGGTGGCCTACCAACTCAAGGGTGTCAGTCAAGTGTGGTACAACCAATGGAAGGCCAAAAGAGTGAATGAGGGTCCTATAGATTAGGAAAGTTTTAAGGGTGCATTTCTTGATCGTTTTTCCCTTAGAGTTGAGGGAGGCGAAAGTAATGGAATTTATCAACTTGAAGCAAGGGAGTATGCCCTCAACTTTATGAAGTTGTCCAATTATGCTCTAACTTTGTTGTCCGAACATCGAGCCCAAATGAGTAATTTTATATCAGGGGTTTTAGATTTGGTTGTTAAAGAATGTAAGAAGGCCATGTTAATAAAGGAAATGAATATCTTTAAACTCATGACTCATGCCAAGAAAATTAAAGAGGAAAACCTTAAGGAGGCTCCTAGGATGACTAAAAAGGCCCGAATTGAGAATGGATCATCTTTTGATAACATTTAAGTGCCTAAGTATCACAAGGATAAGGTGCCTAACCATAGATATCAAGGTGACAATTATAGTGGTCAAGCTTTTCTCGCATGCCAAAGATAAGGAAGGTACCATCCGGGAGATTGTTTAGCTGGTTCGGGTGTATATTTTGGTTGTGGTCTGAAGGATCATAAGTTAAGGCATTGTCCATGGGTTTCTAAGAATGATAAGGATAGTCGTCGGTGATCTAAGCCCTACCCCTCTGTGGGTCCCCAAACTTAGTATGGTGCTTCATCCGATAAGTGTGAATTCCCTTTTGAAATGCTAATAATTGGTATGGATTGGTTGCATACATCTTATGCTTCTATAGATTGTAGAACTCATTGAGTCAAGTTTCAATTCCCAAATTAGTCTATTCTATAATGGAAGAGTCATGATTCAGTATTTAAGGGAAGCTTCAGTTCGTGTCTTAAGGATCTAGTTTGGGGTCATGATAGATAGAGAGAGAGTAGCTATTTTGTGTTTTCATAAATTGTAGTATGATTACCCCATTTAAGGTGATACACATGGAGAAAGAGCTAGATGGATCCTGTTATGAACAATATATAGGTAAGAGTATATTGGTGTGTCCTTATTAGGGGTTAATGCAAATGTAGATATAGAGAGGCTAATATAGACATGAAAATTCTTAATTGATAATGACTCCAAGTAAATTTATTAGAATGATTATAGAAATAGGCTTGAATGTGGATGGCATGCGGGTGAGTGTGTGGTGCATTAGGTGCTTCTTGATTAGGTCTAAGGGTTTGATAAAATATGGCGGTGAGGAGTAGTACTCTTGGGATAATTTTTCCGATAGAGGTGTAGGATCCTAAGGTATATTGACAAAATGGAATTTGAGTTAGACTTGTCACTTGAGTTGGCTTTGGTTCATCCAGTATTTCATGTGCCAATGTTGAGGAAGTTTGTGGGTGATCCAAATTCTATTGTGCCAATGGAGAATGTAAGTGTAAGTATTGAAGAGAATTTGACTTATGAGGATGTCCCGATTGAGATTTTACACCGGCAAGTGAAGAGGTTAAGAAATAAAGATGTTGAATTCATCAAAGTATGATAGAGGAATCAACAAGTAGAGAGTGCTACGTGGGAAGCGGAATCAAGAATGATGAAGTGTTATCCGTATCTCTTTCCTTTAACTAGAGTCTAAAGATACTAATTTATTCATGATCAAATCGATTAAACTACTATGTTTCAGTTCCATATGTTATTCATATGCATGCATGATTTATGAAAATAATTTTTTTCTCAAGGACTATGTCTTATGTTAAGTATAAAGTTTATATATTTGTATTATCCTTAATCTTTTTGAAAAATCTGAATATGGAATATCGATCAGAGGGTCAAAACCTGCGGGAAAATAGTTTCGGTAGATTTTTAGGAACTGTAGATCGAAAGATAGATTTCTCAAGGAACTACGCAAAGAAGTAAGGTGCGCGACAAGTCTGCATCGCGGATCAGGCTATGATTTTCTGGCCGAATTTAGTTTTTAGCAAGGACACTTTAGACTTTTCCCAAATTATTAGCTAATAAACCTACACATTTTTAGGACCTAATTCAATTCTATAAAATAACCTAAACTTCTAATTATATTCACTCTTCTACAATTCACCTACTCAAATATTTCTCTCTCTACAAAAGACTCTCAAGGACTCCATTGAAGACTTCAAGTAAATTCACTCAAGCACTCCATCAAAACTCTCAAGTTCTTCCAAATTATTTGGTGTTCTTACTTAAGGTATGTGGATATTGATTAATGGATTCTTTCATCCATGAAGCCCAATCAATTTCTCAAGTTTCTATCAAATTAAAGTATGACATTTTATGGGTTTTATGATCTCTATTCCTATTGCATGAATTATGATTCAAAGTATGATCATGAGTCTATTTTGATATAAATTGTTGGTTATTGCATTAAATTGAAGATTTTTTCATGAATTCTCCTATTTTGATCTGTAGGGTTCATGAGATAAATTATGAGTATTTTTAATTATACTTCAAAGGGATATTATCTATATGAATTATGTATGGGGTGATATAAAGTTTATGATCATGCATGTTTTCAAATCAATTACATGATTTTCAAAGTCCATTGATTATGCAATTGAGTTCTACTCTAATTCAAGGTATGAATTTCATGTCAGTTATGAAGTAAGGTGACTTCGGACCCTATGTGCTGACCTAAGGCCTAAAAGGTGACTTAGGACCCTATGTGGTGACCTAAGGCCTAACGATATGAATTATACAAATATGACTGTAATGATGAAAGGACAATTCTCATATTATAAGTATGTTATGAAAATGAGGTACTCTATGATTTTAAACTTATGATCATGACTATGATATATGTAATTATGATTTCTATGCTATATAGATATTCTTTGGGATTTGACTTAGCACCGAGTGAACTTGAGGTGGGGGCCCTACCAAAAGCCCTAGTAGCAGCCTCATTACTCTTGAACTACGTGCCACCGTAAGAACAAAGGGATTTGTAACATCTCTCAAAACAATTCCCACAAAATACCTTAAAATGCCTTAAAAATAGGTCGTTTATGTAACGCATTATCCTTAATCTTTTTGGAAAATCCAAGTTCGGAATATTGATCAGGGGGTCAAAACCTGTGGGGAAATGGTCTCGGTGGATTTTTAGGACCCGTAGATCGAAAGATAGATTTTTGGAATAGACCACATAATAGTGTGGTCCGCGACATGACTGCATCGTGAACCTGTGAAGCAGTTCTGGCCGAGTTGGTCGCGATGGGACTGCGTCGCTGGCCAGGGAGGTCTTCTTGCTAAATTTAGTTTTTTTAGGGCGTTTTAGACTTTTTCCAAATTGTTAGTTAATAAACCTAGATGTTTTTATGACCTAATTCAACTCTATAAATTAACCTAAACCTCTAATTCAATTCATTCTTCTATAATTCATCTATCAAATATTTCTCTCTCTACAAAAAGGTTCTCAAGGGTTTCCATTGAAAACTTCAAGCAAATTCAATCAATTTCTCCATCAAATATCTCAAGTTCTTCCAAATTAAATTGTGTTCTCACTCAAGGTATATGAGTATTGATTCATCGATCCTTTCATCCATGAAGCCCAATCAATTTCTCAAGGTTTTCTATCAAATTAAATATGATATTTTATGGGTTTTGTAATCTCTATTCCAATTGCATGAATTTTTATTTAAAGTATGATCTTGAGTCTATTTTGATATAAATAAATGGTTATTGTATTAAATTGAAGAGTTTTTCCATGAATTCTCCTGTTTTGATTTCTAGGGTTCATTGTGTAAAATATGAGTACTTTCAATTATACTTCCAAATGATATTATCTATATGAATTATATATGGGATGATATGAAGTTCATGATCATGCATGTTTTTAAGTTAATTCCATGATTTTTAAGTCAATTGATCATGTATTCATGTCATACCCTAATTTCAAGATCAAGCTATGGTCATGAATTTTCAAAGTATGAATTATGACTATGTATTTCCATTATGATAATGAATTATAAGTATGTCTCAAATTATAGAATTTCATGCAAGTTATGAAGTAAGGTGACTTAGGGACCTATGTGGTGACCTATGGCCTAAGAGGTGACTTAGGACCCTATGTGGGACCTAAGGCCTAACAATATGAATTATGCAAATATGATTGTAATGATGAAAGGACAATTCTCACATTAGAAGTATGTTATGAAAATGAGCTATTCTATGATTTCAAGCCTATGATCATGACTATGATATATGATAGTATGATTTTATGTTATGTATGTATTCCATGGGATTTGACTTAACACCGAGTGGACTTGAGGTGGGGGCCCTACCAAAAGCCTTAGTAGCAGCCTCATGTCTCATAAACTACGTGCCACCGTTGGTTGCTTTTATGGCCTAGATAGTAGATCTACATATAGCACATGTTCATTGATCGGGGTCTAGTTTCAAATTGGTTACTGTTTTCTCTTTTAAAAAGACTTGTGTTTACGTTGTAAATATTAAGGGTGACCTAGGGACATGTCTTATCTCCCGCCCAAACTCATGTTTAGAGGCATCTAGTTGGATGTATGTTTTAGTCTATGTTGTCATAAAATATTTTTAGATTTATATTCATTGTTTAGACTCTCTAATGATGTTTTCGCTTTTATATTTTTACCTTATGTATGCTTATGATATGTACAAGAAGCTTGGTTGGAGCCTTTTGGAGTTTCGATCGCCGTGTTATGACTAGGCCCGAGGTCGGGTCGTGATAAACTTTGTATCAGAGCATAAGGTTTTCCAAGTATCCTATGTTGACACCCAATTTTGACCATCCACAACGCAAATTAGCTAACGAGTTTCTTTGAATTCGAACATTTTGAAATAATTAGCTTTTATAAAAAATAAAAATATTTTCATATTATTCTTAACTATTTTTATCTTTTTTATAAATTTTAGTATAATTTACATATTTCTATATAACTATATATTTGATTAATATTTATGTGGTTATTCGAAAATCACCTCAAAAGAATTTATTTTTTACTAAATACAATGTTAGTTAGGTTAGTTTAATTATAGTTTGCATTTTTGAAATTTTAATTTTTTCTAAAAAAATATAATCCCAAACTCCACATCGAAAATTGTATGAAAATTTGAAGTTTTTGGAGCCTATATAAGGCTCATATTCTTATTAAGAAGGGGAAGAAGAGGGAGATTCTTTAACCACTCCAAAGTTAGAAATTTTCTTAACTTGGCTAGGATTTTGGACTCTTGTCCTCAACCTAAAAGTTGTGAAAATTTCTAGCTTTCAATATATATGTTTCTTCGAGGAAAATAGGAGATTGAAGTAGAAATTTAAGCTAAGAACAATGTTCTTATAACATCGAACCCACGAATGCTCGAGTCTAAATTTTTATCTAAATTTTTAATCTTTTTTTTGTAGATTAGAGTTCCATCAAGCTCTTGGGTGGTGGTGAAGCTGTCTTCCGCTCATTGTCTTCAGTCTCGACCCGAAAAGAGGTAAAATCTTTTTTTAGCTTTATTTTATTTAATTATTTCATGTTTTATGTTTAGTTGATTTGTAGTCTCATTTTTTTAGCTAGCATTTATTAAGAATAATTAGATTAATGATAGAAACTTTTTATAGTTAGCATGTGTTAGGATTAATTAGCTATCATGTGTTAGGATTATTTCATAAAAGCTCTTAGTTTTGTCCATTATTTTTTCAAGTAGCTTTCTTTGACAATATAGACTTTCATGTTTTCAATTTTTTCTTTTAACATGATTTAGATAACAAAATATGCTTAAAGTTGTTATGTAATTAGAACTTTCATGGCCTAATTGATTTAATTCTTTCTTTAAAATTGAGTTAGTTAGCATGTTGTTAGTCACTTATAGGATGACCATCAATTTAATAATTTAACATATCATGATATATTCCTTGGTTTAGTTTAAAATGAGTAGATGCTTATGTAATTTTATTTTGGTGCATGTGATATCAATTCGAGTCCATCTTTGAACTCCATCCTTGCATATTGTTGAGTTTTGAGTTTCCATCATCTTGCTCAAATTGTTTGAAAGTTGATACATGGAAAGAAAGGTAATATTCATGATTTTAATATTGATATTGGGCTGTATATATGGAATACATGCGGAAAATAATGTTGTATACATTGTATATAGTATATATACAGTCTTATATACAATGATATATAGTGTTATACAGCAAATAAAAGGAATAAATACTGTATATAGTATATATACAGTCTTATATACAGTGATATAAAATGATATACAGTAGATACAGGGAACAAACACTGCATACAGTCTATATACGGTCTGATATACAGTGATATATAGTAGATACAAGGAACAAACATGGTATACAGTGTATAACAGTTTGATATACAGTGATATACAGTAGATACAGGGAACAAACAGATGGTATATAGTGTGTATATAGTTTGATATACATAAATAATATTATATATACTATATATAGTATATATACAGTCTGATATACAGTGTATATACAGCTGCGATATACTGTGGAATTGTGCTTAAGGCTCAAAATGCAGATGACCCAACAACTTAGTCCAAGCGTACAGAAACTAAGTGTCGGACAATATTTTCATGTGTTATTTATTGTTTATTTGTATCGATTCAGGTTGTAATAATTTATTTACTTATGTTATTTATGCTTGCTTAGTTATTAATTTTAATTTGTTTTAACTTAATTAGATTCCGCTAAAGATAAAACCAATTCATGTTAATTGACTATTTAAATGATTTTCTACCTTTGCTTAGTCATTTAATAATTTTTTTTTACGTTTTCTTTTTATACACATGTATATTATTTTCAAAAGTTTAAATTTGATCAATTTTCTTTTAAAAAAAAGAAAAAAATAATTTTAAAGTCTTCGCTTCCTTTTAAATTAATATTTTCAAAAGTTAGTCAAATAAATTTTTAAATCGTCGGATAACCGCGCATTAGCGGCCACTTTGAATGCTTAACACCTTCTCAAAGTGAAAATAAGAACCTCGTACCTTTTTCTCTGAATTTTTAAGACTTAAATCTGTTAGGGTCTTTTAAATTAAGTTTTCTTATTTTCTTTAAAAAAAATTAAGTAGCGACTTCTCTTTTCTAAAATTGATTTTTTCTCTAAAAAGTTGAAATTAATTTTAAACTGTCTATTTCTGACGTAACAAAAATGGCGACTCCGCTGGAGAATTTAATTGGTTCTAACCATTAGATTTGATTATTTGACTATGTTTGTAATAATCTTTATTTATTTTTATTTGTTTAAATTTTACAAATTATAATTGTTGCACTTCATGACATTAAATTCTGTCAAATGGCAAATAGTTTGTATTAGGATTAAGGACGGTTACATAGTCACCTGCGACTGTTCCTTAAGAAAATAACTATTACTTCTTGAATTAATAAACGGGTAGTTGGTTCGTGGTTGTCCAATGCCGTTTATTATATTCAGCCCGCAGTTTGTCCGACTCGGGTATCCAGTCGCTTTTCAAAACCCACTCTAGTCCACCTAGCGTAGAGCAAAACCAAAATCCTAATTTAGTGCATTGGCCTAAGACGACCCAATACCCAAGCGTATTGGGCCCATTATAAAGACCATCTTAAGTCCAAAACGGCCCTCGGCCTAAATGGACGATGATACGTATGTGTTTATATTTGAAGGTTGTATACGCCATTTGACAAACCATTGTCCCTCGGGGTTGGAAGTTTATTTTAATAGCTTAGTCTAGTCAAAGAAGGATCTTCGCAAGTTGCTATTCTATCCAAAAGAGGTTGATGTCAAGACGTCAAGAACGAAGGATTTTCCACGAAGGCTTAGTTAGGATTGTACCCCTGTGTGGGATTGATCATTAGTATCCCTTTCTCCCCATTATGTATCCCCATTCAGTTTATTCATAATATTTGTATAAATATAAGTTTTGGGCAATGGAGTATTTCAAATAATGTTATACATCCTTCAAATCGTTAGGCCTACCCTTGGCACAAAAAGGTCACATATCTGTTTAGGACACACAATAACTGTTTATCTGTTATATGCTATAACTGTTTGAATGAATATGTTGCTTTATTTGAAGACACTCTAGCCCACCATCGAAAGCAAATGTTCGAAAGTGCGACCAAATGTTCCTAGAGTCTTTAGTTTCACTACAAAATTCAAATTCCACTTTCAAGTCCTAAATCTTACTCTCTCGTTTCAAAAAATACTTGATTTGTCATCTCAAGTTGGAAAGGTCTCGATCTGGTTGAACTACGTCGGACCTGAATTTTCCTTTGTGAGATACATAGGCAGCCTTTCAAGGCTCGATCCTGTCTTTGAAGTTTTTAGTTTTTCCTCATTCTTTTAGTGAAATTGAGAACTTCTTCCTCATCCAAGAAGAATAGGGGTACAAAATTTGAAGCGCAAGAAAATCGTGATTCAACACAAGTCAACATTTCTCACACATCAATCGTAAAATTAAAATGGGTCAATTTCTTTCCATTTGGTCTTTCTTCACCCATGGATTAGTTTGTCTTCAAACAAAGCAACATTTATATGTTTAGTTCTTTGTGTGATATTTTGCATTAATTATTACAAACACGGACTAATACTTTGGCTTTTGAGTTATTCTTCTTTTTCAGGGATAAACTGATTTGTGCCGGAAATCAAACTTGCCTACTTCTCAAAGATCGAGGGTTCAACAAAGTTGATTCTTTTTCCCTTTGTAGAGGCTGTTATCAAAGGACATCATGCGATAAATGATCAGATCTCAATTTTAAGGTCAACACCCTCTCCCTAACTAAGAAGTTTTTCTTTGTACGCAGGAGAGACAACATTATTTCAAGAGAGGGAATCACGATAATCCCAAATCGACGGCAACATTCAACCACAAACTTTAAACTAATCTCTTTCAATTTTTTAATTTAACAAAAATCATAACCCTTTCTCATAGAGATCTTGTAGGGACAAAGAGTTCATGGAAAATAACGATGCCCTTAAATTTCATAAGACACCAATAAACAACCGGAAAGATAAATCAGGGGAGTCTTTGACTATGAAGTCTTACTCCTATATCATGTTACTTATTTTTATAATGGCCCCGCTTTCACACTTTTCTCATATTTTTGTAGGAAAACTGTCCCAGACAATAGTCGGGGATGGTTATAACAATGTAGGATTCTCGTGAATAGTTGGAAGAATTCATGTCATAAGAGACAATCACCGAAAGAACACAACAAGTGATTCCTATAGGAAATTGGAAGAACACACCAATATATAATCTCTGAGGAATATCGAAAAAACAATACAACAATAGGTGTTCCCACCGATGGTTAAGAGGACACAAAACGTATTGGTGCAAATAGGCAAAAAACACTCCCCAACTGAAAATGTCAACGAGCACTAGAATTAAGAGACGTTACTCTGAGTTTGTCTAAATATTTAAATTATTTTATATATCATATCTGCAAGAACTATACACACCTGATTCTCATCTAGGTGAGATACGTAGGCAGCCCTTCTTGGGTTCGGTATTTCCTTTTTCAACAACAAAAAAAAACAATTAAAAAAATAGAAAATAAATAAAATAATAAATTGTATATATATTTTAAGAGTCATATCTTCTTGATTGGGACGAATACAGTTAGGAGCATGTGAAATATTTGGTATGATGAAAATGATTTGCTTTGTGGTAAACCATAACTTCTGTTGGTATCTTTCATTTTTACTTTTGTGATGCTTGAAAATTCTCTTGCGGGCATTCAAGGTAAGAATAAAACCAACCTCATGGCTTCATGTGCATTGTGTGGTGAGCTTTAGATTAAAATTCAATTGCATCGCATTGTTGATCTAGAACTTGGCCTGATATGTTTGTTGAGGCAAAATCCTGAGTTATGTTTGGTTTGAGAAAGGATTGTAGGCCTTTTTGACCCGATTGTGCCTTTCAAAGCCTACCAAATAACATTAATCCCTAGTGTTCCCACTTTGAGCCTAAAGTCTTTTCTTTGGACAACCACATCTTAGCCCTTTCCCTTCTGAGTGCTTACATGTACTATCCTTCTCTTGGCCTAACCTCCTTGAACGCACCAAAGGCGTGCAAATTATAGAAGAAGATCCAACTTTGAAATTGCCAAAGGCAAAAGACATAAAGTCTCCAAAGTCAAGAAACAAAGACGATTTTCAAAAAAAAATAAAATACAACTCCTACAAGGTCAATGTAAGACAAAATGGAAACTACTCCAACAAAAGAGGAGAAACCTCAAAAAGAAGGAGTGAAAAGAGAAAATCTCTAACAAATAAGGACTCAAAGAAGTCGAGACAAAAGAAAGAGGTAAAAAGAGGAAAGAACTCTATCAAATAAGGACTCAAAGAAGTCGATACAAAAGAAAGAGGATCAGACGTCAAAGGCGTATCAATTATCAAAAGCACATATTCAGTATGACACTCAAGGAAGAATTAAGTCACTTTTATCCTAAATAAATATCCTACATGTCCCTAAACCCACATTACAACCCAATGACAAGCACTACATGATCTCATTCCAAATATTCTCACATTAGTGGAGACTTACATGCATGCCAAGCATACGGTATCATAATTATGCGTTGAACATTCTTAAGAGTGTGAGTGCACTTTGCAAAATGTTCTCAAATCAAACACTTCAGATATATGTGAAATATGACTTTTTTTATTGTGAGGGCACTTGAAATATGAGGATTGATATAATTCTAAACCTTTGTTTGAAGAAAGAGGAAAAAATATTGTCGACACTTAAGTATATTTGAGGTACTACTTGAAGCTATAGGAATTACCTCGAAGTCAATCTCAGTTATAAGAAAGGAAATGAGAAATATTTATGTGCAATCCTAATTGTTGGTATCAATGGTAGTCAAAATTTGACTCTCTAGTTACATTCTCTAAAAAAATTGCATTTGTCCTTTGAAATTGGATGGTTTGCTCTAAATAATATGACATTAGGCTAATTCCATCGGTGTGAGATGTCTGTTTTACTTCATTGGATCTTCCATATCAAAAGGGTAGCATATCTCATGTTTTTAAGCTGAAAACATTGCAAGGAAAATATTTTTTCATTTCATTATGCCCATATTACACATGTGTCTACTGATGGTCTTGTCTCAGATTTTGCAGTATTCATCATCCACAGGATTGAAACTACATTTGACCTGATTCCTGCACTAATAAGATATATAGGCGCCATAATGGCTCGGTCATGTTCCCCATAAGATTTTGGTTTCTCCCTTACAATGAAAACTGGGACAGAATTTTTGAGAATATCTCAAAAATTCACAAGAAGATACTATCTCCAAAAAGTCAAGATTGAAGATCATGTTAGTATATGCAAGTGGGACAGAATTTTTGAGAAGATATCAAAAATTCCACAAGAATGTCAAAATTCTTTTTCAGCAAATCGATATTTGTCAAGAGATCTAACTGGGACAGAATTTTTGAGGAAGATCTCAAAAATTCTATCAAGAATTGTCAGAAGTTCAAAGTTAACTTCAAATGATCTCCAACATTGCTAGAATAGAGCGAATACAAATTCAAGATGCGAGCCACCGAGGCCTAGTATAAACGTCTATCAAAGACATGAGTCCCAACGAACACAAATTGTTCAAAAAAAAGAAACTGATAACATGTCAAATCATCCAAGAGGATGACATTGCATATTCATTGCCAAGAGGGCCATTACATTATCATATCATTGCAAAGAGGGCCATTTTATTTTCATTACATTGACAAGAGGGCCATTTTATTTTCATTACATTGCCAAGAGAGCCATTTTATTTTCATTACATTGCCAAGAGGGCCATTGCATTTTCAATTGCCAAGAGGGCCATTACATTTTCAATTGCCAAGAGGGTCATTGCATTTTCATTTGCCAAGAGGGAATTGCATATTCATTGCCAAGAGGGTCATTGCATTTTCATTTGCCAAGAGGGCCATTGCATTTTCATTTGCCAAAAAGGCATTGCATATTCATTCCCAAGAGGGCCATTTCATTTCATTACATTGCCAAGAGGGTCATTGCATTTTCATTTGCCAAGAGGGCCATTGCATATTCATTGCCAAGAGGGTCATTTCATTTTATTCATTGACAAGAGGGCCATTTCATTTCATTACATTGCCAAGAGGGCCATCACATTTTTATTTGCCCAGAGGGCCATTACATTTTCATTTTCCAAGAGGGCCATCACATATTTATTTGCCAAGAGGGCCATTGCATGTTCATTTGCCAAGAGGGCCATTGCATTTTCATTTTCCAAGAGGGCCATTGCATATTCATTGCCAAGAGGGCCATTGCATTTTCATTTTCTAAGAGGGCCATTTTATTTTCATTTGCCTAGAGGGCCATTGCATGTTTATTTGCCAAGAGGGTCATTGCATGTTTATTTGCCAAGAGAGCAATTGCATTTTCATTTGCCAAGAGGGCCATCGTATATTTATTTGCCAAGAGGGCCATTGCATGTTCATTTGCCAAGAGGGCCATTGCATTTTCATTTGCCAAGAGGGCCATTGCATATTCATTTCCAAGAGGGCCATTGTATTTTCATTTTCCAAGAGAGCCATCACATGTTTATTTGCCAAGAGGGTCATTGCATGTTTATTTGCCAAGATAGTCATTGTATTTTCATTTGCCAAGAGGGCCATTGTATTTTCATTTGTCAAGAGGGCCATTGCATATTCATTGCCAAGAGGGCCATTGCATTTTCATTGGCTAAGAGGGCCATTGCATATTCATTTGCCAAGAGGGCTATTGCATATTCATTTGCCAAGAGGGACATTGCATATTCATTCCATATACGAGGGTATGATATCGTATACGATGATATAATACCGTATATGATGGTATGATTCCGTATATGATGATATGATATCGTATACGATGATATAATGTTGTATACGATGATATGATGTCGTATATGATGGTATGATGCCGCTACTTTTAGAGTTTTACCATTCGTCCTATCGATGGACACATATTTATATTCTACTAATGGATCTTCATTCGTCCTACCGATGGACAGACAGTTATTTTGCTGAAATATCCTATCGATGGATCACCTTCATTCGTTCTACCAATGGACATACATCACCCTATCGATGGATCACCTTCATTCGTCTTACTAATGGACATACATCATCCTATCGATGGATCACCTTCATTCGTCCTACCAATAGACATGCAGCATTATCTTATCAATGGATCATCATTCGTCCTATCGATGGACAACATATCCTACCAATGGATCTTCATTTGTCCTACCGATGGACATACAGTTATTTTGTCAAAATATTCTACCAATGGATCACTTTCATTCGTATTACCGATGGACATACAGTTATTTTGCCAAGTATCCTATCAATGGATCACCATCCTACTGATAGAGCAACATTATCCTACCAATGAATCAATGAGGATTTTTCAACATGCAAAGAGGATGAAAGAAAGTGCGAACGACATCAAAGAGGATGCAACACAACGTGGAATCCTTTTAGCAGCGAACTGGGACACAGTCCAAAAAATAATGCCAAACTCATAGGACAAAAGCTAAGGAAACGACTTCCACTACAGTAAACTGCATTTTTATCGGAAGGCGTGTGGTTATTTCGGGGTCCAGTCATAATTCAAAACTCATACCAACCCCTTTTTAGAAAGATGAAGATGGAGTCGTCCAAAATTAAATTTGTCAATTTTTTTTGTCCAAAATTTCTTTTATCAATCATATCCAAAGAAAGGGATAGCTGTTCACACCTAATTTTGACCATTCACAACGCAAATTAGCTAACGAGTTTTTTTAAATTCGAACATTTTGAAATAATTAGTTTTTATAAAAAAACAAAAATATTTTCATATTATTCTTAACTATTTTTATCTTTTTATAAATTTTAGTATAATATACATATTTCTATATAACGATATATTTGATTAATATTTATGTGGTTATTCAAAAATCATTTCAAAAGATTTTATTTTTTACTAAATACAATGTTAGTTAGGTTAGTTTAATTATAGTTTGCATTTTTAAAAATTTTAGTTTTTTCTATAAAAAAAAATCCCAAACTATCACATCGAAAATTGTATGAAAATTTGAAGTTTTTGGAGCCTATATAAGGCTCATATTCTTATTAAGAAGGGGAAGAAGAGGGAGGTTCTTTAACCACTCCAAAGTTAGAAATTTTCTTAACTTGGCTAGGATTTTGGACTCTTGTCCCCAGCCTAAAAGTTGTGAAAATTTCTAGCTTTCAATATATATGTTTCTTCAAGGAAAATAGGAGATTGAAGTCGAAATTTAAGCTAAGAACAATGTTCTTATAATATCGAACCCACGAATGCTCGAGTCTAAATTTTTGTCTAAATTTTTAATCTTTTTTTTGTAGATTAGAGTTCCATCAAGCTCTTGGGTGATGGTGAAGCTGTCTTCCGCTCATCGTCTATAGTCTTGGCCCGGAAAGAGGTAAAATCTTTTTTTAGCTTTATTTTATTTAATTATTTCATGTTTTATGTTTAGTTGATTTGTAGTCTCATTTTTTTAGCTAGCATTTATTAAGAATAATTAGATTAATGATAGAAACTTTCTATAGTTAGCATGTGTTAGGATTAATTAGATATCATGTGTTAGGATTATTTCATAAAAGCTCTTAGTTTTGTCCATTATTTTTTCAAGTAGCTTTCTTTGACAATATAGACTTTCATGTTTTCAATTTTTTCTTTTAACATGATTTAGATAACAAAATATGCTTAAAGTTGTTATGTAATTAGAACTTTCATGGCCTAATTGATTTAATTGTTTCTTTAAAATTGAACTAGTTAGCATGTTGTTAGTCACTTATAGGATGACCATCAATTTAATAATTTAATACATCATGATATATTTCTTGGTTTAGTTTAAAACGAGTAGATACTTATGTAATTTTATTTTGGTGCATGTGATATCAATTCGAGTCCATCTTTGAACTCCATCCTTGCATATTATTGAGTTTTGAGTTTCCATCATCTTGCTCAAATTGTTTGAAAGTTGATACATGGAAAGGAAGGTAATATTCATGATTTTAATATTGATATTGGGCTATATACATGGAATACATACAGAAAATAATGTTGTATACACTATATATAGTGTATATATAGTCTTATATATAGTGATATACATTAATATACAGCAGATACAGGGAATAAACACTATATACAGTGTATATATAATCTTATATATAGTGATATACAATGATATATAGCAGATAGAGGGAACAAACACTGTATACAGTTTATATACGGTCTGATATACAGTGATATATAGTAGATACATGAAATAAATATGGTATACAGTTTATAATAGTTTGATATATAATGATATACAGTAGATACAGGGAACAAACATGTGGTATACAGTGTGTATATAGTTTGATATATATAAATAATATTGTATACACTATATATAGTATATATACAGTCCGATATACAGTGTATATACAATTGCGATATACTGTGGAATTGTGCTTCAGGCCCAAAACACAGATGACCCAACAGCTTAGTCCAGGCGTACAAAAATTAAGTGTCGGACAATATTTTCATGTGTTATTTATTATTTATTTGTATCGATTCGGTATGTAATAATTTATTTACTTATGTTATTTGTACTTGCTAAAATATTAATTTTAATTTGTTTTAACTTAATTAGATTCTCCTAAAGATAAAACAATTCATGTTAATTTACTCTTTAAATGATTTTGTACCTTTGCTTAGTCATTTAATAAACTTTTTTCTTTTTTCTTTTTATACACATGTATATTATTTTCAAAGGTTTAAATTTGATCATTTTTCTTAAAAAAAAGAAAAAAAATAATTTTAAAGTCTTCGCTTCCTTTTAAATTAATATTTTCAAAAGTTAGTCAAATAAATTTTTAAATCGTCGGATAACCGCCCGTTAGCGGCCACTTTGAATGCTTAACACCTTCTCAAAGTGGAAATAAGAACCTCGTACCTTTTTCTCTGAATTTTTAAAACTTAAATCTGTTAGGGTCTTTTAAATTAAGT
Organism: Solanum dulcamara; assembly: GCF_947179165.1. Lineage (NCBI taxonomy): Eukaryota > Viridiplantae > Streptophyta > Magnoliopsida > Solanales > Solanaceae > Solanum > Solanum dulcamara. The sequence continues at coordinate 24,221,928 of NC_077242.1, forward strand.
TTTCTTATTTTCTTTAAAAAAAATTAAGTGGCGACTCCTCATTTCTAAAATTATTTTTTTCTCTAAAAAGTTGAAATTAATTTTAAACCGTCTATTTCCGACATAACATCCTAGGGTGTCCAAAATGCTGCGTCAAGTAGAGTCTTATTAATGGGTGTGAAGCGCGCCACACTTATGATTAGGAGGCTATGAGGTGTTTTAGGAATTCTCACTTCTTTCATGATACATGTCGTTCTATAGAGTTTACGTTAAGACTTCTTCTCCCTAATAGTATTTCTTTGCAATTTTCAGAAAAATGGCTCCAAGAAGACCACCATTTCCAAGGGGAGAGAATGTTAATGAAGCCCAAGCTCCCCCGACTCCTCAAGACAATGGTCCTCTACCGGACCAAGTGACTAATATGGAGTTCCGAACTGCTATCACTATGCTAGCCAGAGTAGTCACCAATCAAGGTGTCTTGGTTCCTCCTAATGTTCCTACTCCATCATCAAGGTTTAGGGACTTTGCACGAATGAATCCTCTAGAATTTCATGGCTCAAGGGTCGATGAGGATCCTCAAGAGTTTATTGATGAGGTCTACAAAATAATGAGTATTATGAGGGTGACTTCGGAAGAAAAAGTGGAGTTGGAAGCTTACCAACTCAAAGATGTTGCTCAACTATGGTACACTCAATGGAAGTTTAGGAGGGTGGATGAATGTCCTGTCGAATGGGAAGCTTTCAAACTTGCTTTCCTTGATCACTTTTTCCCTCTTGATTTAAGGGAGGCTAAAGTGTTGGAGTTTATAAATCTTCGACAAGGCAACATGGGGATGAGGGACTATGCCCTCAAGTTTACTAAGTTATCCAAGTATGCTCCTTCAATAGTTGCCGATCCACGTGCCTGAATGAGTAAATTCATATCGAGGTTGTACGATTTAGTTACTAAGGAATGTCGCACAACTATTCTTGTTAAGGAGATGAAAATATCTCGGCTCATGACTTTTGCCGAACAAATTAAAGGGGAAAATCTCAAAGAAATGAGGATGAGGGATTCTACGAGGGCCCGGTATGAAGGTAGGTTCTCCAATGATAGGATCATTGGTAGCAGTGGATGCTCTCATTAAGGCAAAATCTCGGGGAAGAAGTTTGCTAAGGATAGGGTGCCATACGCTAAAGTTCAAGGTGAAGGAGGTGCAAATGCTAGTAACCTTTCTATTCCAAAGTGTGCAAAGTGTGGAAGGAATCACGGAGGAAAGTGTTTGATCGGAACAGGTGCTTGCTATGGATGTGGCAAGATGGGCCATAAGCGATCTGAGTCCCCTCTTGTAGATAACAAGGGTAGAGATGGTCGTCCTATAGGAGGCCAAGTTCAACAAGGCGCCCAAGCTCAACCTAAGGGTGGCCAATGCAACAATTGATTCTATGCTCTTTATACTAGGCAAGAGGTTGATAAGGCTCCTGATGTGGTCATAGGTATGTTATGAGTCTTTAACTTTTATGTATATGCATTACTTGATCTGGGTACCAATATTTTGTTACTCCTTACATTGCTATGAGGTTTGATGTGTGCCCCGAAGTGTTAATAGAACCTTTCTCGGTTTATACTCCCGTTGGTAGTTCGGTATTAGCCAAGAGAGCTTATAGAAATTGTCCTGTATGGGTCTTGCACAAAGTCATTCCATGTGACCTTGTTGAACTTGATATGACTGATTTCAACATCATTCTTGGTATGGATTGGTTACATGCCGCTTACGCATCTATATGTTGTAGAACTCATATAGTCAAGTTTCACTTTCCTAATGAGCCTATTCTTGAATGGAAGGGTAATGATTCAGTGGTTAAGGGTCAATTCATCTCATGTATTAATGCTCGAAGAATGATTTCTAAAGGGTGCATTTATCATATTGTGCGAGTTAGGGACATTAACTCTAAAACTCCTACTCTTGAGTTGGTCCCTATAGTTAATGAGTTCTTCGACGTGTTTCTCGATGATTTGCCTGGTGTTCCTCCCGAAAGGGAGATTGACTTTGTCATAGATATTCTTCCTGATACCCAACATATCTCTATTCCTCCTTATCGTATGGCTCCAGCGGAACATAAGGAGTTGAAAGTACAATTAAAGGATTTGTTGAATAAGGGTTTTATAAGGCTAAGTATTTCACCATGGGATGCTCCTGTGTTATTTGTTATGAAGAAAGATGGGTCGCTCTGAATATGTATAGACTACCGGTAATTGAATAAGGTCACCATAAATAAGGTCACCATAGAATCATCTCTTGCAGCAGAAGTCAAGGACAAGCAAGACAATGATCCAACTTTGGTCGAATTGAAGAAGTCAGTTGCTGAAAAATCCGTTGAGGCTTTCTCCCTAGGAGAAAATGGGGTACTACATTACCAAGGTCAGTTGTGTGTTCCAAATGTTGATGGAATAAGAGAGTTAATATTGAACGAGGCCTATAGTTCTCGGTATTCAATTTATCTGGGATTCACCATAATGTATCGTGACTTGAGAAAAGTGTATTGGTGGAGTGGCATGAAGAAAGACAAAGTGGAGTTCATGGCTAAGTGTCCTAATTTCCAACAAGTAAAAGTTGAACATCAAAGGCCGGGAGGGTTAGCTCAAGAAATTAAAATTTCTACATGGAAGTGGGAAGATGTGAACGTGGACTTTATCATGGGTTTGCCTCGTACTAGAAGAAAACATGATTCTATTTGGGTCATTGTTGACCGAATGACCAAATCGGTGCATTATCTACCGGTCAAAACTTCTTATGGTACCAAAGACTATGCTAAGTTATACATTCGTCAACTTGTGAAACTTCATGGTGTTCCTTTGTTGATTATATCGGATAGAGGTACTCAATTTAGTTCACATTTTTGAAAGTCATTTTGAAAAGGTCTTCGCACTAAAGTCAAGTTAAGTACCATTTTTCATAAGGTCTTCGCACTAAAGCCCAGAGAATAATTCAAACCTTGGAGGATATGTTAAGGGAATGTGTAATTGACCTTAGAGGAAGTTGGGATGACCATTTACCATTGATTGAGTTTGCTTACAATAATAGTTATCACTCTAGCATCCAAATGGCTTCTTTTGAAGCCTTGTACGGGAGAAGATGTAGGTCTCCGATGGGGTGGTTTGAAGTTGGTGATATGGCTATGATTGTTCCATATTTGGTAATTGATGCAATAGAGAAAGTAAGGCTCATAAGAGAAAGATTGAAAATGGCTCAAAGTCATCAAAAGTCCTATTTGGAAACTAGGAGGAGAGAGGTTGAATTTGATGTGGATGATATGGTGTATTTGAAGATTTCACCTATGAAAGGTGTAATGCAGTTTGGTAAGAAAGGGAAGTTGATCCCTAGATATATAGGACCTTATAGGATATTGAAGCGCATTGGCAAGGTAGCATATGAGTTGGACTTGCCATTTGAATTAGCTTTGGTTCATCTAGTATTTCATGTGTCGATGTTGAGAAAGTTTATGAGTGATCCAAATTCAATTGTACCAAGGGAAAATGTGACTATTGAAGAAAATTTGACTTATGAGGAGGTCCCGATTGAAAGTTTAGACCGGCAAGTAAAGAGGCTAAGAAATAAAGACGTTGCATCTATCAAAGTGTTGTGGAGGAATCAACAAGTAGAGAGTGCTACGTGGGAAGTGGAATCAGACATGATGAAGCGATATCCTTATCTCTTTCCTTTCACTCAAGCCTAAATGTACTAAGTTTGTCATGATCAAACCGATTAAACTTCCATGCTTCAGTTCCATATGTTATTCATATGCATGCATGATTCATTAAAATGATTTCTCTCAAGGACTATGTTTTATTTTAAGTATGAAGTTTACACGTTCTATGCATTTTTCAAAGTGTTCTTATGTCCATGTTGGGTTTCTAAATCCTTTTTCCATGTCTTTCCTATATTAGTTGAATCTCATTCGAGGACAAATATTCCCAAGGGAGAGATATTGTAACATTCCTAAAAAAATGCTCACAAAATATCTTAAGAATGCCTTGGAAATAGACTACTCATGTAACGCATTATCCTTAATCTTTTTGGAAAATACGAGTTCAGAATATTGATCAGAGTGTCAAAACCTGTGGGAAAATGGTCTCGGTGGATTTTTAGGACTTGTAGATCGGAAGATAGATTTTTGGAAAAGATCACAAAATAGTGTGGTCCACGACAGATCCGCGTCGCGGACCTGGGAAGCAGTTCTAGTTGAGTTGGCCGTGATAGGACCGCATCGCGGACCTGGGAGGGTCTTCTAGCCGAATTTAGTTTTTTTAGGGAATTCTAGACTTTTCCCAAATTATTAGTTAATGAACCTAGATGTTTTTAGGACCTAATTCAACTCTATAAATTAACCTAAACCTCTAATTCAATTCATTCTTCTATAATTCATCTATCAAATATTTCTCTCTCTACAAAAAGGCTCTCAAGGATTTTCATTGAAGATATCAAGCAAATTCACTCAATTTCTCCATCAAAATTCTCAAGTTCTTCCAAATTAAATAGTGTTCTCACTCAAGGAATGTGGGTATTGATTCATGTATCCTTTTATCAATGAAGCCCAATCAATTTCTCAAGGTTTTCTATCAAATTAAAGTATGATATTTTATTAGTTTTGTAATTTCTATTCCAATTGCATGAATTTTGATTTAAAGTATGATCATGAGTCTATTTTGATATAAATAAATATTTATTGAATTAAATTAAAGGCTTTTTCAATGAATTCTCCTATTTTGATTTCTAGGGTTCATGGTGTAAAATATGAGTGTTTTCAATTATACTTTCAAATGATATTATCAATATGAATTATGTTGGGTTGATATGAAGTTTATGATCATGCGTGTTTTCAAGTTAATTCCATGATTTTTAAGTCAATTGATCATGCATTCATGTCATACCCTAATTACAAGTTCAAGATATGGTCATGAATTTTCAAAGTATGAATTATGACTATGTATTTCCATTATGATCATGAATTATAAATATGTCTCAAATTATGGAATTTTATGCAAGTTATGGAGTAAGGTGACTTAGGTCCCTACGTGATGACCTATGGCCTAAGAAGTGACTTAGGACCCTATGTGGTGACCTAAGGCCTAACGATATGAATTATGCAAAAATGATTATAATGATGAAAGGACAATTCTCACATTACAAGTATGTTATGAAAATGAGCTATTCTATGATTTCAAGCCTATGATCATGACTATGATATATGATAGTATGATTTTATGTTATGTATGTATTCTGTGGGATTTTACTTAGCACCGAGTGGACTTGAGGTGGGGTCCCTACAAAAAGCCTTATTAGCAGCCTTATGTCCCTTAAACTATGTGCCACCATAGGTTGCCTTTATGGCCTAGCTAGTGAATTCACATATAGCACATGTTCATGATTAGGAGTCTACCTTCGCAAAGTAGCCTCCTCCTTCTCGATGTGGGTATCATCGGATTCCATGTTATAGCTTGTATGGTCTTATTGTCAGTTACAGTTCCTATCCCACATATGTATGATTTCTTAAGTATGTTATGATTTTGAACTTATGCTTTTAAATGCTTTGGTCAATATGATTTTCTCGTGACTTTACGTATTCCATCTTATCATGTGATTTACTTGACCTTTGTTTTCCATGATTTACGTTGCATGTCACAACCTCATACTTAGTACATACCAATATTCTAATGCATACTTTTTGCCGACATTGTCTCATAATATAGGGGTTGAGGTTGAAGATCCTTATCGTTCATGTAACTAGTAGGCGTTCCTATCCGAAGGTGTTGTGGTGAGTCCTCATTGATCGGGAACTAGTTTCAAGTTGTTACTATTTTATCTTTTAAAAGACTTGTTTTTACATTTTAAATATTGAGGGTGAACTAGGAATGTGTCTTAGCCCCCACTCATACTCATGTTTAGAGGCATCTAGTTGGATATATGTTTGAGTCTATGTTGTCATAAAATATTTTCAGATTTCTATTCATGGTTTAGACTCTCTTATAATGTTTCTACTTTTATATTTTTACCTTATGTGTTCTTATAACATGTACAAGAGGTTTGGTTGGAGTCCTTCGGAGTTTCGATCGCCATGTTATTACTAGGCCCTAGGTCGGGTCATGACAGGATTAGAGGTGAATACCCAAATCTCTAAGAGGTGAGTACCCAAAATATCAAGGCTTGAAGGTGAGTACCCGAGTTTAAGAATTAGGGGTGTGTACCCAGTTCATATAACCACTTAGTGGATCCACTTAGACATATAGAGTCTGCCTTGGCAAGTAGATTCCCTTTTTTCATCATTGTATGGGAAGACAACGGGATTCAATGTTATAACTCGCATGGTCTTATTTTTGGTTATGGTTCCTATCCCACTTATGTATGATCTCTTATGTATGCTATAATTTTAAATTATCCTTTTTAAATGCTTTGGTCAATATGATTTTCTCATGTCTTAACTTACCTCATCTTGTCATGTGATTTACTTGACCATTACACTCCATGATTTATGTTGCATGTCATGCCCTCATACTTAGTACAATCGAACGTACTAATGCATACTTTTTTCCTACATTGACTCATAATATAGGGGTTGAGGTTGAAGATAATACTCATCTATGTGGCTAGTTAAGCTTTCCTATCCAACGGTGTTTGTGGTGAGTCCTCATTTATCAGGAACTAGTTATCGAGTTAGTTATTATTTTCAAAGACTTTTGCTATGTTTCATATTGAGGGTGAGCTAGGGACATGTCTTATCCCCCGCCCATATTCATGAGTAGAGGCATCTAGTTGGACAAATATTTTGAGTTTATGTTATCATGTGACATTCTTAAATTTCTATTCATGGTTTAGACTCTCTTATGATGTTTCCATTTTTACTTTACCTTATGTATGCTTATAAAATGTACAAGAGGCTTGGTTGGAGTCCCTCGGGGTTTCGATCACCATGTTATGACTAGGCCCTAGGTCGGGTCGTGACAAAATGCATTCACCCTAGCTTTTTTTCATCTCTCCAATCCTTACTTTCCAAATATTATAAGTTGTAATGGGCTCTTCTAGGGACCGTAAAGTCTTCTATGGACCATAGAAGACCGGTCATAGAAGCTTGGCAATGAAAATGGAGCTCACTTGTTCATGGCTTGGTGGGTCTTTGACCAACCTCTTATAGGTTGTAAACCCTAGGAAAAATTGTGAAGATGGCTCGTAGAGCACGACTAATGGTATGGACTTAGTGTTTATGGGTCCTTCACTATGCGCAGTACAAATTTGTACAAGTCGACAACCTAGTCGTAGGAACTAGGTGCACATTCTAGTAGCTACTTGAATATTTCACATGAATTTATGATCCACCCTATGGGTCGTAAGTTCTTATATATGTCATAAAGATTGATCGTAGGAGGAGTCTTGGCCACTGAAAATTTGGCTACGTGTTGGAGGGTTCTACGAGCCCCTCCTAGGACTCGTAGGACTTCCTACGGGTCATAGGGCCTCTCGTAGCTCACTGACAGTGTTAAATTCTCACTTTCTCTAGGCTTTTTAGAATTAAATCTATGTTAAAAAAAGTATGTGGTACTACAACTAATCTTTACTTTTCTTTTAAAGACTGTCTATATCGATATTCGTATAGGTAAAAGCCTTGTACTCTTGTTTTGAATAGATGTTTTATTACTGACTTATGCCAGGTCTTGGTGATGGTTCTTTTTATATATTTTTGTTGGTTTATCTTTATTTTTATTGTTGTGTGTCTCTTGCTTTTTTGGTCATCTTCTGCTTGATAGCTCGTTTCCTCTATTTCTGGGCTATGGGTTAGGCTTACCTACTAGTGGGTTGTAGTTGGTACCATCATAATCTGAGAAATTGGGTCGTGACATTCAATTTTGTACCTTCTAAATCTGATACGTCTTTATTTATCTACAATTTTGAAGGCCACATTAGTATTTGTTGATTAAGAGGGGGGTGATTTAAAAATATTGATAGTCAAATGTCTAAAGGTGATAGTCGACTTAGCCTATAGACAAGTAATTAAAATAAGATAGAATATGAATGCTTAAATTTAAATAGAGATAGAAAGATTTCTCCTGGTCCAAAACACCAATGTGGTGCCTACATCCACTCCCCTTGGGTAACAAGGGTTTCTCTTAGAGCTTCTTGAAAAATGATAAGAGTACATATTTGATTAAGCCTTTTGTCTCTAACGAATTAATCATATGATCCGCACAACCTCTACCTGTATAACCTACACTTCTCTCTTTCTTTCTCTTTTTTTACAATTATATTCTTGAAGGATTACAGAGTATTTGAAACATGAAATAACTAAATGAGTACATGTTAAAGTGAAGTTGTGTCATTTCTTTGGAGAGTTGAGAGGCCTTTTATAATCGACTTCTGATAATGATTTAGTCGTTAGCTATGAAAGGGATAACCAAAGGGATTTCATTCAATCAAGGATTAGTGATTCCATGATTGAGAATTCATGTCCATATCAGATATGTCCATGTCTTTTCTCTTGATCCTTCTTTCCTTCTGTGTCTGATCCTTTTCTCTTTGTGCAATCTTCTTTCCTTTCTTTAGTGTTCCTCCTCCATTGATAGATGAATCTTTCTTTTCTTGAGTGATATTCTTTCCTTTTGTTAGTGTATTTCCTTCCTTAATTCATGGAGGCTGATTTCTTATTATGTGGAAAGTTTAACTCTACTTCCTTGATCTGCGATATGCTAATTGATTTAATTAGCTTCTTTCCTTATCTTGATTTATCTCTTTTCCTTTTTGATGTGTTTATAACTTATTTCCTACAATAGAAGGTCAAGACATTAATCAAAATATCTTAATGCTAACAATCTCCCCCTTTTTGATAATGGCAATAATTTGTAGTTGACTTTCCTTTCTATACAGTCGACCTCCTTCCCTTTCGGCTTCTCCCCCTGTCTTACTGCCATTAACTTGAGTAGCTACTCCCCCTGTCTTATTTCTTCTACCCCTTTGTCATAATCAAAAAGGAAAACAAACAAGATAAAAATATCCAATAACATAGAGGAATACACAGTGAACTAGTAATGTAAAGAAAACATAGCAGCATAGGATAAGAGCATAACCAAAAAACATTTAGAGTAAGGGGAAAGAAACCCCAATATTACAGTCCAACAAAAACATGGATATATCCCCCAAAAAGAGTTTTAAAAGTCAAAGATAGGTTCAATGATGGCCGAGAAACTATTTTAGAGTGTTGAGAATATTCCTGCAGAAGGAATCATTGGAGCACTCAATATCCTTGGAGAGGTTAGAGTAAGAGGTTTGAATAGAGACATCTAGCTCATTGTTAGGTTTGAACATAGACATCTAGATCATTGTTGGAAGAGTCAACTCATGTATGCAGAGAGTCAACTTGCTTAATCAACCTGTTAACAGAGCGAACCCCATCCTTTTTCAAGGAATTCATAGCTAGACGAAGTTTTCCAAGATCAGCACTGGTGTCCTTGCTGTGTTGCTGAATTTTCCCAATCGACTCCTATAGTACCTTCTTGTTAGTATCAAGAGAGTCTAGACATGTCTTAATATCAGTGGACTCCTTAAGTAGGAAGGAAGTAGAGTCAGCAAAGACACGAGTAACTTTGGGAGTATCTATCCTCGCCTTCAGAGAGTCCTTGTGCCACTTCTTGTCAATGAAGGTATAACCTATCCTAGAGAAGGAACTAGAGTCATAGGTAGTAGAGATTTCCATAGGTTTGAAATTTCACAGATCAACCAGTGAGTTAATAATGATGCAAGATATGAGACATCCATAGGGAAAATTAGTCGAGGGACTATGGTCTTCACCTTTTCTAAACATGTACTCTTGAATCCATAATGCCCAATTTACATGATATTTTTTCAACAGACAAACCAAAAGAAACACATCCCCGTTAGAGATGCGGCTGAGCGAGCCTTTTCGAGGAACCAGTGTAGTTGCAATTATATGAGCAAAAATTTGATTCTCAAAGCATAGAGACGGAGGACCAAAATTAGACTAGTCTACATTAATTCAGCAACAAAAATTATCCAGGGTAACCTCAAAATCGTCAGGCCATGTACCATTCATATAGGGGATATCACCAGTAATTTAGACCCAAACACATCTTTAAAAGGTTTATCATTCACAACACAATTCACAACACAAGATCTTCTAACTCATCATTATCATCATATATTTGGAGATTAGCATAAACCATACAAACAGAATCCTTAAAGCATTCAAGCCCATAAAGTCGCAGTAAAAGAGATAATTTTTAAGCCCGAAAAAAGGAACTTACCCAACAGTGAGAGTCATCTAACTGTTCTAAGTTGACTACTCGACCAGCCATAATGGGTCTCTTTTTGAAAGATTCAAACCATTTCTTGTATTAAGTCCCCTAGAAGTTTTGCATGTCTTCTTGACTAAAGGATCCACAGAAATCAGACCGAGCTTTCTTTTCCTCTTTCTGTTTGAGTGGAGAGGGTCATTTCTTTGAGGTGGAAGGTTTAGCTGATGACTCAGCTTTAGAGGACCTAGAGGAGAGCTTGAGAAAGTTGATCTCGTCAGAGCTAGAGGGGTGGATGATCATATTCTTTTAGGAATCCATGGAATAGGTGTGAGTCATTGAGAAGAGTGAGAGTAAATGATGGAGAGAAAAGAGGGTTTTAAGGAGATGAACAGTTAAAAGGGGAGTGAATGAAGATGGAATTTGAAAATACGTACAGGTTCTGAAAAAGGGAACAAGAATCAAGAAAGGAGAGGAAGAATATTAACCATTAAAAAGGAAAAAAATAATTAGAAATAAACACGGAAACTAAATATTCACCAAAAAAATTAATTTGAAAAATTTATGTTGCCTAGATTTTTTCGTAAAAAACAAAATGTTTCCTCTAGTAAAGGTTTAGTAAGAATGTCAGCAAGTTGATTTTCAAATTCAATAAATTCAAGTATAAAATCTCCATTTTATACGTGATCTCTAATAAAATGATGCTTAATATCAATATGCTTAGCCCTAAAATAATGCACAATATATTTAGACAGGCTAATTACACTAGTATTTTCATAAAAAATGGAAACATCTTCATAGGATAAATCATAATCAAGTAATTGATGCATCATCCAACGTAATTAAGTGCCACAACTTCCAACAGCCAGATGTTCAGGTTCAGTAGTTGATAATGCTACGTAAGTCTACTTTTTGCTATGCCAAGATATTAAATATCGTCCTAGCATTTGATAAGTTCCGCTAGTACTTTTTTTGTCATTTTTATCACCTATAAAATCAACATCTGACTATCCAATTAGATCAAAATTACATGAGTGAGGATACCATAGTCTAATTTCAGAGGTTCCACTGAGATATCGTATAATCCTTTTTACAGCAGTAAGATGGGATTCCTTTGGTGCGAATTGAAATCTTGCATTTTTGCACACACTGATATTATGTCCAGTCGACTGGCTGTTAAGTATAGAAATGAGCCAATCATTTCTCAATATAATTTTTCATATACGTACTTCCCTGTAGAATCAGTTTCAAGACAAGTTCATGGACTCATGGGAGTCCCAAAAGCTTTTTCTTTTTCCATTCTGAAGCTTTTGATTAACTCTTTTGCATACTTCCCTTGACTTACAAAGATGCCTTTGGATATTTGCTTAATTTGAAGTCCAAGGAAGAATGTAAGTTCTTCCATAAGGATCATTTCAAATTCTCCTTTCATAAGATTTGTAAAATTCTCACACATAGAAGAGTTAGAACTTCCAAAAATAACGTCATCTACATAAATTTGACCAATAAAGAGATTTGAATCATATTTTTTAGTAAACAAGGTAGTATCAAGTTTTCCTCGTTGAAAATTATTTAAAAGTAGAAAGGAGTCGAGATGTTCATACCAAGCTTTGGGAGATTGTTTGAGACCATAAAGAGCTTTAGAAAGTTTAAAACGTAATCTGGACAAGAAGGATTTTCAAAACCAGGAGGTTGTTTTACAAACACCCCCTCATTTATGAAACTATTTTAAAAAAGCACTTTTGACATCCAACTGAAATAATTTAAATCTATTAAAGGATGCATAAGCAAGAAGGGTGCGAATAGATTCTAAACATGCAACAGGAGTAAAAGTTTCGTCATAGTCAATACCCTCCTGCTATGAGCACCCTTGAGCTACCAATTTGGCTTTGTTTCGGATAACCGTTCCTTCTTCATTTAATTTGTTTTGAAAGACCCATTTTGTTCCTATAGCAGAGCAGTTCTTAGGTCTTTTAGTAAGTACCCACACTTGATTTCTTTCAAATTAATCAATTTCTTCCTTCATGGATGGAATTCATTATTCGTCAACCAGTGCTTCGTCAATGCATTTGGGCTGAATTTGTGATATTAGAGTTACAGAGGCTTGCTTCTTTAATGAAGCTCTGCTCTGTATTTTTTTGTTTGAATCACCAATGATAAAATCATTTGTATAGGTTGCACTATTCCTCCATTCTCTGGGTATGTTGATGTTTTCTAAGATGATAGTCAACTTATATTTAGTGTTAGTCGACTATGCCTGAGAAGTATGATCAGTATTTGATTGAGATAATAGAATTTTTGCAGAAACTTCCTCCTCGGAGGCTAATACATAAGAAACCTACATACTTGGGTTAGTTTTATCAAAAATAGCGTGCATAGATTCTATAACGCTTAAAGTTTATTTATTAAAGATTCTGAAAGCACGACTGGAAGAAGAGTATCATAGAAATATACCTTCATCACTTCTGAGATCAAATTTTCCCAGATTATTCTTACCATTATTATGAAATAACTTGCTTTTTTTAGAACTTTTCTATAAAATACTTCAGAATTAGTAAAAGCTTCATATTTATGAGATAAGAAAATTACTCAGGTAAAACGAGAATAATCATCAATGATTACAAAAGTTGACATGCTTAACAGATGTGATGTTTTTCAAATTTGAGCTTTGGTAGACCTAGAACTAATTCTAGTCTTGATAGTTTTTCCATTGCATTGATACTGGCATGTCCTAGCTTCCTCTGCCAAATCCAAGGATCGCTGGACATGGCTATTAGGCAAGTGAGAGTAGGAAGATCTATGTTATTCAACACATAGATATTTTCAACTCAATCTCTGATGATAGTGATTTTATTTTCTATATTGATGACGATATATTTAACAGCGTTGAATCGAACATCAAATCTTGCATCACATAGTTGACTAATACTGAGAATATTATGTTTTAGCCCATCAACTAAATAGACTTCTACTAATTCACAAGTTGGACTTATAGTAATTGAGCCAATCCCAATAACTTCTCCTTTTGCATTGTCACCGAATCTAACATAGCCTCCATCAATTTTCTCAACTTTATTGAAATTTTCCTTCTTGCCGGTCATACGTCTAGAACATCCATTTTCGATAACCCATATTCCCCTTTAGTAGGTCTTTTTTGGATGTCCCTCAAAGTAGTGATTCAGTTTTTTTTTGGTATCCGAGCTTTGTTGGGACTTTGAAGGTTAGTGTCAAAATCTTTTGGTCTCCAAATCCATTTACTAGAAGAATGGTTTTTGCAGTTAAAGAATTTATGACCAAATTTTCCACAAGTAGAGCATTATGGTTTGAAAGAGATTTTAGCACTATGGAAAGATGAATCTTGAGAGAAAGCTTGTGAAGATTTGTTAGAACGGACTACACTCCGACTTGGAAACTTTTTATAATTCAAAAGCATTATGATTTCACCAATTTCTTCATGTAGTACATCGACTTCGACTTGACTTACTTCTAGAAGAATTTTCCAATCCTTCTTTTCTTTAGCAAGTTTTTTATATTCATTAATAACCTTCTCAAGTTTATCAAATACCACATCTAAAGAGTATTGTAAATCAATGCAATTTTTAAAGATTGAGATTCTTACCTCGCTTAATTCACCCATAGCCATAAAAAATGTTTGTTGTTTCTGTTGGATCTTCTTTTGAGATGTCTTATTCACTCCAGGTTCCAAGAGACTTTGGGTTGTTGTTTCTATGATAGTTCTTCTTTAGTTAAGGATAATTTAGTATGGTATCCCCTGATTTTCCATAATGATAACATCTATCATCATTTCTTTGATAATTATTGTTTCTAGATTTATTATGAGGTTTTTGTCTTCTTTGTCTTAGCATTTATCTGACTTCTCTATTTATGAGAGTTATCCTTCACTGCTTGTTTCATCATCATCTTCTTCAATCATATAGACTTCTGCATTGAAGGCAACTGATTTCTTTTTCTCATTATTATTTTATCTATTAATATAATTTTCCTTATAGGCCATAAGATTTCCATAGAGTTTGTCGTAAGTCATTTTCTAGAGATCACCATCTTCAAGAATGGCAGCTTTGGTTTTCCAAGCTTTAGGAAGACTCCTGATAAGTTTTCTGACTTAAAGACTATTTGGATATATCATACCAAGAGACTTGAGTTCAAAAATGATTTTTCTTAATCTGGAAAACATGCTTTCAACATTATCATTGTCTTCCATTTTGAATAATTCATATTCATTTACTAGAAAACTAATATGGGCTTCTTTCACTTTGCTGGTTCCCTTGTATATGACTTTGACTTTGTCCCACATTTCTTTCGCAGTATCACAAGTTGAGATTTTATCATATTCTTCTCCACTAACTGCACAATATAACAAACTTATAGCTTCAACATTAGTTTAAATTACCTCTTTTGTTACTTTTTGATATAGACGGGTTCAAGATCTAGATCTTTCTCAGCAATATCCTTATCTTTTAATTCTTGAATAGGCTTTGGTCCCTTCTTGATCACTACCCATGCTTGAAAGTCATTTGATTGGACAAAGATTCTGAATCTGTCTTTCCAATGTGAGTAGTATTGCCCATTGAAATAGGGAGAATGAATTGACGAATGTCCTTCTTGAAGAATTACACCGGAAATCAGATAATTTGCCATTTGATCTTTTCTCACATGTGGTTAAACACTTGAAATTATGAGACCTGCTCTAATACCAATTATAGATTAAGTGGGGTCTGATTTAAAAATATTGATAGTCGACTGTCTAAAGGTGATAGTCTACTTAGCCTACAGACAAATAACTAAAACAAGACAGAATATGAATGCTTAAATTTAAATAGAGAAAGAAATATTTATCCTAATTCAGAACACCAATGTGGTGCCTACATCCAGTCCCCTTGCATTACAAGGGTTTCCCTTAGAGCTTTTTGAAGAATGGTAAGAGTATGGATTTGGTTAAGCTTTTTGTCTCTAACCAATTGATCAAATGATCCATACAGCCTCTACCAGTATAACCTTCACTTCTCTCTTTCTTTTTCTTTTTGTTTATAATTATATTCTTGCAGGAGTACAGAGTATTTGGAAGATGAAAGAACTAAATGAGTACAAGTTCAAGTGAAGTTATGTGGTTGCCTTGGAGAGTTGAGAGGCATTTTATAATCGACTTATGTTAATGATTTAGCCACTAGCTCTAAAAGGGACAACCCAAGGGATTTCATTCAATCAAGGATTAGTGATTCCTTGATAGAGAATACATATCCATATTAGATATGTCCATGTCTTTTCTTCTGAACCTTCTTTCCTTATGCATCTGATCCTTTTCTCTTTGTGAGATCTTCTTTCCTTTCTTCAGTGTTCCTTCTCCCTTGATAGATGAATCCTTCTTTTTTAAGTGATATTTTTTTCTTTCATTAGTGTATTTCCTTTCTTAATTTATGGAGGCTGATTCCATGATATGTGGGAAGTTTAATTCTGCTTCCTTGATCTGCAAGATGCTAATTGATTTAATTAGCTTCCTTACTTGTCTTGATTTATCTCTTTTGTTTTTTGATTTGTTTATACCTTATTTCCCGCAATTGAAGGTCAAGTAATTATTCAAAATATCTTAATCCTAACACTATTATGGTGGTCTATGTTAGGAAGCTCTAATGAATTCATTGCAAGTCTTATATTTCAACTGTCTAATGGCTTCGCTATAAAGGATCTTGGTAAGCTACACTACTTTCTGTGTGTTGAGGTACATTATCAGACTACTGAATTGACCGTTACTCAGTTCAAATATATTACAGAATATCGCTCATGCCAATATGGATGAGGCAAAGACAATCTCCATATCTATGTTCATAGGACTTCAATTATCTCAAAATGGGAGTTCACCAATTTTTGGTCATTCATTGTATCACTACTTAATAGGAGATCTACAATGTATCATAATCACACGTCTAGATGTGTCACATAATGTAAACAAATTATGCTGATTCAAGCATAAACTATGAAGTCTCATTTCATTGATATGAAGTGCTTGTTGAGCTATTTAAAGGCTACCATAGACCTTAGATTGCAGTTATGTTCAGTTAGCTCCTTACCACTTCAGGCCTTCTTAGATATGGATTGGACTGATTGCCCAGATTATTGGTGATCTACCAATTGTTGTTGTATTCTTTTTGGACCCAACATAGTGTCATGGAGCTCAAAGAAGTAGTGGGTGGTTGCATGATCAAGTACTGAGGCTGAATATCAGGCTTATCTGCGACTACTGCTAATGTTACTTGGTTGCAACATTTTCTTCAAGAGCTTCATGTCTCTCTTCCTCAAGCTTCCACACTATGGTATGATAATTTGTTTGATATGTATCTCACTAGCAATTCTATTTTTCAAGCGTAGATCAAACATATTGAATTTGATTTCCATTTTATTCGAGAGAAAGTAGCCTCAAAAGACTTGGATGTTCACTAAAACAATTTC
The DNA here is from genome assembly GCF_947179165.1 of Solanum dulcamara. Classification (NCBI taxonomy): domain Eukaryota; kingdom Viridiplantae; phylum Streptophyta; class Magnoliopsida; order Solanales; family Solanaceae; genus Solanum; species Solanum dulcamara. Next base: position 24,238,647 of record NC_077242.1, read on the forward strand.
TTGGATCAGTTAGCAGATATTTTCACCAAGAAGCTTCTTTCTCGCTGTTTTCATCTGTTGTGTTCCAAGATTGCAGTTGTACAACTACTTCTCTTCTTGTGTGGTATGTTAGGACACCATAGAATTAGTTGCATTCTATTAGAATTCATGTGTATAGTTTATCTCTTGGAGAGTTTGTATTCAACTACAAAAAGGTGTAGCATCGTGTATATATTGAGGAAGAACTCCTCCGTACAACAAAGTTTTATCATATTCATAAAATCTCTACAATGGTTAAGACCCTTCGCTGGTCAAATTTTGGTTCCAAAATAGGCGTGTAAACAAATAAAGGTATATAATACTAGTATTCCCCGTTTGGTGTACTTGGTGTTTTTAGTTTGAGCATACCCCTTATACAAAAAATGTTTTTAATTATAAACTTTTAATCAGATGTCTTATAAAGAAGTAGTTCTTTAATGGTTTCTTATTCATGTACTAAAACTTCATTCATTTGAATAAGGATACAAATGAAACAAAAAAAATAATTTCTTCTTGATTTTGTGAAAATCTACTTATTTTAAAACAAAATAAAAAATAAACACAAGTTTTCTTTGAAATTGAGGTAGTAATTCTTGTCTACACAAATTGAAGATGTACAATTGAACAATAATCTCTATGCTAGGTATAGTTTATTGTTCTTCCTGTCAAAATATTTGAGGCAGTTAAAAGAATTTTGACTATTATAATAAGTGATCTCACTTGAATAATCAAATTTTTATGATTAATTAATACATATTCATTTTTTGTTCATGATAATTAATGTAGTTTGTTGTAAGTTAAGATTATTATTAATTCAATTAATTAGCTAGATTACTGCAATTATTTTCATTGTAATATATTACCTTTCCTCCTCTCTTTAAACCTTTTGTTTTTTTCTCTTTAATAACTTAATTATATTTTGACTTTTAGATATTTTTAAAAAATTATGTGTATTTTTAAAATAAATAAAAGTTAATAAGTTGTTTTAAGAAGTGTCCTTTGATTTTAATGTTTTACTTTTTTATGTTTTATTTGATTTTCTTCAGTTATTTAATATTTGTTCGAAATTAATTTATTTTAAATGCAAGACATTTAGAATTATATTTAAAATACAATTTAAAGGAAAGGAAAAGAAAATAAAAAGAATAACTAAAATCATTAGAAAAAGCCAAAAAAATAATGAATGAATGTAAAAAAATGAAAATAATAATAATTTAAATACACAAAAACACAATTACGTGTATTAACTTAGTTTAAATAAAAGGTAAAGAAAATAAGAAGATTGTCTTTTTAAGAAAATAAACTTTAAAAAATTATACATGTAGCGGCGCATGTGTATCACCACACTACTTGAAATTGGGTCTAAACTCCACGCTAGCACAAAGGGTGTACGACAATACAAAAAAAATAGTTTGGGATGGTAATAAGACCCTAGGTAAATTAAAATATGTCGCTAGGATCTCGATTATAATTCGGGGGTACTTGTGTTATTCCTAATTAATAGATTGAACTTCAAAAATGCCACAACTCAACTTCTTAGGTCATGATGGCACTCACTTCAACCCACCAGTAGCTAAGCCTAACCCATAGCCCAGAGCCAGAAGCAACGTGGTATCAAACGGAAGAGAAACAAATGAAGAAACAATAATAAGCAGAAGAAAGAGGAGCCAACACATGTTCATATTCAAAGAACCATCCCCAAAATCTGGCATTAGTCGATATTTGAGCACCAAACCAAAATGAGAGCAAAAGGCTTACACGAATACAAATAGATACATACAACCTTTGAAAACAAGTAAAGGCTAGTCCTAGCCCCAAAGTAGATGAAAATAGACAAATTCAAACACTAGGAGCTCACCAAAGCTCCAAATCCAAGTTGCTCCGCTCAAAGTCCAAATCACCAGTGATAACCCGCACTATGATCTGCAGGGTGCATAAGTGTAGTATGAGTACCAAACTAATAGTACTCAATAGGCATAGGCTGACTGAGTTCCACAGATAAATCAAGTATAGATATCATATAACTAGGCAAATATAATACAAGTAACTAATCAGGAGCTAAGACAAGGTAGACCAGGAAATAAGAGTAAAGAGATAGGATACATAGAGAAAAGAAAACACAGTCAAAGAACGCATCTAAAAGGGATAACAAAAAACCTATTTAAAATAGTAGGCACTATAGGAGTCAACTAATCAAGAATGTAATACTGACTATCACCGCCAATCACATAAGCGCCTAGGGACCGATCCAACTCGGCCTAGCAGGGAGTACCAACATCAAATCCAGAGTGAGAACCTGTGTTGACCAACTACAAGTACAAGTATAATTAAACAGTAATAGACCGGACACACATACCCTTGAAAGGTACAAACAATGATAAACATACCCCGAGCCCATATAAAATAGAGGGACCAAATAGAAAACAAGTATACGGGTGATAGGCGATGAAAATTAATGCAAGTTTATAATAAAAATAGTAACATCATCGATGGCTCTCAAATATCATCAATAACCAAATGTACAAATGTCATTCTGTGAATTAATTATCTACGATATACTACAAATTTATGGTTTGGAGCAGCCCCAAAATATTAGCAAACAGCCACGAAGTTTCACTCGCGCTAGAAGAACTTTCGAGGCAAGTTTCGACGAGTTTGATAAGTTCCGGGCAACGTAAGGGTTTCTCTTTTCAAATTGGAAACTATGATGTGGTTGTGAGGTATATTACATGTCTTAAATAGGGTTGGAAGTGGAAAAATTGCATAAGAATATTTGACGTTAGGAACAAACTAAATTGAAGTTATAGTTTGTAAATCGGAGTCGAGTAGTGCATTGTTGTTGTGGTGCTGCAGGTTGGGGGTGGTTTAATTGCATGTTACAGGGCTGTAAAGTACTCAAAAAGGGGTATGGGTACTGATGGTTTCAACCACACAACCCTCCATTTCTTATGGTAAAAGATTTTATGAAAGAAAGGCTAAAAACTTTATTTTGGTATCGTAGTTTCGAGCTAGTTGGATAGGGCAAGTTATAGGGGAGATGCTGCCCGATTTTTGATAACTTCGGAACTAGTAATAAACTAGTCAAGGGAAAGGGATAAGGGAATGATTCTTATGAATATGTGGCTGTAGAGTTGGAAATTGGAAAATGAAAGGTTATTAATCTTAGTATTACTTTCATGTTAAATAGGTTAAGGAGATATCGAGGCAAGCTAGGTTAAGATTAATCCCTAAAGAGGTATGTGAAGCCCTTCTTTCTCTTGGCATGTTTTTTTGGCATAAGTATGTGAAGCTTCTTCTTGGCATATTTTTGGCACATGTAAAACTACCCTTCTTCCCTCTTGATATATCTTTGGCATAAGTACGATGTTGTAATGCTATGATTACTCACCGAGTCCCATCATGGGTTGGGTACGTTATATAATGGTAGGGTAAAGCAATGAGAAAGTTATGATACCGAGCTCATGATGGACCGGGTAAGGTATATGTATATAATGACGCTATGAGGGAAAGTAGAGGGTATGTAAAGCTTATTTTCTTCCTTCTTTTGGCATGACCCATAGAAAGTCAACAGACAAAGAATGCACGAAGTCTACAAAAAGCTCTTATTCTTAAGTACACTACGACGGCTAACGTTTTAATTTCCTAGAACTAATGTCCTTTTGCCTCAATTCATGTGAAAGTTTCCAACCATCCTAAGTTGGTATAATTTATGTTTTGGTATAAATCATGACTCTTATTTACTCCTTTAAGCTAGAACTCTTCCAATAATGGAACTATGGCTTCTCAAGTTTTTCTATACCTTGGGAAGTAGTAAGTAGGTAAAGTTAATCTTCTTCTTTTTTTGACATGAACTTTATAAAACAAATAGACGAAGTATATGTGATCCCAAGGAAGTCCCCATTCTCAAAGCCACTAAGATGGCCATTTTCTTTACTTCTAAAAGATATTTTAGTACACCTTGATACGAGTAGATAGTTCCAAGAGAGCTACTTTAATGCAAACAATAATGACACTCCAAAGGTTCTTGTTATGGCTATTATCTTAATTTTTGAATGATAGTTCACTTTGATTATTTCCACAAGTCTCCAATGATGGTTTAAATTGCATATGGTTACTCACTACTCTACTCGTGTATACCGTAACCCTTCTTTCACCGAGTTCCGGGCTGGGAACGTAATTGTGCGCAGTTCACTACATTATCCACCGAGTTCCTCACTAAAGGGCCGGGTACGCTATATGAGGAAATGATAATAAAATGACATGAACAAATTACTGAGTCCCTCACTAGAGGGCCAGGAACGTATGTATATATATGTGATGATGTGATGTGATGTGATATTATGATGATGGTGCTGGTCCCTATGATGGTCCTATAGATATATGTTTCACCGAGTCCCTGAAGGGGCCGGCTATATTGTATAATATGAGCATGCATGTTTTTATGATTCACAAAGTACAGTTACAGTATTTTCTTAAGTAACGTATTTATCCCCTGACTCTCTTTATTTCAGATATGTTTTCAGTTATGCTTTGTATACCCAGTACATATGTCGTACTAACCCCTTTCTCTTCGAGGGGCTGTGTTTCATGCGCGCAGGTATAAATACATACTTTGGGGATTCGCCAGCATAGGAGTCCCACTCAGCAGTTCATAAGCACTCCATTATGCCGGAGCCTAGATTTTGGGTACTAACCCTCGATATATATGTTTATAGGTACAGTGGGGCCCCATCCCGCCTTATGTTACTGTTCTTACTCTTAGAGGTCGGTGAACATGTATATGGGTGGTATATGTATGTGTATACAGTTGTTCCTATATATTACAATAGCCTAATCGGCTTATATGTTATCGTGCCTATTGTTGCATTATAACTTAAACAAGGGGCAGGTTTACTTATAGTTTGCAGAGGTATATGCGAGTGTCCAGTTCAGTGACCCATCACGGCCTATGGGGTTGGGTAGTGACAAGATACTTATAATGGCATTTCATTCTATTTTGATTAAGGATGAGCCAGAGACTTGTCTTAGCCCTTACTAAATCTAAAAGTTAGAGGTATTGTTAGGCATATATAAATTGAAGATTTACTATTATGATTTTCCCTTATTTATTTATTTCCATTACCTATGAAAGGCTAAATAAATGCTAAGAGTCTTGCTTGAGTTACTTTTGGGTTCCTCATTCATCGTGTCACGTCTAGGCCCTAGGCTCGGGTCGTGACAAAATTAGTATTAGAGCCTGAGGTTTTGAATAATCCTCAGAGTCCAAAATACTGCATCCAATAAGGTCTTGTTCATTGTTGTAAAGCACGCCACAATTATGAATAGGAGACTATGAGGTTTTTAGGAAAGTTTTCCTTCTTTCATGATCCATGTCATGCGATAGAGCATACTCTAGGTCTCTTTCCCCCTAACAATTGTTCTTTGCGACTTTCAGAAGATGCCTTCAAGAAGAGATCTAATCCAAAGAGGGATTGGTATTAATGAGGGTGGTATTCTTGTTCAAAATAGTTCGAAATCATCATTTCTAGAGGATGTAAAAAGCAAGGCAAGACATGGTTCCAACCTTAGTTAAATTAAAGAAATTGATGGTTGATAAGAAGATTGAAGTTCTCTCACAAGGGGGAGATGGAGTACCTAGTTATCATGGATGGTTGTGTGTTCTAAAGTTAATGCTATTAGATGAGTCAGAGAGAGAGAGTGGGTATTCTGTATCTTAATGATGGTGGCATGCTTATTCCATTTAAGGTTATATACATGGAAAAAGAGCTAGATGGATCTTGTTGTGTGCATTAGATAGGTAAGAGTATATTGGTGTACCCTTGGTAGAAGTTAATGCAAATGTGGATATATAGAGTCTAAGGTAGGAATGAAAATTCTTAAGTGACGTTGACTTCAATGGAACTATAAAGTGGTTAAAATGGTAGGTTTGAATGCGTTGTTGTAGATATTTGAGTGATTTTAGTAGGCTATTGATGACTTCTTGTTAAGGGTTTCAAATGAGTGTATTAGAATGGTTATAGAACTAGGCTTGAATGTGGTATTGATGGCATGTGGGTGAATGTACGATGTATTGGGTGTTTCTTTATTAGGTCTCGTGGTTTGTTGAATATGGTAGTAAGGGGTATTACTTTTGGAATAAAGTTTCGTATAGATGTATAGGGACCTAAGGCCTTTTGGTAAGGTGGCCTATGAACATAATTTGTCATTGGAGTTAGCCTCGGTTCATCCAGTATTTCATGGGTCTAAGTGTAGGTGATCTAAGTTTCATTGTGCCTTTAGAAGTAGTGAATGTTGAAGAAAACTTGACTTATGAGAAGGTCTCCGGTTGAGATTTTGGACCGACAAGTCAAGAATTTGAGGAACAAGGAAGTTGCATCCGTCAAAGCCCTTGGGAGGGATAAACAAGTCTAAAGTACTACATAGGAAGCGGATATGATGAAGTGATACCCTCATCTTTTTTCCTCTACTCAATCCTAAGGTATTAAGTTGTCCTTGCTCAATTACTTGAAATCTTTGCATTTCAACTTTTCTTGTCATATACATGCATAATTATGAAATATATTTTGAATGATGTTTTAAATTGCACTATTGAATTAACGATGGGTTGTTGGTTTACTCTCTATTCAACTCAAGCTAAGTCTTGTCTCACTCGAGAACGAATGTTCCCAAGGGATAGATATTGTAACACCCCCTAAAAAATGTTGTATGTGGTATTCCAATTCTCGATGAAAATGATACCGCTATGATAGTTTGGGAATAACACTTCCTAGGATAGACTAAATTAGGTGCTTCAAGTTGCTAAAGAACCCAGACATCATTCTCTACAACTTTTGTAGACCATAGCTTAAGATTCGGAGGCTAAGTAGGTCAAATAAATTAATTTTTGCGAGACCTGGTGTTGTGACAAAATTGAGTATTTGTACAAGAAAATTCATATCTCACTGTAGATTAATCCAATTCGGTTGATTCTTGAACGACATGAAAGGATACTTCTATATCTAAAATTCATATGAGACACCAAATCCTAAATAGGAAGTTATCTTGTTCAAATGTAGCTCTAAAAAGGGGTATTTCATAAAAAGAAGATTTATCTCACCAACCATGGAAGATCTTGACCCATGACATCAAAATCCTTCATTTGACATCACCCAAGACATAATAATTCACCATTGACATCATCTATAACATCACAATCCTCCATTGAATTTTTAAGATCATTCTTTGTAATTATTTTATTTATTGTTAGGTCCCTCCTTCACATCTATTAATACCCACCTTAGTTCCTCATTTTGTTCATCAAGCTTTCTCAAACAACTCCTCTCTTTATACACTTGTTTACTTATTCTCAAATATATTTTTAGTTTTTAGTAGTGTATAAATATTATTCCGGTGATTCATATACTCCGGGTAGTACATAAAACGCTCCGGCGAGGAGAAAAGGCTAAGGTTCAAGAGTGTTCATTGAGTTCTTTGATTTTCAGTAAAGCTTCGGATTCCAGGTATGTAAGACTTCAATGAGAGTATTCCTTCCACTCTCATGCATAAAGTATTTTGATTATATGATAAATTGCGTTTATTTATCCAATCCTCTTCAAACTTTACTCTAAGGTATGTGGGTGTTTATCTATAGATTCTTCCACCCATAGAGTCCAAAACTCTTTCAACTAAATCTTTTGATTTCAAGTAAGATATTTTAATTGGTAATTCTTATTTCTACTTAATAGCATGATTCATGGTTAAACTAATGATTGTAGGTCTATTTTGATGCAAAATTATTTCATATGTATGGATTGATAGTGTGCATGTATTTTCTCTACTTAGCCCTTTAAATGTTTTTGAAATTCATGATGGATTATTTAAAGCATGATTTTTAAATTGATGAATTTCAAAATATTTATACTTTAAAATAAAATAATTACAAAGAATGATCAAACTATTTAAATTGATGATTCAAATAGTTTTTGATGAGAAAGAAAGGATTAACAACTCCCTTACCTGTAACATAATAATTTTCCAGTGTTAGTGGGTAAGATCAGAAGAAAATGTGATGGTGGTGAAAAGGGAAACCTTGCATCATTCCATGGGAACATCACACACCACCAAAACGTCCTATTGAAATAACAAATTTTATTTATATTTAGCCATATTTACCTTAAATTGTCAAAATAGTACTTGAGAGGATAGTATCAACCAATAGCACCTATTCTTAAAGTTACATGTTTAATTTAATTATATTAGAGGGTAAAATTACTAGGAAAAACACGTTTTAATTTAAAACAATTACTGATTTTAGAGATACTTTTTATTTATTACCATTTCTAATAATACATAGCAATATTATGATATATCTACTATGTATTAAAAGTGAATTATGCATGCAATATAAATGTATTATAAATGTTTTAAAATATATTATACTTGTTTGGTAAGAAATTGACACAATGTATTCTAAGTGTATTAAAGTATGTGATAAATATATTATCCATAAATAAAATTTGTATTATATGAGTTTTATAAATTATTCTCGCTAATATATATTAAAATTGTATTATAATGATATTATAAGTGTTCAGTAAAAAAAATATTATTACTATAAATGGTAAATATTTTCTTAATGTAGTACATTTATGTAAATTTCCCATTAAATAATATTCATTGTCACTTGTTGTAATAGTTAAAGAATGTAAAAACTTGCTCTGGAACAACTAGGAGATTCTCTAGAAGAAATACGAGGTTCTGCTTCTGGCGGCAATATGCTATAACTACCTGAGCTGAACATTCCAGCTTTATTCTTAGGAATATAGCTCGCTAATAGACATAGTGAATAAGAAACTCGACGAAAAATAGCTTAAACCATCAAACATACTTGACAAATTTATAAGCACGATAATGATATAATAAAATCAATAATTAAGATCAGCTGATATCCCAATGTCTTTCACAAGAGTCTTCCTAACAACAGAATAGTAAAAATGACTTATTCGATAATTTAAATTTTTTAAAATTCGTGCAATATAAAAAAGAGAATTTCACCTTAACATACCTCGCTTTTAATCCGTTCACGTATTACTAAGAACAAATTTACAAAATAAGATAACAACACAAAAAATTGCCCAACGTGCAATTTCTACGAGGCTCAAAGAATAACTACTTTGAATATTGTTAGTATTTTCTTATTTCCAAAAATGAAGATGAACAATAGAGGTAGGAATGTATATATATATGTTTATTGGTCTATGTGGTGGCGGTGGAGGCGATGATAACTGAATAGGAGAAGTTACTACATATTTTCTACCACATTAATTAGATCCTCCACTATATTTAATGCAACTGAAGGATAATTATATATATAAATAATATAAATAATATTATGTCTATTCTTTCAATTCTTATTCTCATATATTAAATAATATATATTAGTTGTTATGTATTTATTGAAAGAATTAATGGAATCCATTTTGGATAAACATTATCCAATATATAATAATTTTTTTGGCATAAGAAAATTTTATATGCGTTAAAATATTAATAACTTATAAAACTTTTATAAAAATAAATACATACACCATTATGTTGTAACTAACTAATTTTAATAAATATTAAAGACGTTTTAGAAATAAACTTTAAAATATATTCTTAGCAAATTTAAATTTAAAAATAGTTGTTTTCGAACACAAGCAATGTTACAATAACAAATCTCAAATTTTAATTCTTAAGCCTTTAATATTATACAAAGGACAACTGTAAACACTCGGAGTGTTACATTGACGATGCTGAGTTGACATAATATCATTTGGCAGCCATTATCGTTGCAGATACAAGGTCTGGTCATGATGCTCTTTTATCCTCTACGGAGTCGATACATTTTGGCTACGATCGGTTTCCCCTTTGAAACTCATCCCCGATTCGAGGTACAGGCTTTGTAATTCTTAGTTAGGCTGCTACTGTTGGTTACTTGGAGACTAACATTGACTACTTCGAGATTCTTCTGCGGTTTGATGTACAGGCTCTGTGCTCATTTGCTAGTTGGCATTCATTGGCTACTTGGAGGCTATTAGTGGTTTGATATCCGGTCTATGCTCTTTCCACTCTGGACTCACTGTTATGTATTCCTAGTAGTTTTAGTAATTCTGTGCACCCGTCGGGCTTATGGGGTCTGCTCAAATTTTTATTTAAATTTGGGCATGAGTGTACCTTCTTGACTTATGGGGGTTCAATTAGTTTTAGTTAGCTATACTTAGTTTTCTTCTAAATCTTAGTATACTCATGTGCATCTCCTTTACATTCCTTTTGGTTTCTACTGTTTCTAGATTCTTTCTTTTCATATTGCTTTTACTTTTCAAGTTAAGTCGGTCTATGATGTCTACTGTGTACTTGTTGTATTGGTACTAATACTACACTGTGCATCTGTTTTCATGATGCAAGTCTGACTACCAGTTACCATTGCTGATTCGAGCCAATCCCAGTCTACATGGAGGCGAGGGTGAGCATATGGTGTTCTAAATTTACCTGTCTTCATTTATATATAGCTAACTAGTCTTTTGCTTTTTGAAACAACTCTGTGTTTTCTTGGTCCACTTTTGGGACTTGTATCTATTTTATAGCAGTTTTGTACTTGTGACTTTCATATGAGGGATTTTGTGTTATGTACATTTTTGGTTTCCTTCCGCTTATTCTACTAAAATTGTTGTTATTGTTTAATTTCTAGTTTAGTTTTTTCCCTTAATCCCATTATGTACAGTTCTGAGATATGGGTCAGCTTACCTACTAGTGGGTTATAGTAGGTGTCATCATGGCTTGAGAAATTGCGTTGAAACAAGTTGATATCAGACCCTAGGTTCACCGTGCTCACTTGCATAGAGATAACATCTTTTAGAGTCCTGTGGATCGGTGTGGAGACATCCGTAACCTATCTTTAGGAGGTTACAATATGTCGTTAGGAAGATTTCCTCATTTGTATCGCTTTCGTGTACTATGTGTCTTATCGATTTCATGAAATCTCACTTGGTTTAATCTTTTACAGGATGTCTCCCACGCGTGGTACCACAGTGAGTGGTGATCCACCCGAGCTTGCAGATAGAGCCCCAGCTAGGGGTAAAGGCCAACCTCGAGGTTGCACGAGTGCTGCAGCACCATCCTGTGATAGAGAGATAACTCCGGAGCTAGTAGAGGAGCCTCAGGTAGCTCTAGTTCATCCTCAGCCAGTTGGACAGGGGCTAGCCCATCCACCACCCACACCAGTTACGCACTGATACGTCCAAATTACACCTCCCTAATGAAGTATAAAGTGGTTGTTGATCAAATATACAACCTAACAGAGGTTAGGGTCGACCACGAAGAATATGGTTTAGACTTAGGTTAATCGCTTATTATTTGTTTTGGTAATCATATTATTTTTGTAAAGAAAGGGGTTTTTAAGTAAAAGTAATTAACAAATCTAATAGCAAGTATCCAATAACAAATCAACTATTTAATATGGTTTTAAATCAGTATGAAATGAAACTAGGGTGTACGTGTTCCCCACGAATCCTTAGCTGTGTAGACCTTTTTATTAGTAATTCTTTTATAGTGTGTTACATGTAGAATCAGTAAATTAAGAGCCCGTTTGGATTGGCTTTAAGTTGGTCAAAACCAACTTAAAACCCCTTTTTAGCTTTTGGACGTGTTTGCCTAATGCTGACTTTAAGCCATAAAGTTCTTAAAGTCAGTCAGAAATGAAAAGTTAGGATTTCTAACTTTTTTTTCCAAAGTGCTTAAAGTCATTTTCTTTGACCATGGAAATTACTTTTATATACTTTATAATTTAACTAAATTCTCAAACTACTTTTTTTATTCTTTTAACCCTAAAATTCACATCATAAGCACTTTTATCCAAACACTCAACTGCTTATTTATAAAAATAACTTTCAGCACTTCAAAGTTCTAAAAGCACTTTATACATAAAAGTTACTTTTTAAGCCTATCCAAACGGGCTCTAAGTTCACTTAAGTCCTTAATCTAGAAAATAAGTGAATATAACCATGCAACTTGATCAGTCTACGGGTGTATGCTTTACTAACCCTTGCCAATGATCTCAAATTTAGCTATTCCTTGATCCGCTCAAGCTAATTAGATGAGTATGATTAGCCCTAAATCTCGTTGTTTAATCCCTTTTCCTATTTGTTCTTGATCTGAAAAGTAAGAATAAGGCGAGTTCTAACGTTGGCCATCGTTAAAAAGCAATCAAAGCAAAGAAAAAAATAATACATGTATGAACACTATTCAAGCATTACTTTTTATTAAGTCTACGTCATTAATTCTTCATGGTTTCCACAACCCTAGTTGTTTAATTAGCTACTCACAACTAGGTGATCACAATCAATAATATTTGGAATGTGAGAATCCAAAATCGTCAAATAAAATCCAAACGTAATCGTTCATAACAAAAACCGAGAATTCAAGAATTAAAGTCCAAAAGTAGTTCAAGATTTATTCTCAAACTCAAAACGCGCATAATGCAAAATAAACCAAAGGAATGTATTTATAGACAACTAATCCTATTTAAACATGAACACGAAAAAAACAAGAAACTTTAAGTTGGTTGGGTTCTATGACCCGTTTCTACGGGTCATCTTCAGGTTGATGAGTCGTAGACCCAAATTGTAACACATCCCTTAGCACTGATGAACTTTTCTTCTCCACGGACAACTTCTACGACTCTTAATCTTCAAAATGAATCATGTATTTTATTCTTAGATCAAGTCCTGGCTTTTAACTATTGTGGTCTCTTCTATAAATGTCTTTACGAGTCATAGATATTTGGAAAAGTCGTAGACTTGAATCATAACTCCAACTTTCCTTTATTCCTCAATATTATTTTGATTACAACCACCTATGACTCGTAGAAGTTACTAAGACTCGTAGGTTGGCCTCATAGACTCCAAAATAACTACAATCAGTACTGTGTTTCTTCGTTTAATACTCCGACTTAACTTCCTTCAAAACAAACACAAACGACATTAAATTTACTAACAAATACGTAAAAGACATGAAATCTCTCATGCTTAAAGTATTAAAAGTACCATAAACCCATGATACATCAGGCACCAGAGCTACAAGCGGCCATTATGCAGCTTTTTACAGTGCTAGAGGGTATGCAATAGGCCCCAGCTCCAGTTGTGCCTCTAGTGTCATGACAAAAGCTAGGCCCTAGATGTGACATGATGATTAGAATGTCAAGGGACTCCAACCAATCCTCTTAGCATACATCGCATACATAAGATAAGTAAAGACATCGACAAGATCATAGTGCGGAAGATAAGTCTCAAAAAGAAAAATCTCAAAATAAGAGGAGAACAATCTCATGACCGTATAATCATGCCTCTACTTTGACTAGATAGGGATTAGGACAAATTCCTGGCTAAACAAAATAAAAAGAATAAAAGTAATGGAAACATAGGAAAAATCATAAGTGTTGCGTCCTCGAAACATGAGGACTCACCAACAATAAAATAGTAACTCAATAGCTAGCCACGAGTAGGGTGAGTGTGATGATCATCGAGCCTTATATTATGATACAATGTAGCTAAAAAATATGTGTTAGTACGTGGAATGTACTAAGTATGTAAAAAATATGCATAATGTATCCATGATACCATGATGAACATAAAACATGTGATGCAATACCAATAATCATTTAAAAGCATGAGATTTGAAATCATAAGTCAAAACATGTGTCAATATATCATTTGAGATCATCATAAGGACACATAAGAAGAAAACAAAGTTCATTTATGGGATATAGCCTTTAACCGTTATTTAAGACCATGCAAGCTATAAAATGGAATTCAATGTTACTCCAACACCGGAAAGAGAGGGCTATTTGCCAAGGTAGACTCCGTGAAAATATCATTTAACATTGAACTATTTGTGGATCCACTAGTTATGCCAATTAAGGCAAACCTATGGGGCCACGTAGTTAGGGACTAGAGGCTGCTACTAGAGTTCCCTTAGGTTGCTACTTGAGCTTCCTGACTGCAACTCCACCTCCAAGTTCTCTCGGTACTTAGTTAATATCCAAACAAAATTCATAAATTATGAGCCCGTTTGGATTGGCTTAAAAAAAGTAACTTTTAGGTATGAAGTGCTTTTAGAATTTTGAAGTGCTGAAAGTTATTTTTATAAATAAGCAGTTGAGTGTTTGGATAAAGTGCTTATGATGTGAATTTTAGGGTTAAAAGAATAAAAAAAAGTAGTTTGGGAATTTAGTTAAATACAAGGGATATAAAAGTAATTTCCATGGTCTAAGAAAATGACTTTAAGCACTTTGGAAAAAAAAGTTAGGAATCCTAACTTTTCATTTTTGACTGACTTTAAGAACTTTATGGCTTAAAGTCAGCATTAGGCAAACACGTCCAAAAGCTAAAAAGGTGCTTTAAGTTGGTTTTGACCAATTTAAAGCCAATCCAAACGGGCTCTATAGTAATTAATAATATTAGAAAAGGAAAGAATACATACAAATCCACATCATAAAATAGTTACAAGAGTAGCTCATTAACATCATGATTCATACTAGTATGAGAAAACCTTTCATCTTTATAAATCTGTGTGTAGGTGAGGCAAACTTTCACCCTTGCATGAATGTGTGATTAAATACATTTACAACCATTTATACTTACTTGAAACATCCTTGGAAGCACCATTCATTACTTTCATGAATCATTTGTGAATCATTCGTAAACCTTTTATCAATTCATGATCAAATTTCACAAATTCATACTCTGAAAATAGCATAATGCATGGGTCCATGAAAACTCTATCGAAAACATACATTTAAACTTGAATCATGCATAATTAATTCATTGAAATAAATCATAATTAAATTGACCCAATGTAAATTAATCAAAACCCTAGAGTCATTGAATTGAAATTTATGGGAAATAGGGAGAACTCTTTGGGACTCCGTGGTTGAAAAGAATCCATAGATGAATTCCCACATACTCGATTAATCAAATCCCTAGATATTGAAATTAGGAGACTTGAACTTGACCTTGAGAATCCTTAGCTTGAAAGAGAAGAAATTTCCTGGGAGGGGGTTTTAGTGAGAAAATTATTGCATAGAGTGATTGGAGAGGGAATGAGGAGATTTTAAAGGTTTTGGATAGTAATAGATTTAGAAATATGTCCAAAATGACATAACTTAGGAATTAAATGAGTCAGAAAGGATAAAATTGCCCTCATTGAATGACTGACGGAGTCTATTTCGCAAGATTGATCGAGCTCACCATCCTGGTCAGCGAGTCGCCGATCTCCTAGATTACTCGCCAACTTGCCTTGAGTTTTGACAAAAAAGTCTCTAAATCATTGGAAAATTCGTGCTTGCTCACCGAAGTGGCAATTCCCATTCCAAACTCTCCCCATTACTTCCAAATACATTGAACCTTTTGGCGAGGATACTCAGCTCGCCAATCACATTTTCTGAATCACCAAACCATTTCCTTCTCTCCATCTTTCCTACTTTTTGAGCAATACTTCCAGTACCTTTTGGTGAGGTCCCCTTGCTCTCCTATCCAACTTGGTGAGACGCTAATTTTCCTCTCTTCTTGCCAAAGTCCTTGTCTATTGAGCCAAATTTTTCAAACAATTGGACGAGCTTTTGAGCCCTTAGGTGAATCTTCCAACCCTCTCAGTGAGTCAGTGAGTATATTTTGGCAAGCATCAGTCTTATTTTTCTAAGTTTTTCCCTCTTTAATTTCAAAATTCCAACTTTCAGGGCCTCACAATATCTCCCCTTTGGTAACATTTGTCCTTGAATGGGACTCAACTAGCATGAACATGGTAAGAAGAGAGACATAGCAGTACAACATGAATGCAATAACATAGTCAAATGCAAAAAACATGGAATATTCAATCCCAAGCTAAAACATGACTTAGAAATCAATTTCATGAACCTACAAGCATATAAAAGACAAGGAAAAGCTAATACTTAGGAATTCGCGATAGTGAGTCATGAATAAACTTAATATGTCAACATGGAATAGAAGGAAAGAGATGAGGATATCGAGACATCATATTGTCTTCGGCCTCCCATGTAGCACCTTCAATTTCTAGTTTCCTTCACAACACTTTAACGAATGCAACTTCTTTGTTCGTCAACTTTCAAACTTGCCGGTCTAGAATCTCAACTGGAACTTCATAATAGGATAAACTCTCCTTCATACCAATGCTCACTAGAGGCACAATTGATCTAGGATCACCCACACACTTCTTACATAATGAAATATGAAACACCAGATATATCGATGCCAACACCGAATGGGCCTACGTATCGGGGACTAGGCTTCCCTTTCTTGCAAATAGGCATCACATCATTCATGCGTGAGATTTTCAAGTAAACCCAATCATAGACCTCAAACTCAAGTTCCCTTCTTCTCACATCCAAAAGGACATTTGTCGACTTTGGGCAGTCTTTAGTCCTTCCTTAATTTGTCTAACCTTCTCCATAGACTCATGCACCAACTCAGATCCTATCAAGGCAACTTCACCAACTTTAAACCAACCAATAGGAGACCCACATCTCCTACCATATAAATCCTAAAATTGAGCCATTTGAATACTTAAATGCTAGTTATTGTTATAAGCAAACTCGATCAATACAAAGTGATAATCCTAATAGACTTTAAAGTCAATTACATAAGCTCTCAACATATCTTACAAAGTCTGAATAGTACATTCGGCTTGGCCGTTAGTTTGAGGGTGAAAAGTTGTGCTCAACTTAACTTGAGTACCAAGACCCTTTTAATATGACCTTCAAAACTAAGATGTAAATTGAGTACCTCGGTCTGAAATGATAGATAACAGAACACCATGAAGCTTAACCAACTCACAAATGTAAATTCTATCATAATCCTCTGCCGAATAAAAAGTCTTAACGGGAAGGAAATGTGTTGACTTAGTCGTTCAATCAACAACCACCCAAATTGAATCATGTTGACTTTGACTACAAGGCAAACCGCTAATAAAGTTCATATTTAAGTCTTTCCATTTCCAAGTAGGAATCACAATGTCTTCAGATAAACCTCTTGTTTTTGATTCTCAACCTTCACTTGTTGACAATTAGGACATTTAACCACGAACTCCGCAATATTCTTCTTCATGTCATTCCACCAATACACTTCCCTCAAATCTCAATACATTTTTTTATAACCTGGATGAATAGAATACCACAAACTATAAGCTTTGGAAAGTATTATTCCCCTCAATCCATAAACATTAAGAACACACAATTGACCTTGATATATAAGTACATCATCTCCCTCTTGGGAGAAAGTGTCAATGGCTTTTTTGGAAACCACTTTCTTTAACTCAACCAGACTTGGCTTCATTATCTTGCTTTACCTTCACATCCATCACAAAAGATAATTTAGAACCATTTTGGACAACAATTCCACCATCCTATGGATCAACCAAGTGAACACCTAAATGAGCTAGTCTATGAGCACATATCAACTCCTTCTTTTCATCCTCAACATGGATAATACTATTCGTGAAAAATCTACCAAAAGCATCGGCAACTATATTTGCTTTACCCAGATGGTATAACACACTCATATCATAGTCCTTCAACAACTCAAGCCATCTCCGAAGGCTCTGGTCCTTTCGATTGAACACATATTGCAAACTCTTATGATTGGTGTCTCTAAATCTTTAAAGGAAACACAACTGCTGCTAACTCCAAGTCATGAGTCGGATAGTTATTTTCATTCATCTTAAGTTGCCTAGAAGTATAGGCTATTACTTTACCATTTTTCAACAAAACACAACCAAGACCAACCCTTGAAGCATCATAATACACAACAAATTCGTTGAACCCTTTCGACAGAGTCAACACTGAAGTGGAAATGAGTCTATCTTTCAACTCTTGGAAGCTTTTCTCATATATCTCGGACCATTCAAATTTCACTTTTTTCTCAGTCAAAGTAGTCAAGGGAGATGAAATGGAAGAGAATCTTTTGATAAACCTTCTATAATAACCAGCTAGGCCCAAGAAACTTCGAATATCATAAGGAGACAAAGGTCTAGGCCTATTCTTTGCTACTTTAGTTTTCTTAGGATCAACCATAATCCCTTCATCGGACATAATATGTCCAAGAAAAGCAACTAACCTCAACTAAAACTCATATTTTTTAATAGCAAATAATTGATGGTCTTTGAGCATTTGCAAGACAATCCTCAAATGATCAGCATGCTCGTCCTCACTCCTAGAATAAATCAATATATTATCAAAGAATACAACAACAAACGCATTCAAGTATTGCTTGAACACTATATTTATCAAATCCATAAAAGTTGCAGGGTCATTCGTTAGTCCAAAAGAACTAACCAAAAATTCAAAGTGACTATACTAAGGTCTAAAAGCTGTCTTCGGAATGTCACATTCTCTTACTCGAAGTTGATGATAACCCGAGCGAAAATCAATCTTTGAAAAGTAGCTTGCACCTTAAAGTTAATCAAACAAGTCATCAATTCTTGAATGGGGTACTTATTCTTAATTGTGACCTTGTTTAATTATTGTTAGTCAATACACATATGGAGAGAAACATCCTTCTTTCTAACAAAGAAAATCGAAGCACCCATGGAGAGATACTCGGTCTAGTGAAGCCTTTATCCAACAAATCTTTTAACTAATTTTTTAACTCCTTCAGTTCTGTCAGAGCCATTCGGTAAGGAGAAATAGAAATAGATTGGGTATTGAGGAGAAAATCTATACCTAAGTCTATCACTCTTTTCAGAGGGATACTTGGAAGATCATTGGAAAATACTTACGGAAACTCATTAACAATCGAAATTGACTCAAGAGTAGGAGTTTCAGAATTTGTATCCCTAACCTGCTAGATGATAAATGCAACCTTTAGAAATAATTTTCCTAGCTTTAAAGCACGAGATAAACTTACCTTAAATCATGGAATTATTACCCTTCCATTCTAGGACTGGCTTATTAGAAAACTAAAACCTTTCCATATAGGTTCTACAACATATGGAAGCATAACATGCATGAAGACAATTCAGACCAAGGATAACATCAAAATCAATCATATCAAGCTCTATTAGATAACATGAAGTAACTCTGTGAAAAACTGACACTAGACAATTTCTATAGACTATTTTATCCAAAATTGACTCACCAATGGAGGTATAGACTGAAAAAGGTTCTAGCAAGTCTTTTGCATTTCAAGACACGTCTTTATTGTTGTGGTACACTTTTGGGATTTGAACTCGTTTTGTAGTAGCTTTTTACATGTGACTTCGAGGTTTTGGGTAAGATATTTTATTATAAAATATGTTTTGATTTGCTTATGCCTTGAATCTTCTATTAGTTTGGTAAATGATTTATCCTTGTTTAATTTCTACCCATAGTCCCATTACTTGTTGTTTCGAGATACGGGTAGGTATACCTATTGGTGGGTTATAGTAGGTGCCATAATGACTTAAGAATTTGGGTCATGACATGTTGGTATCAGAACCCTAGGTTCATCGGGCACTTTTACATAGCTAACGTCTAGTAGAGTCTTGTGGATCACTGCGTAGATTCTCTCTTCAGGAGGCTACATGATGTCGTTAGGAAGATTCTCTCTTTTGTATCTCTTTTGTATAGTGCATGTTTTATTGATTTCATGGAATCATACTTGTATCTTTCTTTCATAAATATCTCACACGCGTGGTACAATAACTTGGGGGATGGGTGGTTTACCCAAGCCTGTATATAGAGCAAAAAATAGGGGGAAAGGCCAACCCTAAGGTTGTACGAGGGATAAAACACCAGCTTGAGATAGAGTGAGGACTCTTAAGCTTGGCAGAACGTTATCTATTTTATGTGCCTCCATAACTAGTAGGGTCAGGACTAGCATAGCCACCACCCATACCAGTTGAAGCTCAATACCTTCAGTTGATGTTCACTTATATATTGGCAGTATTAGGGTATGAATTAAGCTCTAGCTCTAGTGGCACCAGTACTGTAGGGTCAGCCTACAGCAGCGGTAGTGTAAGACTCCAAAAGTTGGAAAGTTAGAGCCAAAGAGAAAATTATTAAAACATTCAAAATATCTCATGTTTATGAGTCCCTCTACGCATCGTAGGGACTTCCACGACTCATAGGATTAAGTCATAGAGTGACTCCCAAGGGTTCATTCAGAACCAACCTCAGGTGACACCCTAGACTCAATAGAACGAGTCGTAGGCATGTGTACGGATCGTAATAACAAGTTGTAACCCAGCATCAGAGGCCATATTCCAGATGTCCCTCAAATCCAAGTCCACGACTTGACAGGACAACTCCTAAGAACTATTATGAGTAGTAGAAATGACTCATAACCAAAGTCCTAAGGCTCTCAAGTTTGGAAGTTTTGAGGCCTGCAGGACGATTCCATGTTATGAATCGTAGACAAGTTTATGAGTCATAGACACGACCCGTTTGCAAACTTCAGTGACTTGAAAATTATTCCCTTTTGTAGACCTACAAGATGAGTCATCTTAATGACTTGTCCTCTCTTCTATGACTCGTAAAGTCGATCTATAGGATCGAAAGTTTGGATTTAATGAAGGGTAATTGTGTTTTTTCCCAAGTACAGTTCAATGAACCTAGACACAATTAGGGCTAAGTTCAACCCTGTTTCTACCCAGATTTTTCAAAATTCCCTCATTCTAAATCACTCTCCCAAAATTCTCTAAGACAAGAAACTCAATTTTCTCAAGGTTTCTCTCCAAGCTCAAGCAAGGGTTTCAGATTTCTTCAAGGTTTCTTCTTCAATTCTTAGTAAATTCAATCAAGGTATATGGAAATTGATTCATGGGTTCCTTTCACCCATGAAGTCCCAAAGTTTTCTCAAAGTTTCTTTTAAGTTTTCAATTGAGTATGAACCCTAGTTTTGGTGAATTGAATTGGGTTGATTAAATTCTATTTTTAGATGTTATCAATGATAATTATTAGCATGTTCTCATATGAGTTGTATAATTTTAAGTTGAATTATGAATGCCCATGCGTAAAGTCATTTCCAAGTTATGATTATGAAGTTAAAGATAATTTTCATGAGTTGATTATGAGTTCAATGATTTTCAGTGAAAGTTCTATGATTTAAAGTTGAGATTATGATTTTAGTGATGAAGTTATGATGATGATCATGTTATGATCAAAGAGATTATTATGGTGTGATAAGTCCAGTTCTCATACATTTATGTTAAAGATGGTGATAAGTACAATTCTCACTGAAGTTATGGATTCTTATGAATCACTAAGTTAATGAGCTATTTCCTAATATGTTTTATAAAGATGGAGTGATAGCTAGTTACTATCTTCCCTATTATGTTATGATTATGTTTTATGAGTTTCCATTGGGATATTGACTAAGCACCGAGAGGACTTCTAGGTGGGGTTCGGTCTGGTAACGTAGTTAATTACCCAAGGGAATACTAGTAGCAATCTAAAGTCTAAAACTATGTTGCCCGCGTAGGACTGCCTTTATGGACTAGCTAGTAGATTCATATATAGCACATTTGAGTTGAGTTTAGATGAGTACCATGACGGAGTATACCCTGGCATGATAGCCTCTTCTTTCTCAATGAGGGTTCCATCGGATTCCATATTATAGCTTACATGGTCTAAGATGTCGATTAAAGGTCCTATGTTACAAAAAATGTCAAGTTATGAGTTTTATGATATGCATTGACCATGAGTTTCATATGTTTTCAAATGTTTTAAGCCTTACTCATGTTCATTATGATTGGTCATGCATCTTATGGCATATTGTTTATGTTCCTTTACTTTTGCATGCATACCTCACATACTTAGTACATTCAAACATACAAACACATATTTTTCCTACATTGTCTAATAATGTAGGGGCGAATGACACTTACGACCATCTTATTCATGGGTAAAGTTGGTGAGTCCTCATCTTATCGATGGAAATAACTTTTTTTCTTATTTCTATTATTTAACTTCTTCTTATTGTTCGGTTGAGATAGGATCTTGTCCTAACACCCCATCAAAGACTAGACTAGAGGCATGTTTAGACATTATATAATGTAGTCCGATTGGAAATCTTTGAGTTTTTATCCCTTAGTCCTATTCCCTTGAGTTGATTACTTCCACTTATTTCAATATGTTTCTTTACCTTATGAATGCAATATTGCTAAGATGGCTTGGTTGAGGTCCCTTACATCCTGATCTTTATTTCATATCTTGGCCCTAGTTTGGGTTGTGACAGGTACATAAGGTTCAGCCGCTACCAGCACGTATTTCCGTCGATCTAATTGCAGCGCTTGAGTTTATGCCATTAGAGGAGTAGATGAAGCTTGAGATATTCTTGAGGCTATCTACTCCACTATTTTTTATAGCTATTAGAGAGGATGCCTATGAGCTTTTGGCTAACTATTGTGAGCATCTTCAGTCTTTCAGTCTTGAGAAGTCAAGAAGAGATGACTTCACCGCTCATCAGTTCTGCGGGCTAGCCAAGCAGTGTTGGCGCTCGTACCTAGAGACCAAACTAGTTAGGTCGCCTCTATTTTCTTAGGATGAGTTCTTAGATGCTTTCTATGCAGGTTTATTCCACGTAGTATTAATATGTGATCAATTTTCTAGGTTGGATCAGGGCCCATGACTGTATCTAAGTACGTGACTAAGTTCCCTGAGCTTTCACACCATGCTATGATGATATTACCTATCGAGTAGGAGAGGATCTAATATTTTTCTCGTGGTTTGAGGTTTTAGTTAAGGATGGAGACTAAGCCTATAATTGCAGAGAGATGCTCACTCTTAAAGGTTATTGGCTATGCCGGTTCTTTGAAGCATCTCTGTCCCAACTCCCAAGGGGGAAGCGATAATAGGGCTTTACACTAGGGCTATAATAGTGGGTCCTAGTTAAGGGATAGGGACTCTTATGATAGGCCTTGCTAATAGTTGCTGTAGGTTCAGTCTAGCCAGCCTATTTAGGAGACACTTCTTGCCTTAGAGGGTGATGAGTACACATAGAGTGGTTCTGGTGGTGACTCGAGTTAGGGTTGAGGTAGTTCACAATCGGGTACTTTAGGCCATGGTAGACATTCTTATCTTACGAGCAGACCTTCATAAGGATGTTATGATTTTTGTGAGCTTCATCACTAGTCTAAAAAGTTCCCCTTGTGTAGGGTGGATGCATCAGTTCCATAGGCAACACGACCAACCCCAATAAAAGCACCTCCAGCTAGAGGCAGAGGCCAAGGTCAGGACCATCAAGATGGTCATCAAGGTTTATAGAAAGGTTCGTGAGGAGGAAAGTGAGGTGGAAGGATTGACACTCAAAATAGAGGAGGACAAGGCGACTTCTATGTAACTCCAGTAACGGTGGAGGATGAGGCATCAAACGACTTTATCACATGTATGATTTCTTTACGCCATCAACTTGCCTTGAATTTATTTGATTAGGTTCTATGTTTTCATATGTATCTTTGTATTTTGCTTCTTGGTTGAGTATGTGTGCTAATCCATTATTAGCACCAGAGCCTATTTTGACCCCTATGGGTAATACTTAAATAGTTGATCAGGTGTATAAATCTTGCTTAGTGACTATTTATTGGTGTGACACTTCGGCTAACCTTGCCGAGTTGGATATGCTAAATTTTGATATTATTCTAGGCATGGAATGGTCATCCCCTGACCACGTGGACTTATATTTCTATGCAAAGACTTTAACCTTAGCTGTCATGGTATCCTTCAAGTTGTATGGTAGGGCTCTGTTAGCCACACACCAACTAGTGTTAATTTTTATATGCGGGTTCATTAGTTAGTTGCTAGTGGTTGCTTAGCTTACTTGTCTTATATGAGAGATGTTAGTTGGGTGGTCCCTATAGTTAATTCAATTCCTTGAGTACGAGAGTTTATGTATATGTTCCTCATAGACCTACCTAGACTTCCCTTGAGAGTGTTGTTGACTCTTCTATTGAATTGGATTTAGGCACTCGTCATATTTGTATTCCACCTTACCAGGTGGACCTTGTAGATCTCAAGGAGCTTGTGTTCAGCTTCTGGATCTCTTGGGTAAGGGATTCAGTCATCCTGGTGTATCGCCTTAGGGTGCCCAGTCTTGTTTTTGAAGAAAGAAGGATCAGACTATGCAGATATATCTTAACTACAGGCATCTAAACAAGGTGATGGTAAAGAACCGTTATCCTATGTCTTGTTTTAATGACCTATTTAATCAACTTTAGGGTGCCTCATTATTTTCTAATATTAATTTTTGATTTGATTACCATTATTTGAGGATTAGGATGGCGTACATCCCTAAGACTATATTTAAGACTCATAATGACCACTATGAGTTCCTAGTGATATCTTTTTGGTTGACTAATATCCTAGCTTCTATTATGGATTTGATGACCCGTGTGTTCAGGCCATACCTTTATTCCTTCATCATAGTATTATAGATGACATTTTAGCATACTCGTAAAGTCGGAGAGAGAATAAGCATCATTTTGAGGACTGTGCTCCAAACTTTAAGAAATCATCGACTTTATGTCAAGTTCTAAAAGTATGAGTAGGGCACATATTGTCAAACGATAGGCTTATGATGGATCCGTTAAAAATTAAGGCTATTCGTAATTAGGCTAGGAACACCTCTATTGCTGAGATTCATAGCTTCGTTGGGTTAACGGGTTATTATCAATGCTTTGTTAAGGAATTCTCTATTATAGAAACAACTTTGACTCAGTTGACTCGCCAGGATATTCCTTTTGAATAGTCTGAGGAGTGTGAGATGAGCTCTCTGAAGTACAAGGAGTTGCTTACTACCTCTGTAATTTTGACTCTTCTAGTTGAGGGCGAGGGCTTCACGGTATATTGTGGAATATTAGGTATTGGTTTAGGTTGTGTACCGATGCAGCGAGGACGGGTTATAGCTTAGGCACTGAGGTATCTTAAGTTGTATGAGTGAAACTATGCTACTTATGACTTGGAGTTGGCGGTATTAGATTTAGCACTTAAAATCTAGAGGCACTACCTCTATCGAGTTCTTTATGAGAACTACACTGATCACATGTGTCATTAGCACATTATGAGACAAAGGGACCTTAATTAGAGGTAGAACAATTGGATTGAGGTTCTAAAGGACTATTGATGTTTGTAGGTAGTGATCGGGTATTCCTCAAAGTATTGCCCATGAAGGGCGTGATGAGGTTTTGAGGAGGGGCAAGCTTATCCCCAGGTATATAGGTATTTTTGAGATTTTTGAGGACAGATTGAGATGTCACCAATGAGTTTCCCCTACCTCCTACTTTTTCTGCTATTCACCTAGTTCTCCATGTTTCAATGTTTCGCCGGTATGTTACAGATGAGTCTAATGTGCTCCAGTGTGATTCAATTTAATTGGATGATTGTTGAACCTTTTAGAGGAGTTAGTAATTACCATTCTATCGAGAGATGGGGGCAGTTGCGCTCTAAAGCCTTACCTGTAGTTAAGGTTTATTGGAGGCATCATCCAGTTGAGGAAGCTACTATGGAGACTAAGCAGCAGATGCAGGAGAATTTCCTAGATATATTTGATACTTTGAGTACTTCTTGACTCTTACATTCGTGGATAAAAGTCCTTTTAAGTAGTAGATGTTGTAATGACCCTCCAGATCATTTCTGTGAAAATGCCAACTTTTTGTCGTTTAGAGAATTCCTATAGTGACACTAAGTCATTTATGATTTGTTGGCACTCATTATTTTATAGTATGGTCGTTTGTTTGTGTTTTATGCTCGTCTTTCTATTTTTGAGCTTTTAAAAATTAAATAGTTGACTTTAGTCAAAACTTTTGGTAAATGGCTTGAGAATAGAATTCTATCAATTCTATCAGCTCCGTAAAGGTCATTTTATGCTAGTAACATCGTTTGCTTGAACGCCTAGAACTTCAGTGTGAGTTTGTGCCATTAGAATTTTAGCTTTTAAGCTTCAGCCTAAGATTGACCATGGTCAACATTCTTTGTAAATATGCTTGAATGAGAATTTATTCAGACTGGTTATCTCCAAAATGCCGAGTTTATCTAGAATGATCCGTTGTGAACTTCCTGAGGTGTCTAGTTTAATTCTGAGCCCCTTTAGAAAAATTGGCTAAAAATGACTCTTGGGTGTAGGACTCACTTTTTGTTGAAATGACCTCCGTAATTTCTAACATCTCCGTATAATTCAAAACTTTAAATTTGGTAGGGTAACATAATTTATTTACGTGTATGCGGTTCTGAATGAATCTCGAGCACCCGCTTGGGAATTTTGGATTTAGCCAAAACTAGCTTGTGAAGGCCACCATTGTTGTTCATATTTGTGGAGCCCTTGGCCTTATTCATGATGGATATGAAATTTGGGCTCTGCTCATCAAGACTGGGGCATATTAGTGATGGCCAAGAAGCTTGTCTTGCGCGATCGCGGGACCTTTCCCTTCGTTCGTGAATACTAGCAAAGTAGACCTCCGAATCTTAGGCCATTTTGGTTGCGTTCATGGTGAATGTGTTTGTTTGGTCTTTATTTAAAAGACCAGAAGTGATTAGTTTTTCCCAAAGACATTAAAATTGTGACATCTCCCTTGGTTTAGCTCCAATTTGAGTGACTCAAGGTCAATTGTGTTGGGGAGATTGTGGGAATGTGTTGGAGTGCTCGGCATTATCGGGGGACCTTTGTTTAAGGTAATTTTATCCCCAATGAGGCTTCTAGGTCTCTTTTTTTATCTTTTAATAGTTTTTTAACATGATGCTCATTTAGGATATTCCGAGCTCCTCCAAATTGTGTTCCATTTTAGGACACAATTTTGGGGACCTAATTAGAATCTTTTGATGGAGACTATTCCAGAACTTTAGGCGCAGGTCCTACATTCCCATTTTAGAATAAAAAATTAGCGTGTCTTCTTTTTAAGTGAATTTAGTATGTAAATGATGTATTAATATTGTGATCCTATTTTTTATAGTGTGGTAGCGTTGTAGAATAGAAAGGCTCCGAAGACGTGATTTAGAGCGCACCCGATCATTCTAAAGGTAGGATACGACTTTTCATCCTTTAGATTGATCTTGAATATGAAAATGTATGTTGATTTGTGTGAATTTAGGGTGGGTACCTAGTTGATCTTGCTTAGCTTCTTGGAATCCATGTTTTAGGCCTATTTTGGGTAACTTAGGTTCTTTTTCCTGTTGTCTTTTCTAATTTGATCATCCTTATCTTGTAGTGTATTTGGTATGTTATTGGTTGATATTGAACATGTTTGACTTTAGTCTAGGCTTAGACTAGTGTTTGTCATAGACATGCATACTTCATAGACAATAGGCCTTAGACTCTCTCGATGACTTTTTTTTGGACAATTGAGCTTCATATAGACTAATATAGCAGACTTGATTCAAATAGTTTGAGACTTAGCTAGGAGAAAACCCAGTGCTTAAGACCTTTTATCCATACTTACCTTCCCAGTCGGCTCTTATGTACTTGGTTTTTGTTTTGGAGGCCGTTAGTTGATTCAATTTGGATTTTTTCAGGCTTGAGGTGATTTATTGATTGTATTTGGTTTAGGGTACTCCTCTTAATGCTTGTTGGGCCACTGATCCTAAATATAGCTGACTCATCTCTATTCTTAGTCAAAATCCCTAACTCACTCTACATGGTTATGGTTAAAGTCCCTACCTTGGCTCTCTGTATTGGTTATAGTCCTTAGCCTATCTCTTAACCTTGGTTAGAGTCCTTGGCTTGTCTTTATCCTTGGTTAGAAGAGTCTTTGGCGTATATTTTGCCTTGGTAAGAGTCCCCAGCTTATCTTTCACCTTTGTTAGAAACCTTAGCTTATCTTTTGCCTCGGTTAGAGTCCTTGACTTACCCTTAGTTTTGGTTATAGTCCTCAACTCATTCTTTACTTTGGTTAAAGTCTTGGGGATGGGATCAGCCTAGCCACCACCCATACAAACTACAGCTTTGGATCTTTAGATGATGTTCGATCAAATATTAGTAGATGGGATATGTAGTAGGCTCTAACTCTAGTTATGCTAGCATTACAGGGTCAACTTGCAGCAGCGACACCTCAGGTTTAGCTACCACCAGCACCTATTGCAGGCTAGTCAGTTGCTATAACTGAGGTTATGCTATTGGAAGAGTAGAAAATGCTCGGGATATTC
Source organism: Solanum dulcamara (assembly GCF_947179165.1). NCBI lineage: Eukaryota > Viridiplantae > Streptophyta > Magnoliopsida > Solanales > Solanaceae > Solanum > Solanum dulcamara. The sequence goes on from NC_077242.1 coordinate 24,266,800, forward strand.
TTGAGGCTATTCTCTCAACTATTTACTGACACATTTCTAACTACCTATCGTGAGAAGCTTTAGTGTTTAGATCTTATGGAGTCGAGATAAGAAGACTTTACTGCTCATTAGTTCCTCGAGCCAGCCATGCATTGGTGGCTCTCGTACTTAGAGACTTGACCAACTAGGTCACCTCTATATTCTTAGGATGAGTGCTTAGAGACCTTTTTATCTAGATTCATTTTGCGAAGGTTTAGGGATGTGATCAACTTTCCAGGTTGAAACAAGGCTCATGACTGTACTGAGTACATGGATAGGTTCTATGAGTTCTCTCGCCATGCTATAAAGATATTTTTTACCGAGTAGGAGAGGATTCGATACTTTGCTCATGGTCTAAGGTTCCAGTTATGTATAGAGACCAAGCCTATAATTATAAAAGTCTGCTCGTTCTTATAGGTGGTCAACTATGCCCATTTTATGGAGCATCTCTGACGAAAGGCCCAAGGGGGCACTAACAAGAGGGCTTGACACCCGAGTTACTACTGTGGGTACTAGTCTAGGGGTTAGGAATCTTATGATAGGCCTTACTAGTAATTTCAGTAGGGTTAGTCTAGTCGGTCTGTTCAAGTGGCACTTTATACCTCTGAGGGTGATTAGTACAAGTGGAGTGGTTCAGGTGATGTCTCGAGTCAAGTTCAAGGTATTTCATAGCTGGGTACTTCAGTCCATAGTAGCTATCCTTATGTTGCGAGCAGATCTTCGTAGGGTTGTTATAATTATGAAGAGATTGATCACTGGTCTAGATGTACCCCTTGTGTAGGGCGGCTTCACCTGCTCTGTAGGCAACATGACCAGTCCGAATAGTAGTAACTCCAGGTAGAGGAAGAGGCCATGGTAAGACTATCTAGGTTGTTATTTGGGTGCATGGGAGGTCTACGAGGTGGTAGGTCAGGTGGAAGGATTAAAGCTAAATACAAAATCAAGTAGGACTACTTATATGTAGCTCCAATGAGGGCGAAGACTGAGGCATTGGACGGCGTTATCATAGATATGATTCCTTTATTCCATATTCCTGGCTTAGCTCTATTCGATTTGGGTCCTATGTTTTCATATGTATCTTTGTATTTTTCTTCCTGATCGAGTATGTGTTCTAAGCCCTTATCAATGCCAGTGCATGTTTTGACCCTTGTGGGTAATACTTTAGTTGTGGATTAGGTGTATAGATCTATCTTAGTGACTATCCAAGGGAATGGCACTTAAGCTGATCTTGTTGGGTTGGATATGTAAGATTTTGATGTTATTATGGGCATGGACTAGTTATCCCCTCACTATGTAGTCTTTGATTGCTAAGACTTTAACCTTAGCTATGTCTGTTATCCCTCTAATTGTGTGGCAGGGGTTAGCCACACAACGACAGGGTTATTTCCTATATGCAGGCTCATAATTGGTTGTTAGCAGTTGCTTATACTACTTGGCATATATGAGAGATGTTAGTAGGGCGGTCCCTATAGTTGATTCAGTTCCTATAGTGCGAGAGTTGGAGGATGTGTTCCCCGTAGACCTGCCTCGCCTTCTCTCAGAGTGTGTTATTTACTTTGCAATTAACTTAGAGCTACACACTCATCCTATTTGTACTCCACCTTACTCGATGGATCCTTTAGAGCTCAAGGAGCTTAGTATTTAGTGTCAGGATCTCTTAGATAAGGGATTCATTCATCCTAGTGTATAGCCTTTGGGTGTCTAGTCTTGTTTGTGAAGAAGATGGATGAGACTATGCGGATGTGTATTGACTATAGACAATTGAATAAGGTGATTGTGAAGAACTGTTATCCTATGTCTTGTATTGGTGACCTATTTAATTAGCTTTAGGGTACCACAATAATTTCTAATATTGATTTGAGATCCAGTTACCATCAGCTGAGGATAGAGTAGTGGACATCCCTGAGACCATATTTAAGACTCATTATGGCCATTTTGAGTTCCTAGTGATGTCTTTTGGGTTGACTAATTCCCTTTCTTCCTTTATGGATTTTATGAACTGTGTGTTTGGACTATATCTTGACTCCTTCATTTTAGTATTCATCAATGACATGTTGGTATACTCATGGAGCTAGAGATAGCATGAGCATCATTTGAGGACTGTGCTCCAAACATTGAGATATGAGTAACTTTATGCCAATTAATCAAAGTGCGAGTTTTGGATTGAGTTTGTAGCATTCTTAGGGCATGTGTTTTCCAAGGATTGCCTCATGGTAAATCCGAAAAACGATTGAGGCTATTCGTGAATAGGCTAGGCCCACCTCTATCACTAAGATTCATTGCTTTATTGGATTAGCAAGTTACTATATAAGCTTTATTGAGAGCTTCTATACTATTGTAACACCTTTGACTCGGTTCACATGCGAGGATGCTCCTTTCGATTAGTCGGAGAAGTGTGAGATGAGGTTTCTGAAGCTCAAAGAGTTGCTTACTATCGTTCCCATTCTGACTCTCCAAGTGAGGGAGAGGGCTTCATAGTATATTTTTGCGCACTTCCTATTGATTTGGATTATGAACTGATGCAGTAGGGCTAATTTATAGCATATGCATTGAGGCAGCTAAAGTTGTATGAGCATAACTATCCTACTCATGACTTGGAGTTGGTAATAATAGTTTTTGTGCTTAAGATCTGGAGGCACTTCCTATATAGCGTTCCTTGTGAGATCTACATTGATCACATGAGTATTCTGTACATTATGAGCCAGAGGGACCTTAATTCAAGGCAACACAATTGGATTGAGCTCCTAAAGGACTATTGAGGTTTACAGTTGGTAACCAGATATTCCTTAGAGTATTTCTCATGAAGGGAGTGATGAGGTTTGTAGGCGGGGGAAGCTTATCCCCACGTATATAGGGCCTTTTAAGATTTTGAGTATAGTTTGAGATGTCATCTATGAGTTAGTCTTACTTTCTACTTTTTAAGCTATTCACCCAATTTTTTGTGTTTTGATATTGCATTGGTATGTTCCAGTTGATTCTCACATCCTCCATTATGATTCAGTTTAGTTGGACGATCATCTGACCTTTGTAGAGGAGGTAGTTGCCATTCTAGCCAAAAAATTGCGACAATTATGTTCTAGATACTTTTCTGTGGTTAAGTTCAGTTGGAGGCATCTTCTAGTCAAGGAGTCTACCTTAAATATCAAGCATGGGATATGAGAGCAGTTCCCCGACTTATTTGAGCCTTCAGGTACTTCTTGACTCTTACTTTCGTGGACGAAAGTCCTTTTTCAGTAGTGTATGATTTAATGAACCTTGAAGTCATTTATATGAAAAAGTCATCTTTTTGTCGTTTAGAGCATTCCTATAGCTAATCTCTCTTTCTCTAACATCTCTCTAAGGAAAAAGCTCTCTACTAGTCACATAAGTGAGCATTAAGTAGGTATGGGAGGGGAACCACCTCCCGACGTTGAAACATTTCATTTGAAAGATAGGATCATAGATCCTGTCGAGACGAACGTAACACAAGTTACCACGTCCCGAAAGTCCAAACACAGCTCCTCCAATCCCCCAAAAACTCAGGCGATCACTGTGGACATTTCTGAGGAGGAGCTGAGAGCAGCACAAAGAATCATCGATTTGCAAAAAGATGGTTTGATTCGAGTAGTAAGAATAAGTGCATATGATTCCTCAGTTATTGGACTACATACAGTCCAAAAATTAGAACAAACTATATCACCAACTGTGCACATTGATTTTTCAAACTTGGAGCTGAAGAGCACAGTCGCGCCAAAAAAATAAATTGATATTCGAAAAACTTCCGGCGACATTCGAGACTTCGGACCCACTGGGGTTTGCTCTCCAACTCAAGACGCACAAAATGGTATAAATTTCACCGGTGTTGCCATCGCCGGCGAAAAGGTCGACGTCGGCGGTGAAGCTCCGAGAACTCTTTCTTACCAAAATCAATGCCAACATGTCAAGCTTGATGAGGAGAACCTCCCAGACCAATGCCAAACTATTCAGCTAGACAAGGAGCACCTCCCAGGTATCAACAATCAGCTCGAATATCAACTTGGAACTTCGAATTCCAATTCGAACACTGACCACAATAGGGTCGCCGGAGCTTCGACGAACCAAATGACACAAGACCAATGCCAAAAGGTGCGTGACAGTGTGGGGATGACATCTAACTATATGGCATGCCTCGAATCACTATCAATTAGCTCAAATTTGAAAAGTCATCAAGACGACAATCATGGTAGAGTTGCCGGAGCTCCGGCGAACTAATTGATGGAAGGTCAATGCCAAAATGTTCCCAATGATGCTGTGAAGCTTTCCACACAAACCACTGACTTCGAATCACCTCCAAAAAGTTCAAATCCAAAAAGTCATTAAGACACAAGTGGAGGAGATAACAACAGTTACAGGGCTTTACCAAATGAGGAGCTAACTTTGGCTCATGATCACTCTCAGAATAGTGGTAATGGCATCCAATCTCAATCTCATCAAACGAATTGCAATGATTAAACATAAAAGTGTTTAGATCACCACAACAGCAGCCTAAGCCAAGGAACTTCAGGTAAGTTTTCTTTCTCTCTTGCTAATAATACACAGGATCAACATATCATTTATCCTAAGGATGCTCAACTTCATTCTAATATAGAGCATCAAAATAATGTTATGCATTACTTGAAAAGTAGCCTAGAATCTGAGCCTGTGAATCACAATTCTCATATTGGTAAGGATAATATAGCAGGATATTCTTCTAATTTGATTACTTCTGAATTGCAATTATTGAAATCCAGTGGAGCAAATGAGCTTCCTGGCACCACTGCTAATATTAATGTGCAGGGCCCTGAACACATCATTGCCAACTCTGAGTCTAATCCTGCAATGAACCAGCACACCTACAAGCCTACTAGTATTCCTAATAACTTCCCTAAGATATCCTCCAACTTTGATAGAATTGGCCCCAATAACCAAGTCCCTAAACCTGTTAATAACCAGCCCCAACCAATAGAAAACACCACTAAAAATCCTCCAAGGAACCAGTTACCTAATAGAAAGGAACAGGTCCCTTACCCAGCCCCATATACTATTATACAAACCTTTGCCTCTAAACTAAGACTTAACCAAGCCAAAAATGATGTCCCTCTTAATCTATCTATCCTATTTATACTACCAGACAAGGCTTACCAGCTGTGATCTATGATAAGGATGACTTCATGGTTAAGTTAGCTGAAAGGTATAAATATACTCTTGTTGGGAAATTCAGTAGTACTATGCCTAAAGTGGAGCTTATAAGGAGAAGCTTCATCCTTCAAACACAATTGGTAGGAGGTGTTAAAATTGCCCACTTCAATTCTAGGCATGTATATATTGACCTGGATAATGAATTGGACTACACAACTGTGTGGACAAAGCAAAGAATGACTATTGAAGGTCAGATCATAAGAATACAAACATGGACTCCAACTTTCAGGCCAGAGGATGAAACTCCAATTGTCCTAGTCTCGGTAGCTCTTCGTGAACTCCCATGGCATTGTTATGATAAGAAGTTTGTGACCACCCTCCTATCTCCTGTTGGGAAAGTTCTCTTCATGGATGCAGCCTCTATTTAGAAAACTAGGGGAAGCACTGCTAAGGTGAGAGTGCAGGTCAATCTTACACAAGAAAGACCCCATCATGTATGGCTTGGGCATGACAAAAGTGATCCCATAATAAGGAGGTGGCAAGAACTCCTATATGAGAATGTACCTAAGTATTACATGTATTGTAAGCATCAGGGGCACATGGAGTGACCTTAGAGCCCCTGCAACCACTGATCATACTGATATAAATGCTACAGCCCAGCTTGCAACCAAGGAAGAAAAGTATCTTGCAAAGGATCCTACCATGCCAACTTCCAAAGGTTCTATGGCTAAGGATTTGGGGTCTATTGCCATCACTATTGTCCAATATTCTACTGCAAAAAAGAACAAGTTGAGTAAAAAAAGGAGGGATGCTATAAAGAATAAAATAGATGAAAAAAATCATGCTGAGAAATGTCAAATTCCTAAGCTTCTTGACAACATATCTTTACAGCATGTGGATCAGAGTTGTCAACAATTTGTGATTGATGATGATCAAGTGGGAATGGATATAACCCCTTTTCAGGCCCATTGTATCCTCACTTCTCCCCCCCACTCAGCAGGTCTCATTCCTAATGCAACTACTACTCACCCCCAACTCAGCTGTACTCTCAACACCAATAATGAAGTTCCTCCTGAGGTTGATGAGTATGTTGTGTGTGTCTCTGAAGATGAAGAGGATAGTGATAATCAGCCTATGAATGAGTATGATGAGGATGATGCTGTGAGTGAACAATTGATCAAAGATTTTAGCCCATCCAGGGATAATGTCTATGAAGATGAGATCCAACAGGTTACTAACTCTCAAGGATTATCTCCAAGAGGTACATACAGGACAAAGTTCAACTCCAAACCAAGTAACACTATTAACTATGCCACCAAGGGTAGACCAAAAACTAGATCCTACACCTCTAAAATCTCCCAATGATTAGTACTCTATATTGGAATGTGAGGGGTATTAATACCCAGGGAGCCATGGAAAGACTTAAATCTCTCAAGCAGGACCTCCCCAGGGAAGCTAGAGCTCACATGGAAATAGACATGCTAGGAATGACAAATTTCAGAAGAAGAAGGCTCAAAAAGATCAAGAAACCCCCTTGACCTCCCCCAAACTGTTGTTCTAATTTGATCTTCAACTTGGATATCTCTATGTATAGTTATAGCTACATTGAAGATCCTATAATTAGGACCACTGTAAAGGGGGGAGTCTCCTCTTGTTATTGCTTTCCTAAACTTAATATCTTGCCTCTTGAGGTAAGGAATAAACTAGTCCATCTTTCTTATCTTCTCTTATTTGTCTGTGCAGGTAAATACAAACCTGCAACTCTTCATTCAGCTCTTGGGGGCACAGCCATAGGTACTTCCAGGTGCAGCAATAGCATGGTGCAATAGGGTACAAATGGGACCTTTCCTTCTTCCCTTTATGCAGGCCCTCTATGGAACTGCTCTATGGGGTGCAATATCCTGTGGCTTCTATGGAGAAGCACTTTCAGCTTGCCATCCACATCTTCCACCAACAATACCCTCCAGCAACAACCCCACCAACCTGTAGCACACAAGAAACAAATACAAGTTAATAGTACTAGTTACAGCAGCTTACAGATTTGTTTGTTTGTGTGGTTCTTTGGTTTTGTTTGTCTGTGCAGGTACTCTAACAAGCATCTTACCACATTAGCTAGGGAGGCAACAAGGAGTTGGTTACTGCTGTAGGGGCATATCTATACTGAAATACAGCCATGCACCAGCACAAACCAGCACTGTAGACCACTGCTGAAGGCACAATGGAAATACATCCATCTTGAGGAAAAGGTATCCGAATGTTGCAGGATTATAGAAAATACAGTAGTAGTTAAGCCCAAGAAGTTTCAGCTCAAACGGATAATTGGAGACGTTAGTCGAGCGACCTTGAAAAAGTCTGTTGTCTTGAATCTAAAGAGGGAGGAATAAGCAATTTGGAAGCTCCAACTTGTGGAAAAGGCCTTCAAATGGTGCAAGACTACAACATACTTAGTATTTTCAAAGCCCAAAAAGTTTCACCTTAAACGGATAATTGGAGACGTTAGTCGAGCGACCTTGAAAAAGCTAGCAGGCTCCAAAGCACCCTTTGAGGTTCTTTCCTTTCTGATAGCCTGTGCATGTCCTTGCTTGTTTTTGTTTGTTTGCTGTGTAGTTGCAGGTTGTTGTAGATATACCCCAACATGCATTAACAACAACTACATAGAGGACACCACAAATACAAGCCTCTCCATGATTGCTACAAAAAGATTCTGCAGAACTGGAAGCACCTCCTATTTTTTGTGCTTGTTTGGTAGCTTGTCTTCATTTGATTGTTCTTTTGTAGGTGCAACAACTACTGGGGATCCACACATAAGGAAGGTCCTCCTTTCCTATGCAGCTTGCCCCAACAAGCTTCTTAACTTCTCCTACTATGAAAGCAACAAGAAGCTGCACACAAACTTGCACCAGCTTATCCAATTCCCACACCTGTTTACTTCTTTGCTACTTCCTTATGCAGGTTCAATGATTATAAAACGAGGGGAGACAGTAGCTTAGCATACTTGGACCTCATCACCAAATCATCACTCTAGCTATACCAATCTCTATATCTCAACACCTGCAACTGCTCCTATAGTAGCACTATTGTACCCCAGCTGCAACTCCAACTATGAGAATGCTTTGATCCTCAATCCACCAGCAGCCAACATCATACAACCTCTGCTTCACCAATATGCAGTACACACTAAGCAGTTACAAGCCAATAGTACTTGGTACAGCAAATGGCAAGTTTGTTTGTTTGTGTGTTGTTCTAGTTGTGTTTGCCTGTGCAAGTATCTCAAGGAGACAACTCTCACCACAATGAGGGTTCTACTCCTTAGTATAACATGCAACAAAAAGCATCTTATTCTTATTTGCAAACAAGGGAAGAATAAAGCATGGCATGCTAGGACCTCACAAATACCATCCATTACTCCTTATTACCTGCAGCAGCTCTATTACAGACAAGCTTCTTGGAGACCACCACCAGTTGACCTCCCTAACAACAGCCCTATTCAGAGCTGCAGCATCTTCAAATTGCAGTATGCAATAAGTCAATTTAAGTCCTTTCTCAACAATATCTCTAAGGCTACTAGGCATTACAATTCAATATACTTCCTCTCCTTTCATCCTCCTTAGCTGATATATATTTGATATTGATGTGGATGCACCCCTCCATGGGGACTTACTTGGTATGACAAGACTAAAAAGGGCAAAGATGAAAAGAACCTTCTCATCCCATGCGAGATAGAAGTTTTGTATACTTGTTCTTCTTCAATTTAGTTATGTATGATACGTAGCATTGTTGAATAAGACTAGTGTAGGTTACTTTCTTGTTTTCTCATGGAAGGTGAGAGTCTCCCTCATTTATGCTTTCTTAGTCGATTTGTACCGGGAGGAGTCCTCTCATAGGTTTACTGCTTTCTAGTTATAGTTAGCCCTTTTTTGTACTGGAGATGAGTTAGCCGACCTTAGTAGGTTAGCCGACTTATGTACCAACATAGGATCGGAGGTAAGGTTTATGTCCCCCTCCTTGTATTTTTCTATTTTATTAATTATGTTAAGGCTTGGGGGTGATGCTCAACCCTGACTGTGCACGAAAGATGGAAGCCTCGTGTAGGGTCTGTTCCCATTTAAAAAAACGTTATTTATGACTTGATGGCACTGGCTATTTGGTCGCCTAGTTGTTCGTTTGGATTTTATGTCCATTTTTGTATTTTGGAGCTTTCAAAACATGAATAGGTTAATTCGGTCAAAACTTCTAGTAAACGACCTCAAAATAGATTTCTAATAGTTCTATTAGCTTTGGAAGGGAATTTTAGGTAGTAACATGGTTTGATCGAATCTCGAGGCCTTCATGCGAGTTTGTTCCATTAGGTATTTTAGCTTTTAAGCTTCAATCTAAGTTTGAACCTGGTAAACATTCTTCATAAACATGCTCGAATGAGAATTTTGTTATCCTGATTATCTACAGAATGTCGAGTTATGTCTAGAATGATCCTTTGTGCAATTCCTAAGGCATCCGATCTAATCCTGAGCCCCTTTAAATAATTTTTGCTAAATATAATACTTGATTGTGGGATCCACCTTTTGTCAAAATGACCTTTTTTATAAATTCTAACATCTTCATGTAGTTTGGAATATCGAATTTTTTAGGGTAGAATAGTTCATTTACGTGTATGAGGTTTTTAATGAATTTATGCATCCCATTGGGGAATTTTGCACTTGCCCAAGACTAGCTGATGCAACTCAGCTGGTGCAGGTCACCATTGCTCTTCGTATTTGCAAATCCCTTGGATACATTCGTGATGGCCAAGAATGTTCACTTCTGCATTTGCAAAGCCTGGGCTGCATTCGTGATGGCCAAAATGCTTTTCTTGCGCGATCATGAGACTTTTCCCCTCGTTCGCGCAGGATATCAAACTGGAACTCTACAATCGCAGGCTATCCTAGCCGCATTCGCGATGAAGGCATTCTTCTAGTCCTTATTTAAAAGACTAGACGCGATCGACTTCTCCAAAAAATATTCAAAGTGTGATATCTCCCTCATTTTAGCTCTAATTTAGTGTCTTCAAGGTCAAGTGTGTTAGGGGAGAATGTAGGAATGTGTTGGGAGTGTTCGGGGATTGTCGGGGGGGACCTTCGTTTAATGTAATTTAGCCCCAAAGGAGTTTCCAGCTCTCTTTATTTAGCTTTTAATTGTTATTTTGCATGATCCTCGTTTGGGCTATTCTGACCCCAAATTGTGCTTGATTTTGGAACACAACTCTAGGACCTATTAGAATCTTTTGATGGAGTCAATTTTGAAATTTCGGGTCATGTCCCACATTACCTTTCTTACTCAAAAATTAGTCTCTCTCTGCTTTAAGTGAATTTATTGTCTAAAAACCGTATTAATATTGTGTTTTTATATTTAATAGTGTGGAACATTCATAGGCTGTACAGAATACAAAAATCTCCAGAGATGTATTTTAGAGTGAGCTTTAATAGTTAATTGTATGTTGATTTATGGTACCTAGTTGATCATGCTTACCTTTTTAGAATCCATATTTTAGGCCTATTTCAGGTAATTCAGGATCTTTTGCATGTTGTCTTCTCTAATTTGATCATCCTTACCATGTGGTGTATTTGGTATGCGTTATTTGGTTTATATTGAGCATTCTTTGCCTTAGACTAGGATTAGACTAGTGTTTGTCTTAGACATGCTAGTTTAGAGCCGCCATAGACTCCCTTTCTGATGTTGTATTTGATGGATTAGCTCTATATAAATTGATAATGTAGACTTGAGCCTAATAGTCTGAGCCTTAGTTAGGCGGTAACTCAGTGATTGAGACCTTTTATGTATAATTCTCTTCTCTATTGGCTCCGCATACTTGGTTCTTATCTCAGAGGCCATTCGTCGATTCAAGTTGGATTTGGTTTGGACTTGGAGTGATTCATCGATTGAACTAGCTTTGGGATGTCATTGGGCTGCTGATCCTAAATCTCGCTCTTTTCTAAGCACTATTTTTGTCATGCCCCGACCCTGTAGGCCATGACTGGGGTCCGAACTGGACCCCCGTATACATAATTCTTAGATATAAGAACTATACATAAGAACCCCAATGGGTCATAACATTTTCTTATACACGTAACCTTTTTTGTTTGTATCATAACATGAAAGGGACCACAAGCCGACAAGGCTGCAATAACATAACAACACTTACAATATGTCGTATAGGCACAATTGAAACAAACTTACAAGCATCCCACATTCACAAGTCTACAGACCTCTAAGAATATCAATGATAACATATGGCGGGATAGGGTCCCCACCGTACTCCTAAATAAAAAAATATATACACGAGAAGACCAGTACCAAAAAGCTAGGCTCTGGCACAACAAAGCATTTCTAAAACTGATGACTGGAAATCCTAAGCTGGTGGATCTTCGGAATGCGTATCTGTACCTTCGGGCATGAAATGTAGCCCTCCCGAGGAAAGGGGGTCAGTACGATATATGTACTGAGTATATAAAGAATAACATATCATAATTGAGACAACTGGTGAAATAGGGATGCAGGAAATAAGTATAACAATTAGCAAATCACTATACCTGCATCTTATGATATGAGGGCATGTATATCATCCTCTTATACCGTACCCGGCCCACTGTGGGACTCGGTGTTACAAATATATCATTATGTTTTCGTATGCATGTCTATCTATTGTATCCGTCCCTTTAGTGAGGGACTCGGTGAAGAGAGTAGCGTACATATAGTGTACAGTTATACTGTATCCGGCCCATCATGGGACTCGGTGCCATCCTTATATCATCATATATATCATACCATACCTGGCCCTCTAGTGAGGGACTCCGTGTCATCATATTATTGTATACGACATCATCTCAAATACGGCCTGGGACTCAGTGAATTATCATATAATCGCATTATCATATCATCATATACGGCATTATCCCCTCATATATGGCATCATACCATACCCGGCCTGGGACTTAGTGAAAGAAGTAGTAAAGCTGTGCATGACAACATTCTCGGCCCATTATGAGACTTGAAGAAAGAGGTGTTACAGTATGTACGAGTAGAGTAGTGAGAAACCATATGCAATTTAAATCATCATCTAAGACTTAATAAAACAGTCAAGTGAACCATCACTGGAAGACCAGAGTACCAATCGTCTCAAGTACTCTCTAAATATCATTAAGGATCATATTCGCTGGAGCCTCAGGAATTATAGACATGTATCGAGACAAACCTCAAAAACTTATGGAATTAGATATGTTCATCATCTTAGAGACATTAGAAGTAGGAGTGTATACATCCAACTACTATTCAATACATAGAAGACTCGAGGGTAGTAGCTCGACTACTTTATGAGTTTTAACATCTCGAAGTGAACAAGAATCACAGTTCACACTTGGAACTTATGAATGGACTTACCCTAAGCTCATATACATATCATTCCTTACTTATATCTAATACATGCCAAAAGAAAAGAGAGATAGCTTTATATACACTACTTTTTGTCATGTAAAAGACTTACAAGGCAATAACTCAGCTATTATAGGAGTTCTAACATCCCAAAGTAAATAAGATTTATGAATCATACTTGGGGTTCTATGAATGAAATTATCCCCATATTTCATATACAAACAACTTAAGACTAAGACATGCCAAGAGAAAAGAAAGATAGGTTCACATACCTTTTATGGATTACTCTTAACCGCGCTTGCCTCGTCGTCCTCTGAACCTATTTAACACGGAAGTAAACTAATTTCAATAACCCTTGAATTTCCATCTTCCATAAATACAATTAATCCTCCATAGGAATCATTTCCTTATTTGCCTTTCTCGACTAGTTTATTAGTTAGTCGAGAAGTTAACGGAAATTGGGCAGCATCTCCCTTATAACCTACCCTATCTGAACTTCCAATTACATCTTCAATTAGTACAGAAAACCAATAACAACAATCAGCAGCTATGTATAAGTAAATCACTTCAATATTATACAATACAAACTCCAAACAATTCGCCCAAAATCACGATACCAAAATAAAGTTTTTAATCGTTAATTTGTAAAATCTTTAACCATACGGAATGGAGGGTTATGTTGCTGCAACCATAAGCACCCATACCTCTTTTGACCCACATTCCATCCCTGCAACAAGCAGTTAAACCATCTCCAAAGACAACACCACAATCATAACAACACTATGCAACTTTAACAACTTTAACTCGGCTAGAACGACTTTGATTTTGTTTGTTCACAACGTCCAGCATACTTACGCAATTTTTCCTACTTATAGCTTCATTTAAAATAAGTAATGTACTCCATAACAACATCATTAACTCCTACTCGAAAGGGAGAACCTTACCTTGCCAAAACTCACCTCGGAAGCTCTCTAACGTGGACTAAATTGTGGTGGCTGCTTGTTACCCTTTTGTTGCTGCTCCAAATCATTAATTTATGTTATTAACACCCCCAATTGACTGAGGAATACCTTAAATAATTAATTCATGGAGAAAAACTCAAAAGCTTACCTTGGCAGCACCTAGGCCGTAGCTCCCCTCTCTTCTTTCTCTCAAGTTTTCTCCAAGAATTGTAAGTGTACAAGTTGAAGAAAATGACTTCTTATTTATCTTAACATACATATATACACCTCCTTAGGAGGGTACACATGTCATCCCCTAAGGGTGACACGTGTCCAGCCCCTATTGGGCCAACACATCCATGAGGTCACTCCTAGGCTGCCAAGTAGTAGGTGGGGGTCCACCCCAAGCTGCTGCATCACCTACTTGATCCTAAGTAGGTGAATCACCTGCTGCCACATGTCCAAGTAGGTGCATCACCTACTTACCTCTTTTTCATGGGTTCATAATCTTGTCTCACTTTAAGAACCTATGTAATCCTTGCTACCTAAGATCGACATGTACTCAAGTAGCTTAAGTATGTAAGGCATCCAAGTTGGTAGCTTGCGCAAGTAAGTCGAGCTCCATGACCTCTTTACTTAGCCTCCAACTCTCTTCACATCCTTCCAATACTATTTCCAATCATTATGGACAGCCTCATCCTCCGTTACTTATGAGTATGTGATAACATCATGGACCACATGGTAGCTCTAGAAAAGCTAAATAGATGTTCCCGTATACCTAAAGTGCTGGGTATACCAATTTCCCACTCATTGAATTGTTTTGACATTTCACAAAGACCATCTTAGATATATATATGTAATTTTATTTGTTGAGCTTGTTCCTCTAGCAAAGATTGGTTCACTATTTCTTCTTCATCAAAACTCTCTTCTTGCAGGAACTTGCTCTCTTCTTTTATTTTGGGGTTCATCCCGAATATTGGCTAAGTTTGTAACTTGTTGACCATTAAAAGCTTCAACCTACATCTCTGTGAGCTTAACATTAATCTCTTCCAATGTATTTGTTGTTCCGTTGACCTCTCTCTCACCACTACATTATTCTTCTCTAGATGCTTCAGTATATCAACAATTTCCAATAGTATTGCCCCCATTACTTCATTACTCCTATCAGCATCACAAGTAACAAAAGAATAATTACAAAAGGGGATCATAGAAGGGGAAATAGATTTAGGATTACCATTTCCATGGTCATCTTGAGTTCTTGACCACCATATATATTATAATTATTTCACTCAAAGGGTTAGTGAGGTGCACACTACCCATTCTCGGGAATATTATAATATTTTACCACAAATGGGGTCCTCCATAATTTAGACAAGGATCACTATAGTAAGAATATATATTATTCAATAAATTTAAATTGCACGATATCATATTAAGAATGATAAGTAAAAGTACTACTATGGAAACAAGACCTAGGATAGTGTCTATCTTCCCTCCGCAAGCTAGTGTAGGGATTTCAGATAACACCTAGCTTTATGCATAACACCTTAAATTGATGCTTAGGAAATCCTTTTGTGAGTGTATCCATAATTTGAATCTTGGAAGGAATGAATGTGGTTTCTATTTCACCATGAACACCTTTTCGTGCACAAAATGGTAATCAAGTTTAACATGCTTAGTGTGAGAAAGTAATATCAAATTTGCATGATATGGAGAGCACTGATAATATCAGTGAACAACAATGGAGGACAAGATTAGGAAATTCTAATATTTTTGAAGAGCACTAATGTAAAATCCTGAAATAATCAAACTTTGATTAGTCCTTGAGAACTAGAGAAAAGCCAAGTTTTTGATTTAGAGAAGTCCAACGAGTGCCATATAGGGCCCATAGAAGTTTCTATGATCCATAAGAGGGACTCGTACAACTACCAATATTTAGTGAAATTTGAGTTGGTGAGACTCCTTTTATTGATGACTTCTACAGCTTGTAGAAGTTTCTACAGACCATAGGAAAAGTCCATTTTAGTAATCTTGAAGCCTAGTGTTATACCCATTCCATGAGCCCAAGTATATGACCCGTCTAAATGACTATTACCCATAGGGTAATATCATATACCCAATTTCACATTCTAGTAGCTACTGGAATGTGCACCAAGTTTCATAGGCCTAGTCTACATACCTTAATAAGCTCTGAGAACCGTACAAGAGTCCATAGACCCTATCCCTCTTGAGAACCCCAATCTGAGCAGCATGTACGACCATCAAAGGGTCTATGACCCATATATAGGTCTAGAACCAATATGGAAAACTAGTAGCTCTAATATTTTGTACACCATTTCCTACAAGGGGTATTCTATGGCCCATAATAGTTCCTTCGATCCATGGAACAACCCATAGATGGCCCAAAGTTGGTTTTAATAAAGGGTAATTTATTTTTTTCCCACTTTTACCAAACCAAAACCATGATATTTTGGGACTAATTTGATTCCCTTATCAGTATCTTATGTGCATTTAGCCCTCATTAAAACTTAGAAACTTTAAATCAAGGATTGGAGAAGACAAAAGCTAGGGTTCAAGTATAGTAATTGTGTTCTTTGATTTTTGCCAAGAATGTCTTCCTTCTAGGTATGTAAGGATAATCATAGCATTAGATTGAGTTCATCCTCGCACCCTATATCTTAATTCCATAATTGAAGAGTTCAAGTAGGAGTTTCAATCCTGTATATTGAGTTTTCGAGCTAGTTAAGCTCCTCCCATTGAGTTTTCTGTGTATTTGATTCTATTGCGATTATCCCCATAAATCAAGTTCTTGAATTGTTATTCATGTTTATATTCACATGAACCCTAGTTGATTATTTACAATTTCTTTTACTAAGCATTGTTTGAGTTGATGAATGATGTAATTTCATGTCTTAATTGAGAAAGGAGTTTTGAGCATAATATATTACTTGAGTTGTGAAGTCTTTCATTCACTGATTTTAAGCATGATCCATATCAAGTCTAAATGAATTTTATTATTTATGCATCTAATTATCTTGAGACTAAGTTGAGAAGCCAAAGCTAGATTTTATGCATTCACTGAGTTGAGAAGTATAACTCTTTTTAAAGAGAATGTATAGAGTTTTAGAAAAGTTGAGCTAAATTGAGTATAAGTCCATTGAGACTAAATGAGTTATTATTTTGAGTATTTACTCATTTGAGTATATGAACATTAATGCATATTATTTTGGGAGTGGTATTGAGCATCGATTTGGGTAAGATTTTAGATAATTCAAATCCCATAAACTACTTAGACAGTGTTGGATAGGACTTGCTGTTGGTTCATGCAATTCCTCACTTCAGTCTCTGATACGGACTTTTATAGGGTCTATGAGATGATTTTGCGTCCCTTTCCTTGACAAGGTATTGGATAAATATGGAAACAAGAGCAGTTTATAGTATCATCAAGAGGCTCACATTGATGGTTGCCAATTAGAGAAAATTCCTAAAGAGAAAATATTATTTCATACTAAGTTACATCTACTTATCATATTTTGTAAAGCATTGACTTATTTCATAATTTCAAGCTTTAATTTAGTTGAGTGACTTCGCTATTAATTCCATTTAGTATTTCTAAGTATGTTCCTTTAAGCTATTTTAGATACCATACATTCCATGTACCAACGTCTTTCGACGTTGAATTATTTTATAATATAGATACAGGTGTTAGAGATCCTCAATTGGCGCATCATTGAAGGTCAGTTTCCTTCCAACTTTGGTGAGACCTCCTTGCTTTTGGAGGAACTCTTTTTTACTTTTATTCATTATTTGTTTATTAGTCCTTTGAGGTAGCTATGAGCCTATCCTGGGAGTCAGTTAGAGGCTTCATAGATATAGACAGAGCTGAGATGTTCATTCTGTTTTTTAGAGATTTTATTTAAAGTTTCTTATATATATATTTCAAAGTATTTGCAACTAATTATTGAGAAGCGCTATTCTTATTTTATACTTGTGTAACCATCTTGTTGATGTTTATATCTCAGTTGAGTATTCTACTGAGTAGTTAGCCAGGTCAAGGGTTTGCTTGCAAACAAACAATGGTTTCTGAGCGTCGACCACGGCTAGGGTGTAGACTCGAGGCATGACAACTGATATAAACATCTTCTTCAACCCTTTTATTGCCTTTATCTATGGTAATAACTACCACACCCTCATTCTTGTGATTTTTGGGTCACGAAGTTCATGGTTAGAGTTGGTGCTTCTTGCTTGTCCCCAGCTTCCCTCATTTTGAGTCCCCTAAGAGTATTAACAAACTAATTAAATGTGGGATAAGGATCCTTAGTTATTATAATAGTTCAAAGGGTCATATATTTTCTTCCAAGACCACGATGTAGGATTTCACTGGGTTGTTGTTGTTGATATTTTTTTCTAAAGGTTTGAGTATAGCCATGAGGTTATAACAAATTCCTTTAAATTCCTTTATGCATTCATCTATGGATTTCGTTCCCAGTTTCATACTCTAAAGTTGTTACTTATATTGAAACTCCTTATCCTTGCATGCTAGTAGATAGGTATCTTCAACACAAGCCCATATATGTATTGCTGTAGTACATCATATGATCAGGAGCATGGACTCTTCCATCATTGTTGTAGAAAGTCAACTCCAAACTAGAACATCGCATTCTTTTGAGCAGTAATTGGGGGTTAGGAATTGCCTCAACTTTCTTATCTAATATGTTCATTAATAGGGGTTATCCTTCGATGATCTCATCAATATTTGAGGTTTGCATTAATTGAAGGATTTATGTCCTCCAAAATAAGTAATTTGACGGCTTCAGCTTAATAGAACAAATTGCTATAAATTTATGAAGTAAAGATGGTGAAAGGTCTAAGGAGTATTTGAGGATGAGGCCATGTCTATTGTTTAAGGAGGAATATCTTGAGGATTATGTTAATTGAGCATAAGCTACTGATATCTTGAAGAAAATAATAATAAAAGAATTGTAATTTATTTCAGTTTTTCTTGAGTATAATACACTTTACTGACTTTTATTATATATATAGTAAGCAAAAGAGTTGTTTAAGTGTATAATGTCTTTTCTAATTAGTTATTAGGTAGGTTAAAGTCACACGACCTAGGATAGTATTCTATCCAGGTTAGAAGTGTCTATCAATACTAACTTGTCAAGTCCAAATTCAAATGTATTTGAATGATAAAACTGATGCACAAGAAAATTAACTTGTGATGACCACTCTTCCTGCCAAATAGCAAGGTTGTAGATGTGTAAGAATTCATAACGATTATTCATCCACCGAAATTATGATACAAAATAAAGCGATATTCAATCATGATATAGTAGCCAAATCATTCTTTATCATTCATATTCATCTTCCCAATTGTAAGGGTATTTCAAAGTCATTGTTCATTTAAGAAAATGTGTTTAAAGATCATTATTCAATTTTCAATTTCAAACCCATACTTAGGAAAAATCACATTAAAACCATCATTTGAAATTCAGTTCAATACCTCATATATAGAGTAACTCATATGCACATACATATATCATAGAATAAAATAAAATACAAAGATTTGATGTGAGCTTGTCTTGCTAACACATAAAACCTCACTCAAACTATCATTATAATCAAAATAGGTTTTCAAAGCAGGCATGAGCGAAATCTCACTACCACTTTCAAACATAAGCTCCAAGATTTATACAATCACTCTTTACATGCTATAGATAATCACTCTATATTCAATTAGCGTTATAAAGATTATAACTTTGATCGAACTCCATAATCTCCACGCTCTTCATGCAGAAACAAGGGTTTACGCCTAAAATGGTTTTCTTGACAATTCAAATCAACACCTAATGTTCTAATGCTTAATTTCAATGGGCTACTGGATCTGTAACTTGTGCAATAAATATTGTAAGAGATCAAGGGTCTTACCTCTTGAAGTTTCCCTAAAATTTTCGTTTAGGTAATCTAATTAATAACTCATTCTAATTAATGGCTAAGTGATAACTTAGTGAATTAAAATGAAATAAACTGATCACTACCTTTATTTTATTGATCAATTTATTCCCTAAGATAGTGACACTGTGTTTGCTTTAGTAAATTAATAAACTGTTCTAATGGTCATGTAATACCTTCTAGGTCATTTCCTCCATTTTTAGTCATTTAAGCATGTTGATATTTCCTATAGAGATCCAAAGTTATTTATAACTTATTGGAAGTGATAGTCCAGTTGATTGATTGTTTGTTTTGATTTTGTGCAAATTTCTGTGTTTGGAGCTTTTAAAACTTGAATGATTGACTTTGGTCAAAACTGCAGGTAAGCTGCCTCAAAATGGAATTCTAACAGTTCCATTAGCTCCTGAATGTCTAGATTTGTCTACAAGAGTCTTCCATTTAATTCTCAAAGATTCCAAGTTCATCTCGAGCTCTCTTTTGGAATTTTACTTAAAATGGAGCTTCAATATGGGACCCATTTTTTATTAAGGTGACCTCAGTTGAAAGTTTTTAAAGTTTTATTGAGTTTGGAATATTTTTTTACTTAGGTAGCATATTCAGTTTGCATTGGTGGGACCCCAAACTATTTTAAAACTTTTGACGGAGACTTGGAATTTTAAATCTCAAGTGATGGCCCATCAGTAGGTGGTGAAATCTCTCTCACAAAGCCTACACTCACACTTACAGAGATGCTCTTATGGAGAACTGGTCACACTTGCGAAGGTGCCAAGGTCAGAAAATTTCATTCATGTGGAGGGGCCTTCGCTCCTATAGGCTCACTTCAGTAGAGCTGGGTTTGCTCCTACGGTGCTGACCATTCCTGTTGACCGTCGTTCATGTGAATCTTTTTCTACACCAGTGGTGTCATATCTATAACATTGGGGTCTCCAGTGCGGCGATTATAGTGATTTACGTCACTAAAGTCCATACTCATTTCAGTTCATTTGGGATCTATTCAAAGTGTACCTCCGATTGAGGTAATTCAAAGTACGTTTGATCTAAAATTGGCATGGGTTTGTAATGGAAAATTTGGAGAAGTATGCAGGATGTTGGTTTGAGGTAATTTCTATCCCACAAGGATTGCCCAAGCTTTGTTATAGTGCTTTAATGGTGAGTAAATTTCATAGATTGTTTTTGGTCAATGTTGAGTTCTAATTGTGCCATTTTTGTAGCACAAGTTTTTAGGCTAGTTTAGGACCTTCTGATAGAGTCAAATTCGAGATTCCTAGCATTGGGTTCCATACTTTTATTTGTGACCCAATTTTGGGTCTGTCTTTGACTGTTGTGATTTGGGTATCAAACTATTCGTATTGAAGTCATTTTAGTAGCATAGTGGTGATTGGAGTTTATTCACAAGGTAAAAGGTTTAGTTCAGCAGATTGGAAGTATGCATGTTCAACTTTAAGGTAGGATACGATCTACCCTTCTTGATTGTGCTCTTTTTGATGATTTATAGTATGATTTTCATGTATAATGGGACCATGGTCGGGTTTAGGACTCCTTCCCTTGTTTCATCTATTGATTCTCCTAGGTGCTTTTGACTTGCTTGAGTGGTGAAATCTATAACCTAGGCTAGTAATGCCTTGTTGTTGGTGTAGTAATCCTCTTTAGATTTGATGTTTGAGGCCTTAGTATAGGTTTTGAAATAGGTTCCTTAGATTGCATTTTAACACCAACTTAGCTATATGTTACTCCCTGTGTTGATTTCTTCGGTTGGATAACCTTTACTAGTGCTTGAGCCTTAGTTATTTGTGATAGTGATAGGCTGGCTTAGCTGGGTTCAATTGTTGGTTGAGAAGTATGTGCAGGGTAAGGTATCGATCCTTGAGTTATCTCCCTTGTTGAATATTGAACTTCTCTTTGATTCCCATATTGTTTGATCATGTTAAATAGTAATTCCTAGTTATATTGATGCATATGGTTTGGCCTGAGGCCTTAGTCAAGGATCAGATGGATCTGGGTCAGTTTTCTACGCTCAGAGAGTAGGATAATTTTAGTAATGTACCTTTTCTTATTTGGTTGTTATTTTCTAGATACTGGTGATGGAATGCATTGCATTGACACCGATTTTCACGTGTTTTGTAGTATGATCCTAGCTTATGCATTGGTTGTTCATCATCATTTTTGAGGAAGGCTATTTTCACACTGTTAATCTTTTAAACTGGTTTTAACGAGAGTCATACAACATGGACTTCTTTGATATGCTGATTTTTGAGACATACAAGGCATCATAGACATGCTTCCTTCTTACTTTGAAACATTAGAGGCATCTAGGATATGCTCAATTTTTACTTGACTAGCTAGTTCGCCATGGCCTTTTCCTGCATTGGTTTGGCTATATGTAGCTTTATTACATGGATGGAGAAGATCCCAAATGATTGATTACATAAGTCCTATTTTAGGCACATGCAAGCTATACAGACTTATCGCGTCTTCTATGAGACCCTATAGCTATTAGATCCACTAAATAAGAAGAGGGAGCTACATGGATCCTACATTGTGAGCCAAGGGATGGGGTAGGGGTATATGTTTTTTTTCAATATGAACTTGTTATGGATAACACTAGTGACAAATGGTACTTGGGATTTTACTACATAACTTTCATTTGTATGCATCACCAATCTTTAGGGTTGTTTTTTGCACTTGGCAATCTTAGGTGGGGCAATTGGGTTAAGTTTGTTGTTGAGTAACTTCCAGGATTATAGAGGTCTAGTTAGGTTATTGTTTTACTATATTTGTGTATTATTGTGTTGTATTGATAATCATATATATATATATGTATTGTTCAGACTTGTGTTGAAGTTTGTACTCCCTAATTGGTAGAGTTTGATTGGCTTTTAGGATGTTTTGGTGAATAGTGGTGATTAATGCCAAGTTCTTTATAGTTTGTTAACTTGCATAGTGTAGACCCTATTTTGATTAGGTTGTTGAGATAGCGCTTCCAGGTATATTATTTTGCATCCGTCTCTATCTCATTTAATCTATTAATTTGGCTTTGATATCCTATATTACCTTGTGATATATGTTCTTTAGTTGTTTGTACTGTACTTTCCCTTTTACCAATTATTTGTACTTGCATTATCTATGGAGCTCAGTCGACCTATTTCTACTGGGTACCATTTATTTGGTTTTCATACTATATTTTTAACCCTACGTGTCATAGTATGAGTTGTCACTGTTGATTTTGATATCATATGGAGCAACTTTTGGGATTCAGAGATTTGACATGAGATCCTGATGTTCAGAGTTCCCATTCTCCTTTTGTGGCGGCTGGATATGTCTTTATTTGGTATTTAGAGACTTGCCTATATATATTTGCAATACCTTGTATCTCATATTTTGAATTAGTAGCTCGATCAGCTGCTGATATCATGTCTTGGATGTCATTATATTTTTATGCTATCTATCTCTTTCATTTGGTTTCTTTGCTTCTTAATTTTTATATAATTCTCTTTCGCATTATAGCCCATTTCTTCTGGTTTCGATCTATGGGTTGGTCTTACCTACTGGTGGGATGTTAGTAGGTTACGTCATGGTCTGATATTTTGGGTATGATAAGTTGGTATCAGAGCTCTAGGTTGATTGGTATCATTGGTACGAGGGAAAGTGACTAGTAGAGTCTTGCAAATCGGTTCAAAGATGTCAGTATCCTATCTTCTGGAGGCTATAGGGTGCTCTTAGGAAAATTCAATAATTGGCTCCTTATTGTGTGACATTAATTCAAACAACCTCCAAGATGCTTCTTTGGAATCCATTCTTTCTTATATGGATAGCACGAGGTTTTTAGTAGGCATATAATATAAGGTCGAAGATGTTCGTCAGCAGAAAAAGAGTATAGGGGAACCTAAGGCTTTGAAAAGATTAGTATCTACCTCAGATCCTCGAGATTTAGTGTTGGTGGTTCTGATTACCTTTAAGGTGCACAACATGAAGGTGAGGTTTTTGGTGTGGCAAGTGGTTCTCAAAACAAGATAGGTTGGATGTTCCAAAACAGTGTTCATCATCCCTTTTTGAGTACTTGATCAATTTTCTCTAGTAGGCCAGACATACTTCCACCATTTTTCCCACTGAGTAGGATTCGAGCCAGGGGTACATCAGAGGATTGACTTTACTACTCCGTTTGGCATCACAACACTTGATAGCAACTGTGTCTACCTTTTCTAGGTTGTTAGTCATTCGAGAGATGTAGAGAAGTCTTGCATTGAGGCATACAAAGATAATGATAATAGGCCTCGTCATCGGTACAACATTGATGATATATCACCCCAAGGTTGGATTTATCGTAGTAGAGGTTATCTTCCTTATCAACCTATTATTCTTATGGCGGCATTACATCAGGTACTAGGAGTTTTGAATACAGGTTATGGTGCTCGTAATTGATAAAGTTTACGTTTAGTATCTTGAGTCTACATTTTTGGTATTTAGCTCACTAGGTCCATTCTAGTCCAATCGAGTCATTTTAGCCGGCTGCATTTGGTGATTCATGTTTTGAGTGTGGACAATTAGGAACCCTTGCAAACGATTATAATAGGTCTCTAGTATGGTTAGTGAGGGGTGGTCCTTTGGGTATCAAGGATGGCCTTCAACATATCCTTCACATCAAACATTAGGATAGATGGGTTGCTTTGATAGCAGTGACCTTGGGCACTAGTCTAGAGAGTGCCTTAGGTATGAGTTGATCTTTCAGACGTTACCAACATCTGTCATCCGCAGGATAGGGTTTCAGAGCATGTCATTTTTTGGGAATCTTGGGCATCAGTCTATATTATGTCCCAAGCATGGTACCATGGTGCAGTTTATTCAGCTAAGTCAGTATCATGGGTTTATGGCACCTTCGGTCAGAGTTAGAGCCCAAAGTGTTGCTGGTGGTAGTTCGTGTATTTAGCTTAAGGTCGTACATGATCCATTCTATGCTCTACATGTAGGACAAGGGTTGAAACTACATGTATTGCTAAGTATTTGTGAATTTATTTTTTTGTTCCTTATTACCTGTTTTGTGTGGATTTTAGGCTTTCATACCCATGCATACCTATTTAGTTTTTGGCCATCTTTTGATTGTTGTGGTAGCTTTATTTGAGATTATGTGTATGTGTCTATCTCCTGCAGTTTATTTCTTTTAGTAATGGATTGACTAGGTTGTGTTTTTGTGATAGGGAGTAGTGGATAATTAACTCCTCGTACCCCTGTGCTTTGTGTCCTGGTTGTGACCTTATTAGCAAGTTAGTTGGCTTTCTTCATTGCCACCCTTGTTGTATGCTTTAGTCGTGACATCGGTCTTTTCTTGATTGGTGGCTAGGATAGATTTACCTGGTTAGAGATTGCTAGGTTGTTTGAACTAGTCGGCTTGGAGGCTACCTTCGTTGCTTCTGGTCCTTTGGGTATTAGTAGTTGAGAGATTTGTGGTTGTTGGAGTTTGGTGTAGAGCAGCATGATCTTCTATGATGTCATGGTAGTATGGTTTGTTGTTTCCCTCCCTTGCCTTAATATTGTTCTCAACTCCTAAGGTTGCGAGGTCATGGTTTTCTTGTTCGATCTATTTATTTCGTCTCTTCATGGCAGTCATGGTGCTTGGTTTCGGATAGCCGCGAATAATAGATATGATATCTTGTTCCCCTTTGTTATTGTCATTGTTTATCGGTGGTTGTATTGATAACTCTCGAGGTTAGGCTTGTGTTATTGCCTCTTTGCAGCCCAGTTACTCAGCCAACCCTCTCCCTAAAATAAATCATAGTCTTTCCATGTGTCCATCTTTTGATTTATTGCACAACAATTTAGGTCGCTTATCTCTACAAGTAGTCAATGGTATTAATAGGAGGGTCTCTTTACCAGTCACATTGAGCTCTCGGTCTAAATTTGTGCATCTAGCTAATATGGCAAGAGTCACAAATTGCCATTTTTTATTTCTAGTTCAAGTGCTATGTATCCTCTTGCATTGATTAACACTGATGTGTGGGGTCCTGCTCCACATTCGACTAGAAATAAATTACGTTATTATGTTTATTTTATTGATGACTTTAGAAAATTTACATGGTTATTTCCTATGAGTTACAAAAAGAGGTTTATACCATTTTTTATTCTTTAAAACTCAAGCGATTAAGTTCTTTGAGAATCATATAAAAGTTATACAATCTAATTGGGGTGGCAAATATTGGTAATTATCCATCTTTTTTGCTCAAGAGGGAATCGTCATCATTTATCTTGTGCACATACTCATGAATAAAATGGTACTGCCGATCTGAAACATCGTCATATTATTGAACTTGATTTAACACTTCTCGCACATGCCTCGCTTCCTCGTACCTTTTGGGATCATGCGTTTGCAACAATAGATTACAACATAAATTTTATTCTGTCACTTCCTCAATAATGTTTCACCTTTCGTGAAGTTGTTCAAAAAGGTTCCTGATTATCATTTCATTAAATTTTTTGGTTGCACGTTCTTCCCATTCCTTAGTCCCTATAACTCTCACAACTAGCCTTTCGATCCTTAAAATGTGTTTCCTTGGATTATAATACACATCATAAGGGATATCAATGTTTATATATGTCATGATCCGATTCCTCAAATCATGATGGGAACCTACTATAATCCACTAGTAGGTAAGCCGACCTATATCTCGGAACTATAAGTAATGGGATTGAAGATAGAAACTCAAGCAAAATTTAACAATAAGAGTTATTACAGGAACAAAAGTGGAAGAAAACAAAAAATCTATAGAAAAAAGAAAGATCCCTCCCAAAACCTAGAAGTAACATATACAGAGCTACAACAAAATGAATAAAACTCCCAAAAGTAGACCACAAAAATAAAACTTGTGTCAAAAAGCAAAAAGACTAGTCATAACATATCTACAAAAGGAAACAAGTAATTCAAGGATGCCATGTGCTCATACTCATCTCCGAATAAGACTACTATAGGCTTGATATCAATTTTGGTAGCAGGTGCTCAGACTTGCATCAGGAAAATAGATGTAGAGTGTAGTATGAGTACCAAACAATAGGTACCCATTACGCATCATAATATGGCTGAGCAGGAAAAGTAAAAGTATTATGAAAAGCAAGATTTCAACCACAACAAGAAACAACGGAAGGAAATTTAACAAGAATGCACACGAGTGTACTAAAACACAAAGAAAGAGAACACAACTAACTAAACCCAACCAAACAAAATAAGAATGAAGGGTACACCTAGGCACAAGTTCAAATAAAACCCGATCAAACCCCCATAAGCCTGACAGGTGCAAGAAAAGTTTAGAGAACCTGAATATACTACCAAGATTACCACAACCTTTTACCGACTTGAACCAAATCAACTAAGTGCCAAAGTCTTCAATAAAAGAAGAAAGGGAACTAAGGCCTTAAACTAAAGGGAAGAGGAAGTCAAGGACCTTAACCAAGATTTGATAGTCCTGGACTCTAACCAAGATGGAAGATAGCAGTAGACTCTCACCAAGGCTGAAGATAGAAGTGGAATATAACCAAGGCTGAAGATAGTGATGGACTCTAACCAAGGCTGAAGATAGCAATTGACTCTAACCAAGGCTGCAAATGGCGAAGGACTCTAACTAAGGCTGAAGATAGTGATAGAATCTAACCAAGGCTTTAGACAACGATGGACTCTAACAAAGGCTGAAGATGGACAAGGACTCTAACAAAGGATGAAGGTGGAGATGGATTCTAATAAAGGCTAAAGATAGCGATGGACTCTAACTAAGACTGAAGATTGCAATAGACTTTAGCGATGGACTCTAACCAAGACTAAAGATTGTAATGGACTCTAACAAAGGCTACAGATAGCCAAGGATTCTAAACAAAGTTGTAGATAGCGATAGACTCTAATCAAGATTGCTGATAGCGATGGAATCTGACCAAGGATAAATATTGCCAAGGACTCTAACCAAGGTTGAAGATGGCGATGGACTCTAACCAAGGTTGAAAATGGTCAAGGACTCTAACCTAGTTTGAAAATACTGAGACATGGACTTTAACCATAGCCCGGTGGAGTGAATTAGGGACTTGAACCTCAAATAGAGGCGAGTCAAATAGATTTAGGATCAGTTGCTAGATGATTATCAAGGGGAGAACCCCAAACAAAGTGCCATAAATAAATCACTCCAAGCTCAAACCAAATTTAACCTGAATAGACGAGTGGCTTTCAAATCAAGAAACCAGGAATAACTGCACCAAAAAAATAAGGGAATTATAGATATAAGGCCTCAAGAGATGGATTATGCCTAGTTAAGGCTCAGACTATGAAATTCAAGTCTTCTATATTAATTTATAGGAAGCTAAGTTATTTGAAGCGACATCAGAGAGATATTAAGGCCTAACGACTCAAAAATTCACAAGACTATGGCAATCACTAGTCTAAGCCTAGACTAAGGGCAAACATGCTCCACTAATAATCACAATCCATATACAAGTCATACCATAAGTTAAGGATGATCACCTAAATCAACCAACATGCTATCAATGCCTGAAATACCCGAAAAAGGCCTAATACATGGATTCTAAGAAGCTAAACATGATCCACTAGCACCCTACATAAAATTCATGCAAATCAACAAAAGAATTTACATATTCATGTACAAGGAGAGTGCATTCGTAGCCTACCTTTAGGATGATCGCGTACATGCCAAATCAAGTCTCTGGAGTTTCTCCCTTCCACACGGCCTCAGAACGTTGCCACACGATCAAAAATAGTTTCATAATGTTACAATGGTTGTTTAGATGCTCAAATCACAAAAAATAGAGACAAACCAATTTCAAGATCTAAAATTGAAATGTGGGACTCATGCCTGGAGTTCAAAAATTGAATTCATAAAGAGATCCTTATTACTTCCCTAAACTCGTGCCGCAAAAAGGAACACAATTAGGGGCTTAGAACAACCCACAATTGGACATGCAAATTAACACCATTAAGCGTAAGAACTACAACTATGGAAAAAAATTAAACAAGAATATTACCTCAAACAAAGAGTCCCCAACAATTTCCTACCACTCCAACACATATTCACGAGCCTCCCAAATAATCTAGCCTTTGATAGACCTAAAATGGATCTCTAAAACTCGAGTTCTGACACTTTGAATTTTGAGAAGATGAAAAAAATAGGTATAAAATGAACCCCTGAGGGTCGCAAAAGCATCTACAAATGTTGCTAAGGCAACAGGAATAGGCAGGCCTCACTAAAGCAAGCCCCTGGCTACTAAAGCAAGGATCGCTTTAGCGAAGGCCAGGCTACTTTAGCTAAAAGTGCCTAGATGGTCTGCCTCGCTGAAGCGATGCCTAGATGATTAAGTGAGGGTATCTAAAGAGAACCTAGGTTTGCAAAAGTGGTGGCACTAGCAAGAGTTGCAACAACTGAGATTTGGCTTTCCCTATGTCTTCGATGTGGTTGCTTGGGATATATTTAGAATCCCATACCTACAAATGAGATATTCTACCAAGCTAAATTCGACATTCCAGACTCAACAACAGAATCAAAATTTTCATTTGTATTCATATCAACTAAAAGTGGGTCCCACACCGAAGTGTCATTTTTAGTTAATTCTACAAGGGGCCTCAAGATTAAATTAGAATCCTCAAGAAGTGTCGAAAGGTTGTTATGGAAAAACTTAACATTCTAGAGCTTACCACATTGACATAATTTTCATTCAAGCAAGTTTTCTAAGAGTGTTAACCAAGGTCAAACTTCGGCCTAATCTTAAAGGATAAAATGCCTAATGGTTCAAACTCACACTGAAAACCTCAAGGCTAGAGCCAACATGCCACTAGCCTAACATGACCATTTTAGAGTTGATGGACCCATCAGAATTCTATTATATAGATGTTTACCTAATGTTTTGACCAATGTCAACTATTCAAGTTTTAAAAATACCAAAATAGGGAAATGGGCATAAGTCCCAAATAAATGATCAGGCAATGGAGCAGTTAGTGCAAATAAGTCATAAATGACTTGGGATCACTGTAGGAGTGCTCTAAATGATAAAACAATGCATTTACATGGAAACCTAGAGGGACATTACAACATTCATTACTAAAAGAGCTTTCATCCGTGAAAGTAAGAGTCAAGAAGTATCTGAAGGACCAAATAAGCTAGGGAAATGCTCCCACATCTCTTGCTCGGTCTCCCAAATAGCTCCTCGACAAGAAAATGTCTCCAATGGACCTTAAGTACAAGAATTTATCTAGAGAACAATTGCATCACATTCCTCACTCGAATGGCAACTGCTCCTCAACAAAGTTAGATGATCATCCAACTCAACCAAATCATATTGGAGAACTCATCTAAAACATATCGGTACAACATTGAAACATGGAAAACCAAATGGATAGATGAAAATGGTTTAGGTAAGGCTAGCTCATAAGTAACATCTTTGCCTATCCTCAAAATCTCAAAAGGTCTTATATACCTGGGTAAGCTTGGCCCATCTCTCAAATCTCATCACGCCCTTGATAGATGATACTCAGAGGAATACTTCATCACTAACTAAAAACCTCAGCGGATGATGCCAATTTTCACCATAATTCTAGTGCGTACTCTATGTTTTCTTGGGCCTTTCCGAATCACCTTCAAATAATATAAGGCCTCCTGAATCAATTCTATACCATGCAACTTATGCTCTATAGACTCAAACCAACCAATCTGAGAGAGAGAACGCCTATCAAATATAGCCTTGAATAGGTCCATATGAATGCTAGAGTAGAAGATGTTGTTGTACACAAACACTGCCAAAGGAAAAAACTGGTCCTACGGACCTCTAAAGTCCAAAACCCAGGCCTGCAACATATCCTTAAGAACCTAAATAGTGTGCTCCAATTGGCCATTAGTATCTGGGTGAAAAGTTATTCTAAAGTCAACATGGGTGCCTAAATCCTCCTAAAAAGTCCTCCAAAAGCTAGAAGTTGTACAACCCGCACTATTTTAGCCTAGACCAAGTCTAAGAACCAAGAGAAAACCTTAGAAAATATAAGTATAGTGGACTACCCAGTGCCCATGAGTGGCACATACGGTTCGTAGAAGTACCTATGGGTCATAGGTAGCCATCCATGGGTTACCTATAGAATTGAAAATTTTAAGTTTCTTTAGCCTTCCCTATGAGTGGCTTATATGGAAGGTAGGAGTTCCTACGGGTTGTAGGAGAGGCTCGAGGTTGAGGCTCAGAGACTCAACATCCCTTGGGTTTATAGGAACCTACCTAAGAATTAGCAGGACAGTCTATAGACAGTTCTACAACCCGTAGGCGGGGGGTCCATAGGTCCATCTTCAGAAACCCAGGCAAAGTGCTTGAGTTCCTATGAGCCGGTTTCTAAGACCCGTCAACAAGTCTACGACCCCTAGGATATTATTCGTGGACCCCTAAGAACTTTCCAATGAGTCTATAAATTAGACCTAGTTCCTACGAGGAGGACCTTATGGTCCCTAGGAGTCCCTACGGTTAGTAGGAATGGGCCCGTAAATAGCCAGTCCATTTAATGATGGGTATTCCAGTCTTTTTCCCACCTTTCCCAAGATTAACCCAACCCATTATAGGACAAAAAATAGTCCCTTAAGAGTACCCAGAGGATTTGTTATCTCATTAACACTTAGAACTTTTGAGAGAAAAAGATTAGAGAGTAGAAGAAGAGCTAGGATTCAAGTTTTTCAAGCGAGGTCTTCGAATTTCAACTAGATAATCATAATTACTGCTATATAAGTCTATTCGAATGGTGGACTAAGTTTTTACTTGTGACCTACGTGTTCATAAAGTCAAATTGAGTTATGATTTTGAGTTTCCAATTCCATAAGAGTGAATTCTTGATGTAATTTCGTACTACTTTATTGAGTTCTACTATATATATTATATTATAATTGATGGGTTGATGTTTGAGGTTATGGAGTCATGTGCATCCACATGAACCCTAGTTGAGGTTTTGCCTTAATTATTTTATGAACCATTGATGTAAAAAGAAGAGCTATTATCATTGTTCAATTGAGCATGATGTTGAGTTTGAAAATATTTTTTGATGTCTATTTTCAATCATGAGTTTTTATACACTTAAATTTCATATTTTGAGAAGTTGGCGTATGTTTTCAAAATGCACAATTGAGATGAGATGTTACCTATATTTAAGAGAAGATAAGATGAAAAGAGAAGAAGATATAAATTAATGTAAAAGTCCAAAAGAAACTAGATGAGACGTATATGATGTTTTTCACTCACTTGATATATATGATCATAATAATGTTTTATTTGGGCAACTCCTCATAGTCACAAAAGAGGACTTTTTATATGGATCCAGAGATGATGTGACGTCCCTTACCCTGGCAAGGTATTGGATAGATGTCACAACGACATCTCTTGGTTGTATCTCCATTAGCTCATAAATGATGGTTGTCAGTTAGAGAATTTTACCAAGAAGTAAAATATTATATTTTTATATAATAAGTTACATTTATTATTCATATCATTTCAAATGTCGGTGTCTTATTTTACTTCACGCTTTATTTAGTCGAGTTACATTCAGAGTTGAGTTCTTGAATTAAGTATCCTCATGTAATTTCCTCTTCCTATTTTACATACTTATACATTCCATATAGTGACTTCATTCAACTTGAATCATTTTATGATGCAGATATAGGTGTTAGAGATCATCAACAAGCACACTGTTGAAGATCTATCTTCTCTAACTTTTGGTGAGACATCTTTGAATTCATAGGACCTCCTTCATTATCATCTTTCTGTCATTTTCTTATTTCAATGAGGTAGTCATGGTCTTGTCTTGACACCTTTTTAGTAGTTAGTAGAGGCTTTATATACTTAGCAGAGTGGATCTTTTTGAGTATTTGAGAGTCCTTTTTGAAAAATCGACTTTCATTATTAATTTATGATAATGATTTATATTTTTTCTATATGAGCACTTTAAGTTATTATTTAAGATTGAAGAAACTATTTTAAAATACCTTTTGATATTACTCTTTATTCTAGTTTGAGTATTCTCCTGAGTGAGTTAACTAGGCCAAGTGGTTCTTTTGGGATCGACAATGATATCTAAGTGTCATTCACGTCCAGGGTGTAGGCTCAGAGCGTGATTGACCTTTAGACCCTAATATAAGATGATAGATCCACTCACACCATGATGACGGACCACCTCCCGAGTGTAGATACTAGCATTTCCCTCAGTGTTGAAGGAAGTATGAATGGAAAAAAAGTGTGGTGACTTGGTCAATCAATCTATGATGACCCAAATATTGTCAACACCTACAGAAGTGCGAGCCCACCCCATAATGAAGTTCATGGTGATATGCTCCCACTTCTACTTCTGGAATGGGTAGTCTCTAAAGCTCGCCACCTACATCAAGTGCTCGGCCTTTACTTGCATACAATACAATCAACAGGAAAAATAGTCTGCTATATCTTTCCTTATACCATTCCACTAGTAGTGTTGCCTCAGGTTGCGATACATCTTTGTTGTGCTTGGATGGATAGAATATCTAGAATCATGGGCCACTGAAGGATTAGCTGAATAAAGCCTCTAACTCTCAGAACACATATATGGCCCTTAAAACCTCATTTGAATCTAAGGTAGCCAAACCGGTATCACCTTTCAAAACTTAACCTCGAAGAGCAGTCAAGTCCACATCCTCAAACTGACGACTATGAATACGATCCAACAAAGATGAAACTCCCACATAGGTAACACCCACCTAGAATCTGAAATATCATATCGAATCATGTTATTGGTTAAGGACTGAATATCAAAAGCCAAAGGTTGCTCCATAATAGAGAAAAAGGCTAGACTACCCATAATTACTGCCTTTCAACTCAAGGAGTCAACTACTACATTCATTTAGCCCAGATGATACGAAATAGAAGGTCATAGTCCTTCAGGAGCTCAATCTAACGGTGCTGCCTTAAATTAAGGTCCCTTTAGCTCATAATGTACTGAAGGCTCTTATGATTAGTGTAGATCTCACAAAAATTTCCATACAAGTAATGCCTCTAGATTTAAATTCAAAAAATACAACCACCAACTCCAAGTCATAAATGGGGTAGTTATGCTTATGCAGCTTAAGCTGCCTCAACTCAGAAGCTATAACCCAGCCTCGATGCATCAATACACAACCCAAACTAATGCTGGACACAATATATAGTGGAGACCTCACCTTCAACTAGAAGAGTCAATATAGAAGCGGTGGTAAGAAACTCCTTGTGCCTTAGAAAGCTTGTCACACCCTCCTCCAACTACTCAAAAGAAGCATCTTAGCGAGTCCATCAAGTTAAAAGTGTTGCAATAGTAGAGAATCCCTCAACAAAGTATTTATAATAACCCTCTAGTCTGAGAAAGCTATGAATGTCAATCATGGGGGTGAGCATAGACCAATCACAAATAGCCTCAGTTATCATTGGATCCACCATATTGCCATTCTTGGACACCGCGTGCCAAAACTCACACTTTGAAAACTTGGCATAAAGTAGTTGATCTCTCAATGTCTAGAGCACTATCCTCAAATGTTGCTCATGCTCACTCCAGCTTTGTGAGCATACCAATATGTCATCAATTAAGACTATGATGAAGGAACTATGATATGGCCTCCACACATGAGTCATCAAATTTATGAAGGTGGTAGGGGTATTAGTTAATCGAAAGACATCACTAGGAACTTGTAATGATTGTAACAAGTCCAAAATACAGTCTTAGGGATGTTCGCTGCCCTAATCTTCAGCTGATGGTAAATGGATCTTAAGTTAAGATTAGAAAATACTAAGGCACCCTGAAGCTGATCAAATAGGTCATTAATATGAGGCATAGGATAATAGTTCTTCACCTTTACCTTGTTCAGCTTCCTGTAGTCAATAGACATCCGTATAGAGTTGTCCTTTTTCTTTAAAAACAAGACAGGGGCATCTCAATGCGATACACTAGGCTGAATAAATCACTTACCTAAAAGATCTTGAGTTAAACACTAAGCTCCTTGAGTTATGTGGGGCTCATATGTTAAGGTGGGATAGATATTGGATGAGTACATGGCTCCAAGTCAATAGCAGAGTAATATCAAGATCAGGGGGGAAGCCAAGCAGGTCTGTAGGAAATACAACATACTCTCATACTATAAGAACTGAATCAACCATAGGACCCTTCCTACTAACATCTCTCACGTAATCCAAGTAATTAAATATCTTCTAGTTACTAACCTCTGTGCCCAAGTAAAAGATATAGCCCTAACTAGTATGCGACTACAAGAGCCTTGCCACACCACTTTCACTAACCTCTAAGCCTATATAAAAGATATAACTCTAACCAGTGTGTGACTACAAGAGCCCTGGCACACTATCAGCAGAATAACATGCATGACAAAGGTAACAATCTTAGCATAACAATCCAAGGTTGAGCAATGAGGGAATGACCATTCCTTTCCCAAAATCATATAAAAATCCATCATATTAAGAAATATAAGTCAACCGGGATTTCCCTCCGCTGAATAGTTACCAACAAGATCTGAATACTTGATCCACTAATAAAGCCTTACCCATTAGGGGGGAAATATGCAATGACCTTGTTAATGGATCTGGACACATACTAAACCGAGGAGCACAATACAAAGATCCATATAAAAAATTAAAACCTTGGTCAAATAAAGCTAAGGCTGGCTAAATGGCATATAATAATCATTCTTGTGATCACATCATTCTATGCCTCAACCTCTGCCCCTTCTAGAGCTATACAAAAGTAGCTTTGAGCTCCTCTACCTTCTGCATTAACCCTAATAGTTGTCTTATCTCCTCAAGGACCATCTTAAGCACCCTGATGACCACCCCGATGATCTTGAACCTAGCCTCCACCTTTAACTTGAGGTGTACTATGGTAGCTGGTCGAGTTGCCTATGGAGCAAGTGCAGCTGCCCTATATGAGAGTCACTCTTTAGACTTGTAATAAATCTCCCCACACTCGTAAAAACCCTATGGAGGTCTACTCATAACTAGAGGATGACCACTATGTCCTAAAATAACTGATTGTGAACTACCTTGACCTTAACTCGGGCTGGTAATAGAACCACCCTGATGGTGCTAGTCATCCTTTGAAGCATCTAAGGAGGCCTAAAATAGATGGATGGACTAAACCTACTGGATCCTCTAGCTGAGCTTATCATATAAATCTGTTGGTTTAAGATAGGACCTATTTTGGCTATCCTCATATCGAGACCTCTTGCTGCTGCCCCTATTGGCCTCACGATGGAGACGCTTAAGTCTATGAACATGGTACACTACATCCAAGAATGAAAAAAATACCAAAATTGTGGACAGAGTCTCAATCTATAGATGGAGTCTTAATCATCAGACAAAGTATCGAACTCTCTCCTTCTTAGTGGGTAGCATCCTAGTGGCATAAAAGGGAATCTTATGGAATATAGCCTAGTACTCTGACATAGCCATGGAGTCCTGCTCCAACCTCAAGAACAGGTCATGGGCTAATCTGACACTTTGTAGGATGAACCTGGATAAGAAAACCTCTAAAAACTCAGTACAAGACACTGGTAGAGACCAAACTAGCCTAGTCTCTAAATATGAATTCCACCATTATCAGGATGTCCCATCAAGATAATAAGCAGTTACCTCAGCTCATCTAGACTCCACCAAACCCAAAGTATGTAGCCTTTCTCAGCAAGTAGTGAGAAACTATTGGGCATCGTCTCCAATCTCCCTAGAAAACCTAGTCGGTAACAATCTTAGAAACACCTCGAACATATTTTACTCTTGTAGTGGAACAACTCCATCCATAACATTCGACTAGGTAGTGATATGTATCGGTGGTGGCTGAACTTCTGGAGCCGCTGGCGCAAGATTGCCTTGCGGTGCTAGAAAAGCTTGGGTTGGAGGTGGTGTCTGCTGCATATCCCCAATTATAGTTAGGGTCTATAGCTTGTATGGGTGGTGGTTGGTCCAGCCCTGGCCTTACTAGATATAAAGGCACATAATCTCCTTGAGGCTTCGGCTCCGGCTTTGGCTCTTGCTACATAGTCCTTTCTTTTCTCAGGCTAGTGCTTTATCCCTTCCACGACCTCAAGGTTGACCTCTAACTATATCCGAGGCTCTATCTCCAAGCCTGGGTGCATTACCCTGACCGTAGTACCACAATGCTAGCTATTCTATAAAAGAGTGAAGAAAGTGAGATTCTATGAACCTGATAAGGCACATATTGCATAAAAGAAATACAAAAGAGAAAATCTTTCTAAAGACATCCTGCAGCCTCCCAAAGATAGGTTATAGACATCTCTCCACCTATCCACAAGACTCTACTAGATGTTAGATCTATATAAGTGAGATCGGTAAACCAGGGCCTTTAATACCAACTTTGTTATAATTTAATTCCTTGAATACTGATCACACCTACTATAACCGACCAATCGGTAAGTTGACCTGCATCTTGGAACTATAAGTAATGGGATTAAGGGTTGAAACTAAACAAAAAATAAACAATAATAGAAATTACCGGAACAAAAGCAGAAGTAAGCCAAAAACATACATACAAATGAAATATCCCTCCAGAACCCTGAAAGTCACATGTTAAGAGCTATAGAAAATGAATACAAGTCCCAAGAGTGGACCACAAAAATAAGACTTGTATAAAGAATAAAAACACTAGTCATAATATATACAAAAGGAAACAAGTGAATCCACAATGACATATGCTCACCTTTGTCTTCGAATCAAGCTGTTACAAGATCGATCTCAATGCTTGGTAGTTGGTGCTCGGATTTTCATCATGAAAATAGATGAAAAATGTAGTATGGGTACCAAAACATATTTATCCAGTAGGAATCATAAGCCGACTGAGCAAGAAAAGTAAAAGTAATATGAAATGCCATAATTTAACCATAATAAGAAATAAAGGGCAGAGATCTAACAGGAACGCACACGAGCATACTAAAACATAAATAAAGTGAACACAACTAACTAAACCATAGAGAACCCTCATAAGCCCAGAGGGTACACCCATGCACAAGTTCAAGTAAAACCTAAATAGACCCCTATAAGCTCGATAGGTGCACAAAATAGTTAAGGTCCATTAAGAGAACCTAAAGATACTTCAAACATTACCGTAAACTTTCACTGACTTTAACTGAATCAATTGAGTGCCCAAGTCTTCAATCAAAGCAGAATGGGAGCTAAGGACTTAAACCAAAGTGAAGAAGGAGTCAAGCACTTTAACAAAGATTGAGATAGTCGAGGACTCTAATGAAGGCTGAAGCTAGCCAATGACTCTAACTAAGGCTGAAGATACCCAATGACTCTAACCAAGGCTAAAGATAGTTATGGAATCTAACATAGGCTGAAGATAACGATGGAGTCTAACCAAGGCTAAAGATACCATTGGACTCTAACCAAGTTTGCAGATCGCCAAGGATTCTAACCAAGACTGAAGATAGTGATGGAATCTAACCAAGGTTGTAGATAACGATGGGCTCTAACCAAGACTAAAGATGGCTGAGGACTCTAACCGAGGCTAAAGATAGCTATAGACTCTAATTGAGGCTGAAGATAGCGATGGACTCTAATCAAGGTTGCAGATGGCAAAGAACTCTAACCAAGTTCTGATGGACTCCAACTAAAGCTGAAAATGGACAAAGACTCTAACTAATATTGAAGATGGAAATGGACTCTAACCAAGCTGAAGATGGCCAAGGACTCTAACCAAGGCTGAAGATACTAAGGAGTGGTATTTAACCATATACCAGTGGAGTGAAAATCAAATAGAGGTGAGTTTTTAGATTTAGGATTAGCATCTAGATGAGCGCTAAGAGGAGAACCTCAAACTGGGTGTAATCAATAAATCACTCCAAGCCTGAGCGGCTTCCAAATCAAGAACTAGTTACAACAATACCAACAGAATGAGGGAATTAAAAATTAAAAGGCCTCAAGAATCGGGTTACTACCTATCTAAGACTCACACTATTAGACTCAAGTATGCTATATAATTCTACAGGAAGCAAAGCCATCCGAAGCCACATCGGAGAGATTCTATGGCCTAGTGGCTCCAAAATGCACAAGTTTAGGAAATTGCTAGTCTAAGCCTAGACTAAGGCCAAACATGCTCCACTAATAATTATAAGACATATACAAGTCACACCACAAGGAAATGATGATCAACTAAAGCAACCAATATCTTATCGGTGCCTGAAATATCCGAGAAAGGTGTAAGACATGGATTCTAAGAAGCTAAACATGATCTACTAGAAATCCACCCTAAATTTACTAAAATCAACATTCATTAGCTTATTCATGCTTAGTCTAAGTTGAAGGAAGCTGTAGCCTACCTTTTGGCGACCACGCATGCTTCAAATCAAATCTCTAGGGACTTTCCCTTCTTTATGGCCTTAGAACATTGCCACACTATCAAAA
This sequence comes from Solanum dulcamara, assembly GCF_947179165.1. NCBI lineage: Eukaryota > Viridiplantae > Streptophyta > Magnoliopsida > Solanales > Solanaceae > Solanum > Solanum dulcamara. The sequence goes on from NC_077242.1 coordinate 24,305,676, forward strand.
CAGTTTCATAATGTTAATAAGGTAATTTAGACATCAATATCACCATAAACAGATATGGACCAAGTTCTAAGTCTAAAATGGAATGTTGCACCCACATCAGGAATTATGTAATTGACTCCGTAAAGATGTCTAAATTAGTTCCCTGAACATGTGTTCCAAAATGAACCACAATAAAGGGCTCGAAACAGCCCACAATTGCACATGCAAGTTAACACTATTAAATCTAATAATTACAACTATGCCAATATCTTAAATAAGAATTTTACCTCAAATGAAGAGTCCCCAACAAGTGTTGACCACTTCAGCATGTAGACATGAGCTTTCTAAATAATCTAGCCATTGAAAATCCAAAATTTGAGCTCTAGAACTCGAGTTAGGCCACGTTGAATTTGGGGAAGATGATCTAAAGTGGGTCTGAAAAGAACCCCCAGGTGTTGCAAAAGCAACCACTAATTTCTCTAAAGCGATAGGACCCCAATAGATGGGCCTCGCTAAAGCGCACCCCTAGTTGCTAAATGTCACGACCCAAGCCTTGGGAATAGACGTGACATGGTGAATGAGGAACCCGAATGTACCTCAAACAAGCCTCTTAGAATTTCTTTTAGCCTTTCATAGGTAATGACAATAAATAAACAAGTGAAAATCATAATAGTAAATCTTCAACTTACATATGTCCAACAATACATATAACTTTTAGATTTAATGGGGCTAAGACAAGTTTCTAGCTCACCCTCAATCATAATAGAAATAAATATCATAGTAATTGTCTAAAGATCTTAATATATCATAAGCTAGAAAGATAAATGAGTATTATTGTCGGAACATGGGAACATACCAAAAGTAGCCTTCAAATGAAATCTCAACTAACTATGTGCAGGAGAACAAGGAGGAGCACCGATCCCTACATGGTGATATCATGTAGGCTAAAGGATATGCGTTAACACTTTTAATGTACTCAGTATGTGGAAATGTATTACAAAGTAAAAAATTTAGGACATTTATAAAGTTAAGTACATAAATAAGTGCATTCATAAGAAATAAAGTAGATAGCATTTAAATCATACATATGTGGATATATACATACATGATTAATCATGTAAATAGCATTTGAAACGTTCATTTATGGGGAGTTGACTATAATCGACATTAAGACCATGTGAGCTATTATATGAAATCCAACATAACCCCTACGTTGGCTGGAGAGTCTACTTGCCTAGGGTAGAACTTCATCAACTTTATATTTATCTTTAACTTTAACTTTAAGATATTTCATGGATCCATTAGCCTAAGCCTACAAGAGCCCCTTTGTTGTCACATAATTAATGAGACAGGGGGTTTCTACTAGGATTCTCTTACCGAATCCTACCTCAGTGCCCCATTCGGTGCTAAGTCAATCACACAGAATCTTTTAATACTTCAAAAGAGTCATAGCATATAACTTGAGAGTTCAAAACATCACATTTGGTGAAATAGCTCATTAAAACCTTTAGTGATTCAAATATGCAAGAATTGTCCTTATAGCATAAAGAATTCATCATTCATACCATTTCATTATTTTTTTATTTTATAAGACTCCCTTTTTATCATAGACATTGCTTTCATAAACATATATTTGGAGTCAAGGCTTTCAAGTAGAACTTCATTGAAAATACAGTAAAACTAGGAGGGTTTAAATCACTTCAACTTTCAAACATGTAGGTAAATGAAATTATGCATAAATACTTTGAAATCCATTAATTAAAAATCATGCTTTAAACGACCCACCATGAATTTCAAGAACCTTTAAAGACATAAATAGAGAAATTAATTTCAAACCATCAATTCATACGTATGAAATTATTTTGCATCAAAATAGATCAAAAATTATTTTAAGTAGAAATAAGAGTTACCCATAAGAAACTCTTACTTAAAATCAAGAGATTTAATTAAAAGAGTTTTGAATTACATGATTTGAAAAAACCCATGAATAAACACCCACATACCTTTGAGTAAAGTTTGAAAGAATTGGGTAAATAGGCATAATTTATCATATAATCAAAATACTTTAGGCTTGAAAGTGGAAGGAAACTCTCATTGTAGCCTTACATACTTGGAATCCAAAGTCTTACTCAGAATCAAAGGACTTAATGAACACTCTTGGATCCTTATCGTTTCTCCTCGCCGGAGCATTTTATGTACTACCCAGAGTATATGAATCCACGAAATAGTATTTCTACACTACTAAGAACTAAAAATAAATTTTGAGAATGAGTAAAGAAGTTTATAGAGAGAAGAGTTACTTGAGAAAGATTGATGAACTAAATGATGAAATAAGGTGTTTATTTATAGGTGTGAAGGAGGGACCTAACAAGAAGTAAAATAATTATAAAGAAAAATCTAAAATTTAATGAAGAATTGTGATGTAATGAGTTATATCAAATGGAGGACTATTGATATCATGGGTGATGTCAAATGGATCTAGATCTTTCATGGTTGGTGAGATGAATATTTTTTTATACGAAATACCTTCTTTCAGAGCTACGTTTGAACAAGATAACTTCCTAATTAGTATTTGGTGTACCATATGAATTGTAGTTCTAGAAGTATCGTTTAATGTTTTTCAAGAATCAACTGAATGAGGTCATCCTATATTGATATATGATTTTTCTTCTACAAATACTCTATTTTGTCAAAACACTAGGTCTTGTAAAGATTAATTTATTTGACCTACTTAGCCTCTGATTCTTAAGTTGTGGTCTGGTTAAAAATTGTAGGTAATGATGTTGGGTTATTTAGAAATTTTTATCACCTAATTTTGACCATCTTATGAAAATTTAGGCCCAAACTACAAAAGTAGTATCATTTTCATCTAGAATTGGAACACCATTTACAATGTTTTGAAGGGGTGTTATATTATCTCCCTCTTGGCGGACCAAAATTTCAACTGGTACTTGTTCATAGGTCAGGTTTTCTTCAACATTCACTACTCCTAAAGGAACAATGGAACTAGGAGTTCCCACACATTTTCTCAACATAGACACATGGAACACCGGGTAAATCATGGTCATTTCCAATGGCAACTCCAACTCATACACAACATTGCCAATACGTCTCACAATTCTATAAGGCTTAACATACCTAGAGCTCAATTTGCCTTTCTTACCAAACCAAACCACACGCTTCATGGGTGAAACCTCCAAATACATCCAATCATCCATATTAAACTCAAGATCCCTTTCTCTAGTATCGGAATAGGACCTTTGATGACTTTGAGCCATCTTCAACCTTTCTCAAATGATCTTCACCTTCTCTAAAGTATCAAGTACCAAATCATAGACTAAAAAGGTCATCTCACCTACTTCGGACCAACCAACTAGGGATGTACGTCATCTCCCATACAAATCTTCAAATGACTCCATCTCAATACTTGAGTGGTAATTATTATTATAGGAAAACTCAGTGAGCGATAGAAAATCATCCCAATTTCCTCTAACATCTAATACACAAGACCTTAACATATCCTCTAGTGTTTGAATCATCCTTTCGGCTTACCTATTGGTTTGAGGATGAAGTGCGATGCTTAATTTTACCTTAGTACCTATGCCCTTTTGAAACAATATCCAAAAGTGAGAAGTGAATTGGGTACCACGATTCAAAATAATGGATAATGGTACCCCATGCAACCTCACCAACTCCTGAATATACAACTTGGCATAATCTTTGACACTATAGGAAGTCTTAACCAGTAGAAAGTGAGCCGACTTAGTTATTCTATCAAAAATTACCCAAATCGAATCATGATGCTTCTGGGTATGAGGCAAACCCACTACAAAATCCATATTCACATCTTTCCACTTCTAAGTTGGGGTTTTAATGTCTTGGGCTAGGTCACCCGTCCTTTGATGTTTGGCCTTCACTTGTTGGCAATTCGGACATTTGAACACGAACCTTGCTATGTCCTTCTTCATGCCACCTCACTAATAAAACTCTTTTAAGTCTCAGTACATTTTCTTCGACCCTGTATGAATGGAGTATGTAGAATTATGAGCCTTCATCAAGATCAAACTCCTAAGACCATCCACATCTAGAACACATAGCCGACCTTGGTAGTATAGCACCCTATCTCCTCCTTAAGGAAAGTCCTTTAATTATTCTTTCAACTCTTTCACTTCCATTAGGTCCATTCGGCAAGAAGTAATAGAGATAGGTTGGGTATAGGGGAGGAGATCGATACCAAAATCAACTTCCCTTTTGGGAGGGACATCGGGAAGGTCATCAGGAAAGATATTGGGGAACTCATTGAATACGAGAAATGACTCAAGGGAAGGACGTTCGGAGTTGACATCCCTAACCCTCACAATGTTGTAAATACAACCCTTAGTAATCAATTTTTGGGCCTTAAGGCAAGAAATGAATTTTCCCTTCACTACTGAATCACGATCCTCCCATTCTATAACGGACTCATTTGGAAATTAGAACTTGACTCGATGAGTCCTATAATCTATGAAAGCATAAGATGCATGTAACAAATCTATCACAAGAATGACATCAAAATCTACCATGTCAAGATCAATGAGATAAAATGAATAACTTTATGCAAGATAGACATGAGGACAACCCCTATAGACCTTTCTAGCAAAAACTGACTCACCAATGGGGACAAACACCGAATAAGTCTCTAATAACATTTCAGGTGACACATCAAAACTATTAGAAATGAATGGAGTAAAAAATGATAAATTTGCACCAAGATCTAATAACACATACATATCCAAATAAAAGACATTTAATATACCGTTAACGACATTGGGTGCATTCTCAACCTCTTGTCTCCCATGCAAGACATAAATAGAGAACCTTTAAAGAGATAAATAGAGAAATTAAATTCAAATCATCAATTCATACGTATTAAATTATTTTGTATCAAAATAGATCAAGAATTATTAGTTTAACCATGATTCATGCTATTAAGTAGAAATAAGAATTACTCATAAGAAAATCTTACTTGAAATCAAGAGATTTAGTTGAAAGAGTTTTAAATTACATGATTTGAAAAAACCCATGGATAAACACCCACATACCTTTGAGTAAAGTTTGAAAAGAATTGGGTAAATAGGCATAATTTATCATATAATCAAAATACTTTAGGCTTGAAAGTGGAAGGAAACTCTCATTGTAGCCTTACATACTTGGAATCCAAAGTCTTACTCAGAATCAAAGGACTTAATGAACACTCTTGAATCCTTATCTTTTCTCCTCGTCGGAGTATTTTGTGTACTACCCAGAGTATATGAATCCACAAAATAGTATTTCTACACTACTAAGAACTAAAAATATATTTTGAGAATGAGTAAAGAAGTGTATAGAGAGAAGAGTTACTTGAGAAAGCTTGATGAAGTAAATGATGAAATAAGATGTTTATTTATAGGTGTGAAGGAGGGACCTAACAAGAAGTAAAATAATTATAAAAAAAATGTAAAAATTTAATGAAGAATTGTGATGTAATGAGTGATGTAAAATGGAGGACTATTGATATCATGGGTGATGTCAAATGGATCTAGATCTTTCATGGTTGGTGAGATGAATATTTTTTTTTATGGAATACCTTCTTTCAGATCGATGTTTGAACAAGATAACTTCCTAATTAGTATTTGGTGTACCATATGAATTGTAGATCTAGAAGTATTGTTTAATATTTTTCAAGAATCAACTGAATGAGATCATCCTATATTGATATATGATTTTTCTTCTACAAACACTCCATTTCGTCACAACACTAGGTATTGCAAAGATTAATTTATTTGACCTACTTAGCCTTTGATTCTTAAGTTGTGGTCTTGATAAAAGTTGTAGGTAATGATGTTGGAGTTATTTAGAAATTTTTATCACTTAATTTAGACCATCCTATGAAAATATATGCCCAAACTAGAAAATAAGTATCATTTTCATCTAGAATTGGAACACCATATACAATGTTTTTAAGGGGTGTTACATTATCTCCCTCTTGCCGGACCAAAATTTCAATTGGTACATCTTCATAGGTCAAGTTTTCTTCAAAATTTACTACTCGTAAAGGAATAATGGAACTAGGATTTACCACATATTTTCTCAACATAGACATATGGAACACCGGGTAAATCATGGTCATTTCCAATGGCAACTCCAACTCATACGCAACCTTGCCAACACATCTCACGATTCTATAAGGCTCAACATACCTAGGGCTCAATTTGCCTTTCTTACCAAACCAAACCACACGCTTCATGGGTGAAACCTCCAGATACATCCAATCATCCACATTAAACTCAAGATCCCTTTCTCTAGTATCGGAATAAGACCTTTGACGACTTTGAGCCATTTTCAACCTTTCTCAAATGATCTTCAGTTTCTCTAAAGCATCAAGTACCAAATCATAGACTAAAAAGGTCATCTCACCTACTTCGTACCAACCAACCAGGGATGTACGTCATCTCCCATACAAATCTTCAAATGACGCCATCTCAATACTTGAGTGGTAATTATTATTATAGGCAAACTCGATGAGCGATAGATAATCATCCCAGTTTCCTCTAAAATCCAATACACAAGACCTTAAAATATCCTCTAGTATTTGAATCATCCTTTCGGCTTACCCATCTGTTTGAGGATGGAGTGAGATGCTTAATTTTACCTTTGTAAGATATCCTTTTGAAACAATATCCAAAAGTGAGAAGTTAATTGGGTACCACGATTCAAAATAAATGGATAATGGCACATCATGCAACCTCACCAATTCCTAAATATACAACTTGACATAGTCTTTGGCACTATAGGAAGTCTTAACCAGTAGAAAGTGAGCCGACTTAGTCATTCTATCAAAAATTACCCAAATCGAATCATGATGCTTCCGGGTATGAGGCAAACCCACTACAAAATCCATATTCATATCTTCCCACTTTCAAGTTGGGATTTTAATGTCTTGGTCTAGGTCACCCGGCCTTTGATGTTCCATATTCACTTGTTGGTAATTCGGATATTTGAACACGAACCTTGCTATGTCCTTCCTCATGCCACCTCACTAATAATACTCTTTAAATCTCGGTACATTTTCTTCCACCCGAGATGAATAGAGTATGTAGAATTATAAGCCTCCATCAAGATCAAACTCCTAAGACCATCCACCTGCAGAACATATAGCTGACCTTGGTAGTATAGCACCCTATCTCCCCCTTGAAAAAAGTCCTTTAATTATTCTTTCAACTCTTTTAATTCCATCAGGTCAATCCGGTAAGAAGTCATAGAGATAGGTTGGGTATCGAGGAGGAGATTGATACCAAAATCAACTTCCCTTTTGGAAGGGACACCGAGAAGGTCATCGGGAAAGACATTAAGAAACTCATTGACTATGGGAACTGACTCAAGGAAAGGACTTTCAGAGTCGATATCCCTAACCCTCACAATGTTGTAAATACAACCCTTAGCAATCAATTTTTGGGCCTTAAGGCAAGAAATGAATTTTCCCTTCACTACCGAATCACGACCCTTGCATTCTATAACAGACTCATTTTGAAATTGGAACTTGACTCGATGAGTCCTATAATCTATGGAAGCATAAGATTCATGTAACAAATCTATTTTAAGAATGACATCAAAATCTGCCATGTCAAGATCAATGAGATAATAGGAATAATTTTATACAAGATAGACATGGGGAAAACCCCTATAGACCTTTCTAGCAACAACCGACTCACCAACGGGGGCGAATACCGAATAAGTCTCTTATAACATTTCGGGTGACACATCAAAACTATTAGCAAGGAATGGAGTAAAAAATGATAAATTTGCACCTAGATCTAATAACACATACACATCCAAAGAAAAGACCTTTAACATACCAATAACGACATTGGGTGCATTCTCAACCTCTTGTCTTCCATGTAAGAAATAAAAGCAGTTGGTGCATTGGCCACCTCCTTGGGCTTGTTGACTATAAGAAATTTGGCCTTGAGGCCTACCACCAACACCTATACAATCCCTAGCATGGTGTCCCATCTTTCCACACTTGAAGCATGCATTGGAGCCAGCTAAGCATTCCCCTTTATGAGTCCTTCCAGACTTCTTGTAAGCGGGAAAAATTTAAGCACCAATATTCTCTCTTGGAACCATTGGGTTAGCACCCTTGTCCTTGTTGAACCTTGGAGGAGGATTATTGGTGGAACCTTGTCCCACAAATTGTTGCCCACCTTGGCCTTTGTCATTGTTACCATAATTAGACCTTTGAGGGTTAAACCTTCCACTATCCACTCTAGCCTTTTTGAACACCCTTGATCTCTCTCTTAACCTCTGTTCTTCATTCTGTTCTACGTAATTCATTAACTAAGATATGTCTATCTCCTTGACCAACATGGCCATTTTACACTCCTTGGACTACAAGATTGAGATGCCAAAAATAAATTTGCTCATCCTAGCTCTTGGATCAGAGAATATGAAGGGAGCATACTTTGAAAACATAGTGAATTTGATGGCATACTCCCTTACGCTCATACTCTCTTAACGGAGGTTGATGAACTCTTGGATTTTGGTCTCCCTTAGCTACAATGGGAAGAACAAGTCTAGGAAGGCACCTTTGAACTCTTCCCATCCTATTGGGCCCATTTTTGCATCCCTCTCAATAACCCATTATTTATACCACACTCGAACCACACCTTTGAGTTAATAGGACACTAGCTCAGCTTTGTCATTTGGTGAAATAACCATGATAGACACAATTGATACACCTAATCAATGAGCTCCATCGGGTCTTCATCTAGTTTAAAACCATCAAACTCGGGGGGAATTCATCTTTTAGAAATCCCAAATCCTAGAGGCTGTAGTTTGTAGTTGGGGGGAGGAACACCTTGATGCCCTTGGTTGGATACGACTTGAGCCAAAAATGTAATGATGTTGCAAAATTCGCCATAGGTTACCCCATCCTCTTGATATGGGGCATTGGGAACAAAAGGAGCTTGGTCCTCATCGTCAACCCTTGCTATTGGAGGTGCTCTTCTACGAGTCCTTATCTAAAGAACACGAAATGGGCCGTTAGTTAGACATAAGCATAGGACACTCTAAGGCACAACATGAATTTGACAAAAAAGTGAAAACTTTCCTAAACATCCCATAGTCTCCTATTCATTTTTATGTTGCACTTCACAACCATGATCAAGATCCTATTTGACGCGGTATGTTGGACTTTGAGGATAATTCAAAACTTCAGGCTCTAATACCAAGTTTATCACAATGCAAGCCTAAGGCATAGACGTGACATTGAGAATGAGAAACTCAAAAGTACCTCAAACAAGTCTCTTAGTATTTTGTTTTAGCCTTTCATAGGTACTGACAATAAATAAACAAGCAAAATTCATAATAGTAAATTTTAACTTACATATGTTCAATAATACCTCTAACTTTTAAATTTAACGAGACTAAGAAAAGTCTCTAGCTCACCTTCAATAATAATAGAAAGAAATACCATAGTAAATGTCTAAATATCTCAACATATCATAAACTATAAAGATAAAGGAGTATTATTCTCGAAACATGGGAACTCACCAAAAGTAGCCTTCAAATGAAATCTTAACTAGCCACATAGAGAAGAATGAGGAGGAGCACAGTCCCTACATTGTGATAATATGTAGGCAAAAGAATATGCATTTGTACTTTAAATATACTCAGTATTATCATGACCCAACCCCATAGGCCATGCCGGGTGGCCGAACTGGACACTAGCATATACCCTTGCTAGCGTGTATACCCTTGCTAGCTATAAGCAAACTTGTCCCCTATTTGAGTCACAATATATAACATGCCAGAAAAATATATAAGCTGACAAGGCCATCATGATGGGGGATACATCTCTAAAACATAAACCATATTCGCACGACTATACATACATACCTATGTAACCCATATATAACCCACACATATATCTACAGACCTCTAAGAGTATAATGATAACAAAAGGCAAGATAGGGCCTCTGTCGTATCCATGAACAAACAAATATATATATTGAGGGTTAGTATGCAAAATCTAGGCTCTAGCACAATGGAGCGCTTCTGAACTACTGATAGGAGTCCTATACTAGGGGGCCTCCAAACTATGCGTCTGTACCTGCAGGCATGAAATACAGCCCCCCGAAGAGAGGGGGTCAGTACGACATATGTACTAAGTATACAAAGCATAACTAGAAACATATCTGAAATAAAGAGAGTTAGGGGATAAATACGTTACTTAAGAAAACACTGTAACTGTACCTTGTGAATCATAAAAACATGCATGCTCTTGTTATACAATATAGCTGGCCCCTTCAGGGACTCGGTGAAACATATATCTGTAGGACCATCATAGGGAACGGTGCCATCATCACCTTATCACATCACATCACATCATCATATATATAAAGATACATTCCCGGCTCTCTAGTGAGGGACTTGGTGAGTTGTTCATGTCATTGCATTATCATTTCCTTATATAGCATACCTGGTCCTTTAGTGAGGAACTCGATGGATAATGTAGTGAACTGCGCACGATTATGTTCCCGGCTTGGGACTCGGTGATAGAAAGGTTGCAGTATCTATGAGTAGAGTAGTAAGTAACCATATGCAATTTAAATCATTATCAAGACTCAATGAAGTAATAAAGATGAATTTTCATTTGAAAATTAGGACGATAGGCATATCAATCGTCTCTCGAATATCACTATTGATCATATCAAAGCGTCTTAGACATCATAGGCATTTTAAATCATATCTGAGACTCGATGGAATACTCAAATGTGCTATCATTTAAAAACCAAGACAAGATTCATATCAAGTACCTTTGGAGTGTCATTATGGTTTGTATCAAAGTAGCACTTTTGGAATCATCTACTCGTATCAAAGTATAATAAAATATCTTTTGGAAGTCAAGAAAATGGCTATCTTAGTGGCTTTGAGAATGGGGACTTCCTTGGGATCAAATATACTTTGTCTATTCGTTTCATAAGGTTCATGCCAAAAAAAAGAAGATTAACTTTACCTACTTACTACTTCCCAAGGTATAGAAAAAATTTAGAATCCATAGTTCAATTATTGGAAGAGTTCTAGCTTAAAAGAGTAAATAAGAGTCATGCTTTATACCACAACATAAATTAAACCAACTTAGGATGGTTGGAAACTATCACATGAATTGAGACAAAAGGACATAAGTTTTAGGAAATTAGAAACGTTGGCCATCCTAGTGCACTTAAGAATAAGAGTTTCTTGTAGACTTCGTTCATTCTTCGTCCATTGGCTTTCTATGGGTCATGCCAAAAAAAGAAAGAAGATAAGCTTTAAATACCCTCTACTTTCCCTCATAGAGTCATTATATACATGTATCATATGCATTCCATCATGAGCTCAGTATCATAACTTTGTCATTGCTTTACCATACCATCATATAACGTACCCGACCCATGATGGGACTCGGTGAGTAATCGTAGAATTATAACATCGTACTTATGTCAAAGACATATCAAGAGGGAAGAAGGGTAGCTTTACCAACTTGTACCAAAAACATGCCAAGAGGAAGATTCACATACTTATGCCAAAAAGCATGCCAAGAGAAAGAAGGGCTTCACATACCTTTTTTTGGGATAAATTGAAATCCGTCCTGCCTTGATACCTCCTTAACCTATTTTACATGAAAGTAATAATAAGGTTAATAGCCTTCACTTTCCAAATCCCACTCTACAACAAATTACTAATAGGAGTCGTTTCCTATCCATTACCCTCGACTAGTTTGTTACTAGTTCCGAAGCTACCGAAAATCAGACAGCATTTCCTCTGTAACTTCAACATCCCCGAGATTTCAACTCGGCCACAATATAAAAAACCATACCAACAACAACAAACAACAGCATATTTACAATTAACTCACTTCAACCTTACCCAATACAAGCTCCAAACAACTAGCTCCCAACTACGATACAAAAATAGTGTTTTTAATCTTTATTTCTCAAAATCTTTAACCATACCAAACGGAGTATCCTGTGGCTGAAAACAGAAGCACCAACACCCTTTTTAAAATACTTTAAATCCCTGAAACACACAACCCCACCAGCTGCATCTGCAGCACCACAACGACAACACACTATGCGACTTCGATTTAGCTACTACGACTTTAATTTAGCTGGTTTTCAATATCAAGCATCCTTGTGAAATTTTTCCACTTGTAGCATTACTTAATATATGTAATATACCTCATAAAATTATCATAAACTCCAGTTCAAAAGAGAAACTCTTACCTTTCCCGGAACTCGTCAACCTCGTTGAAACTTGCCTCGAAAGTTCCTTTAGCGCGCCTAAAACTTCTTGGCTGTTTGGTAACATTTTGGGCTGCTACAAACCATAAATTTTTATTACTAACACCTTCATAGCATCTTGGTGAACCTTAGATAATTAATTCACAGAACGAAATCGAAAGCTTACCTTTTTTTTCCCTCAAATCCAAAACCCTTTGTAGCTTGAGGGTTTCTCTCCTCTTCTTCTCTTTTCTAAAATATTTGGATAAAGTAATAACTTAAGGGATAAGGATGACTAAAATTCATCAACGTATATATATATATATATATATAGGCTACTTTAAGGGGGATACATGTCGTCTCCTAAGTGGTGAGACATGTCAAGCCCTAAGTGGTGACATGTGTCAAGCCCCCATTGGGCCAACACACCCCTTTCCTCTAATTACAGGATACCACATGGCATGTGGAGTCCACCACCCTCGCTCCAGCTTCTGCCATGTGGCACTCTCTTTTCCCCTCATGGGTTTGTAATCTCGTCTTACTTTACGAACCTATGTAATCCTTACCACGTAAGCTTGTTATATACTCAAGTAGTTTAAGTACGTACGATTTCCAAATTGGTAGCTTACGCAAGTAATTCGAGTCCTACGACTCATTACTTGGCTTCCAATTCATTCTAGATTCTCATAACCATATTTCCAATCTTCCCTTCTATGGGGTGTCACATTCTCCCTTCCTTAGAGTTATTTGATAGTGTCATAGATTATATGGCTCACATGACAACTTATAAAAAGGTTACGATCCTTTCAGGAAACTTAAGAAGCTTAAATAAAACTTAAGAAGCTTAAGAGGTTTAAGAAACTTAAGAAACTTGAGAACCTTCAAGGTACAAAAGTATGGGGTATAACATCCTTCCCCCCTTTAGAACATTCTTCCTCGAATGTTAAATGAACCTTCTTCGAAATCTTATGTAGACTATAGGGAAAATTCCCCTTTATTGCAATAACACATACTTTCATCACCTTAAGAGTTCAAAAGTTGAGATTACCTATAGACGTAGGGAATAGGTACGAATACTTGTGTTTCATTTCCTCTTCAGCTTCCTAGGTCATTTCTTCGCGATTCTTATTTTGCCACAGCACCTTGACGGAAGCTACGTCCTTAGTCCGTAATCTTCTAATCTGCTGATCCAGGATGGCGATAGGCTGCTCTTCATAGGATAACTATTTTGTGACTTGGATATCATCTATGGGATATACCCAGGATGGATCACCAATGCATTTGCGAAGCATGGATACATGGAAGACTGGATGCACTTCTTCTAGATCCACCGGTAAGTCTAGCTTGTAGGCAATCTTGCCTATTCGACGAAGGATTGGTAAGGGCCAATATATCTTAGACTCAGCTTCCCTTTCTTGCCAAACTTTATTACTTCTTTAATCGGTGACACCTTTAAGAACACCCAGTCACTCACTCAAAATTCCTAAGGTCGATGTCAATTATCTGCATATGATTTTTGTCGACTTCGGGTAGCTAATAATCTCTTTTGAATAAGCTTCACCTTCTCCACAATTTGTTGGACCATGTCGGGGCCTATTAGTCGAGTTTCACCAACATCAAACCAACCGATAGGGGATCTGTACTTCCTATCGTACAAAGCCTCATATAGTGCTATCTGGATGCTGGAGTGATAGTTGTTATTGTAGGCAAACTCAATGAGTGGGAAATGATCATCCCAGTTACCTCTAAAGTCAATAATGCAGGCATGCAACATTATTCTAACATTTGAATAGTACGATCGGCCTGTCCGTCAGTTTGAGGATAAAATGTTGTACTAAGATTCACCTGCATTCCCAAGCCTTCTTGAAATAATCTCTAAAAGTTGACGGTGAACTGAGCTCCCCTATTGGAGATAATAGATGTGGGAACCCCGTGAAGGCTTACTATCTCCTTGATATATTGCTTCGCATAGTCCTCAGCTGAATATGTGGTCCTGACTAGAAGAAAGTGGGCTGATTTTGTCAGCTGATCCACAATAACCTATATAAAATCCTATTTTTGGGGAGTGCGAGGTAAGCTTATAATAAAGTCCATGTTAATCGCTTCCTATTTCCAAGTTGGGATCTCCATTTCCTGTAGTAACCCACCCGGTTTCTAATGTTCAATTTTAACCTGTTGGCAGTTCGGGCATTGGGATACGAACTCTTCTATATCCTTCTACATACCATCTCACTAATATAAACATCTGAGGTCAAGATACATATTGGTTGACCCCGGATGAACAAAATAAAGGGCATGGTGTGCCTCTCCTAGCACTTACTTCTGTAGACCTTCAACTTCCAGCACACAGACTCTACCTCTATATCGTAGTACCCTACCAGGTGTGATCTCGAATGGTGTATTTTCCTTCTGGAGACCTACATCCCTATACTATGTTAGAATAGAGTCTGTGTACTAGCATTGCTTTATCTCTTCCATGATTGAGGATTCAGCAAGTCCTCGAACAGAAACCCCACCATCATCCGAATCAGCTAAGCGGACTCCAAGGCTAGCTAATTGGCAAATCTCATGGACTTTCTCCCTTCGTTCTGGTTGTACACCTGCCAAGCTACCCATTGATTTATGGTTGAGTGTGTTTGCCACCACATTTTCTTTCCCTGGGTGGTATAGAATGTCGATATTGTAGTCCTTCAGCAATTCTAGCCACCTTCTCTGCCATAGATTCAACTCTTTCTATTTAAAAATGTACTGAAGGATTTTGTGGTCTATATAGATATCAACATGTATGCTATACAGGTAGTGAATCCATATTTTTAAAGCGTGAATCAGTGCTGCTAGTTCCAAATCATGAGTCGGGTAATTCTTTTCATGCTTCTTAAGCTATCGGGAGGCATAAGCTATCACCTTACCATGTTGCATCAATACACATCGCAGCCCAACCCCGGAAGCATCACAATAAATAACATAGCCATTTGGTCCTTTAGGAAGAGTTAGAACAGGAGACGTAGTCAATTTATCTTTTAGCAACTAGAAACTTTGCTCACAAGCCTCAATCCACTAGAACTTAGCCGCCTTTTGAGTTAGCCTAGTTAAAGGTGCCAAAATGGAAGCAAATTTTTCTACGAACCTCCTGTAGTATCTTGCTAGCCCAAAAAAACTACGTACCTCCATAGGGGTTGTAGGTCTTGGCTAGGCCTTTACGGCCTTAATCTTCTTCGTGTCTACGTGAATGCCATCAGCCCTAATAACGTGCCCCAAAAATGCTACTGAAGTCAGCTAGAATTCACATTTAGAGAACTTAGCATCCAACTTCTAATGTTTGAGTACTCCTAGTACCACCCATAAATGGTCCTCGTGTTCCTTTTCTGATCATGAATAAATTAGAATATCATCAATAAATACAATCACGAATAAATTCAGAAATAGTTTGAACATCGGTTCATCAGATCCATAAACATTGCGGGAGCATTTGTCAGCCCAAAACACATCACTCTAAACTCATAATGTCCGTATCAGGTTCTGAATGTGGTCTTTGGGATATTTGCTTCCCTTACCCATACCTGATGATATCCCGACCACAGGTCTATCTTCGAAAAGCACTTAGCACCCTACAATTGGTCAAACAAATCATCAATCCTGGGGAGGGGATATCTGTACTTAATTATTACTTTGTTCAGCTGCCTGTAGTCGATTCACATTCGTAACGACCCATCTTTCTTTTTTACAAACAGTATCGGTGCTCCCCATAGCGATGTGCTGGGCCTAATAAAGCCCTTTTCTAGCAAGTCTTTCAGCTGCTCCTTTAGCTCTTTTAACTCTGCGGGTGCCATTATATATGGAGGGATAGAGATGGGCTAAGTATCTGGTAACACATCTATAGTGAACTCTATCTCCCATTCAGGAGAAAGACCTAGGAGTTCATCTGGGAACATATCTGGATATTCATTGAATATGGGAACCGATTGGAGAGTTGGTACTTGTGCTTCCAGATTATGCACACGGACTAGATGATATATATACCCTTTTCTAATCATTTTCCTTGCCTTGAGGTAAGAAATAAATTTACCCTTCGGCGATGCTGCGTTTCCTAACCACTCGACAATTGGTTCACCTGGGAACTAGAACCGAACCACTTTGTTTCTATAATCTACATTGGCATAACAAGAAGCTAACCAGGCCATACCCATAATAACAATAAATTCCGTCATAGATAACTCCATCAAGTCCACCAAAGTATGACAATCATATACATCTACCAAGCAATTTCTATATATTTGTTTTACTATAACAGAGTCTCCCACCTGTATGGCCACCTCAAATGACTCTATTAACTCAGGCTTTATTCTAATTCTACTAGCAACAAAGGGAAATATATATGACAAGGTAGATCCTGGATTTATCAACACATACACGGCCTCGAGAAAAGATTAATAATATACTTGTAACCACATTGGGTGATGCCTCTTGATCCCGTCTGCTGGCTAAGGCATATATATGGTTGGAAGGGCTACTAGAACTGAAAGCTCCACCCCGGCCTCTGGCACAGCCCATCGATGTCTGCATGCCCCACCCCATAGGGTGCATAGCTACCGAATAATAAGAACCCGCAACTGACCTAGTTGGCTGACCTGAACCACTTGGAGTACCCTGGAATAGGCATTCCCTCGCAACGTGGCCTTGGCATTGACAAGTAAAATAGACACCTGTGTTCCAACAACATTCTCCAGGATGAGGTCTAACACAACGGGGACACTGGGTAAATGGTAGTCTTGATTGTTGAGAACCCCAGTTCACCTGTGTACCTGAAACCCTGGAGCTTTGACCGGCTCCCGAATACTCGGTGCTCACAAACCTTCTACCTAGAACCTGTAGGGGTGCACTATAAGCTGGCTGGAAGGGATATCTACCATATTATTGGGGGTGCCCACTCCAAAATTACCCTAGATAACCAACTGTACTAGCCTTCTTACGTTGGCCTCTATCATAGCCTCTGTCGGGCTGACGCCCTCTACGTTGCTCCTCTATCCCTTGGGCGTATGCCTATACTCGAGCAATATCCATGCCTGTCTAGGAATCCATGGCCATACAGCTATCAACCAAATAAAGGTCCAAGACTATCACGTAATGATGCACCCAGTCAGCCATGTTAGCTACAACCATGGGCGCATACCTTGCTAATGAATCATACTCTAGACTATAGTCTTTAACACTGCTGCCATTTTTCTTTAACTGCAAAAACTTATCAACTCGGGCTCGTCTCATTTCTGGAGGCAAAAAGTGACCTAGAAAGGCCTTTAAGAACTCATCCCATTCGGTTGGAGGTGTACCTCATCCCTTGATAATTCCCAAGACTTATACCAGTTAGCGGCTACGTCACACAGTCGATATGAAGCATTTCCACCGACTCTATTTTTGAGGCCCTAATAATCTGCAGTGTACGCTATATTTGCCGCTAAACTCCTGTGGAGCTTCTGCAGATCTCGACCCATAAAATTCTAGGGGATAGTAGGCTAGGAAGTCACAGACCCTCAAGCTATCTTATCTATTTACACCATCCAAGCCATGCCAACGAGTCTATCCTGCCATTAGTTCGGTCAGTAATTACATTGCATCTCTCATCGCTCTATCCTCTGCTCCTTGCTGTGGGGCTGAGTCTCCAACACCGAAGCTTCAGGGCCTACAGCTGCCGCTGCTCTAAACTCCTCTGAAGGTAATGGCATAGTAGAACTCGCCGACTGAGGCATAATCCTTAGTACAGACTAGGCACAATCCCTAGTAACCCTTGGGGCTTGACTGGTTTCCCCCGCTACCGACTTGCCTTTCTGGGTGGTTTTTGCTTTCCTCGGAGGCATTACTGCAAACATAAAGGTAGGTTAGTGAAAGGTCATCCTAATACCTTAGATTTATCGCACGATCTAAGACAAGAAAGGAAGATAACATCCTAAATGTCCTATAGCTCTCTGTTAAGAGATGTGGTGCACAACACACCGATAAACAAGACTCTACTAGACACGGTCTATAGACATTCCAAGGAAAGACCACTCTGACACCACTTTTATCACGACCTAATCCCATAGGCCATGACGGGTGCCCGAAAAATATATAAGCCGACAAGGCCATCACGATGGGGGATATGTCCCCAAAACATAAACCATATCTGCATGACTATACATACATAGCTATGTAACACATATACAACCCACACATATATCTACAGACCTCTAAGAGAATAATGATAACATAAGGCGGGATAGGGCCCCCGCAGTACCCATGAACAAACAAATTTATACATCGAGGGTTAGTACCCAAAATCTAGGCTCTAGTACAATAAAGCGCTTCTGAACTGTTGATAGGAGTCCTACTCTAGGGGCCTCCAAACTATGTGTCTGTACCTGCGGGCATGAAATGCAGCCCCCCGAAGAGAGGGAGGTCAATACGACATATGAACTGAGTATACAAAGCATAACTGAAAACATATATGAAATAAAGAGTGTCAAGAGACAAATATGTTACTTAAGATAACACTATAACTGTACCTTATGAATCATAAAAACATGCCTGTTCATATTATACAATATAGTCGGCCCCTTTAGGGACTCGGTGAAACATATATCTATAGGACCATCATAGGGCACGGCACCATCATCACTTTATCATATCACATCATATCATCATTTATATATACATATGTTCTCTGCCCTCTAGTGAGGGACTCGGTGAGTTGTTCATGTCATTGCATTATCATTTCCTCATATAGCATACCCGGCCTTTTAGTGAGGGACATGGTGGATAATACAGTAAACTGCGCATGATTACGTTCTCATCTCGGGACTCAGTGATAGAAAGGTTGCAGTATCTATGAGTAGAGTAGTAAGTAACCATATGCAATTTAAATCATTATCAAGACTCAATGAAGTAATAAAGATGAATTTTCATTTGAAAATTAGGACGATAGGCATATCAATCGTCTCTCGAATATCACTATTGATCATATCAAAGCGTCTTAGACATCATAGGCATTTTAAATCATATCTGAGACTCGATGGAATACTCAAATGTGCTATCATTTAAAAACCAAGACAAGATTCATATCAAGTACCTTTGGAGTGTCATTATGGTTTGTATCAAAGTAGCACTTTTGGAATCATCTACTCGTATCAAAGTATAATAAAATATCTTTTGGAAGTCAAGAAAATGGCTATCTTAGTGGCTTTGAGAATGGGGACTTCCTTGGGATCAAATATACTTTGTCTATTCGTTTCATAAGGTTCATGCCAAAAAAAAGAAGATTAACTTTACCTACTTACTACTTCCCAAGGTATAGAAAAAATTTAGAATCCATAGTTCAATTATTGGAAGAGTTCTAGCTTAAAAGAGTAAAGAAGATTCATGCTTTATACCACAACATAAATTAAACCAACTTAGGATGGTTGGAAACTATCATATGAATTGAGACAAAAGGACATAAGTTTTAGGAAATTAGAAACATTGGCCATCCTAGTGCACTTAAGAATAAGAGTTTCTTGTAGACTTCGTGCATTCTTCGTCCGTTGGCTTTCTATGGGTCATGCCCAAAAAAGAAAGAAGATAAGTTTTACATACCCTCTACTTTCCCTCATAGAGTCATTATATACATGTATCGTACCCGGTTCGTCATGAGCTCGGTATCTTAACTTTCTCATTGCTTTACCATACCATCATACAACGTACCCGACCCATGATGGGACTCAGTGAGTAATCATAGCATTATAACATCGTACTTATGTCAAAGACATATCAAGAGGGAAGAAGTGTAGCTTTACCAACTTGTACCAAAAACATGCCAAGAGGAAGCTTCACATACTTATGCCAAAAAGCATGCCAAGAGAAAGAAGGGCTTCACATACCTTTTTTTGGGATAAATTGAAATCCGTCCTGCCTTGATACCTCCTTAACCTATTTTACATGAAAGTAATAATAAGGTTAATAGCCTTCACTTTCCAAATCCCACTCTACAACAAATTACTAATAGGAGTCGTTTCCTATCCATTACCCTCGACTAGTTTGTTACTAGTTCCGAAGCTACCGAAAATCAGACAGCATTTCCTCTGTAACTTCAACATCCCCGAGATTTCAACTCAGACACAATATCAAAAACCATACCAACAACAAAAAAAAACATCATATTTACAATTAACTAACTTCAACCTTACCTAATACAAGCCCCAAACAACTAGCTCCCAACTACGATACAAAAATAGAGTTTTTAATCTTTATTTTGCAAACTTTTTAACCATAACAAATGGAGGGTCGTGTGGCTGAAACTAGAAGAACCAACACCCTTTTTAAAACACTTTAAATCCCTAAAACACACAACCCCACCAGCTTCATCTGCAGTACCACAACGACAACACACTACGCGACTTCGATTTAGCTACTACGACTTTAATTTAGCTGGTTTTTAACGTCAAGCATCCTTATGAAATTTTTCCACTTCCAGCATCACTTAATACATGTAATATACCTGATAACATCATCATAAACTCCAGTTCGAAAGAGAAACTCTTACCTTGCCCGAAACTCATCAACCTCATCAAAACTTGCCTCGGAAGTTCCTTTAGCATGCCTAAAACCTCTTGGCTGTTTGGTAACGTTTTGGGCTGCTCCAAACCATAAATTTTTATTACTAACACCTTCATAGCATCATGGTGCACCTTATAGAATTAATTCACGAAACGAAATCGGAAGATTACCTTTGTTTTCCCTCAAATCCAAAACTCTCTGTAGCTTAAGGGTTTCTCTCCTCTTCTTCTCTTTTCTAAAATATTTGGATGAAGTAATAACTTAAGGGATAAGGATGACTAAAATTCATAAACATATATATATATATATATATATATATAATATACATTAAGGGGGACACATGTCGTCCCCTAAGTGGTGAGACATGTCAAGTCCTAAGTGGTGACACGTGTCAAGCCCCCATTGGGCCAAATACCCATTTTCTCCAATCACAGGCTGCCACGTGGCATGTGGGAGGGGGGGTCCACCACCCTCGCTCCAGCTGCTGCCATCTGGAACTCCCTCATGCTGCCACGTGGCACTCTCTTTTCCCTCTCATGGCTTCGTAATCTCGTCTTACTTTATGAACCTATGTAATCTTTGTCGCGTAAGCTTGGTATATACTCAAGTAGTTTAAATATATAAGATTTCCAAATTGGTAGCTTACGCAAGTAAGTCGAGTCCTATAACTCATTACTTGGCCTCTAATTCCTTCTGAATTCTCATAATCATATTTCCATTCTTTCCTTCTATGAGGTGTCATATTCTCCCTTTCTTAGAGTTGTTTGATAGAGTCATAGATTATCCGGCTCACATGACAACTTATAAGAATCTTATGATCCTTTCAGGAAACTTAAGAAGCTTAAATAAAACTTAAGAAGCTTAAGAGGTTCAAGAAACTTAAGAAACTTGAGAACCTTCAAGGTACAAAAGTATGGGGTATAACAAGTATGTAGGCAGGCATTACAAAGTAAAATATTTAGGACATTTATAAGGTAAAGTACATAAATGAGTGCATGCATAATAAATCATGTAGATAACATTTAAACCATACATATATGGATATATACATGCATGATTAATCATGTAAATTGCATTTGAAACGTTCGTTTGTGGGTTGTTAACTATAACTGACATTAAGACCATATGAGCTATTACATGGAATCCAACATAACCCCCTACATTTGCCGGGGAGTCTACTTACCTAGGGTAGAACTTCATCAACTTTATATTTATCTTTAACTTTAACTTTAAGATATTTCATGGATCCATTAGCCTAAGCCTACAAGAGCTCCTTTGTTGTCACATAATTAATGACACAGGGGGTTTCTACTAGGATTCTCTTACTGAATCCTACCTCAGTGCCCCATTCGGTGCTAAGTCAATCACATAGAATCGTTTAATACTTCAAAAGAGTCATAGTATATAACTTGAGAATTCAAAACATCACATTTGGTGGAATAGCTCATTAAAACCTTTAGTGATTCAAATATGCAAGAATTGTCCTTATAGCATAAAGAATTCATCATTCATACCATTTCATTATTCTTTTATTTTATAAGTGTCACGACCCAACCCCGTAGGCCGCGATTGGTGTCCGACCTGGACCCCCCGTACATATATCTATTAGCTGAGGTCACATTGAATCATAAATAAGACAATATCATGTAATAGAGCCCCACTGGGTGATAATATTTTCATAAACCTGTAGCCCTTTTCGTTTGTACCACAACCCGATAGGGCACGCAAGCCAACAAGGCTGCCATAACATAATAACATATATTATATATCATGTAGACCCAGCTGAATCAAACTGACATACACAACCCACATATACATGTCTGCAGACCTCTAAAAATATAAATGACAACATATGGCGGGGCAGGGCCCCCGCCGTACCCCTAAATGGATATAACAATTTATATACATCCGTGGATAGTATCAAAAACTAGGCCCCGATATAAGGGAGCCTCTTCCAGCTGAGCTGCATGGAATCCTAAACTGATGGACTCCCAAAATCTGTATCTATACCTGCAGGCATGAACGCAGCCCTCCGAGAAAGGGGGTCAGTACGATATATGTACTAAGTATGCAAAACATAATATAATACAACTGGAAGCATATCTGAGATAGAGAATAGGGGATAAGATATCAATTCAGAAACCTGTACCTGTACTTTGTGAATTACAAAAACATGCATGTTCGAGTCATATCATATAGCCGGCCCTTTCGGGGGTCCGGTGAATCATCTCTGTAAAATCATCTCTGTAAAACCATCATGGCCCCAGTGCCATCACCACCTTATTACAACACATCATCATATATCTATACACGTATCCTGGCCCTCTATTGAGGGACTCAGGGAATAATGCAGTGAACTATGCATGAGAACATATCCTGGCCCGGGACTCAAGGAAAGAAGTGTTACGATATACACGAGTAGAGTAGTGAGTAACTATATGCAATTTAAATCATTATCAGAGACTCGACAGAATAAGAAAGTTAAGCTTTTGTTTGAGGACCCGAGTAACGGTGTAGTCATCTCGAGTGTCCTCTAAATGCCATTATGGGCTGTCTCAATTATAATCTCGGGGCTCCTAGACATGTACTAAAGTAAATCCAAATCGCTTATGGAACCAGAAACATTTGTTAACATATAGTCTGTAAGACTTGGAGCCTGTATATTTGTTATTTCTTTAGCATATAACAGTTTCCAGGGAAATAGTTCGGCTACCGTAGGAGTTCAATATTCAGAAGTAAATAAGAGATGTTCGAGAATAGAGTTACCCTAGAGCTCAGATCATATTCAACTTACAACTAAGACAAAGGCATGCCCAAAAGAAGAAAGAGAATAAGCTTTATGTAGTCTGTACTTTCCTTCAGGGGATCTGCATACACATATTACGTACCCGACCCATCATGGGGCTCGGTGAATCATTATGGCATCATAATCTCATTTTTGTACCAAATACGTGTCAAGGAAAATGAGAGATAGCTTTTCACACACTACTGTTTAACACGTAGAAGCCTTACTAGGCAATACTCAATCCTTATAGAAATTCCAAAACTAAGCAGTGGATAGGGGTTATGAGGCGTACTTGGAGTTTTGGGAATGGAATTATCCCCACATTCCACACATAATTCACTTAAGGCTAAAACTTGCCAAAAGGAAAGAAGGATAGTTGTACGAGTCTATACCAAAACATGCCAAGAGAAAGCTTTACATACCTTGTTTGAATTATTCCTTATTCTGCTTGACCCGCCATCCTTTGAACCTATTCAACATGAAATTAATATAAATATCAAACCCTCTTAACTTTCCAGCATCTTAGGTTACACCTTAGTATCAATGGAATCTATTTCCTTAGTCGTTCCCCCGACTAGTTTTGTTATTCGCTAAGGCGTCGACGAAAATTGGGCAGCACCTCCCCTGTAATGTGCCCTATCCAAATTTCCAATTAGGTCCCTAAGACCTAAAGCCAACCAACAACAACAACCTGCAGCAATTCATACCAACAATATACAACATAAACTCCAAACGACTTATTCAAAAATACGATATCAAAATAGGGCGTCTAGCCTTTATTTTGTGACGCCTTTAATTATACATAACGAGGGGTCATGTGGATTCTACCAGAAGAACCCTAACCCACATTAGGACATATTTAGGCCCTGCAACAACAAGCCACACCCCTGCAGAAGCAACTCACAAGAACGACACTTTATTTCGATGACAATTCACTTCTAGCGACTCCAATTTAGTTTATTTCGAACGTCGAGCATTTCTACGACATTCTTAAACTTCCAGCAGCATACAAGGGGTGTAATACACCATATAACAATACCATAAACTCCAATTTAAAAGGAAAGGCCTTACCTTACGTTAAACTTGTCAAACTCGCCAAAACTATCCAAAATGTGAAATCTGGACAGCTTACTGTTTTACCTTGTCGCTTCGTTTCGAAGTTGTAATGGAGGGAAACAGGATTTACGTCCTTCATGAAAGTTATATACATGTGTATTAGGGTCGCAAAAAATTTCGAATCATCCCTACATCAATTTTGTACAAAAAGATATGACCAAAATAATTACAGTTGTCCGTGTAGAATTTCCAAAACCAAATCTGAGCAGTACCTCCTCTATGCTTCATCACCATTTTTCGAGCTGATACATGTAAAACTGGATTTTGGAGTCTGAATGAAAGTTATATATCCACTAAATACCTTTCCAAAACATATTAAATCACTCAAAACGAATCTGTACACAAGAAGTTATACCAATATTACCAACAACAGTCCCTTCCAAAAACGGGTTGGTTAATTAGCGTTTTCTCTTATTTTCTCTTCCAAATTCCAATTGCAAAGCTGGAGTTTTACTTCCATGAAGGTCTTAAAATACATATATACGTATCCATGTACTTAAGGTACACCGTATATAATTAATTCACGGAAGAAAATTGGAAAACTAACCTTTAAACTTCAAGAACCATGGCTGCCTCTCTATTTCTCTCCCTCACGTTTGTTTTCTCTATGTTGGCTGATGTTTTGATGGATAACTGAAGTATATGATATATATCAACATATATATGTGGCTTTAGGGTGTGCCACGTGTCAACCCCAAGAGGTGACACGTGTCCAGCCCCTATTGGGCCACCGTATCATGATGCCAACTATGGGCTGCCATGTGGCAGTGGGGTCCACCCCCCCCAAGTAGGTGGGTCACCTACTTGACCCCAAGCAGGTGGGTCACCTTCTTGCTTGAGGTGCTGCCACGTGTCGCTTCTTCATTGGTTACCACGTGTCGTCTTTTTTCCCTTCCTCGTGGACTCGTAATCTTGTCTTATTTTATGTACCTATGTAATCCGTGCTATGTAAGTTTGATATATGCTTAAGTATCCCAAGTGCATATGACTTTTAACTTAGTAGCTTACATAGGTAAATCGAGTCTTACGACTCATTACTTGGCCTCCAATTCCTTCCGGACTCTTATGATTTCATCTCCAACCTTCTCTAGTATGGGGTATCACATTCTCCCTTCCTTAGAGCCGTTTGATAGTGTCGTAACTTAAGTGGCTCACATGCTAGCTTCTAAGTAACTTAAGGGACATTCCGAGTTCAAAGATGTGGGGTGTAACAATAAGACTCCCTTTTTATCATAGACATTGTTTTCATAAACATATATTTGGAGTCAAGGCTTTCAAGTAGAACTTCATTGAAAATATAGTAAAACTAGGAGGGTTTAAATCACTTTAACTTTCAAACATGTAGGTAAATGAAATTATGCATAAATACTTTGAAATCCATTAATTAAAAATCATGCTTTAAACAACCCACCATGAATTTCAAGAACCTTTAAAGAGATAAATAGAGAAATTAATTTCAAACCATCAATTCATACGTATGAAATTATTTTATATCAAAATAGATCAAAAATTATTTTAAGTAGAAATAAGAGTTACCCATAAGAAACTATTACTTAAAATCAAGATATTTAATTGAAAGAGTTTTGAATTACATGATTTGAAAAAACCCATGGGTAAACACCCACATACCTTTGAGTAAAGTTTGAAAAGAATTGGGTAAATAAGCATAATTTATCATATAATCCAAATACTTTAGGCTTGAGAGTGGAAGGAAACTCTCATTGTAGCCTTACATACTTGGAATCCAAAGCCTTACTCAGAATCAAAGGACTTAATAAACACTCTTGAATCCTTATCTTTTCTCCACGCCGGAGCATTTTGTGTACTACCCAGAGTATATGAATCCACAAAATAGTATTTCTACACTACTAAGAACTAAAAATATATTTTGAGAATGAGTAAAGAAGTGTATAGAGAGAAGAGTTACTTGAGAAAGCTTGATGAACTAAATGATGAAATAAGGTATTTATTTATAGGTGTGAAGGAGGGACCTAACAAGAATAAAATAATTATAAAGAAAAATCTAAAAATTTAATGAAGAATTGTGATGTAATGAGTGATGTCAAATGGAGGACTATTGATATCATGGGTGATGTCAAATGGATCTAGATCTTTCATGGTTAGTGAGATGAATATATTTTTTTACAGAATACCTTCTTTTAGAGCTACGTTTGAACAAAATAACTTCCTAATTAGTATTTGGTGTACCATATGAATTGTAGCTCTAGAAGTATCATTTAATGTTTTTCAAGAATCAACTGAATGAGGTCATCCTATATTGATATATGATTTTTCTTCTACAAACACTCTATTTTGTCAAAACACTAGGTCTTGCAAAGATTAATTTATTTGACCTACTTAACCTCTGATTCTTAAGTTGTGGTCTTGATAAAAATTATATGTAATGATGTTGGGTTATTTAGAAATTTTTATCACCTAATTTCGACCATCTTATGAAAATTTAGGCCCAAACTACAAAAGAAGTATCATTTTCATCTATATTTGGGGTAAGGCGTCATTCCTAGATATATTTCTCCCCTATTTGATTCTGAGCCATTACTTGATCCCATAACTTGTAGTTTAGTGATAGGCCTTTTGTATCTTATTTGAGCTTAGGATTATATTGTTGGTTCCAAGGTTATGTGCAAGCATCTGTTGGATCCCAGGTTAGTAATCTCTACTTTAATAGCGTGGTTTGGTTGGCCATATATTTATTTAACTTTGAGTGCCTTATTTGGATGATGGTGATGGCATGTATTGCATTGTTTGTTCATTCTCATGGATTTCATGCTATGATCCCGACTCATGCATTGATATATTTATTGTTCACATTGAAATCTTTATCTCTTTTACTTATCTTTTATTCTAAATTGGTTTTAACGGGAGTTGTACCACTTGGATCACTTACTGATTTTTGATATTTTAAGGCGTCAGGGATGCACTCATGTTTTACTTGGCTAATCTATGCATCGACGCTCTTTTTTTCATATGGATTGTTGACGCCCCTGGGATACTCTTGCTAGCTGAGTGGGTGCCCCTGGGAGCTTACTGTCTATTTGGGTGGTCCTCGGGTTTACTCTTTCTAGCTAGGTAGGTGCCCCTTAGAGTTTACTGGTTGGATAGGCGACCTTTTTTAGGGGATTTATGTTTAGAGGTTTTGGATGGTTAGAGATGATACTACAAGTTTTTACCGCAAACTTGCATTCATACATATCGCCTATCACCATTAAATTTGATACCCCCGATTTTATGGTGTCCAAGGGTTATGATTGCTGTGTGTACCATTCGGGGTTATGGATATCTGGTTGGTTATTATTTGATTATAAATTTTTTTACCTTGTATTTCTTTTTTAGTTGATTAATCGTGTGGCTTATTCTGGACTTGTTGTTGGTACTCCCTTTTAGGTTGAGTTGGATTAGTATTTAGGTTGTTATACGGTTAGTGGTGACATTCGGCATTTTTCCCTTGTTTAGTTGACTCCTATTGTACTTCTTTTTTAGAGTATGTAGGACTTGCGCTTACATGAAAATTCTTTGCCGTTTCCTTTACTCCATGTGATTCTATTTTTCATTCTCATTAATTGTTCTAGCATGTTATATCTCTCGGGTAGTTACTTGTGATGTACTTAGTTTATTTTCATGTTACTTATACTTGCTTTATTTATGGATCTCAGTTGGCTTATGCATATTACTATTCGTTTGGTCCTCATATTACACTTCTGCACCCTGTAGATCATAGTACAGGTTATCGCTGGTGATTTGGATTTTTGTGCCAGGCATCTTGGATTAAGAGATTTTATGAGCTCCCGGCTTTTTGAGTTGCTGATTTCCATCTATTTTGGATTAGTACTAGTTTCATGCCCCGAGTCTACACCCTAGTTGTGGCAAGCGCTTATTAACCATTGTCGATTTCCAAGCGAACCTTCGCCTAGCTAGTACTCAGCGGAAGACTCATCTCAACGGGAATAGTATTATAATGGTGAGCATTTGAAATACTTTGAAAGTAAAATCATGCATCTCAAAATAAATATCTGAATGTTTATCGTCAGAATGTCTATCAAAATACTATTTAAATACATAACTCTTAAGGATGAACTCGAAACTCTGTCTGTCTATTCTATAAAGACTCTAAATTGACTCTAAAAATAGGTACTAGGATAGGCGCGTTGCTACCTAAAAACACTAGTAAGTAAAGAATGAAGTAAAGACTCAAGAGAAACTCTGAATGAAAAGACGTCTCACCAAAGCTGGATGGAAATCTGATTTTCAATGATGCGCCTGTTGAGGATCTCTATCACCTGGTTTGCATCATAAAATGATACACCACTAAAGGGCATCAGTATATGGAATGTATATTATGGAAAATAGTTGGAAAGAATCTTACTCAAGAATACTCAACTCAACTCAAAATAATGGATATTCAATTAAGTTAACTCTGAAATAGCTCAACCCAGTAAAGCGTGCAATATGTATAATTAATACAATTCTTTAAAAGATATAAATCAATAATGAACCTCAATATAAAATAAGAATTTTTCTCTTTAAGGAGTTTTTCTAACTGACAACCATCACTATGAACCTCATGATGATACCAAAAACTACTATCGTTGTCACAACCATTCAATACCTTGCTAGGGTAGGGGACGTAAACTCATATTATGGATCCAATAAAAAGCCTTCAATGAGGCTAATGGGGAATCTCCCAATGAATAACACGATCCTATCCTACGCTAACTATATATTTTATGGGGTTTGAGTTATTCTATACTCTTACCCAAATCAGTTCTCAATACTACTTCAAATAATATATTTATTATGCTCATATCTCAGGTGAGTGTGTGTACTAAATTAACTCATTTAGTCTCATTTGACTTTACTCAATTAGCTAAACTCTTCTCAACTCAACTCTTCTCTTTAAAAGAATTATACTTTGTCAATCCCAGTATATGCATAAAATATACTTTAACTTCTCAACTCAGTCTCAAAAACACTACTTAAATGTATTATAACTCAAACTCATTTAGACTCGATTATGATCATGCTCAAAATAGTGAACAAAGTATTTCTCAAAACTCGAACTCATGATGAAACTCTTTGTCAATTAAAAGATAAAATATATCATTCTTCAATCTCAAATTAATGCATAAAATATTAATAATAAAAATACTCAAGTAGGGTTCATGTGAATGTACTCATGAACAACAATTCAAGAACTCAAATTATGGGAATCATCATAATATACTCATATATATAAAGAAATCAATAAGGATATACATAGATAATTCAAGAACTCAACTTAATTGGATTGAAACTCAAACTCAATCTTGATTGAGATGTAGGGAACAAGGACAAACTTAGTCCAACATTGTGATTAGCTCTACATACTTGACCTAACAGAATCTCAAAGAAATTAGGTGAAATGCTTGAACCCTAGCTTTTCTCCTTCTCTCCAATCCCTGATCTTAAAATATTCTAAGCATTAATAAGAGAAAATCCTCGTTGGGTACTGATAAGAGACATATTTTAGTCTAAAACCATCAGGATTTTTGTTTGGGAAAGGTGCAAAAGGACCAAACTAACCCTCATTTAAAGCTGGGTTTGGGCCGTTATGGTCTCTTCTACAGACCATTGAAGGCCGGATGTAGAAACTTGGGCAAAACAATTGATCTCATTGTTTCATGGCTTAGTGGGTCTATGACTAACTTCCTATAGGTCATAGACCCTAGGGTGAATCGTGGAGATGGCTCGTATAGCTCAACTGGTAGAATCGATTTGGGGTCTATGGAGCCTTCTCTATTGGTTGTGCAAATTTATACGGGTCGTCAACCTGGTCGTAGTCCCATCACATTACGATTGACCCTACAGGTCATAAGGTCTTGTACGGGTTGTAGACATGGATTATAAGAGGGTTCTTGGCTACTAAGAATTCGGCTAAGTGTGGAGGGGTTATATTTGCCCATTATGACTTGTAGGACTTCCTACAAGTTGTAGGACCTCTCATAGCTCACTGACAGCATTAAATTCTCACTATATTTAGGCTCTTCGAAATTAAATCTAGGTTAAAAATGGTACAGGATATCACAATATCTCTCCCTTGGGATCATTCATCTTTTAATGATGTCCAAACTAATAATTTACTCAAGGCACAAATGCAATGCAAGAATTCAATACTCAACTCAAGAATAACTACTCAAAACTCAACTCAAGAATAACTAACTCTAGGATAGGAATTGGAATATTACCTTCAACATTTATACTAGGAGGAACAAATAGATGCGGGTACTTGTCTTTGATATACTCTTCAAATTCCCATGTAGCCTACTCAACAAATTTCTTTCACCATAAAATTTGACTGACGTGACCTCTTTGGTCCTCAACTTGCAATTTGATGATCAAGAATTTGAATAAGAATTTCCTCATAAGACAAGCTATCTTCCATACCAATATTTTATGTCGAAACAATGAGTGAAGGATCTCCTAAACACTTCTTAAGCATCAAAATGTGAAACGATGGATGGACGACAACTAACTATGATGGAAGGTCTAACTCATAGGTGACATTGCTAACTCTCTTAATCATCTGCTAAGGACCAATGTAATGGGTACTAAGATTTCCCTTCTTCCTAAATCTCATAATGGGTGAAACCTCCAAATACACTCAATCATTTACCTCAAACTCTAAGTCTCTTTTTCTTACATCGTTGTACGACTTCTGACGACTTTGCATAGTTTTCAACCTCCCTTGATGGATCTTCACTTTATCCATGGCCTGATGAACCAAGTCTAGCCCTATCAACTCAGCTTCACCAACTTTGAACCAACCAATTGGTGATCAATATCTCCTTCCATAAAGAGCCTAATAAGAAGCCATTTCAATACTCGAATGAAAATTGTTGTTTTACAGAAACTTAATAAGAGGAAAGTGATCATCCCAATTTCCTTTGAAATCAATAATAAAAAATCTCAACATATCCTTAAGAGTCTGAATAGTATGCTCCGCCTGACCATTTCTCTAAGGATGAAAGCAGGGAACTAAGATACACCTTTTAACCCAACCTCTCTAAAATGACTTCAAAAATTATGTAGTGAATTGAGCTCCTATGTCTGAGATGATAGACAAGGGAACTACATGAAGTTGGACTATCTCTCGATTGTACAGTATTTCAGTATCCTCAATTGAATTTGTAGTCTTAATGGGCAAGGACTAGGTTGATTTGGTCATCCTATAAATAATCACCCAAATGAATCATGGTGCCTACGAGATCGAGGTAAACCTATAATGAAGTCCATATTAATAATATCTCACTTTTACTTTGGTAACTCTATATTCTGAGCTATACCACAAGGCCTTTGAAGCTCAACTTTGACTTGTTGGAAATTTGGCGACTTGGAAACAAAGTCTATTATATCTCTTTCCATACAATTCCACCAATATACTTCTCTCAAGTCATGGTACATTTTTGTGGAAGCTTAATGAGTAGAATATCTGTAGCTATGGGCTTCTACCATTATTGTACCTCCAAGTCCATCAATACACAGAACACACAATGTACCTTGATATCTCAACACTCTATATCCCCTTTTGGAAAAATATATCACTTTGTTCCCATGAACATCTTCTTTTAATTGAAGTAGAATAGGGTTTGGCATTGTTTTTCCTTCACTTGCACAACTATTGAGGATTCTACCCTATCCTAAACAATACCACCTCCCTCATCAGAGTCCACAAGAAGAACTATGAAACGTGCAAGTTTATGCATTTCCTTAGATAACTCTTTGTTTTATTGTTCAACATGAGAAGTACTCTCCATGGATAACCTGCTAAGAGTATCAAAAATAACATTACCTTTACCTGGATGGTAGAGAATGCTCATATTATAATCCTTGAGCAGCTCAAGTCATCTCCTCTACCTCAGCTTCAACACTTTCTGAATAAACCCATATTGTAGGCTATTGTGATTAGTGAACACATCAACATGCAGGCATAAATATAATGACACCAAATCTTGAGAGCAGATACTACTACTGCCAACTCAGGGTTCATGAATTAGATAATTCCTTTCGTGAATATTAAGTAGTTTGGAAGCACATATTATTACATTACCTTTCTTCATCAAAACACAATCGATTCCAACTCTGGATGCATCAAAATAAATGATAAAATCATATGTTCCCTTAGGCATGGACAAAACTGGAGCAGTAGTCAATCTCGTTTTCAACTCTTCAAAACTTTTCTCACATTTAACTGACCATTGGAACATAGTATTCTTCTGAGTCAACTTATTTAATGGATGATATAGATGAAAATCTCTCCACAAACTTCCTATATTAACCAGCTAAATCCAAGAAACTTCTTATGTCCATTGGCGATGTAGGTTAGGGCTTTCTTTATAGCTTTAATTCTCTGTGAATCTACTCGAATATAGTCACCAAAAACTATATGGCCTAGGAATTCCATAGATGCAAGCCATAACTCATACTTAGAAAATTTAGCATACAACTCTATATTCTTAAGAGTTGGGAAAACAATTATGAGATGGTTGGCATAGTCCTCCTCATTTCTAGAGTAGATCAAAGTATCCTTGATAAACATAATAACAAACATGTCTAGGTACTTCTTGAATACTATATTCATGATATCTATGAATATTGCAGAAGGTTAGTCAAAGCAAAGGAAATAACTAGGAACTCATAGTGACCATATATGGTTCTAAAGGTTGTCTTTGAAATGTCACTTTATCTTACCTTCAACTGATGATAGCCTGATCTGAGGTCTATCTTAGACAAAACAAGTGGAACACTAAAGTTTGTAGGACAGGTTATCAATTCTCAAAAGAGGATAATTATTTTTTATAGTGACCTCATTCAACGGACGGTGGTCAATACATATTCTCAAGGAACCATTATTCTTTCGTACGAATAGGAAAAGAGAGGCCAATGGTGAGACACTCAGCCTAATGAATCCCTTATCTAGAAGGTCTCTCCATTGCTTCAACTCTTTTAACTCGACTGGAGCTATTTGATATGGAAGAATAGAGATAGGTTAAGTATTAGGAAAAACAACTATTCCGAAGTCTATCTCCCAATCAGGAGGGACTCCAGGTAAATCCTCAGGAAACACTTCAAGAAACTCACTCACAACTTGAACTGACTAAATGGATGGTGTCTCCACACTATTATCTCTAAATCGAACAATATGGTAGATACACCCTTTAGAGACTAATTTTTTGTCCTTAAGGTAAGAAATGAATTGACCCTTATGTATTTCTAGACTGCCCTTCCACTCTATAATTAACTCATTAGGAAATTTATATATGACAACTCAAGTTCAATAATCAATAAGGCATAAAAGGAATGAAGCCAATCCATGCCAAGAATGACATCGAAGCCTACCATGTTTAACTCAACTAAGTATGTTGAAGTGTCTCTATGATAGATAGTACTGTACAATCTCGATTGACACTTTTCTCTAAAATAGACTTACCAAAAGGAGTAGAAGCACTAAAAATCTCTAAGAGTTGCTCAGGAAGGATCCCAAACATAATAGTTACATAAGGAGTCACAAAAGATAGTAGCACCTGAATCAAGTAATTCATAAACATCATGAGAAAAGAGTCGAAGCAAACCAGTGACAACATCTGGCGAGTTTTCTTGGTCTTGGAGACTAGCCATAGCATACAGACGGTTTGAACCTCCGCTTGCTCCTAAATTAGGATCTCTCTGATTACCTCTACTAGTGGTACTGCTGAAGATGATTGGGCTATATTGCCCTTATTACCTTTCTTGTCTAATGGACAATCTCTCATAAATTAACCTATCTAGAAACACTTATAGCAACTATTTATGTCATCATAAAACTCTCCCAAATGATGTCCTCCATACTTACCACAAGGTGGCTTGCATGAAGAACCTTAAGACACACTACCTTAAGACTATGAACCTGGGTCTCTGAAATTCTGATTACCTTGAGATCTTTGACCACTCCTATAGTTAGATACTTTTGAACTAGCTGAAGATGGTGCATGACTAGAAAACCTCCACTAAAAGAATGAACGGTTGCCAGTACCACTCTTTTGGTAGTTAGACTTATTACCTGTGAACTTAACTTTCTAAATCTGGTGCTTTTAATATCCTTCCTCTTCTTTTCCACAACCTGTTAGGCATACACCATAAGTCTGGAAGTGTCCATATCCGAAATTAATAAAGCTGCCTCACACTCCTTCTTCGCACTCCTTCTTAGGCTAGAGACAAATACCCTCATATTGGTTCTCAAATCTAGAACTATTTTGGGAGCATACCTAGATAGTTGGATGAACTTAAGGTTGTACTCACTCACAACCAACACCTATTGCTTACCTCAGCTCTTGTGGAAAGAAATGGGTTAGGCAGGCATTCTCAAACTCCTCCTAAATAACAAGCACAATATCATTTCTACGATTCTCCTCCTACTGGTTATACTAGACATTTGTAGCATCCTTTAGCGGGTAGAAAACAATCTCAACTCCTCATATCTCAACCGTATGCATATATTTGAGAATCTTCCACATATCATTAAAATTTTGGGGATCCTTCTCAACTTAGAACACAATGAAGACCGGTCAATTAATCTTTAGAAAGTCTCTAATTCTAGTTGTAGGCGATTCTTGAGAATTAGAACAAGTAAATGGGGTGCTCCGACGACCACACTAAGTAGCCATCAACTGAGTCAATATAAAAATTTCTTCTCTAAACTCCTTCTCAAAATTCATAGTAAACTGAGCAGTCTGAGTATTCTATGGAACCTCTTGAGTTCCATATTCAACCTCAGGCTTCGTTGTTTGGGCTTGGTTTTTGGTCTGTATTCTAAATGGTGGTGGAATCTTGTCGTCGACAACATTCCCTCACTCAAAGTGCATTTGAAAGGCATGATCTAAAAATGTGAAACACATGAATTAGAAGGAGATTTTATAGAGTTAAACTCTATCACACACACTAGAGTATGAAACAAGTGAAAAAATTCCTAAAGTCCCAAAGCCTCTCAATTAAAAATATGGCATACTTCACATCGATAAGAAGGACTCTACTAGACTCAGATACATAGACATCCTAGGTCACTTGAACTCTTTTCTTTGATACCAAGTTTGTCATGTCGTGAGTCTACACCTTAGGTGTGGCTCGCACTCGGAAACCATTGTTGGTTTTCAAGTGAACCATAAGCCTAGATAATTACTCAATAGAAGACTCAACTCAACAGAAAAAGTATTATAATTATGAGCATTTAAAATACTTTGAAAGTAAACTCATACATCCCAAAATAAATATCTGAATGTATATCAAAATACTATTTAAAATATAACTCTGAAAGATGATCTCAAAACTGTGTCTATAGCTAGTTTATGAAGCCTCTAGCTAAGTCTGAAAATAGGTATCAAGACAGACCCAAGGCTACCTCAAATTACTAGTAAGTAAAGACTGAAGTACTGACTTAATGGCTCCTTTGAATGCAAAGAGGTCTCACCAAAACTGGATGGAAATTCGATCTTCAACAATGCATCTATTGAGGATCTCTATCACCTATCTCTACATCATAAAATGATGCAGCACCAAAGGGTGTCTATACATGAAATGTACAGTATGTAAAATAGCTAAAAAGAAAATTACTCAAGAATACGCATGGAATGGATATTCAATTAACTCAACTAATAAATGGCTCAACTCAATAAAGAATGCAATATGTATAATTAAGACAATGCTTTAAAATATATAAATGAATAATGAGACAAAGTATAAAAATAATATTTTTCTCTTTGGGGAGTTTCTCAAATCTAAAACCATCACTATGAGCCTCGTGCTGATACAACGAACTGATGTCATTGCCACAACCGCTCAATGTCTTGCCAAGGTAAGGGACACAAACTCATCTTATGAATCCAATAAAAATCTCCATTGACTTAATGAGGAGTCTCCCAAATGAACGATACGATCTTATCCTACGCTAGCTGTGTAGTTTATGGGATTCAAGTTTTCTATACTACAAAATCGGTGCTCAATTAGCTTAATTCTTCTCAACTCAACTCTTCTCTTTAAAAGAATTATACTTTCTTAATATCAATAAATTCATAAAATATACTTTAACTTCTCAACTCAGCCTCAAAATATGTATTTAAATTCATTTTAACTTAAACTCATTTAGATTTGATAATTATCATGCTCAAAATAGTGAACAAAGTATTTCTAAAAACTCAAACTCATACTCAAACTTTTTTTATTAAAAGATGAAATTTATCATTCTTTTATCTCAAATAAATGCAGAAAATATAAATAATGTAAATACTCAACTAAGGTTCATGTCAATTTAGACATGAACGATAATTCAAGAAATCTAATAATGGGAAACATCACAATATACTCATATATAAAGAACTCAAAAAGGAATTACCTAGATAACTCAGGAACTCAATTTCATAGGATTGAAACTCAAACCTAATCTTGACTAAATGAAGATGTAGAGCATAAGAACAAACTTAGACAAATATTTTAATTAGCATTACATACTAGGAATATCAATGATCTAATAAAAACTCGGATAAATTGGTTGAAACGTGTAATATCCTTCAAAATACTCTTAAGTGCCTTAAGAATGCTTTGAGAATAGGCCGCTCATTTAATGCATTATCCTTAATCTTTTTGGAAAATTTGAGTTCGGAATATCGATCAGGGGGTCAAAACCTATAGGAAAATAGTTTCGGTGGATTTTTAGGACCCGTAGATCAAAAGATAGATTTCTTAAGGAACTACGCAAACTAGTAAGGTGCAAGACAAGTCAGCATTGTAGACTTGCTAGCCTCCCTGTTGCGGACCTGGCGATGATTTTCTGTCTGAATTTAGTTTTTAGCAAGGGAACTTTAGACTTTTCCCAAATTGTTAGCTAATGAACCTAAACATTTTTAAGACCTAATTCAACTCTATAAATTAACCTAAACCTCTAATTCTATTCATTCTTCTACAATTCACCTAGTCAAATATTTTAATTTGTACAAAAGACTCTCAAGAACTCCATTGAAGACTTCAAGTAAATTCACTCAAGGTCTACATCAAATCTCTCAAGTTCTTCCAAATTATTTGGTATTATCACTTAAGGTATGTGGGTTTGATTCATGGATTCTTTCATCCATGAAGCCCAATAAACTTCTAAAATTTTCTATCAAATTAAAGTGTGGTATTTTATGGATTTTATGATATCTATTCCTATTGTATGAATTATGAATGAAAGTATGATCATGAGTCTATTTTGATATAAATTATTGGTTATTGCATTAAAATGAATTTTTTTCTATGAATTCTCCTATTTTAATCTCTAGGGTTCATGTAAATTATGAGCATTTTGAACTATACTTCCAAGGGATATTATCTATATGAATTATGTAATTTCTAATATAAAATTTATGATCATGCATGTTTTCAAGTCAATTAAATAATTTTCAAAGGTAATTAATTGTGCAATTGAGTTATACTCTAAGTTCAAGGTGTGAGTTCCATGCAAGTTATGAAGAAAGGTGACTTAGGGCCCTATGTGCTGACCTAAAGCCTAGCCTAAAAGGTGACTTAGGGCCTTATGTGGTGACCTAAGGCCTAACGATATCAATTATGCAAATATGATTGTAATGATGAAAGGACAATTCTCACATAACAAGTATGTTATGAAAATAAGCTACTGTATGATTTTAAACTTATGATCATGACTATGATATATGTAATTATGATTTCTATGCTATATATATATATATATATATATATATATATATGTATGTATATATATATATATTCCATGGGATTTGACTTAGCTCTGAGTGGACTTGAGGTAGGGGGCCTACCAAAAGCCCTAACAGCAACCTCATGTGTCTTGAACTACATGCCACCATAGGAACAAAGAGATTAGAGGTGAATACCCAAATCTCTAAGAGGTGGGTACCCAAAATATCAAGGACTGAAGGTGAGTGCCCAAGTTTAAGAACTAGGGGTGTGTACCCGATTCACATAACCGCGTAGTGGATCCATTAGGCTTGTAGAGTTTACCTTGGCAAGTAGATTTTTCTTTTTTTTTATTATATGGGAAGGACACGGGATTCCACGTTATAGCTCACATAGTCTAATTGTCTGTTATTGTTCCTATCCCTCATATGTATGATCTCTTATATATGCTATGATTTTAAATTATGCTTTTTAAATGCTTTGGTCAATAGGATTTTCTCATGTCTTTACTTACCTCATCTTATCATATGATATACTTTACCATTGCATTCCATGATTTACGTTGCATGTCATGCCCTCATACTTAGTACATTCCAACATACTAATGCATACTTTTTGCCTACATTATCTCATAATATAAGGGTTGAGGTTGAAGATCATACTCATTTATGTGGCTAGTTAAGCTTTCCTATCCGATGGTTTTTGTGGTGATTCCTTATTTATCGGGGATTAATTATTGAGTTAGTTATTTTTTTTCAAAGACTTTTGCTATATTTCATATTGAGGGTGAGATATAGACATGTCCTATCCCCCGCCCATATTCATGAGTAGAGGTATCTAGTTGGACAAATATTTTGAGTTTATGTTGTCATGTGATGTTCTTAAATTTCTATTCATGGTTTAGACTCTCTTATGATATTTTTGCATTTACTTTACCTTATGTATGCTTATGATATATACAAGAGGCTTGGTTGGATCCCCTCGGGGTTTCGATCGCCGTGTTACGACTAGGCCATAGGTCGGGTCATGACAACTTGGTATCAGAGCACAAAATTTTTTAAGTGTCCTAGGGTGTCTAACATGCCGCATCAAGTAGAGTTTTATTCATGAGTGTGAAGCTCACCACAATTATGAGTTGGTGGTTATGAGGTGTCTTAGGAAATTCTCACTTCTTTTATGATCCATGTCGTGCGATAGAGTGGTACTCTAAGACCTTCCCTCCTGACGATTGTTCTTTGCGATTTTCGGACAAATGGCTCCAAGAAGACCATCGTCGCCATAGGGAAACAATGCTAATAAAGCCCAAGCTCCCCCTCTCCTCAAGGCAATGGTCCTCTACTGGACCAAGTGACTAATGCAGAGTTACGAACCACCATTACTATACTAGCCCAAGTGGTGACCAACCAAGGGATTGCGGCTCCTCCTAATGTTCCTACTCCAAACTCAAGAGTAAGACACTTTGCACGAATGAATCCTCTGGAATTTCATGGCTCAAAAGTTGATGAGGATCCTCAAGAGTTCATTGATAAGGTCTACTAGATAGTGAGCATTATGGGAGTGACTTCCAAAGAAAAAGTTGAATTTGTGGCCTACCAACTCAAGGGTGTCAGTCAAGTGTGGTACAACCAATGGAAAGCCAAAAGAGTGAATGAGGGTCCTATAGATTAGGAAAGTTTTAAGGGTGCATTTCTTGATCGTTTTTCCCTTAGAGTTGAGGGAGGCGAAAGTAATGGAATTTATCTACTTGAAGCAAGGGAGTATGCCCTCAACTTCATGAAGTTGTCCAATTATGCTCTAACTTTATTGTCCGAACATCGAGCCCAAATGAGTAATTTTATATCAGGGATTTTAGATTTGGTTGTTAAAGAATGTAATAAGGCCATGTTAATAAAGGAAATGAATATCCTTAAACTCATGACTCATGCCAAGAAAATTAAAGAGGAAAAGCTTAAGGAGGCTCCTAGGATGACTAAGAAGGCCCGAATTGAGAATGGATCATCTTTTGATAACATTTAAGTGCCTAAATATCACAAGGATAAGGTGCCTAACCATAGATATCAAGGTGATAATTATAGTGGTCAAGCTTTTCTCGCATGCCAAAGATATGGAAGGTACCATCCAGGAGATTGTTTAGCTGGTTCGGGTGTATATTTTGGTTGTGGTCCGAAGGATCATAAGTTAAGGCATTGTCCATGGGTTTCTAAGAATGATAAGGATAGTCGTTGGTGATCTAAGCCCTACCCCTCTGTGGGTCCCCAAACTTGGTATGGTGCTTCATCCAATAAGTGTGAATTCCCTTTTGAAATGCTAATGATTGGTATGGATTGGTTGCATACATCTTATGCTTCTATAGATTGTAAAACTCATTGAGTCAAGTTTCAATTCCCAAATTAGTCTATTCTATAATGGAAGAGTCATGATTCAGTATTTAAGGGAAGCTTCAGTTCTTGTCTTAAGGATCTAGTTTGGGGTCATGATAGATAGAGAGAGAGTAGTTATTTTGTGTTTTCATAAATTGTAGCATGATTACCCCATTTAAGGTGATACACATGAAGAAAGAGCTAGATGGATCCTGTTATGAACAATATATAGGTAAGAGTATATTGGTGTGTCCTTAGTAGGGGTTAATGCAAATGTAGATGTAGAGAGGCTAATATAGACATGAAAATTCTTAATTGATAATGACTCCAAGTAAATTTATTAGAATGATTATAGAACTAGGCTTGAATGTGGATGGCATGCGGGTGAGTGTGTGGTGCATTAGGTGCTTCTTGATTAGGTCTAAGGGTTTGATAAATTATGGCGGCGAGGAGTAGTACTCTTGGGATAATTTTTCCGATAGAGGTGTAGGATCCTAAGGTATATTGACAAAATGGAATATGAGTTAGACTTGCCAGTTGAGTTGGCTTTGGTTCATCCAGTATTTCATGTGCTAATGTTGAGAAAGTTTGTGGGTGATCCAAATTCTATTGTGCCAATGGAGAATGTAAGTGTAAGTATTGAAGAGAATTTGACTTATGAGGATGTCCCGATTGAGATTTTACACTGGCAAGTGAAGAGGTTAAGAAATAAAGACGTTGAATTCGTCAAAGTGTGATAGAGGAATCAACAAGTAGAGAGTGCTACGTGGGAAGCGGAATCAATAATGATGAAGTGTTATCCGTATCTCTTTCCTTTAACTAGAGTCTAAAGATACTAAATTGTTCATGATCAAATCGATTAAACTACTATGTTTCAGTTCCATATGTTATTCATATGCATGCATGATTTATGAAAATAATTTTTTTCTCAAGGACTATGTCTTATGTTAAGTATGAAGTTTATATATTTGCATTATCCTTAATCTTTTTGGAAAATCCGAATATGGAATATCGATCAGAGGGTCAAAACCTGTGAGAAAATAGTTTCGGTAGATTTTTAGGAACTGTAGATCGAAAGATAGATTTCTCAAGGAACTACGCAAAGAAGTAAGGTACGCGACAAGTCTGCGTCGCAGATCAGGCTATGATTTTCTGGCCGAATTTAGTTTTTAGCAAGGACACTTTAGACTTTTCCCAAATTATTAGCTAATAAACCTACACATTTTTAGGACCTAATTCAACTCTATAAAATAACCTAAACTTCTAATTATATTCACTCGTCTACAATTCACCTACTCAAATATTTCTCTCTCTATAAAAGACTCTCAAGGACTCCATTGAAGACTTCAAGTAAATTCACTCAAGCACTCCATCAAAACTCTCAAGTTCTTCCAAATTATTTGGTGTTCTTACTTAAGGTATGTGGATATTGATTAATGGATTCTTTCATCCATGAAGCCCAATCAATTTCTCAAGTTTCTATTAAATTAAAGTATGACATTTTATGGGTTTTATGATCTCTATTCCTATTGCATGAATTATGATTCAAAGTATGATCATGAGTCTATTTTGATATAAATTGTTGGTTATTGCATTAAATTGAAGATTT
The DNA here is from genome assembly GCF_947179165.1 of Solanum dulcamara. Classification (NCBI taxonomy): domain Eukaryota; kingdom Viridiplantae; phylum Streptophyta; class Magnoliopsida; order Solanales; family Solanaceae; genus Solanum; species Solanum dulcamara. The sequence goes on from NC_077242.1 coordinate 24,348,099, forward strand.
TTTCATGAATTCTCCTGTTTTGATTTGTAGGGTTCATGAGATAAATTATGAGTATTTTCAATTATACTTCAAAGGAATATTATCTATATGAATTATGTATGGGGTGATATAAAGTTTATGATCATGCATGTTTTCAAATCAATTACATGATTTTCAAAGTCCATTGATTATGCAATTGAGTTCTACTCTAATTTAAGGTATGAATTTCATGCCAGTTATGAAGTAAGGTGACTTCGGACCCTATGTGCTGACCTAAGGCCTAAAAGGTGACTTAGGACCCTATGTGGTGACCTAAGGCCTAACGATATGAATTATACAAATATGACTGTAATGATGAAAGGACAATTCTCATATTACAAGTATGTTATGAAAATGAGGTACTCTATGATTTTAAACTTATGATCATGATTATGATATATGTAATTATGATTTCTATGCTATATAGATATTCTGTGGGATTTGACTTAGCACCGAGTGAACTTGAGGTGGGGGCCCTACCAAAAGCCCTAGTAGCAGCCTCATGTCTCTTGAACTACGTGTCACCGTAGGAACAAAGGGATTTGTAACATCTCTCAAAAACATTCCCACAAAATACCTTAAAAATGCCTTAAAAATAGGTCGTTTATGTAACGCATTATCCTTAATCTTTTTGGAAAATCCAAGTTCGGAATATTGATCAGGGGGTCAAAATCTGTGGGGAAATGGTCTCGGTGTATTTTTAGGACCCGTAGATCGAAAGATAGATTTTTGGAATAGACCACAAAATAGTATGGTCCACGACATGACCGCATCGTGAACCTGTGAAGCAGTTCTGGCTGAGTTGGTCGCGATGGGACTGCGTCGCTGGCCAGGGAGGTCTTCTTGCTAAATTTAGTTTTTTAGGGCGTTTTAGACTTTTTCCAAATTGTTAGTTAATAAACCTAGATGTTTTTATGACCTAATTCAACTCTATAAATTAACCTAAACCTCTAATTCAATTCATTCTTCTATAATTCATCTATCAAATATTTCTCTCTCTACAAAAAGGTTCTCAAGGGTTTCCATTGAAGACTTCAAGCAAATTTAATCAATTTCTCCATCAAATATCTCAAGTTCTTCCAAATTAAATTGTGTTCTCACTCAAGGTATATGAGTATTTATTCATGGATCCTTTCATCCATGAAGCCCAATCAATTTCTCAAGGTTTTCTATCAAATTAAATATGATATTTTATGGGTTTTGTAATCTCTATTCCAATTGCATGAATTTTGATTTAAAGTATGATCTTGAGTCTATTTTGATATAAATAAATGGTTATTGTATTAAATTGAAGAGTTTTCCATGAATTCTCCTATTTTGATTTCTAGGGTTCATTGTGTAAAATATGAGTACTTTCAAGTATACTTCCAAATGATATTTTTTATATGAATTATATATGGGATGATATGAAGTTCATGATCATGCATGTTTTTAAGTTAATTCCATGATTTTTAAGTCAATTGATAATGTATTCATGTCATACCCTAATTTCAAGTTCAAGCTATGGTCATGAATTTTCAAAGTATGAATTATGACTATGTATTTCCATTATGATAATGAATTATAAGTATGTCTCAAATTATGGAATTTCATGCAAGTTATGAAATAAGGTGACTTAGGAACCTATGTGGTGACCTATGGCCTAAGAGGTGACTTAGGACCCTATGTGGGACCTAAGGCCTAACGATATGAATTATGAAAATATAATTGTAATGATGAAAGGACAATTCTCACATTAGAAGTATGTTATGAAAATGAGCTATTCTATGATTTCAAGCCTATGATCATGACTATGATATATGATAGTATGATTTTATGTTATGTATGTATTCCATGGGATTTGACTTAGCACCGAGTGGACTTGAGGTGGGGGCCCTACCAAAAGCCTTAGTAGCAGCCTCATGTCTCATAAACTACGTGCCACCATTGGTTGCTTTTATGGCCTAGATAGTGGATCCACATATAGCACATGTTCATTGATCGGGGTCTAGTTTCAAATTTGTTACTGTTTTCTCTTTTAAAAAGACTTGTGTTTACGTTGTAAATATTGAGGGTGACCTAGGAACATGTCTTATCTCCCGCCCAAACTCATGTTTAGAGGTATCTAGTTGGATGTATATTTTAGTCTATGTTGTCATAAAATATTTTTAGATTTATATTCATTTTTTAGACTCTCTTATGATGTTTTTGCTTTTATATTTTTACCTTATGTATGCTTATGATATGTACAAGAAGCTTGGTTGGAGCCTTTTAGAGTTTCGATCGCCGTGTTATGACTAGGCCCTAGGTCGGATCGTGATAAGCTTTGTATCAGAGCATAAGGTTTTCCAAGTATCATATGTTGACACCCAATTTTGACCATCCACAACGCAAATTAGCTAACGAATTTCTTTGAATTCGAACATTTTGAAATAATTAGCTTTTATAAAAAATAAAAATATTTTCATATTATTCTTAACTATTTTTATCTTTTTATAAATTTTAGTGTAATTTACATATTTCTATATAACTATATATTTGATTAATATTTATGTGGTTATTCGAAAATCACCTCAAAAGAATTTATATTTTACTAAATACAATTAGGTTAGGTTAGTTTAATTATAGTTTGCATTTTTGAAAAATTTAATTTTTTCTAAAAAAATATAATCCCAAACTCCACATCAAAAATTGTATGAAAATTTGAAGTTTTTGAAGCCTATATAAGGCTCATATTCTTATTAAGAAGGGGAAGAAGAGGGAGGTTCTTTAACCACCCCAAAGTTAGAAATTTTCTTAACTTGGCTAGGATTTTGGACTCTTGTCCCCAGCCTAAAAGTTGTGAAAATTTCTAGCTTTCAATATATATGTTTCTTCAAGGAAAATAGGAGATTGAAATCGAAATTTAAGCTAAGAACAATGTTCTTATAACATCGAACTCACGAATGCTCGAGTCTAAATTTTTGTCTAAATTTTTAATCTTTTTTTTTTGTAGATTGGAGTTCCATCAAGCTCTTGGGTGGTGGTGAAGCTGTCTTCCGCTCATCGTCTTCAGTCTCGGCCCGGAAAGAGGTAAAATCTTTTTTTAGCTTTATTTTATTTAATTATTTCATGTTTTATGTTTAGTTGATTTGTAGTCTCATTTTTTTAGCTAGCATTTATTAAGAATAATTAGATTAATGATAGAAACTTTTTATAGTTAGCATGTGTTAGGATTAATTAGCTATCATGTGTTAGGATTATTTCATGAAAGCTCTTAGTTTTGTCCATTATTTTTTCAAGTAGCTTTCTTTGACAATATAGACTTTCATGTTTTCAATTTTTTTCTTTTAACATGATTTAGATAACAAAATATGCTTAAAGTTGTTATGTAATTAGAACTTTCATGGCCTAATTGATTTAATTCTTTTTTTAAAATTGAGCCAGTTAGCATGTTGTTAGTCACTTATAGGATGACCATCAATTTAATAATTTAACATATCATGATATATTCCTTGGTTTAGTTTAAAACGAGTAGATGCTTATGTAATTTTATTTTGGTGCATGTGATATCAATTCGAGTCCATCTTTGGACTCCATTCTTGCATATTGTTGAGTTTTGAGTTTCCATCATCTTGCTCAAATTGTTTGAAAGTTGATACATGGAAAGAAATGTAATATTCATGATTTTAATATTGATATTGGGCTGTATATATGGAATACATGCGGAAAAAAATGTTGTATACATTGTATATAGTGTATATACAGTCTTATATACATTGATATATAATGATATACAGCAAATACAGAGAATAAACACTGTATAAAGTATATATACAATCTTATATACAGTGATATAAAATGATATATAGTAGATACAGGGAACAAACAATGCATACAGTGTATATATGGTCTGATATACAGTGATATATAGTAGATACAAGGAACAAACATAGTATACAGTATATAACAGTCTGATATACAGTGATATATAGTAGATACAGGGAACAAACAGATGGTATATAGTATGTATATAGTTTGATATACAGAAATAATATTGTATATACTATATATAGTATATATACAGTCCGATATACAGTGTATATACAACTGTGATATACAGTGGAATTGTGCTTAAGGCTCAAAATGCAGATGACCCAACAACTTAGTCTAGGCGTACAGAAACTAAGTGTCGGACAATATTTTCATGTGTTATTTATTGTTTATTTGTATCGATTCAGGTTGTAATAATTTATTTACTTATATTATTTATGCTTGCTTAGATATTAATTTTAATTTAACTTAATTAGATTCCGCTAAAGATAAACCAATTCATGTTAATTGACTATTAAAATGATTTTCTACATTTTCTTAGTCATTTAATAAACTTTTTTTACGTTTTCTTTTTATACACATGTATATTATTTTCAAAAGTTTAAATTTGATCATTTTTCTTTAAAAAAAATAATTTTAAAGTCTTCGCTTCCTTTTAAATTAATATTTTCAAAAGTTAGTGAAATAAATTTTCAAATCGTCGGATAACCGCGCGTTAGTGGCCACTTTGAATGCTTAACACCTTCTCAAAGTAAAAATAAGAACCTCGTACCTTTTTCTCTGAATTTTTAAGACTTAAATCTGTTAGGGTCTTTTAAATTAAGTTTTCTTATTTTCTTTAAAAAAAATTAAGTGGCGACTCCTCTTTTCTAAAATTGATTTTTTCTCTAAAAAGTTGAAATTAATTTTAAACCGTCTATTTCTGACATAACAGAAATGGCGACTCCGCTGGGGAATTTAATTGGTTCTAACCATTAGATTTGATTATTTGACTATGTTTGTAATAATGTTTATTTATTTTTATTTGTTTAAATTTTACAAATTATAATTGTTGCACTTCATGACATTAAATTCTGCCAAATGGCAAATAGTTTGCATTAGGATTAAGGACGGTTAGATAGTCACTTGCGACTGTTCCTTAAGAAAATAACCATTACTTCTTGAATCAATAAACGGGTAGTTGATTCGTGGTTGTCCAACGTCGTTTATTATATTCAGCCCGCAGTTTGTCCGACTCGGGTATCCAGTCGCTTTTCAAAACCCACTCTAGTCCACCTAGCATAGAGCAAAACCAAAATCCTAATTTAGTGCATTGGCCTAAGACGACCCAATACCCAAGCGTATTGGGCCCATTATAAAGACCACCTTAAGTCCAAAACGGCCCTCGGCCTAAATGGACGATGATACCTATGTGTTTATATTTGAAGGTTGTATACGCCATTTGACAAACCATTATCCCTCGAGGTTGGAAGTTTATTTTAATAGCTTAGTCTAGTCAAAGAAGGATCTTCGCAAGTTGCTATTCTATCCAAAAGAGGTTGATGTCAAGAAGTCAAGAACGAAGGATTTTCCACGAAGGCTTAGTTAGGATTGTACCCCTGCGTGGGATTGATCATTAGTATCCCTTTCTCCCCATTATGTATCCCTATTCAGTTTATTCATAATATTTGTATAAATATAAGTTTTGGGCAATGGAGTATTTCAAATAATGTTATACATCCTTCAAATCGTTAGGCCTACCCTTGGCACAAAAAAGTCACATATCTGTTTAGGACACACAATAACTGTTTATCTGTTATATGCTATAACTGTTTGAATGAATATGTTGCTTTATTTGAAGAGACTCTAGCCCACTATCGAAAGCAAATGTTCGAAAGTGCGACCAAATGTTCCTAGAGTCTTTAGTTTCACTACAAAATTCAAATTCCAATTTCAAGTCCTAAATCTTACTCTCTTGTTTCAAAAAATACTTGATTTGTCATCTCAAGTTGGAAAGGTCTCGATCTGGTTGAACTACGTCGGACCTAAATTTTCCTTTGTGAGATACATAGGCAGCCTTTCAAGGCTCGGTCCTGTCTTTGAAGTTTTTAGTTTTTCCTCATTCTTTTAGTGAAATTGAGAACTTCTTCCTCATCCAAGAAGAATAGGGGTACAAAATTTGAAGCGCAAGAAAATCGTGATTCAACACAAGTCAACATTTCTCACACATCAATCGTAAAATTAAAATGGGTCAATTTCTTTCCATTTGGTCTTTCTTCACCCATGGATTAGTTTGTCTTCAAACAAAGCAACATTTATATGTTTAGTTCTTTGTGTGATATTTTGCATTAATTATTACAAACACAGACTAATACTTTGGCTTTTGAGTTATTCTTCTTTTTCAGGGATAAACTGATTTGTGCCGGAAATCAAACTTGCTTACTTCTCAAAGATCGAGGGTTTAACAAAGTTGATTCTTTTTCCCTTTGTAGAGGCTGTTATCAAAGGACATCATGCGATAAATGATCAGATCTCAATTTTGAGGTCAACACCCTCTTCCTAACTAAGAAGTTTTTCTTTGTACGCAGGAGAGACGACATTATTTCAAGAGAGGGAATCACGACAATCCCAAATCGGCGGCAACATTCAACCACAAACTTTAACCTAATCTCTTTCAATTTTTTAATTTAACAAAAATCATAACCCTTTCTCATAGAGATCTTGCAGGGACAAAGAGTTCATGGGAAATAACGATGCCCTTAAATTTCATAAGACACCAATAAACAACCGGAAAGATAAATTAGGGGAGTCTTTGACTATGAAGTTTTACTCCTATATCTTGTTACTTATTTTTATAATGGCCCCGCTTTCACACTTTTCTCATATTTTTGTAGGAAAACTGTCCCAGACAATAGTCAGGGATGGTTATAACAATGTAGGATTCTCGTGAATAGTTGGAAGAATTCAATTCATAAGAGATAATCACCAAAAGAACACAACAAGTGATTCCTATAGAAAATTGGAAGAACACACCAATATATAATCTCTGAGGAATATCGAAAAAACAATACAACAATAGGTGTTCTCACCGATGGTTAAGATGACACAAAACGTATTGGTGCAAATAGGCAAAAAACACTCCCCAACTGAAAATGTCAACGAGCACTAGAATTAAGAGACGTCACTCTGAGTTTGTCTAAATCTTTAAATTATTTTATATATCATATCTGCAAGAACTACGCACACCTGATTCTCATCTCGGTGAGATACGTAGGCAGCCCTTCTTGTGTTCGGTATTTCCTTTTTCAACAATAAAAAAAAAATTAAAAAAATAAAAAATAAATAAAATAATAAATTATATACATATTTTAAGAGTCATATCTTCTTGATTGGGACGAATATAGTTAGGAGCATGTGAAATATTTGGTATGATGAAAATGATTTGCTTTGTGGTAAACCATAACTTCTGTTGGTATCTTTCATTTTTACTTTTGTGATGCTTGAAAATTCTCTTGAGGGCATTCAAGGTAAGAATAAAACCAACATCATGGCTTCATGTGCATTGTGTGGTGAGCTTTAGATTAAAATTCAATTGCATCGCACTGTTGATCTAGAACTTGGCTTGATATGTTTGTTGAGGCAAAATCCTGAGTTATGTTTGGTTTGAGAAAGGATTGTAGGCCATTTTGACCCGATTGTGCCTTTCAAAGCCTACCAAATAACATTAATCCCTAGTTTTCCCACTTTGAGCCTAAAGTCTTTTCTTTGGACAACCACATCTTAGCCCTTTCCCTTCTGAGTGCTTACATGCACTATCCTTCTCTTGGCCTAACCTCCTTGAACGCACCAAAGGCGTGCAAATTATAGAAGAAGATCCAACTTTGAAATTGCCAAAGGCAAAAAACATAAAGTCTCCAATAAATAGAGATCATAAATATTCTAAATAAATATCCTACATGTCCCTAAACCCACATTACAACCCAATGACAAGCACTATATGATCTCAATCTAAATATTCTCACATTAGTGGAGACTTACATGCAGGCCAAGCATATGGTATCATAATTATGCGTTGAACATTCTTAAGAGTGTGAGTGCACTTTGCAAAATGTTCTCAAATCAAACACTTCAGATATATGTGAAATATGACTTTCTTTATTGTGAGGGCACTTGAAATATGAGGATTGGTATAATTCTAAACCTTTGTTTGAAGAAAGAGGAAAAAATATTGTCGACACTTAAGTATATTTGAGGTACTACTTGAAGCTATAGGAATTACCTCGAAGTCAATCTCAGTTATAAGAAAGGAAATGAGAAATATTTATGTGCAATCCTAATTGTTGGTACCAATGGTAGTCAAAATTTGACTCTCTCTTTACATTCTCTAAAAAAATTACATTTATCCTTTGAAATTGGATGGTTTGCTCTAAATAATGTGACATTAGGCTAATCCTATCGGTGTGAGATATCTGTTTTACTTCATTGGATCGTCCATATCAAAAGGGTAGCATATCTCATGTTTTTAAGCTGAAAACATTGCAAGGAAAATATTTTTTCATTTCATTATGCCCATATTACACATGTGTCTACTGATGGTCTTGTCTCAGATTTTGCAGTATTCATCATCCACAGGATTGAAACTACATTTGACTTGATTCCTGCACTAATAGAATATATAGGCGCCACAATGGCTCGGTCATGTTCATCATAAGATTTTGGTTTCTCCCTTATAATGAAAACTGGAATAGAATTTTTGAGAATATCTCAAAATTCACAAAAAGATACTATCTCCAAAAAGTCAAGATTGAAGATCATGTTAGTATATGCAACTGAGACAGAATTTTTGAGAAGATCTCAAAAATTCCACAAGAATGTCAAAATTCTTTTTCAGCAAATCGAGATTTGTCAAGAGATCTAACTGGGACAGAATTTTTGAGGAAGATCTCAAAAATTCTGTCAAGAATTGTCAGAAGTTTGAAGTTAACTTCAAATGATCTCCAACATTGCTAGAATGGAGCGAATACAAATTCAAGATGTGAGCCACCGAGGTCTAGTATAAACTTCTATCAAAGACATGAGTCCCAACGAACACAAATTGTTCAAAAAAAAGAAAATGATAATATGTCAAATCATCCAAGAGGATGACATTGCATATTCATTGCCAAGAGGGCCATTCCATTATCATATCATTGAAAAGAGGGCCATTTTATTTTCATTACATTGACAAGAGGGCCATTTTATTTTCATTACATTGCCAAGAGAGCCATTTTATTTTCATTACATTGCCAAGAGGACCATTGCATTTTCAATTGCCAAGAGGGCCATTACATTTTCATTTGCCAAGAGGGCCATTGCATTTTCATTTGCCAATAGGGAATTGCATATTCATTGCCAAGAGGGTTATTGCATTTTCATTTGCCAAGAGGGCCATTGCATTTTCATTTGCCAAAAAGGCATTGCATATTCATTCCCAAGAGGGCCATTTCATTTCATTACATTGCCAAGAGGGTCATTGCATTTTCATTTGCCAAGAGGGTCATTGCATATTCATTGCCAAGAGGGTCATTTCATTTTATTCATTGACAAGAGAGACATTTCATTTCATTACATTGCCAAGAGGGCCATCACATTTTTATTTGCCCAGAGGGCCATTTTATTTTCATTTGCCAAGAGGGGCCATCGCATATTTATTTGCCAAGAGGGCCATTGCATGTTCATTTGCCAAGAGGGCCATTGCATTTTCATTTGCCAAGAGGGCCATTGCATATTCATTGCCAAGAGGGCCATTGCATTTTCATTTGCCAAGAGGGTCATTGTATAGCATGTTTATTTGCCAAGAGGGTTATTGAATGTTTATTTGCCAAGAGAGCAATTGCATTTGCATTTGCCAAGAGGGCCATCACATATTTATTTGCCAAGAGGGCCATTGCATGTTTATTTGCCAAGAGGGCCATTGCATTTTCATTTGCCAAGAGGGCCATTGCATATTCATTGCCAAGAGGGCCATTGCATTTTCATTTGCCAAGAGGGACATTGCATTTAAATTTTCCAAGAGAGCCATTGCATGTTTATTTGCCAAGAGGGTCATTGCATGTTTATTTGTCAAGAGAGCCATTGCATTTTCATTTTTCAAGAGGGCCATTGCATTTTCATTTGTCAAGAGGGACATTGCATATTCATTGCCAAGAGGGCCATTGCATTTTCATTGGCTAAGAGGGCCATTGCATATTCATTTTCCAAGAGGGCCATTACATATTCATTCCGTATATGAGGGTATGATATCGTATACGATGATATAATGTCGTATATGATGGTATGATTTTGTATATGATGATATGATATCGTATACGATGATATAATGTTGTATACGATGGTATGATGCCACTATTTTTAGAGTTTTACCATTCGTCCTATCGATGGACACACATTTATATCCTACTAATGGATCTTCATTCTTCCTACCGATGGACAGACAGTTATTTTGCTAAAATATCCTACCGATGGATCACCTTCATTCGTTCTACCAATGGACATACATCATTCTATTGATGGATCACCTTCATTCGTCCTACTAATCGACATACATCATCCTATCGATGGATCACCTTCATTCGTCCTACCAATGGACATACATCATCCTATCGATGGATCACCTTCATTCGTCCTACCAATGGACATGCAACATTATCCTATCAATGGATCATCATTTGTCCTATCGATGGACCAACATATCCTACCAATGAATCTTCATTTGTCCTACCGATGGACATACAGTTATTTTGCCAAAATATCCTATCAATGGATCACTTTCATTCGTCCTACCGATGGACATACAGTTATTTTGCCAAGTATCCTATCAATGGATCACCATCCTACTGATAGAGAAGCATTATCCTACCAATGAATCAATGAGGATTTTTCAACATGCAAAAAGGATGAAAGAAAGTGTGAACGACATCAAAGAGGATGCAACACAACGTGGAATCCTTTTAGCAGCGAACGGGGACACAGTCCAAAAAATAATGCCAAAATCATAGGACAAGAGCTAAGGAAACGACTTCCACCACAGTAAACTACATTTCTATCGGAAGGCGTGTGGTTATTTCGGGGTCCAGTCATAATTCAAAACTCATACCAACCGCTTTTCAGAAAGATGAAGATGGAGTCGACAAAATTAGATTTGTCAATTTTCTTTGTCCAAAATTTCTTTTATCAATCATATTCAAAGAAAGGGACAGCTGTTGACATCTAATTTTGACCATTCACAATGCAAATTAGCTAACGAGTTTCTTTAAATTCGAACATTTTGAAATAATTAGTTTTTATAAAAAACAAAAATATTTTTATATTATTCTTAACTATTTTTATCTTTTTATAAATTTTAGTATAATATACATATTTCTATATAACGATATATTTGATTAATATTTATGTGGTTATTCAAAAATTATCTCAAAAGATTTTATTTTTAAAAAAATACAATGTTAGCTAGATTAGTTTAATTATAGTTTGCATTTTTGAAAATTTTAGTTTTTTCTAAAAAAAAATAATTCCAAACTCCCATATCGAAAATTGTATGAAAATTTGATGTTTTTGGAGCCTATATAAGGCTCATATTCTTATTAAGAAGGGGAAGAAGAGGGAGGTTCTTTTAACCACCCCAAAGTTAGAAATTTTCTTAACTTGGTTAGGATTTTGGACTCTTGTCCCCAGCCTAAAGTTGTGAAAATTTTTAACTTTCAATCTATATTTTTTTCAAGAAAAATAGGAGATTGAAGTCGAAATTTAGGCTAAGAACAGTGTTCTTATAACATCGAACCCACGAAGGTTCGAGTCTAAATTTTTGTCTAAATTTTTAATCTTTTTTTTTGTAGATTAAAGTTCCATCAAGCTCTTGGGTGGTGATGAAGCTGTCTTCCGCTCATCGTCTATAGTCTCGGCCCGAAAAGAGGTAAAATCTTTTTTTAACTTTATTTTATTTAATTATTTCATGTTTTATGTTTAGTTGATTTGTAGTCTCATTTTTTTAGCTAGCATTTATTAAGAATAATTAGATTAATGATAGAAATTTCTTATAGTTAGCATGTGTTAGGATTAATTAGTTATCATGTGTTAGGATTATTTCATGAAAGCTCTTAGTTTTGTCCATTATTTTTTCAAGTAGCTTTCTTTGACAATATAGACTTTCATGTTTTCAATTTTTTTCTTTTAACATGATTTAGATAACAAAATATGCTTAAAGTTGTTATGTAATTAGAACTTTCATGGCCTAATTGATTTAATTCTTTTTTTAAAATTGAGCCAGTTAGCATGTTGTTAGTCACTTATAGGATGACCATCAATTTAATAATTTAACATATCATGATATATTCCTTGGTTTAGTTTAAAACGAGTAGATGCTTATGTAATTTTATTTTGGTGCATGTGATATCAATTCGAGTCCATCTTTGGACTCCATTCTTGCATATTGTTGAGTTTTGAGTTTCCATCATCTTGCTCAAATTGTTTGAAAGTTGATACATGGAAAGGAAGGTAATATTCATGATTTTAATATTGATATTGAGTTGTATACATGGAATACATACGGAAAATAATGTTGTATACACTATATATAGTGTATATATAGTCTTATATATAGTGATATACATCAATATACAGCAGATACGGGGAATAAACACTATATATAGTGTATATACAATCTTATATATAGTGATATATAATGATATATAGCAGATACATGGAACAAACACTGTATACAGTGTATATACGGTCTGATATACAGTGATATATAGTAGATACAGGAAATAAATATGGTATACAGTTTATAATAATCTGATATACAGTGATATACAGTAGATACAGGAAACAAACAGGTGGTATACAGTATGTATATAGTTTGATATATATAAATAATATTGTATACACTATATATAGTATATATACAGTCCGATATATAGTGTTTATACAACTGCGATATACTGTGGAATTGTGCTTCAGGCCCAAAATACAGATGACCCAACAGCTTAGTCCAAACGTACACAAACTAAGTGTCGGACAATATTTTCATGTGTTATTTATTGTTTATTTGTATCGATTCGGTATGTAATAATTTATTTACTTATGTTATTTGTGCTTGCTTAGATATTAATTTTAATTTGTTTTAACTTAATTAGATTCTCCTTAAGATAAACCAATTTCATGTTAATTTACTCTTTAAATAATTTTTTACCTTTGCTTAGTCATTTAATAAACTTTTTTATGTTTTCTTTTTATACACATGTATATTATTTTCAAAGGTTTAAATTTGATCATTTTTCTTAAAAAAAAAGAAAAAAATAATTTTAAAGTCTTCGTTTCCTTTTAAATTAATATTTTCAAAAGTTAGTCAAATAAATTTTTAAATCGTCAGATAACCGCGCGTTAGCGGCCACTTTGAATGCTTAACACCTTTTCAAAGTGGAAATAAGAACCTCGTACCTTTTTCTCTGAATTTTTAAAACTTAAATCTGTTAGGGTCTTTTAAATTAAGTTTTCTTATTTTCTTTTAAAAAAATTAAGTGGCAACTCCTCATTTCTAAAATTGTTTTTTTCTCTAAAAAGTTGAAATTAATTTTAAACCGTCTATTTTCGACATAACATCCTAGGGTGTCCAAAATGCTGCGTCAAGTAGAGTCTTATTAATGGGTGTGAAGCGCGCCACACTTATGATTAGGAGGCTATGAGGTGTTTTAGGAATTCTCACTTCTTTCATGATCCATGTCGTTCTATAGAGTTTACGTTAAGACTTCTTCTCCCTAATAGTCTTTTTTTGCGATTTTCAGAAAAATAGCTCCAAGAAGACCACCATTTCCAAGGGTAGAGAATGTTAATGAAGCCCAAGCTCCCCCGACTCCTCAAGACAATGGTCCTCTACCGGACCAAGTGACCAATGTGGAGTTCCGAAGTGCTATCACTATGCTAGCCAGAGTAGTCACCAATCAAGGTGTCTTGGTTCCTCCTAATGTTCCTACTCCATCATCAAGGTTTAGGGACTTTGCACGAATGAATCCTCTAGAATTTCATGGCTCAAAGGTCGATGAGGATCCTCAAGAGTTCATTGATGAGGTCTATAAAATAGTGAGTATTATGAAGGTGACTTCGGAAGAAAAAGTGGAGTTGGAAGCTTACCAACTCAAAGATGTTGCTCAACTATGGTACACTCAATGGAAGTTTAGGAGGGTGGATGAATGTCCTGTCGAATGGGAAGCTTTCAAACTTGCTTTCCTTGATCACTTTTTCCCTCTTGATTTAAGGGAGGCTAAAGTGTTGGAGTTTATAAATCTTCGACAAGGCAACATGGGGATGAGGGACTATGCCCTCAAGTTTACTAAGTTATCCAAGTATACTCCTTTAATAGTTGCCGATCCACGTGCCTGAATGAGTAAATTATATCGAGGGTGTATGACTTAGTAGCTAAGGAATGTCGCACAACTATTCTTGTTAAGGAGATGAAAATATCTCGGCTCATGACTTTTGCCGAACAAATTGAAGGGGAAAATCTCAAAGAAATGAGGATGATGGATTCTAAGAGGGCCCGGTATGAAGGTAGGTTCTCCAATGATAGGATCATTGGTAGCAGTGGATGCTCTCATCAAGGCAAAATTTCGGGGAAGAAGTTTGCTAAGGATAGGGTGCCATACGCTAAAGTTCAAGGTGAAGGAGGTGCAAATGCTAGTAACCTTTCTATTCCAAAGTGTGCAAAGTATGGAAGAAATCACGGAGGAAAGTGTTTGATCGGAACAGGTGCTTGCTATGGATGTGGCAAGATGGGCCATAAGCGATCTGAGTCCCCTCTTGTAAATAACAAGGGTAGAGATGGTCGTCCTATAGGAGGCCAAGTTCAACAAGGCGCCCAAGCTCAACCTAAGGGTGGCTAATGCAACAATTGATTCTATGCTCTTCATACTAGGCAAGAGGTTGATAAGGCTCCTGATGTGGTCATGGGTATGTTATGAGTCTTTAACTTTAATGTATATGCATTGCTTGATATGGGTACCAATATTTTGTTACTCCTTACATTGCTATGAGGTTTGATGTGTGCCCCGAAGTGTTAATAGAACCTTTCTCGATTTATACTCCCGTTGGTAGTTCGGTATTAGCCAAGAGAGCTTATAGAAATTGTCCTGTATGGGTCTTGCACAAAGTCATTCCATGTGACCTTGTTGAACTTGATATGACTGATTTCAACATCATTCTTGGTATGGATTGGTTACATGCCGCTTACGCATCTATATGTTGTAGAACTCATATGGTCAAGTTTCACTTCCCTAATGAGCCTATTCTTGAATGGAAGGGTAATGATTCAGTGGTTAAGGGTCAATTCATCTCATGTATTAACGCTCGAAGAATGATTTTTGAAGGGTACATTTATCATATTGTGCGAGTTAGGGACATTGACTCCAAAACTCCTACTCTTGAGTCGGTCCCTATAGTTAATGAGTTCTTCGACGTGTTTCTCGATGATTTGCCTGGTGTTTCTCCCAAAAGGGAGATTGACTTTATCATAGATTTTCCTCCTGATACCCAACATATCTCTATTCTTCCTTATCGTATGGCTCCGGTGGAACTTAAGGAGTTGAAAGTACAATTGAAGGATTTGTTGAATAAGGGTTTTATAAGGCTAAGTATTTCACCATGGGATGCTCCTGTGTTATTTGTTAGGAAGAAATATGGGTTGCTCCGAATGTGTATAGACTACCGGTAATTGAATAAGGTCACCATAAAGAACAAATATCCAATCCCAAGGATAGATGACTTGTTTGATCAATTACAAGGAGCAAGCTATTTTTCTAAGATTGACCTCCATTCCAATTATCATCAATTGAGGGTAAGGAAGTGTGATATTCCCAAGATGGCTTTTTGGATGAGGTATGATCATTTTGAATGTGTAGTAATGTCGTTTGGGTTGAAAAGTGCTCCCGCTATATTCATGGATTTGATGAATCGAATTTTCAAGCTATATTTGGATATGTTTGTAGTGGTGTTTATTGATGATTTCTTGATTTACTCTCAGAATGAGGAAGATCATATGGGTCACTTGAGGATTGTGTTGCAAACATTGAGGAAAAAGAAACTATTCGCTAAATTTAGTAAGTGTAAATTTTGGCTAAGAGAGGTTGCATTTCTTGGCCATGTGTTCTACGGTGATGGGATTAAAGTAGATCCAAAATAAATGGAGGCGGTTAAAAATTGGCCTAGACCATTATCTCCTCCGGACGTTACAAGTTTTTTGGGCTTAGCTAGATACTATAGAAGGATTGTTGAAGGGTTCTTATCTATTTCTTTTCCTTTAACTAAGTTGACACAAAAGAAGGTAAAATTTCAATGGTCGGAAGAATATGAGAAAAACTTCCAAATATTGAAACATCGTCTTACGTCGGCTCCTATCTTGACATTGCTCAAAGGTTTAGATGGGTTTGTTGTTTATTATGATGCTTCACGTGTTGATTTGGGTTATGTATTGATTCAACATGGTAAGGTTATAGCCTATGCCTCTAGGAAACTTAAAGCACATGAAAGAAACTGCCCAACCCATGATCTTGAACTTGCGGCGGTGTGTTTTCATTGAAAATTTGGCGCCACTATCTTTACGGGGTGCATGTTGATGTGTTTACCGACCACAAAAGCTTGAAATATGTATTTAGTCAAAGAGACTTAAACCTTAGGAAAAGAAGGTGGCTTAAACACCTAAAAGACTATGACATAAGCGTATTCTACCATTCGAGTAAGGCAAATATTGTAGCCGATGCTCTTAGTCGGTTGTCTATGGGTAGTGTCACACATGTTGAGGAAGGTAATAGGGAATTGGTCAAAGAGGTCCATAGATTGGCACGTTTAGGTGTACGTTTGGTTGATTCTAATAATCTAGGCATTCTTATACATAATGTTTTAGAATCATCTCTTGCAGCAGAAGTCAAGGACAAGCAAGAAAATGATCCAACTTTGGTCGAATTGAAGAAGTCAGTTGCTGAAAAATCCATTGAGGCTTTCTCCCTAGGAGAAAATGGGGTACTACATTACCAAGGTCAGTTGTGTGTTCCAAATGTTGATGGAATAAGAGAGTTAATATTGAACGAGGCCCATAGTTCTCGGTATTCAATTTATCTGGGATTCACCACAATGTATCGTGACTTGAGAAAAGTGTATTGGTGGAGTGGCATGAAGAAAGACAAAGCGGAGTTCATTATGGGCCTCGTACTAGAAGAAAGCGGAGTCCAATTGAAATTTCTACATGGAAGTGGGAAGATGTGAACGTGGAATTTATCACGGGGTTTGCCTCGTACTAGAAGAAAACATGATTCTATTTGGGTCATTGTTGACCGAATGACCAAATCGGTGCATTATCTACCAGTCAAAACTTCTTATGGTACCGAAGACTATGCTAAGTTGTACATTTGTGAACTTGTGAAACTTTATGGTGTTCCTTTGTTGATTATATCGGATAGAGGTACTCAATTTAGTTCACATTTTTGGAAGTCATTTCAAAAAGGTCTTCGCACTAAAGTCAAGTTAAGTATCATTTTTCATCCTCAAACTGATGGGCAAGCCGAGAGAATAATTCAAACCTTGGAGGATATGTTAAGGGAATATGTAATTGACCTTAGAGGAAGTTGGGATGATCATTTACCATTGATTGAGTTTGCTTACAATAATAGTTATCACTCTAGCATCCAAATGGCTTCTTTTGAAGCCTTGTACGGCAGAAGATGTAGGTTTCCGGTGGGGTGGTTTGAAGTTGGTGAGATGGCTTTGATTGGTCCATATTTGGTAATTGATGCAATAGAGAAAGTAAGGCTCGTAAGAGAAAGATTGAAAATGGCTCAAAGTCATCAAAAATCCTATTTGGAAACTAGGAGGAGAGAGGTTGAATTTGATATGGATGATATGGTGTATTTGAAGATTTCACCTATGAAAGGGGTAATGCAGTTTGGTAAGAAAGCGAAGTTGAGCCCTAGATATATAGGACCTTATTGGATATTGAAGCGCATTGGCAAGGTAGCATATGAGTTGGACTTGCCATTTGAATTGGCTTTGGTTCATCTAGTATTTCATGTGTCGATGTTAAGGAAGTTTATGAGTGATCCAAATTCAATTATACCAAGGGAAAATGTGACTATTGAAGAGAATTTGACTTATGAGGAGGTCCCGATTGAAAGTTTAGACCGGCAAGTAAAGAGGCTGAGAAATAAAGACATTGCATCTATCAAAGTGTTGTGGAGGAATCAACAAGTAGAGAGTGCTATGTGGGAAGCGGAATCGGACATGATGAAGCGATATCCTTATCTCTTTCCTTTCACTCAAGCCTAAATGTACTAAGTTTCTCATGATCAAACCGATTAAACTTCTATGCTTTAGTTCCATATGTTATTCATATGCATGCATGATTCATTAAAATGATTTCTCTCAAGGACTATGTTTTATTTTAAGTATGAAGTTTACACGTTCTATGCATTTTTCAAAGTGTTCGTATGTCCATGTTGGGTTTCTAAATCCTTTTTTCATGTCTTTTCTGTATTAGTTGAATCTCATTCGAGGACGAATATTCCCAAGGGGGAGATATTGTAACATTCCTAAAAAAATGCCCACAAAATATCTTAAGAATGCCTTAGAAATAAACTACTCATATAACGCATTATTCTTAATCTTTTTGGAAAATACGAGTTCAGAATATTGATTAGGGTGTCAAAACCTGTGGGAAAATGGTCTCGGTGGATTTTTAGGACCTGTAGATCGGGAGATAGATTTTTGGAAAAGATCACAAAATAGTGTGGTCCGCGACAGGTCCGCGTCGCGGACCTGGGAAGTAGTTCTAGCTGAGTTGGCCGTGATAGGACCGCATCGCGGACCTGGGAGGGTCTTCTGGCCGAATTTAGTTTTTTTTAGGGAATTCTAGACTTTTCCCAAATTATTAGTTAATGAACCTAGATGTTTTTAAGACCTAATTCAACTCTATAAATTAATCTAAACCTCTAATTCAATTCATTCTTCTATAATTCATCTATCAAATATTTCTCTCTCTACAAAAAGACTCTCAAGGGTTTTCATTGAAGACTTCAAGTAAATTCACTCAATTTCTCCATCAAAATTCTCAAGTTCTTCCAAATTAAATTGTGTTCTCACTCAAGGAATGTGGGTATTGATTCATGTATCCTTTTATCAATGAAGCCCAATCAATTTCTCAAGTTTTTCTATCAAATTAAAGTATGGTATTTTATGGGTTTTGTAATTTCTATTCCAATTGCATGAATTTTGATTTAAAGTATGATCATGAGTCTATTTTGATATAAATAAATATTTATTGAATTAAATTAAAGGCTTTTTCCATGAATTTTCCTATTTTGATTTCTAGGGTTCATGGTGTAAAATATGAGTGTTTTCAATTATACTTTCAAATGATATTATCAATATGAATTTTGTTGGGCTGATATGAAGTTTATGATCATGCGTGTTTTCAAGTTAATTCCATGATTTTTAAGTCAATTGATCATGCATTCATGTCATACCCTAATTCCAAGTTCAAGATATGGTCATGAATTTTCAAAGTATGAATTATGACTATGTATTTCCATTATGATCATGAATTATAAATATGTCTCAAATTATGGAATTTTATGCAAGTTATGGAGTAAGGTGACATAGGTCCCTACGTGATGACCTATGGCCTAAGAAGTGACTTAGGACCCTATGTGGTGACCTAAGACCTAACGATATGAATTATGCAAATATGATTATAATGATGAAAGGACAATTCTCACATTACAAGTATGTTATGAAAATGAGTTATTTTATAATTTCAAGCCTATGATCATGACTATGATATATGATAGTATGATTTTATGTTATGTATGTATTCTGTGGGATTTTACTTAGCACCAAGTGGACTTGAGGTGGGGGCCCTACAAAAAGCCTTATTAGCAGCCTTATGTCTCTTAAACTACGTGCCACCATAAGTTGCCTTTATGGCCTAGCTAGTGAATTCACATATAGCACATGTTCATGATTAGGAGTCTACCTTCGCAAAGTAGCCTCCTCCTTCTCGATGTGGGTATCATCGGATTCTATGTTATAGCTTGCATGGTCTTATTGTTGGTTACAGTTCCTATCCCACATATGTATGATTTCTTAAGTATGTTATGATTTTGAACTTATGCTTTTAAATGCTTTGGTCAATATGATTTTCTCGTGACTTTACGTATTCCATCTTATCATGTGATTTACTTGATCTTTGTTTTTCATGATTTACGTTGCATGTCACAACCTCATACTTAGTACATACCAATATTCTAATGCATACTTTTTGCCGACATTGTCTCATAATATAGGGGTTGAGGTTGAAGATCCTTATCGTTCATGTAACTAGTAGGCGTTCCTATCCGAAGGTGTTGTGGTGAGTCCTCATTGATCGGGAACTAGTTTCAAGTTGTTACTATTTTCTCTTTTAAAAGACTTGTTTTTACATTTTAAATATTGAGGGTGAACTAGGAATGTATCTTAGCCCCCACTCATACTCATGTTTAGAGGCATCTAGTTGGATATATGTTTGAGTCTATGTTGTCATAAAATATTTTTAGATTTCTATTCATGGTTTAGACTCTCTTATAATGTTTCTATTTTTATATTTTTACCTTATGTGTACTTATAACATGTACAAGAGGTTTGGTTGGAGCCTTTCGGAGTTTTGATCGCCATGTTATTACTAGGCCCTAGGTCGGGTCATGACAGGATTAGAGGTGAATACCCAAATCTCTAAGAGGTGAATACCCAAAATATCAAGGCTTGAAGGTGATTACCCGAGTTTAAGAATTAGGGGTGTGTACCCAGTTCATATAACCACTTAGTGGATCCACTTAGACATATAGAGTCTGCCTTGGCAAGTAGATTCCCTTTTTTCATCGTTGTATGGGGAGACAACAAGATTCAATGTTATAACTCGCATGGTCTTATTTTTGGTTATGGTTCCTATCCCACTTATGTATGATCTCTTATGTATGCTATGATTTTAAATTATCCTTTTTAAATGCTTTGGTCAATATGATTTTCTCATGTCTTAACTTACCTCATCTTGTCATGTGATTTACTTGACCATTACATTTCATGATTTATGTTGCATGTCATGCCCTCATACTTAGTACAATCCAACGTACTAATGCATACTTTTTGCCTACATTGACTCATAATATAGGGGTTGAGGTCGAAGATAATACTCATCTATGTGTCTAGTTAAGCTTTTCTATCCAACGGTGTTTGTGGTGAGTCCTCATTTATTAGGGACTAGTTATCGAGTTAGTTATTATTTTCAAAGACTTTTGCTATGTTTCATATTGAGGGTGAGCTAGGGACATGTCTTATCCCCCACCCATATTCATGAGTAGAGGCATCTAGTTGGACAAATATTTTGAGTTTATGTTATCATGTGACATTCTTAAATTTCTATTCATGGTTTAGACTCTCTTATGATGTTTCCATTTTTACTTTACCATATGTATGCTTATAAAATGTACAAGAGGCTTGGTTGGAGTCCCTCGGGGTTTCGATCACCATATTATGACTAGGCCCTAGGTCGGGTCGTGACAAAATGCATTCACCCTAGCTTTTTTTCATCTCTCCAATCCTTACTTTCCAAATATTATAAGTTGTAATGGGCTCTTCTAGGGACCTTAAAGTGTTCTATGGACCATAGAAGACCGGTCATAGAAGCTTGGCAATGAAAATGGAGCTCACTTGTTCATGGCTTGGTGGGTCTTTGACCAACCTCTTATAGGTTGTAAACCCTAGGAAAAATTGTGAAGATGGCTTGTAGAGCATGACTAATGGTATGGACTTAGTGTTTATGGGTCCTTCACTATGCGCCATACAAATTTGTACAAGTCGATAACCTGGTCGTAGGAACTAGGTGCACATTCTAGTAGCTACTTGAATGTTTCACATGAATTTATGATCCACCCTATGGGTCGTAAGTTCTTATACATGTCATAAAGATTGATCGTAGGAGGAGTCTTGGCCACTGAAAATTTGGCTACGTGTTGGAGGGTTCTACGAGCCCCTCCTAGGACTCGTAGGACTTCCTACGGGTCATAGGGCCTCTCGTAGCTCACTGACAGTGTTAAATTCTCACTTTCTCAAGGCTTTTTAGAATTAAATCTATGTTAAAAAAAGTATGTGGTACTACAACTAGTCTTTACTTTTCTTTTAAAGACTGTCTATATCGATATTTGTATAGGTAAAAGCCTTGTACTCTTGTTTTGAATAGATGTTTTATTACTGACTTATGCCAGGTCTTGGTGATGCTTCTTTTTATATATTTTTGTTGGTTTCTCTTTATTTTTATTGTTGTGTGTCTCTTGCTTTTTTGGTCATCTTCTGCTTGATAGCTCGTTTCCTCTATTTCTGGGCTATGGGTTAGGCTTACCTACTGGTGGGTTATAGTTGGTGCCATCATAATCTGAGAAATTGGGTCGTGACATTCAATTTTGTACCTTCTAAATCTGATACGTCTTTATTTATCTACAATTTTGAAGGCCACATTAGTATTTGTTGATTAAGAGGGGGGTGATTTAAAAATATTGATAGTCAAATGTCTAAAGGTGATAGTCGACTTAGCCTATAGACAAGTAACTAAAATAAGATAGAATATGAATGCTTAAATTTAAATAGAGATAGAAAGATTTCTCCTGGTCCAAAACACCAATATGGTGCCTACATCCACTCCCCTTGGGTAACAAGGGTTCCCTTAGAGCTTCTTGAAAAATGGTAAGAGTACAAATTTGATTAAGCCTTTTGTCTCTAACGAATTAATCATATGATCCGCACAACCTCTACCTGTATAACCTACACTTCTCTCTTTCTTTCTCTTTTTTTTACAATTATATTCTTGAAGGATTATAGAGTATTTGAAAGATGAAATAACTAAATGAGTACAAGTTAAAGTGAAGTTGTGTCATTTCTTTGGAGAGTTGAGAGGCCTTTTATAATTGACTTCTGATAATGATTTATTTGTTAGCTATGAAAGGGATAACCAAAGGGATTTCATTCAATCAAGGATTAGTGATTCCATGATTGAGAATTCATGTCCATATCAGATATGTCCATGTCTTTTCTTTTGATCCTTCTTTCCTTCTGTGTCTGATCCTTTTCTCTTTGTGCAATCTTCTTTCCTTTCTTTAGTGTTCCTCCTCCATTGATAGATGAATCTTTCTTTTCTTGAGTGATATTCTTTCCTTTTGTTAGTGTATTTCCTTCCTTAATTCATGGAGGCTGATTCCTTATTATGTGGAAAGTTTAACTCTACTTCCTTGATCTGCGATATGCTAATTGATTTAATTAGCTTCCTTCCTTATCTTGATTTATCTCTTTTCCTTTTTGATGTGTTTATAACTTATTTCCTGCAATAGAAGGTCAAGACATTAATCAAAATATCTTAATGCTAACAATCTCCCCCTTTTTGATAATGGCAATAATTTGTAGTTGACTTTCCTTTCTATACAGTCGACCTCCTTCCCTTTCGGCTTCTCCCCCTGTCTTACTGCCATTAACTTCAGTAGCTACTCCCCCTGTCTTATTTCTTCTACCCCTTTGTCATAATCAAAAAGGAAAACAAACAAGATAAAAATGTCCAATAACATAGAGGAATACACAGTGAACTAGTAATGCAAAGAAAACATAGCAGCATAGGATAAGAGCATAACCAAAAAACATTTAGAGTAAGGGGAAAGAAACCCCAATATTACAGTCCAACAAAAACACGGATATATCCCCCAAAAAGAGTTTTAAAAGTCAAAGATAGGTTCAACGACGGCCGAGAAACTATTTTAGAGTGTTGAGAATATTCCTGCAGAAGGAATCATTGGAGCACTCAATATCCTTGGAGAGGTTAGAGTAAGAGGTTTGAATAGAGACATCTAGCTCATTGTTAGGTTTGAACATAGACATCTAGATCATTGTTGGAAGAGTCAACTCCTGTACGCAGAGAGTCAACTTGCTTAATCAACCTGTTAACAAAGCGAACCCCATCCTTTTTCAAGGAATTCATAGCTAGACGAAGTTTTCCAAGATCAGCACTGGTGTCCTTGCTGTGTTGCTGAATTTTCCCAATCGACTCCTATAGTACCTTCTTGTTAGTCTCAAGAGAGTCTAGACATGTCTTAATATCAGTGGACTCCTTAAGTAGGAAGGAAGTAGAGTCAGCAAAGACACGAGTAACTTTGGGAGTATCTATCATCTCCTTCAGAGAGTCTTTGTGCCACTTCTTGTCAATGAAGGTATAACCTATCCTAGAGAAGGACCTAGAGTCATAGGTAGTAGAGATTTCCATAGGTTTGAAATTTCACAGATCAACTAGTGAGTTAATAATGATGCAAGATATGAGACATCCATAGGGCAAATTAGTCGAGGGACTATGGTCTTCACCTTTTCTAAACATGTACTCTTGAATCCATAATGCCCAATTTACACGATATGTTTTCAACAGACAAAACAAAAGAAACACATCCCTGTTAGAGATGTGGCTGAGCGAGCCTTTTCGAGGAACCAGTGTAGTTGCAATTATATGAGAAAATATTTGATTCTCAAAGCATAGAGACGGAGGACCAAAATTAGACTAGTCTACATTAATTCAGCAACAAAAATTATCCAGGGTAACCTCAAAATCGTTAGGCCATGTACCATTCATATAGGGGATATCACCAGTAATTTAGACCCAAACACATCTTTAAAAAGTTTATCATTCACAACACAATTCCCAACACAAGATCTTCTAAGTCATCATTATCATCATATATTCGGAGATTAGCATAAACCATACAAACAGAATCCTTAAAGCATTCAAGCCCATAAAGTCGCAGTAAAAGAGATAATTTTTAAGCCCGAAAAAAGGAACTCACCCGACAGTGAGAGTCATCTAACTGTTCTAAGTTGACTACTCGACCAGCCATAATGGGTCTCTTTTTGAAAGATTCAAACCGTTTCTTGTATTAAGTCCCCTAGAAGTTTTGCATGTCTTCTTGACTAAAGGATCCATAGAAATCAGACCGAGCTTTCTTTTCCTCTTTCTGCTTGAGTGGAGAGGGTCATTTGTTTGAGGTGGAAGGTTTAGCCGATGACTCAGCTTTAGAGGACCTAGAGGAGAGCTTGAGAAAGTTGATCTCGTCAGAGCTAGAGGGGTGGATGTTCATATTCTTTTAGGAATCCATGGAATAGGTGTGAGTCATTGAGAAGAGTGAGAGTAAATGATGGAGAGAAAAGAGGGTTTTAAGGAGATGAAGAGTTAAAAGGGGAGTGAATGAAGATGGAATTTGAAAATACGTACAGGTTCTGAAAAAGGGAACAAGAATCAAGAAAGGAGAGGAATAATATTAACCATTAAAAAGGAAAAAAATTAATTAGAAATAAACACGGAAACTAAATATTCACCAAAAAAATTAATTTGAAAAATTTATGTTGCCTAGATTTTTTCGTAAAAAACAAAATTTTTCCTCTAGTAAAGGTTTAGTAAGAATATCAGCAAGTTGATTTTCAAATTCAATAAATTCAAGTATAAAATCTCCATTTTATACGTGATCTCTAATAAAATGATGCTTAATATCAATATGCTTAGCCCTAAAATAATGCACAATATATTTAGACAGGCTAATTACACTAGTATTTTCATAAAAAATGGAAACATCTTCATAGGATAAATCATAATCAAGTAATTGATGCATCATCCAACGTAATTGAGTGCCACAACTTCCAACAGCCAGATGTTCAGGTTCAGTAGTTGATAATGCTACGTAAGTCTACTTTTTGCTATGCCAAGATATTAAATATCTTCCTAGCATTTGATAAGTTCCGCTAGTACTTTTTTTGTCATTTTTATCACCTACAAAATCAGCATCTGACTATCCAATTAGATCAAAATTACATGAGTGAGGATACCATAGTCTCATTTCAGAGGTTCCACTGAGATATCGTATAATCCTTTTTACAGCAGTAAGATGGGATTCCTTTGGTGCGAATTGAAATCTTGCATTTTTGCACACACTGATATTATGTCCAGTCGACTAGCTGTTAAGTATAGCAATGAGCCAATCATTTCTCAATATAATTTTTCATATACGTCCTTCCCTGTAGAATCAGTTTCAAGACAAGTTCATGGACTCATGGGAGTCCCAAAAGCTTTTTCTTTTTCCATTCTGAAGCTTTTGATTAACTCTTTTGCATACTTCCCTTGACTTACAAAGATGCCTTTAGATATTTACTTAATTTGAAGTCCAAGGAAGAATGTAAGTTCTTCCATAAGGATCATTTCAAATTCTCCTTTCATAATATTTGTAAAATTCTCACACATAGAAGAGTTAGAACTTCCAAAAATAACGTCATCTACATAAATTTGACCAATAAGGAGATTTGAATCATATTTTTTAGTAAACAAGGTAGTATCAAGTTTTCCTCGTTGAAAATTATTTAAAAGTAGAAAGGAGCCAAGATGTTCATACCAAGCTTTGGGAGCTTGTTTGAGACCATAAAGAGCTTTAGAAAGTTTAAAACGTAATCTGGACAAGAAGGATTTTCAAAACCAGGAGGTTGTTTTACAAACACCCCCTCATTTATGAAACCATTTTAAAAAAGCACTTTTGACATCCAACTGAAATAATTTAAATCTATTGAAGGATGCATAAGCAAGAAGGGTGCGAATAGATTCTAAACATGCAACAGGAGTAAAAGTTTCATCGTAGTCAATACCCTCCTGTTGTGAGCACCCTTGAGCTACCAATTTGGCTTTGTTTCGGATAACCGTTCCTTCTTCATTTAATTTGTTTTGAAAGACCCATTTTGTTCCTATAGCAGAGCAGTTCTTAGGTCTTTTAGTAAGTACCCACACTTGATTTCTTTCAAATTAATCAAGTTCTTCCTTCATGGATGGAATTCATTATTCGTCGACCAGTGCTTCGTCAATGCATTTGGTATGAATTTGTGATATTAGAGTTACAGAGGCTTGCTTCTTTAATGAAGCTCTGCTCTGTATTTTTTTATTTGAATCACCAATGATAAAATCATTTGTATAGGTTGCACTATTCCTCCATTCTCTGGGTATGTTGATGTTTTCTAAGCTGATAGTCAACTTATCTTTAGTGTTAGTCGACTATGCCTGAGAAGTATGATCAGTATTTGATTGAGATAATAGAATTTTTGCAGAAACTTCCTCCTCGGAGGCTAATACATAAGAAACCTACATACTTGGGTTAGTTTTATCAAAAACAGCGTGCATAGATTCTATAACGCTTAAAGTTTGTTTATTAAAGATTCTGAAAGCATGACTGGAAGAAGAGTATCATAGAAATATACCTTCATCACTTCTGAGATCAAATTTTCCCAGATTATTCTTACCATTATTATGAAATAACTTGCTTTTTTTTGAACTTTTCTATAAAATAATTCAGAATTAGTAAAAGCTTCATATTTATGAGATAAGAAAATTACTCAGATAAAACGAGAATAATCATCAATGATTACAAAAGTTGACATGCTTAACAAATGTGATGTTTTTCAAATTTGAGCTTTGGTAGACCTAGAACTAATTCTAGTCTTGATAGTTTTTCCATTGCATTGATACCGGCATGTCCTAGCTTCCTCTGCCAAATCCAAGGATCACTGGACATGGCTATTAGGCAAGTGAGAGTAGGAAGATCTATGTTATTCAACACATAGATATTTTCAACTCAATCTCTGATGATATTTTCAACACAATACTCGAATCCTATATGTAGCCACTAAGTTTAAAGATGCGTGGGACTTAGAATTACCTAAATTGGAGCTATCTAGCTTGAGTAATGGAGGTTTGAAGTTTGGGAACAAGGGTTGATCGTATTTTATCTTAAATAAAAAGACCCAACAATAATGACTTCCGCGAACACGGCCATACTTGTCTGCAAATGAGAAGGCATAGGGGGACAAGGTACCACGAAATCGTAGGTTCAGTTCACTAACCTCCATGAACACGGCCTTGGATCCCACAAATGTGAAGCACAAATGGAGCCTGCACCAACACTACTGCAACATGGAATTTTTGGCATTGTCCAATTCTCTACCGGAGTGGTTGGGATTCATTCAGAATACTGTGAGTGCAAATGAGACATTCTACCCAAAAATATTTGATGTTTCGGACTCAGTGGCACAGTCAAAATTTATATCTGAGGTCATTTTGACAAAAAGTGGGTACTACAGTCAAGTGCCATTTTTAGCCAAATTCCACAAAGGGCCTTAGGTTTAGACCAAAAGCCTGGGGAAGCACATAAAAGGTCATTATAGATCAAACTCTACATTACGAAACTAACCGCGCTAATGAAAATTTAATCCAAGCCCTTTTTTAAGGAATGTAGACCAAAGTCAAATTTAGGCTAAATTTTAAAGGATAAAATGCCTAATGATCCAAACACAAACTGATAATCTTGGGACTCATGCCGATATGCTACTAGCTTAAAATTACAATTATGGAGCTAATGGAACCATGGTAATAAAATTCTAAGGATGGTTACCTACTGTTTTAACCAAAATCATTATTTCAAGATTTAAAAGTTCCAAAATAAGGAAACGGGCATAAAACCCAAATGAATGACCAAAAAATCGAACATTCAATGCCTGCAAGTCATAAATGACTTGGGGGATACAATAAGAGAGCTATAAATGATGAAATGAATGCATTAACAAAAAAATGACCCTGAGATTCATTATAAGGGGTGAAAACTAAGGTCAACCTAGAGGTTGAGGTAGAGCATGAGCTACAGAACGACTAGAGATCAAGAGCGGGCACTATCACTAGAGCCCAAGATAAAGGTTGAGGACGTTCAACATCAGCCAAATGGTGTGGGGATAACCAAGCCTCCACCAGGTTTCATCCTACTCCAATTCTTCAAGATACACTAGCTTGTCTCCTCAGCGTCTGAAGGGCATGTCCTAGGCTGGGACTATGCCTAGTACTTAAGCCGAACCTCAGGTCCTAGTCGAGGCTTAGAGTTTGACCTAGGCAGGAGCATAGGGTGTTCAGACTCTAGGGGCATAGCCTACTATTATTTCTCCTCGTTTACTGGTCCAACCCTCTCTTACTTTTACTCCTCTTATGGCACTGTCATGACCTAAGCTATGCCCTAGGCTTGACATGATGATCAGGATTCTGAGAGACCTAATCAATCCTATTAGAAGACATGACATATATAAGGTAATTAAAAATATCAATGAAAACATAAGCAGAAGGTATGTATAAAGTAAATCTCAATAGAAAGGAGAACTTAAGGAACATGTTCAAAATAATCAGAGCTACAACCCATGAATAACTAAAATGCCTCTTCTTTAGTCTAGATGGGGGTATAACACAAGTTCCTAGATCACCCAAAAACATGTAAGAAGAAAGTGAAAAGAAACGATGGAAATATAATGTCTTGTTCTTAAATATTGAGGACTCACCAATGATAGGAACATGTTGTTATACCCCACACTCTTGAGCTCGGAATGTCTCTTAATCTTCTTAGAATTTATCAAGTGGGTCGGATAATCTACTACACTATCAAACAAATCTAAGGAAGGGAGAGTATGGTACCCCATGGTAGGGAAGGTTGGAAATACGGTTATAAGAATCAGGAAGGAGTTGGAGGCCAAATAAGGAGTCGTAGGACTCAATTTACCTATATAAGCTACTAACTTAGAATTTTGGCATACTTACGCCACTTGAATACATACCAAGCTTACGTTGTAAGGATTACACAGGGTTTTAAAATAAGACAAGATTACGAACCCATGGGGAAGAGGAGAAGATGACATGTGGCAACAAGAGGAGGTGCCACGTGGAAGCCTAGGAAAGTGCCACATGGCAGAAGGTGACCCACCTTCTTGGGTTCAAGAAGGTGACCCACCTACTGGGGGGTGGGCCCCACCAAGGACACGTGGCAGCCTAGGAGGCAAGGCTTAGATCTGTGGCCTAATAAAGGCTGGACACGTGTCACCCTATGGGGATGACACGTGTCACCTCCAAAGACACCCTATATATATGTGTATTTTGACTAACTACTTCAGTTCCTCATCCAAAACTTAGCCAAAAGCTGAAGAATTTGGAGAGCAAAGGAACATAGCTACGGATGGCTTCCTTTAAAGGTGAGTCTCCAATTTTATTCCGCGAATTAATTATATACGGTGTTCCTCAAGCATGTGGGGAGGTATATGTGTATTTTATGAAGCCTACGAAACCATATCTTTAGCTTTACACTTGGAACAAATAAGAGAAAGTTGAAGGAAAAACGTTGGAGGGCAAGAAGAGGAGCTACGGGTTTGGGGCTGCCAAGGTAAGCCTCCAAGTTTCATTCCATAAATTAATTATTTAAAGTATTATATGGTTATATAATGCTGTTTTATAAAAAAATTACAATTTGTGGCAGAGGAAAAGGGACACAAATAGTCCGTCCCAATTCAGCACATCAAGAAGTTTCCGAGATGCAGTTTTGGCAAGTTTTTGCCAATTTCGGGTAAGGTAAGGTTTCTCCTTTCAATTTGGACTTTATGGTGTTTTTATGTAGTGGGTTAAACGAACTATAGGTGGCTGTAAATGTGAAAATGTCATATAAGTGCTTGACGTCGAAGACAATCTAAATTGAAGTCGTTATAGTTAAATTGTCGTCGAAGTAAAGTGTTGTGCTTGTGGTGTGCTGTTGCAGGTGTGTGGAGGTTTGTTTCCGGGAATAAATGTGTTCTAAAAGGGGTGTGGTTTCTATTGGTTTCAGCCACACGACCCCTCATTTCGTATAATTAAAGGCTTTGCGAAATAAAGACTAGAAACCCTATTTTGGTGTCGTAATTTTCAGCAAGCTGTTTGGAGCTTATGTTATGTAATATTTCCATGTTTTATGTGTATATATGCTGAAGGGTGTGGTTTTTAGTTGGATTTAGTGATTAGAGATGTAATTGGAAATTCGGATAGGGCATATTATAGGGGAGATGCTGCCCAATTTTCATTAACGCCTTAACTAATTAAAGAACTAGTCGAGGAGACAAACAAGGAAATAGGTTCCATGAATACTAAGGTGCAACTTAAGGTGCTGGAAATTCAATAGTGGTTGATATTCGTATTACTTCCGTGTTAAATAGGTTTGGAGGACGATGACATGAATATGATTAAGAGAAGTCCATACGAGGTATGTGAAGCTTTCTCTTGGCATGTTTTGGCATAAGTATGTACAACTATCTTTTTTTCCTTTTGGTCAAGTCTTAGCCTTAAGTGAATTGTATGTGGAATGTGGGGGTAATTCTATTTCCATAACTCTAAGTACGCCTCATAATCCCTGTCCACTGCTTAGTATTGGAACTCCTGCAAGAATAGAGTATTGCTTATTAAGGCTTCTACGTGTTAAAAAGTATTGTATGGAAAGCTAACTCTCCTTTCTTTTGATATGTACTTGGTATGAAAGTGAGTTTATGATTCCATAGTTGTTCACTGAGCCCCAGGATGGGCCGGATATGAAATATATACATGACGACCACATGAAGGAAAGTACAGACTATATAGAGCTTATTCTCTTTCTTTTTCTGGCATGTCTTAGTTGTAAGTTAAATATGATATGAGCTCCTGGGTAACTCCATTGTTAAGCATCTCTTATTTACTTCTGAATATTGAACTCTTATAGTAGTTGAACTATTTCCCTGTGAACTTCTATATGTTAAAGAGGTAACCAATGTACAGGCTCCAAGTCTTAAAGACTATATGATAACAAGTGTTTCTGATTCCATAAGAGACTTGTTCTTACCTTTGCACATGTTTAGGGTCCCTGAGATTACAACTGACATAGCCTATAATGGCATTAAGAGGACATTCAGGATGATTACACTGCTACTCGTGTCCTCAGATGAAAGTTTAATCTTCTTATACGGCCAAGTCTCTGATAATGTTTTAAATTGCATATGGTTACTCACTACTCTACTCGTGCATACTGTAACCCCTCTATCACTGAGTCTCAAGCCAGGGCATATTCTCATGCACAGTTCACTGCATTATCCACTGAGTCCTTCACTAGCAGGCCAGGGCATGTATGTATTTATATGATGATGTGTTGTAATAAGGTGGTGATGGCACTGGGTCTATGTTGGTTTTACATATGTATCCACCGGATCCCTGATACGGCTAGCTATATGGTATAATTTGAGCATGCATGCTTTTATAAATCACAAAGTACAGGTACAGATTCCTTGTATGACATTTTATCCCCTGCTTCTCTATTTCATAGATACTTCCAGTTGTGCTATGTTATGTTTTACATACTCAGTACATATGTCGTACTGACCCTTTTTCTCAAGGGGCTGTATTTCATGCCCGCAGGTACAAATACAGGTTTTAGGAGTCTGCCAGCTTAGGATTCCGCTCAGCTTAGCTGGAAGAGGCTACATTGTATCGGAGCCTAATTTTTGGCACTGGTCATTGATGTATAGTATTATTTTATTATTCAGGGGTATGGTAGGGGCCTTATCCCGCCATATGTTGTTATTAATATTGTTAGAGGTCTGCAAACATGTTTGTGTGAGTTGTATATGTCAGTTTTGTTTAGCTGGATCTATATGATGTATTGTACGTGTTGTTACATTATGGCAGCCTTGTCGGCTTGCATGCCCTTTCATGTTATAATTTAAATAAAAGAGACTACAGATATATGAAATGCTATGACCTATGGGGGTTCTCATATACGTTTCATGTTGTTTGTAGTCTAGTTTGACTACACTTGATGTATATGCATTACGTGTCTATAATTTGACTTGGCCACAGCTGATAAATATATATACGGGCGATCCAGATCGGACCCCAGTCACAGCCTACGGGGTTGGGTCTTGACAGAAGTGGTATCAGAGCAGTTTGTCATTGGATTGTCTGCAGACCGTGTCTAGTAGATCTTGATTATCGATGTATTGCACGCCATATCTATAAACAGGAAGCTACAGGATTTGTAGGATGTTACTTTTCTTTCATATCTGAGATCTTGCTATAGATCCGAGTCATAGGAATATCCCGTATACTAACCTTGGATCTTAATAAAAGGAAGTAATTGATGACATGGGAAGTTATGGAGCACGCAGGTAAGTAAAGTAAAGATACAAAAAATATCCGTTGGATAAGGTATTGACATGTGCTTGTAATATAAGGGGCGAAACCTGAAAGGAAAATAGATAGAAAAGTGCAACAGATGCAGTTCACAATTAAACATATGAGGTAAGTCCATTATTTCTATATTATTGTTGATATTGAATGCCTTGTATGGTTGTGATATGAGATGATATTGAAAGCCCTGTGTGGCTGTGATATGATATAAATGTATATATATTGGCCCTGTGAGGCATTAGTGGTATCTTTTGCGTGCAGGTTGTGGGATAGTAAGAAACATAGAGGAAACTCTGCCAAAATTTTCCCAGAACAAAGAAAGGGAATAAAACATAGATTCTTAAGATGTCTTGGAAATTGATACCAAGTACCCCTACTATGTTTAACTAAAGCTGTAAGAGGTACCCTTCAGGTCATCGAAAAGGGGCACCCTTTTTACTTGGAGAATTTTATTTCGGAGAAACAAAAGCCTATTTAAGTAGTAAAGTTCAGACTACGGTATCTCCAGTCGTATTTGTGTTGTAGGAATATAAATAGAGGGCTCAGGTTGAAGGATAAGATGTACCGCGATTGAGCTTCACTCTTTTTGAAAAGTACCAAGCTCCAATTGCTAGTTGTAAACTAGATAAGTTTTTCACAACTTGAGGATAAACTCAGAAGGAGCCCATGTAGGTCAAGTATTAAGAAGCACTGTGATGTTTAAGGGATTCTAGTTTTCTTCTAACGGTGGTTGGAAAATGGTTTATGATAATAGTTTATTAGTCCTCCACCAACTAACTGGAGGAAGAAATGCTAACATAAGCACCCTATAGAGATGTTATGAATTGAATATGAGTATGAGCTAAAAGGGGCATACGGTATAAAAAAATGATACATGTGCACAACGTCACCCCGAAAATAATGGTACCCTTAAAACATAAAGATGGAAAACTTAAGGAATAAATGGCGCAACTTCCATTCACCCTAAGAAACAAAGGATATAGGTTGGGATAAAGTTACTACTTCAAGAAAACCTTGAATAGTTATCATCGAAATACTAGCACTGCTTAATTGGAAATTGGAACGAATATAGGTGCTAAGTAATTCTTGGATGAAGACAAGTAGAAGGTGGCCTTGGACAAGTTGTTCCATGAGTCCCATTACTCAAGTACATAGTAATAGATGAGGTGTCGCACTATGTATGAAAAGGTTCTCGACGCTGCGTGATTTAGCCAAGGTTCTATACATGGATAGTCAGGTTATAAAATAGGCAGAGAGACGGAGACAGGATACGATATCAAGTAGATTGGGGAAAGAGATTAGATGAAATTGAGACTGGACATAGAGACATAGAGCAAGGTATAAGCAGATAAAGGTGTTAGGTATCCTCTAAAGGGGGAAGCCAATAAGAGAATGGCAAAGATAAGGTAAAAGTAATTGATGTGACAGCATATTTAAAATGGATGCTTAAACTTCAATAAGATCTCTTGCTGAACAAAGTTAGGAAGGTCTGGAAGTCACCAATAGTTGGATGGAAGCCAGAATGCTATGTAAGGAAGTGTTAAGAAGTTTTTAACAAGACCTTGAATGACATGACACAAGAAGGTGGGTGTTGATAAAAAGAAAAGGGTATAGCAATGAAAGGATATCGAATAACTCGAGATACTAGGGAGGATAATGACATCATGTTAGACCAAAAGCCAAAGTGATGGCTATAAAGTTGGTCACAAAGGGTGTTGCGACAGATGCGTAACCAAGGAAAAAGGAACACAAAACCTCCTATGATAGGGGATGAGAAGAGCAAAGAGTGAATCAGGGAAAAGAAAGAAGTATAACAAGATGGGGAAATCAAGTTTCAATATGAATAAGATGTGTACAGTAGAATGGACTAGGAGATAGAAGGACTACGTCTACCTCCTACAAGCTACAGCAAAATGGTTGTATAACCTACGGGTATGTATATATAAGCATTAGGCTAAGTGAGTAAGTACCTGACAAAAGGAATAGGGGCTTAATAATGACAAGGCAGCTATGATATTTTGGATACCCCACCAAAAGCTATGAAGATAGGTAAGCTAAACTGGCAGGTTAAAATAGTACCACGGGCAAGGTAAGGCATGGTCACGATTGGAACAAAGGTCTATCCCGATACTAATTGTAGGATAAGGGGGGAAATGACAAGGTAACACACGAGACATAGCAAGACAACGCTAAGGTATTTCTTGAATTAAGGTGAGCACCCTCTCGTATTCTCGTAAAGGTAAAGAATGACACGTGATAACGTATGTAAAGTGTTATAAGCTAGGACAAGATGAGGTAAGGAGATTGTAAAAAGGTTTAAACCAAGAAGAGCAGGACTAACGGGTTACTAGAAGATAGCAGACTTATATGCCAAATTCCTCTAGAAGTATATCAGGTAATGACAGACAGAGCACAAAAGGACTATAAAAGTCAATCTTAAGGATTGAAAAACAAAACCCAAAGAGTAAAGTACCAGTTAAAGTCTTCTAAGAAATTGAGGAGTAATATATGAGATCCCCACAGCTATTGCCTTGAGTAAAGGGGTTTAAAGCAGAGTTAGTGCTGGATGTCAGTCCAAGAAAAGATTGGGAACACAGACGGGTCTTAGTACCACCTTTCACCCTTAAAACAGATAAATAGGCTAAGTGTACCACTTAAATGCTAGAAGATATATTGTGAGCTGGTGTTGTTAACTTTAAAGGTAGCTGGGATGATTACCCATTACTTATCGAGTTACCTGTCATAATGGCTACCACTTCAATATCCCAATGACCCCATACATGACTGGTGGGGCAGGACATGTAAAGTCCTCTATTAGTTGGGTTGATGTTAAAAAGACTAAGTTAGTAGGGCAGACATGATTGAGCAAACTATGGACTAGCAACCCAAAGTTGGCAGAAGTGACATGCAAATAGTCGACATTGACATTCAGAGTTCAAATGGATAATTGGGTATTCGGAACAGGGTCACCCAGAAAGGGAATAATAAGATTTGGCGAGAAAAGGAAACTTAGCCCTAACTACATTGGATCCTATCGAGTTGCTGGTAAGATGGATAACGTTTCCTGTTAGTTAGACTTACTACCTGATTATGAAATCATATGCCCAGTACGTTTATGCGCATCCTTCACAAATGTACTGGTGATCCACTCAGAGTATGTCCCATAGATGATACCTATGAGATGGAATATTATGAGGAACAACCTATGGACATCTTGGAGCGGCAAATTAGAAGGTTGTGAACTAGGATGCGACTTCCGTCAAGGTATGATGGCAAAATGAAAACTAGAAAATGGATGACCTGGGAAATTGAAGAGGATAGAAAATATAAGTATTACTACCTATTCCCAATGTCTATAGGTAACCCCAACTCCTAAAACTCGTATATTAATTACTTGAATGAAGGTATGTGTTATAGCAATAGTAAAGAATCTCCCTACAATCTGTATAAAGTCGTGAGGGAAGTTTGTTTAACATTCGGGGATGAATGTTCTAAAAGGGGAAAGGATGTTACACCCCACACTCTTGAGCTCGGAATGTCTCTTAAGCTTCTTAGAAGTTATCAAGTGAGTCGGATAATCTACCACACTATCAAACGACTCTAAGGAAGGAAGAGTGTGGTACTCCATGGTAGAGAAGGTTGGAAATACGATTATAAGAATCCGGAAGGAGTTGGAGGACAAGTAAGGAGTTGTAGGACTCGATTGACCTACGTAAGCTACTAAATTATAAGTTTGGCATACTTAAGCCACTTGAATACATACCAATCTTACATAATAAGGATTACAAGGGTTCTTAAAAAAAGATGAGATTACGAACCCACGGGGAAGAGGAGAAGATGACACGTGGCAGCAAGAGGAGGTGCCACGTGGCAGCCTAGGAAAGTGCCAAATAGAATCAGGTGACCCACCTTCTTGGGGTCAAGTAGTTGACCCACCTACTTGGCGGTGGACCCCACTAAGGACACATGGAAGCCTAGGAGGCAAGGCTTGGATCTGTGGCCCAATAGGGGCTGGACACATGTCACCCTATGGGCCTGACACATGTCACCTCTAAAGCCACCCTATATATATATGTATTGTGACTAACTACTTCAGTTCCTCATCCAAAACTTAGCCAAAAGCTGAAGAATTTGGAGAGCAAAGGAACATAGCTACGGATGGCTTCCTTTAAAGGTGAGTCTCCAATTTGCTTCAGCGAATTAATTATCTACGGTGTTACTCAAGTACTTGGGGAGGTATATGTGTATTTTATGATGCCTACGGAACCATATCTTCAGCTTTACACTTGGAACAAACAAGAGAAAGTTGAAGAAAAAACATTGGAGGGCAAAAAGAGGAGCTATGGGTTTGGGGCTGCCAAGGTAAGCCTCCGAGCTTCATTCTATGAATTAATTATTTATGGTATCCCATGGTTATATAATGGTGTTTTATAACAAAAAATTCCAATTTGGGGTAGCGGAAAAGGGAAACAAACAGTCCGCCCCAATTAGGCACATCAAGAAGTTTCCGAGATGCAGTTTTGGCGAGTTTTGGCCAATTTCGGGTAAGATAAGGTTTCTCCTTTCAATTTGGAATTTATGGTGTTTTTATGGAGTGGTTTAAACGACCTATAGGTGTCTGTAAGTGTGAAAATGTCATATAAGTTCTTGACGTCGAAGACAATCTAAATTGAAGTCATTATAGTTAAATTGTCGTCAAAGTAAAGTGTTGTGCTTGTGGTGTACTGTTGCAGGTGTGTAGGGGTTTGTTGCAGGGAATAAATGTGTTATAAAAGGGGTGTGGGTGATTCTTTTTTCATCCACACGACCCCTTATTTCGTATAATAAAAGGCTTTGCGAAATAAAGACTAGAAACCCTATTTTGGTGTCGTAATTTTCAGCAAGCTGTTTGGAGCTTATGTTGTGTAATATTGCCATGTTTGATGTGTATATATGCTACAAGGTGTTGTTTTTGGTTGTATTTAGTGATTAGGGATGTAATTGGAAATTCGGATAGGGCATATTATAGGGGAGGTGCTGCCCAATTTTCATTAACGCCTTAACTAATTAAAGAACTAGTCGAGGAGACGAACAAGGAAATAGGTTCCATGAATACTAAGGTGCAACTTAAGGTGCTGGAAAGTCAAGAGTGATTGATATTCATATTACTTCCGTGTTAAATAGGTTTGGAGGACAACGACATGGACGTGATTAAGAGAAGTCCATACGAGGTATGTGAAGCTTCTCTTGGCATGTTTTGGCATAAGTATGTACAACTATCTTTTTTTCCTTTTGGGCAAGTCTTAGCCTTAAGTGAATTGTATGTGGAATGTGGGGGTAATTCTATTCCCATAACTCAAAGTACGCCTCATAATCCCTGTCCATTGCTTAGTATTGGAACTCCTGCAAGAATAGAGTATTGCATGTTAAGGCTTCTACGCGTTAAAAAGTAGAGTATGGAAAGCTAAATCTCCTTTCTTTTGATATGTACTTGGTATGAAAGTGAGTTTATGATGCCATAGTTGTTCACCGAGCCCCAGGATGGGCTGGATACGAAATATATACATGACGACCACATGAAGAAAAGTACATACTATATAGAGCTTATTCTCTTTCTTTTTCTGGCATGTCTTAATTGTAAGTTAAATATGATATGAGCTCCTGGGTAACTCCATTGTTAAGCATCTCTTATTTACTTCTGAATATTGAACTCTTATAGTAGTTGAACTATTTCCCTGGGAACTTCTATATGTTAAAGAGGTAACCAATGTACAGGCTCCAAGTCTTAAAGACTATATGATAACAAGTGTTTCTGATTCCATAAGAGACTTGTTCTTACCTTTGCACGTGTCTAGGGTCCCTGAGATTACAACTGACATAGCCTATAATGGCATTAAGAGGACATTCAGGATGATTACACTGCTACTCGTGTCCTCAGATGAAAGTTTAATCTTCTTATATGGTCAAGTCTCTGATAATGTTTTAAATTGCATATGGTTACTCACTACTCTACTCGTGCATACTGTAACCCCTCTATCACTGAGTCTCAGGCCAGCACATATTCTTGTGCACAATTCACTGCATTATCCACTGAGTCCTTCACTAGAGGGCCAGGGCATGTATGTATTTATATGATGATGTGTTGTAATAAGGTGGTGATGGAACTGGGTCTATGATGGTTTTACAGATGTATCCACCGAATCCCTGATACGGCTAGCTATATGGTATAATTTGAGCATGCATGCTTTTATAAATCACAAAGTACAGGTACAGATTCCTTGTATGACATTTTATCCCCTACTTCTCTATTTCAGAGATACTTCCAGCTGTGCTATGTTATGTTTTACATACTCAGTACATATGTCGTACTGACCCTCTTTTCTCAGGGGGCTGTATTTCATGCCCGCAGGTACAGATATAGGTTTTAGGAGTCTGTCAGCTTAGGATTCCACTCAGCTTAGCTAGAAGAGGCTACATTGTATCGGAGCCTAATTTTTGGCACTGGTCGTTGATGTATAGTATTGTTTTATTATTCAGGGGTATGGCAGGGGCCCTATCCCGCCATATATTGTCATTTATATTGTTAGAGGTCTGCAAATATATTTGTGTGGGTTGTATATGTCAGTTTTGTTCAGCTGGATCTATATGATGTATTGTACGTGTTGTTACATTATGGCAGCCTTGTCGGCTTGCATGCCCTTTCATGTTATGATTCAAATGAAAGAAACTACAGATATATGAAATGCTATGACCCACGGGGTTCTCATGTACATATCATGTTGTTTGTAGTCCAGTTTGACTACACTTGATATATATGTATTACGTGTCTACAATTAGACTTGGCCACAACTGATAAATATATATACGGGGGGTCCAGGTCGAACCCCAGTCGTGACCTACGGGGTTGGGTTGTGATACATGTAAGCTCAAATCTAGCCACGGATAGGATGTGCGTGATTGTCGGAGCCTACATTTTTATACAATGTAGGCTAAAATATGCGTTAGTACAAGGAATGGACTAAGTATGTGAGAAGCATACATGACAATGATAATAGGACATAAGTAATAAGTGCATGAGAAGCATGACCATTAACATGAAATATGAGTAAAACATGAAAACATTTGAGTTACATTATAATCCTGTGGTCAATGCATCATGAAAACATCATATGAACTTATACTGTAACATATACCTTTCATAAGTGATAAGACCTTAATCGACACTTAAAACCATGCGAGCTATGACATGGAATCTGATGTGACTCCCACACCGAAAAGAGAGAGGCTACTTGCCAAGGTAGACTCTGTGAGAAAATCTTAACATCATGAGCTATAGGTGGATCCACTAGCTAGGAAGTAAACGAAAACCTACATGGGCAATGTAGTTAGGGACTAAAGGTTCCAACTAAGATTTTCTTGGGTAACTACTTGGGTTACAGGATTGAACTCTACCTTAAATCCTCTCGGTTCTTAGTCATTATCCCAACATAATTCATTAAAACATAATTGTTAACATCATTATGAAAATAGTCACAAGAATAGCTCATAACATGATTGATTCATATAAGAATGAGAAAACCTTTCAATCCTTATGAATCCTTTCTTAGGTAAGAAAACCTTTCACCTCTTTAACATGAATGTGTGAGAATTGCCTTTCCTACTACAAGTACTTGCTTGAAACTTCATTATAAATCATAGTTCTTCATAATCATAGATTTCCATTAAAAAAATTAGTCAATTGATGAGCATAATTCATAGGTTCATACTTGAAAATAAATTGATATCATGCAATTCAACTCAATTTATGCATAGTTAAACCAATGACACTGAAAGAAACTATAATTGAATTGATCTAATGCAATTTTATAAGAATTAGGGCTTTTTGAAGTAGAATTCATATTGTAGAAATTTAGAGAAAGCCTTGGGACTCCATGGATGAAAGGACCCACAGATGAATTCCCACAAACCTTAATTAATTAAGCCTTAAATTCAGTGAATATGGAGACTTGAAATCTTGGAATCCTTAGACCCCAACTCTTCTTGAATATGAAATACTTGGGAGAGTATTTTACAGAGATATATTAGGACTAGTGATTGGGGAATGAATGGGAAATTTGAAGGGATTGGGTGGTTATAGTCATAGGATTTGGGCTCAAAATGACGTAGTCTTGGGGTTTAATGAGTCAGAAGTAACTAATACACCCTTACTTAAGACTGGTGGAGGACTGTTGGGCGAGATAGGCCATGCTTGCCAATCTAGTTGATATGTCGCCAGTTTATCCTTCTTTCTCACTGACCTTCCTAATTCTAAGGGAAATATCTATAAATATTTTGGTGAGCTTATCCTAGCTTGCCTACCTAGTCGGCGAGTCGCCGATTAGGTCCTCTCCCTCGCCTAGTGGTTTCCTCCTCTGCTAAATTCTCTGAAGTTTTGTGCCAGAAGACCTTGCTCACCTTTTCAGTTTGATTGGTCACCAAACCCACCCTCTTCTTTCCCAACTTTCCTGACCACTACACCTCCTTTCCTGGCTAACTTAGTGAGCTCGTGAGGTATTGGGCGAGTCGCCCAACCCCTATGGCGATTCACCAAGTTCCTTTTGGCAAGATTTAGACTAAGGTTTTCACTGTTTTCCCTTTTTAACTTAAGTACTCAACTTTTCAAGTTTCAGGACCTCACAATATCTTAACCTTGGGAACATTCATCCTTGAATGGGACTGAACAAACATGAAAGGAGTAGGAAAATATACGTAGCAGCCCAACTTGAATGCAATAACATATTTGGAACGCATAAACCATGAAAATTTTGATTCAACATAAATCATAGCTAAAACCACTTTCATGAGCAAGCAGGGCATGAGAATGAATAAGAGACAGATTTCTTAGGGGTGACTATGAAAGAACTAAATACCTCAACTAGAAATGGAAGGAAAGAGAAGAGAATATTGTGACATCATATCGGCTTTGGCCTTCCATATAGTACCTTCAACCTCTTGGTTCCTCCATAACACCTTAACAAATGCAACTTCTTTGTTCCTCAACTTTCAAACTTGCGGATCTAGAATCTCAACCAAAACTTCCTTATAGGACAAACTTTCCTTTATACCCATACTATCCAAAGGCATAATTGTGATAGGATCACCAACATATTTCTACAACAATGACACACAAAACACCGGATGCATCTATGCCAACTCAGAAGGAAAATCCAACTCATATGCCACCTTTCTAAACTTCCTCAAAATTTGGAAATGAACTACATACCAGGGACTAAGCTTCCTTTTCTTCGCAAAACGCATCACACCCTTCACGGGTAAAATTTTCTAGTAAAACCAATCCTTCACTTCAAATACAAGCTCCCTTCTCCTTCTATTCAAATAAAAAAAATGACTTTGAATGGTCATCAATCTATCCCTAATGAGTCTAATCTTCTTCACCGCCTCATACACCAACTCGAGATTTATCAAAGTAACTTCACCCACTTCAAACCATCCAATAGGCGATCTACACCTCTTACCATACAAAGATTCAAACAGAGCGATTTGGATACTAGAATGGAAGCCATTATTATAGGCAAACTCAATCAAAGGAAAGTGATCATCCCAATTACCTTGAAATCGATTGAAAAAGCTCTCAACATGTCCTCCATTATTTGAATAGTACATTCAGCTTAACTATCTGTTTGCGGGTGAAAAGTAGTGCTAAGCTTAACTTAATTTCCAAGACCTTGGAAAGACCTTCAAAACTGAGATCAAATTAAGTACATTGGTCCGAAATGATAGAAAATAGAACACCATGAACCTTAACCAACTCCCAAATATAATGTTTAGCATAATCTTCAGCTGAATAGGATGTCTTAATAGGGAAAACATCAGCCGACTTAGTCATTCGGTCAACAACCACCCAAATAGAATCATGTTACCTACGGGTATGAGGCAACCTTGTAATAAATTCCATATTTAAATCTTCCAACTTCAAAGTAAGAATCTCAATATCTTGAGCTAAACCTCCCAGTTTTTTTATGCTCAAGCTTCACTTGTTGACAATTAGGATATTTGGCCACGACCTCTATGATATCCCTTTTCATGTCATTCTACCAAAACACTTTCCTCAAATCTCTATACATATTTGTGGAACCCGAATAAATAGAATACCGCAAATTCTGAGCTTTAGATAATATCATTTCTCTCAACCCATCAACATTGGAAACAGACAAACAACCTTGATATCTCAATACACGAACTCCCCCTTGAAATAAAGCCTCAATGGCTTTCTTGGCAACCATTTTTTCAATTCAACCAAGGTAGTATCACTATCTTGCTCTTCCTTAACATCCATCACAAGGGATGATTCATAATATTTTGAATGACAACACCACGGTCCTCCGAATCCCCTAAGTGAACACCCAAACAAGCTAGTCTATAAACATCATGAACTAACTCCTTCTTTTCATCCTCAACATGGGCATTACTATTCATGGAAAATCTATTTAGAGCATCATCAACCAAATTCACCTAACCCAGATGGTACAACATACTCATATAATAGTCCTTCAACAACTCAAGCCATCTCTTTTGTCGAAGGTTAAAATACTTTTGGTTAAACATGTATTGCATGTTCTTACAATCGATGAATACATCAAGATGGACACCATAGAGATAGTGTCTCCAAATATTCAAAGCAAACACCACCACCTCTAACTCTAAGTCATAAGTCAGATAATTTTTCTCATGCATCTTAAGTTGCCTAGAAGCATAGGCTACAATTTTACTATTTTGCATCAAAATGCAATTATGATCAAACCCTAAAGCATCATAATAAACAAAAAAACCATCAGACCCTTCTGATAAAGTCAACACTGCAGCGGAAGTAAACCTATCTTTTAACTCTTGGAAACTTTTCTCACATGCTTCAGACCATTAGAATTTCTCCTTGTTTTGAGTCAAAGTAGTCAAGGTCAATGCAATGAAATAAAAACCTTCCAAAAATCATCTATAATAACTGGCTAAGCCTAAGAAACTCCAAATATGGGAAGGAAATAAAGGTATAGGCTAGTTCTTAACCACTTTGGTTTTCTTAGGATCAACTATAATACCTTCATCGGAGAAAATATGTCCAAGGAAAGTAAGACCTCAACCAAAACTTACACCTGCTAAACTTAGCAAACAATTGACGGTCCTTGAGAACTTGCAACATAATCCTCAAATGATCGACATGCTCTTTCTCACTTAGGGAATAGACCAAAATGTCATCAATAAACATAATAAAAAACATATCCAGATATTTCTAGAACAAAATGTTCATCAAGCCCATAAAAGCTGTAGAAGAATGTGTTAGTCCAAAAGATACAACCAAGAATTCAAAAATGACCATATAGAGTTCTAAATGTCATTTGTTGACTAGCACATTCCCTTACTTGGAGTGTGTGATAACCTAGTCTAAGATCAATATCACGACCCAATCCTAGGGCCAAGACATGACATAGCGAAAGAGGAACCTGAAAGTACCTCAAACAAGCCTCTTAGCATTATTTTAGCCTTTCATAGGTAATGACAATAAATAAACAAGCGGAAATCATAATAGAAAATCTTCAACTTACATATGTCTAACAATACCTCTAATTTTTAGATTTAACGGGGCTAAGACAAGTCCTTAGCTCACCCTCAATCTTAATAGAAAGAAATATCATAGTAAGTGTCTAAAGATCTCAACATATCATAATCTAGAAAGATAAAGGAGTATTGTTCTCGGAACATGGTAACTCACCAAAAGTAGTCTTTAAATGATATCTCAACTAGCCACATGAAGGAGAACGAGGAGAAGCACTGGTCCTTACATG
Organism: Solanum dulcamara; assembly: GCF_947179165.1. Classification (NCBI taxonomy): domain Eukaryota; kingdom Viridiplantae; phylum Streptophyta; class Magnoliopsida; order Solanales; family Solanaceae; genus Solanum; species Solanum dulcamara. Next base: position 24,392,847 of record NC_077242.1, read on the forward strand.
ATGATATCATGTAGGCAAAATAGTATGCGTTAGTACTTTGAATGTATTAAGTAAATAAGTATGCATGAACATTGAGGAAACATTAAAACATATATGTAATATGAAACATAATGCAATGCATGCATAATCAATCATAAAGATATCCTTTGAAGATGACCATAACCGACATCTAAGACCATGCGAGCTATTACATGAAATCCAATATAACCCCCTACGTTGGCCAGGGAGACTACTAGCCGGGTAGAACACCGTCAACTTCATTTATTTCTTTAACTTTAACTTTAAGGGCTTTTATGGATCCATTAGCCTAAGCCTACAAGGGCTCCTATATTGGCATATAGTTAATGAGACAAGGGGTTGCTACTAGAATTTCCTCACCGAATCCCACCTCAATAACCCATTCGGTGCTAAGTCAATCCCACAGAATAGTTTAATACTTCAAAATAGTCATAGCATATAGCTTGAGAATTCAAAATATCATATTCGATAGAATAGCTCATTAAAACATTTGGTAATTCAAATATGCAATAATTATCTTTATAGAATAAAGAATCCATCATTCATAGCATTTCATTATTTTTTTATTTTATAATACTCTCTTTTTATCATATACATTGCTTTCATAAACATTCATTTGGACTCAAAGCTTTTAAGTCAAACTTCATTGAAAACATAGTAAAACTAGGTGGGTTCAAATCACTTCAACTTGCAAACAAGTATGTAAATAAATATGCATAAATACTTTGAAATCCATTAATTAGAAATCATGCTTTAACCAACCCACTATGAATTTCAAGAACCTTTAAAGATATAAATAGATAAATTACTTGCAATCCATCAATTCATACATATGAAATCATGTTGCATCAAAATAGACCAATAATAATTAGTTTAATCATGATTCATGCTATTAAGAATAAATAAGAATTACCCATAAGAAAATATTACTTGAAATCAAGAGATTTAATTGAAAGAGATTTTTTGGTCTACATGGGTGGAAGAAGCCATGGATAAACACCTACATAATTTAGAGTAAAGCTTAAAGAAAATAAACATAATTTATCATATATTAAAATACTTTAGGCATGAGAGTGGAAGGAATATTCTCATCGAAGCCTTACATACCTGGAATTCAAAGTGTTACTCAGAATCGAAGAACTTAATAAACACTCTTGAATCCTAGCCTTTTCTCCTCGTCAGAGAGTTTTGTGTACTACCCGGAGTATATGAATCATCGAAATAGTATTTCTAAACTACTAAGAACTAAATCTATATTTGGAGAATGAGTAAATGAGTGTATAGAGAGAAGAGTTGATTGAGAAAGCTTTATGAACAAAATGATAAAATAAGGTGGGTATTTATAGGTGTGAAGAAGGAACCTAACAATAATTAAAATAATTATAAAGAAAAATCTGAAAATTTAATGGAAGATTGTGATGTCATGGGTGATGTCAAATGGAGGACTATTGATGTCATGGATGATGTCAAATAGGTCTTTCCATTGTTGGTGAGATGAACCTTCTTTTAATAGAATACCCTTTTTCGAAGCTGCGTTTGAATAAGTTAACTTTCTCATTAGGATTTGGTATCTTCGTATGAATGTTTTCTCTAAAAGTCTACTTTTCTTTCGTTCAAGAACCAACCGATTTGGAGTACCTACAGTGAAATATGACTTTTCATCTACAAACACTTCATTTCATCACAGCACCCTGTCTTATAATAATTTATTTATTTGACCTTCTTAACCTCCGAAACATAAAATATAGTCCTCAGAAAAGTTGTAGATAATGATGTTGGGGTTATTCAGAAATTTTAATCACCTAATGTGGACCATCCTATGAAAAGTTATACCCAAAATACTAAAGCAATATAATTTTCATCAAGAATTAGAACATCATATACAACGTTTTTAGGGGGTGTTATATTATCTCCCCCTTGGGAACATTCTTCCTCAAATGAGGAAAGACTTAGCTTGAGTAGAGTAGAGTGTAACCCAACAACCCATCATTAATGTAATAGTGCAATTTGAAACATCTTTCCAAACATATTTCATAATTTTGCAAGCATATGAAAGCAAAAGTTGAGATGCAAGGATTTCAAGTAATTGAGCAAGGACAACTTAATACCTTTGGTTTGGGTAGAGGGAAAAAGATGAGGGTATCAATTAATCATATTCATTTCCGCTTCTCATGTAGCACTTTCGATTTTTTGATTCCTCCAAAGGACTTTAACAGATACAACTTCTTTGTTCCTCAATCTCTTAACTTGTCAATCCAAAATTTCAACCGGAACTTCTTCAAAGGTCAACTTTTCTTCAATATTCACTATTCCTAAAGGTACAATGGAACTAGCATCACCCACACATTTTCTCAACATAGACACATGGAACACCAGATGAACCATGGTCATTTCTAATTGCAACTCCAACTCATATGCAACCTTGCCAACATGTCTCACGATTCTATAAGGCCATACATACCTAGGGCTCAATTTCCCTTTCTTACCAAACCGAACCACACCCTTCATAGGTGAAACCTTTAAAAAAACCCAATCGTCCACATTAAACTCAAGATCCCTTCTTCTAGTGTCGGAATAGGACTTTTGATGACTTTGAGCCATCTTCAACCTTTCTCTGATGATCTTTACCTATTCTAAAGTATCAAGTACCAAATCGGGGCCTAATAAGGTCATCTCACCTACTTCGAACCTACCAACCGGTGATCTACATCTTCTCCCATACAAAGCCTCAAACGGTGCCATCTCAATACTTGAGTGGTAACTATTATTATAGGCCAACTCGATGAGCGGTAGATAATCATCCCAATTTCCTTTAAACTTTAACACACAAGCCCATAACATATCCTCTAGTGTTTGAATCGTCCTTTTGGCTTGCTCATCTATTTGATGATGGAATGTGGTGCTCAATTTTACCTTAGTACCAAGGCCCTTTTGAAATGACCTCCAAAAGTGAGAAGTGAATTGGGTACCATGATTCAAAATAATGGATAATGACATACCATACAACCTCATCAACTCCCATATATATAACTTGGCATAGTCTTCTGCACTATAAGAAGTCTTAACTAGTAGAAAGTGAGCTAACTTAGTCATTCTATCAACAATTACCCAAATCGAATCATGATATTTTCGAGTATGAGGCAAACCCACTATAAAATCCATATTCACATCTTTCCACTTCTAAGTAGGGATTTCAATGTCCTGGGATTGGCCACCCGGCCTTTGATGTTTGGCCTTCACCTATTGATAAAGTGGACATCCGAACATGAACCTTTATATGTCCTTCTTCATGCTACCCCACTAATAGAACTCTTTTAAGTCTTGATACATTTTTGTCGAACCTGGATGAATGGAGTATGTAGAATTATGAGACTTTATCAAGATCAAACTCCTTAGGCCATCAATATCCGAAACACATAGCCGACCTTAGTAGTATATCACCCCATCGTCCCCCTTGGGAAAAGGCCTCTATCTTCTTTTCCTTCACTAACTTCTTTAACTCGATAAATATCGGGTCAAGATATTTCTTTGATTTAACATCCACAACTAAAGAGGATTTGGACCTATTTTGTACAACCATACCACCATCATAAGTACCACACAACTTCACCCCTAATCTAGCCAATCGGTGAACATCTTTCACCAACTCCCTCTTCCCTTCATCTATATGGGCACACTCCCCATAGACACTCTACAAAGTGCATCGGCAACTATATTGACTTTACTCGGATGATAGTGCACACTAATGTCATAGTCCTTAAAGAGCTCTAGCCACCTCATTTGCCTTAGATTAAGGTCCTTTTGGGTGAAAACATATTAAAGACTTTTATGATCGGTATACATATCCACATGCACCCCATAGAGGTAATGGCTCCAAATTTTCAAAGCAAAAACAACGACTGCCAATTCAAGGTCATGGGTAGGGTAGTTACGCTCATACACCTTTAATTGCCTAGAAGCATAGGCTATGAACTTATCATTTTGCATTAAGACACAACCTAAACCAATCTTTGAAGCATCGCAATAAACTACAAACCCTTCTAATCCTTCTAGGAGAGTCAAAATAGGATCGAAGGTAAGTCGATCTTTCAAAGTTTGGAAACTCTTCTCACAGTCATCCGTCCATACGAATTTGTCTTTCTTTTGGGTCAATTTTATCATAGGAGATGAGATGGAAGAAAAACCTACGACAAACATTCTATAGTATCCGGCTAGACCCAAGAAGCTCTATAATATCTGAAGGAGACAATGGTTTAGGACAATTCTTGACTACCTCTATTTTTTTAGGATCAACTTTGATCCCATCACCAGACACTACGTGACCAAGAAATATCACCTCCTTCAACCAAAATTCACACTTACTAAATTTTGCAAACAATTAACTATCCCTCAACGTTTGAAGCACAACTTTCAAATTATTCTAGTGTGTTTCCTCACCCCGAGAGTAAATCTAAATATCATCAATGAAGACCACCACAAAAGTATCAAGGTAAGGTTTGAACAACCTATTCATCAAGTCTATGAATACTGCTGGTATATTCGTCAACCCAAAACTCATCACCATAAACTCAAAGTGACCATACCTTGTTCGGAAGGCTGATTTGGGAATGTCACACTCCCTCACCCATAGTTGGTGATAGCCGGACCTAAGCTTGATCTTGGAGAAGTGGCTTTCCCATTGCAATTGATCAAATAAGTAATCTATTCTAGGGAGTGGGTACTTATTCTTAATGGTCATCTTATTTAATTATCGGTATTCTATGAACATTTGAAGCGACCCATCCTTCTTTCTCATAAATAACATGGGACCACCCCATGGTGAAATACTTGGTCTTATGAACCCCTTTTCTAACAAGTCCTTTAATTGTTCCTTGAACTCTTTCAATTATGTCGGGGCCATCCGGTAAGGAGGAATAAAGATAGGTTGGGTAGCGGAGAGGAGATCGATACCAAAATCAACTTCCCTTTTGGGAGGGACACCAGGAAGGTTATTGGGAAAGACATTGGGGAACTCATTGACTATGGAAACTAACTCAAGAAGAGGACTTTCGGATTCAACATCCCTAACCCTCATAATGTGGTAAATACTGTCACAACCTAACCCCATAGGCCACGACTAGGGTCCAACCTTGACCCCTCATATACCTAACTATCAGCTGTGGTTAAATTGAACTGTAAATAAAACAATATCATGTAACAGATCCCCATTGGGCGATAACATTTTTATAAACCTATAGCCCTTTTTGTTTGTGTCGTAAAATGAAAGGGAATGCAAGCCAACAAGGCTTCCATAACATAATAACATATACCATACATCATGTAGACCCAGCTGAATCAAACTGATATACACAACCCACATATACATATCTGTAGACCTCTAACAATATCAATGACAACATATGGCGGGATAGAGCCCCCGTCGTACCCCAGAATAACAAAACAATACTATACATCAATAGCCAATTCTAAAAACTAGGCTCCTATACAATAGAGTCTCTTCTAGCTGAGCTGAGCGGGATCCTAAGATGACAAACTCCAAAAACCTGTACCTGTACCTGCGGGCATGAAACACAGCCCCCCCCCTCCCGAGAAAAGGGGGGTCAGTACGACATATGTACTGAGTATGTAAAATATAACATAATACGACTAGAGGCACATATGAAATAGAGAAGCAGGGGATAAAATATCAAATCAGAAACCTATAGCTGGAAAAGTAAAATCATGCATGCTCATATTTTTAATATAACCAGCCTTATCAGGGATCCGGTGAATCATAACTGTAGTAACATCACCTCTTTATTACAACACATCATCATATCATCATATATATATATGTATCGAGCCCTCTAGTGAGGGCGCGATGAATAATTCAGTGGAATTGTGCATGATAACTATTCCCGGCCCTGGGGTCGACGAAATAAGTATTACAGTATGCACGAGTAGAGTAGTGAGAAACAAAACATGGTTTAAATCAATAACGGAGACTCAATGAAGTCGTCAGGTGAATCATCCTTGGATATTAGGGCAAAAAGTATCTGATGTATACCCTCTAAATATCACTAAGGACTATGTAAAAGAGAGTTTTGCAAATCTTAGACTTATACCAGTATGAAATATCTTATAGCAGTCTGATCATTGGTTATCTCAGAGCCTTTATTTTTATGAAAAAGAGCTTAGTCGGATCAATCGTTATACAACTATATAGGAGACTCGAGGAGTAGGAGTTTAACTACTTTAAAAGTCTTAACATCCGGAAGTGATTCAGAGTCCTGAAATCATATTCATAACCTAAGAGTGAAGTTGCCTCGAAGCTTTTATCATCCATAGCCTACATCTAAGACATGTCAAAAGAAAGAGAAAAGATAGGCTTTACATACCTATGTCAAAAACATACCAAGAGAAGCTTCACATACCTCTTATGGGTTACTCTTTATACCGTTCACCTCGTCGTCCTTTAAACCTAACATAAAAGCAATACAAGTGTTAAAAACCCTTGGTTTTCCAGCACCTTAGGCTACACATAAGTATTCATAGAACTCAACCCTTCGCTTGCTTTCTCGACTAGTTTTCTTAACTAGTTAAAGAGTTTAAGAAAATCGGGGCAGCACCTCCCCTATAATATACCCTATCCAAATTTCCAATTCCACTCCTAATACCTACAGCCAACCAACAACAACCTGCAATATATGTTTAAGCAGTTCATATCAACAATATACAACATAAACTCCAAACGACTCATTCAGAGCTACGATACCAAAATAGGGTGTCTAGCCTTTATTTTGTAGAACCTTTACTTATACGAAATGAGGGGTCGTGTGGGTTCAACCAGCAGAAACCCTACCCATTTTAGAACACATTTAGTCCCTGCAACAACACAACACACCCTTGAAGCAACACCTCCCAAGAACAACACTTTACTTCGAAGACAAATCAACTATAACGACTATAATTTGGATTGTCTCCAACGCCAAGCATTACTATGACATTTTCACGTTTTAAGCCACACAAAAGGCCTATAATACACTCCATAACAACACCATGAAGTACAATTTGAAAGTAGAAACCTTACCTTACCCGAATTTGGCCAAAACTGCCCAATTGCAACTCGGAACTTCTCCAAACGTGCTGAAATTAAGCGGGCTGTTTATGTCCCTTCTCCGCTGCACCAAATTGGAATTTTTGGTTATAAAACACTATTATATAACCATGTAACACCTTAAATAATTAATTCAAGGAATGAAACTCGAAGTCTTACCTTGGCAGCCCCCAAACCCGTAGCCCTCCTTTCCTTGTCTCCAACGTTTTCCTTCAGCTTTCTCTTGTTTATTCCAAGTGTAAAGCTGAAGTTATGGTTCCGTAGACATCATAAGATACATATATACACCCCACATGTCCGATTAATACCTTATATAATTAATTCACGTAGAAAAATTGAAGAACTTACCTTTAATTTCTCAAAACCATGGCTGCCTTGTTCCTTTCTTTCTTCACATTTTTCTCTCTATGTTCTTGGCTGATTTTTGGATAATGAAAGAGTTAAGAGTCACATAATACATATATATACACCTCTTTACAAGGTTCTATGTGACATCCCCCTAGGGTGACATGTGGCAGCCTCCTAGGGTGCCACCTCAACTTATTTGGCCAATCATATGCTGCCATGTGGCAGTAGGGTCCACCCCAAGCTGCTGCATCACCTACTTGACCCTAAGTAGGTGCATCACCTACTTGATTTGAGTAGGCGTGTCATTTACTTATTTCTCTTTCATGAGCTCGTAATCCCATCTTACTTCAAGAGCGTATGCACTCCTTGCTACTTAAGCTCGATGTGTACTCAAGTAGCTTAAGTGTGTAGGACTTCTAAGTTAGTAGCTTACGTAGGTAAGTCGAGTCCTATGACTTCTTACTTGACCTCCAACTCCTTCCGACTTCTCATAACCCTATTTCCAACATTCCCTACTATGGGGTATAACATTCTCCCTCCCTTGGAGTTGTTTAATAGCGTTGTAGACTATCCAACTAACATAGTAACTTCTAAGAAGCTTAAGAGACATTCCAAGCTCAAGAGTGTGGGGTGTAACAAATACAACCCTTAGAAATCATTTTTCGAGCCTTAAGATAAGAAATGAACTTACCTTTCACCACCAAATCATGACCCTCCTATTCAATAACGGACTCATTTGAAAATTGGAACTTGACTCGGTGAGTCCTACAATCTATAGAAGCATAAGATGCATGTAACCAATCCATCCAAAGAATGACATCGAAGTCTAACATGTCAAGCCAAATGATATCACACGGAATAACTTTATTCAAGATAGACACGGGAAAACCCCTATACACCTTCCTAGAAATAACTGATTCACCCACGGGGGTAGACACCAAATAGGGCTCTAATAACATTTTGGATGACACATCAAACCTATTAGCAAGGAATGGAGTAACAAATGATAAATTTACACCCGGATCTAATAGTGCATACACATCAAAAGCAAAGACCTTTAACATACTGGCAATGACATTGGGTGAGTCTTCAACCACTCATCTCTCATGCAAGGCGTAAAAGCAGTTGGTGTATTGGACACCTCCTTGGGCTTGTTGACCATGACCAATTTTTCCTTGAGGCTTACCACCACCATCTCTACAATCCCTAGAATGGTGTCCCAGCTTTCCACACTTAAAGCATGCATTGGAGTTGGCTAAGCATTCCCCTTTGTGAGTCCTTCCATACTTCTTGCAAGCAGAGAAAGTTTGAGAAGCAACATTATCTCTTGGAACCATTAGTTTACCACCCTTGTCCTTGTTGAACCTTAGAGGAGGAGTTTTGGTGGAACCCTTTCCCATAAATTATTGCCCACCTTGGCCTTTGTCATGGTTACCATAATCGGACCTTTGTGGTTTAAACTCTTCACCATCCACTCTAGCCTTTTTGAACCCCTTTGATCTCTCTCTCAGCTTTTTTTTCTTCAATTTGTTCTGCGTAAGTCATTAGCCAAGAGATATATATCTCTTTGATCAACATGGCCATTTTGAAATCCTTGAAAACCAAACTTGAGACACCAGAAATAAACTTGCTCATCCTAGCTCTTGGATCGGAGACCATGAAGGGAGCATACTTTGACAACTTAGTGAATTTGAGAGCATACTCCCTCAGGCTCATACTCCCTTGACAAAGGTTGATGAAATCTTGGATTTTTGCCTCCCTTAGCTCCAATGGAAAGAAACGGTCTAGGAAGGCACCTTTGAACTCTTCCCATCCTATCGGCCCCATCTCTTCATCTTTTTCAATAACCCATTATTCGTACCACACTTGATCCACACCTTTGAGTTGATAGGCTACTAGCTCATCCTTCTCATTCGGTGGCACACCCATGATAGCCACAATCTGATACACCTCATCAATAAACTCTATAGGGTCCTCATCTAGTTTAGAACCATCGAACTCAGGCAGATTCATCCTTTGAAAATCCTGAATTCTAGAGGCCAGATTTTGCATTTGGGGAGGAAGAACACCTTAATTCACTTGGTTGGCTATGACTTGAGCCAACAACATAATGATATTGTGAAATTTGGCATGGGATACCCCTTCTTCATGATGTAAGGCATTGGGAACTGGAGGAGCTTGGTCCTTATCATCAACCCTTGCTCTTGGAGGTTCTCTTCCATTAGTCATTATCTAAAGAATATGAAATGGGTCATTAGTTAAAGGAAAGCTTAGTATACTCTAAGGCACGATATGAATTTAAAAGAAGTGAAAATGTTTCTAAATGTCCAATAGTCTCTTATTCATAGTTATGCCGCACTTCACAAACATGAACAAGATCCTATTTGATGTGGTATGTTGGACTCCGAGGACTATTCAAAACCTCAGGCTTTAATACCAAGTTTGGAACGACCCAAGCCTAGGGCCTAGACATGACATAGCGAATGAGGAATCCAAAAGTACCTCAAACAAGCCTCTTAGCATTCTTTTAGCCTTTCGTAGGTAAGGACAATAAATAAATAAATAAGCGGAAATCATAATAAAAAATATTCAACTTACATATGTCCAACAATACCTCTAACTTTTAGATTTAACGGGGCTAAGACAAGTCCCTAGCTCACCCTCAATATTAATAGAAAGAAATACCATAGTAAGTATCTAAAGATCTCAACATATCATAAGATAGAAAGATAAAGGAGTATTGTTCCCAGAACATGGGAACTCACCAAAAGTAGTCCTCAAACGAGATCTCAACTAGCCATGTGGAGGAGAACGAAGAGAAGCATTGGTCCTTACATGATGATATCATGTAGGCAAAATAGTATGCGTTAGTACTTTGAATGTATTAAGTAAATAAGTATGCATGAACATTGAGGAAACATTAAAACATATATGTAATATGAAACATAATGCAATGCATGCATAATCAATCATAAAGATATCCTTTAAAACATTCATTTGTGGGAAGATGACCATAACCGACATCTAAGACCATGCAAGCTATTATATAGAATCACACATAACCTCCTACGTTGGCCGGGAAGACTACTATCCGGGTAGAACTCTGTCAACTTTATTTATTTCTTTAACTTTAACTTTAAGGGCTTTCATGGATTCATTAGCCTAAGCCTACAAGGGCTCCTATGTTGGCATATAGTTAATGAGACAAGGGATTGCTACTAGGATTCCCTTACCGAATCATACCTCAATGATCCATTCAGTGTTAAGTCAATCCCACGAAATAGTTTAATACTTCAAAATAGTCATAGCATATAGCTTGAGAATTCAAAATATCATATTCGATAGATTAAGTCAAACTTCATTGAAAATATAGTAAAACTAGGTGGATTCAAATCACTTCAACTTGCAAACATGTATGTCAATAAATATGCATAAATACTTTGTAATCCATTAATTAGAAATCATGCTTTAACCAACCCACCATGAATTTCAAAAACCTTCAAAGAGATAAATAGATAAATTACTTGCAATCCATCAATTCATATATATGAAATCATGTTGCATCAAAATAGACCAATAATCATTAGTTAACCACGATTCATGCTATTAAGAATAAATAAGAATTACCCATAAGAAAATATTACTTGAAATCAAGAGATTTAATTGAAAGAGTTTTTTGGGACTACATGGGTGGAAGAAGCCATGGATAAACACCTACATAACTCAGAGTAAAGCTTAAAGAAAATAAATATAATTTATCATATAATTAACTTATTTTAGGCATGAGAGTGGAAGGAATACACTTATTGAAGCCTTACATACCTGGAATCCGAAGTGTTACTTAGAATCGAAGGACTTAATGAACATTCTTGAATCCTAACCTTTTCTCTTCATCAAAGCATTTTGTGTACTACCCAGAGTATATGAATCACCAGAATAGTATTTCTACACTACTAAGAACTAAAACTATATTTTGAGAATGATTAATGGAGTGTATAGAGAGAAGTGTTGCTTGATAAAGTTTGATGAACAAAATGATGAAATAAGGTGGGTATTTATAGGTGTGAAGGAGGGACCTAACAATAATTAAAATAATTATAAAAAAAATCTAAAAATTTAATGGAAGATTGTGATGTCATAGGTGATGTCAAATGGAGGACTATTGATGTCAAATAGATCTTTCCATGGTTAGTGAGATGAACCTTCTTTTAACAAAATACCCTTTTTGGAGCTGCGTTTGAACAAGATAACTTCCTCATTAGGATTTGGTGTCTTCATATGAATTGTTTCTTTAGAATTCTACTTTCATTTCATTCAAGAATTAACTGATTTAAATCATTCTACAATGAGATATGATTTTTCTTCTACAAATACTCCATTTTGTCACAACACCATGTCTTACAATAATTAATTTATTTGACCTAGTTAACCTCCGAAACGTAACACAAAAGTTGTAGTTAATGATGTTGGGGTTATTAAGAAATTTGAATCACTTAATTTGGACCATCCTATAAAAATATTTGTCCAAAATACAGAAGCAATATCATTTTCATCAAGAATTGGAACATCATATACAACGTTTTTAGGGGGTATTACAATCAATCTTTGAAAAGTAGTCTGATCCTTGAAGTTGATCAAACAAGTCATCAATCCTTGAAATAGAATAATTATTCTTAATTGTGACCTTGTTCAATTTTATGTCAATACACATTTGAAGAGAATCATCCTTCTTCCTAACAAAGAGAACCGTAGCACCCCATGAAGAGATACTCAGTCTAATAAAAACCCGTATCCAACAAATCCTTCAACTGATCATTTAACTCTTTCAATATTTTCAAGGCATTTGGTAAGGAAGAATAGAGATAGGTTGGGTATCGGGAAGAAGATCAAAACAAAAGTCTATTTCTCTTTCAGGAGGGATACCTGGGAGATCACCATTAAAAAAATTTAGAAACTCATTGACAAAAAAAACTGACTCAAGAGTTGGAACTTTGTTCTTTGTATCCCTAACCCAGACTAGATGATAAATGTAACCTTTGGAAATAATTTTTCGAGCATTAGGGAATGAGACGACTTGACCTTTAAATGCGGAATTACTATCTTTCCATTCTAGGACTGGCTAATTAGGAAGCTGAAACTTGACCACATAGGTCCTACCATATATCGAAGTATAACATGTATAAAGCCAATCTATATCGAGGATAACATAAAAATCAATCATATCAAGTTCTATGAGATCATATAAAGTAACATTAAGAATAACTAAGACTACACAAACTCTACTGACTCTCGTAGACATAATTAAATCACCAATTGGGGTATAAACCAAAAAAGGCTCTATCATGATTTCGGGAGTGAAAACAAACCTCATAGAAAGATAAGGAGTAACTAACTATAGAGTAGCACCCTGATTTAATAAAGCATAAACATCAAAGACAAAGACTTTCAATATATCTATCACAACGTTTGGAGACTCCTCTAAATTATGCCTAGTCTGCAAAGCATAGAATTGGTTTTTGAATTGACCGTCATCGGAATCCACAGTAGTACCCTGCTGAACTAGAAGACTTATAGAATGAGTCTGAGCTTGGATTCGACCACTACCTCTACAATCCTTTACTTGATGACTAATCTTTGATACATTTTGCGCCCAATATCCAACATAATTCATGTTTGCAGTAAAGTTTGACAATGAATTCTTAAACATTAATTCATTTTTAGAGTATATGTGTGTTATGTAGATAACTAAAGTTATTAGACACTTTCAGAGCTAAACAAAGAGAAATGGACCTTAAAAAGGGTATTGTGATAAAAGTGGAGCTTGAGGATGAAGTTGGGATCGCAAGTGAAGAAAATGTACAGTGAAGAAGCTTCTCCGCATTGAACACATTGCTTAATGAATTAATGTTTGGACTTGGAATTACTTATTTGATGAGGTATATGAGTCCGCACCAGATTTATCGAGAAGAGAAAAATCAGAAGTCACACAGTGTAGAAACAAGTCCGCACCGTGGACTTCAGTACACTTAATTAAACTTCACTTTTTTCGAGGCTATAGATAGCACACTTGTACTTTTTGTTATTCATTCAGTTTATTTTGAAGTTTTGATGAAGGTGAGAAAAGGAAGAACTTCTCTATGGTTAGTTTTCTTTGTCTCTTTCATTTTAATCTACTCTTTAATGTCATCAATTATTTATATGATTTTAATGAAGACTATGAGTAGCTAAATTCCCTTATTCTAGTGTTGTATCCATAAGATTATGGTTTAATATGGTATTCTTTGGTTAAAAATGGGTTCTTGTATATGATTAATCCTATATTCTTTCTTTTACTATTTTAATGCTTGATCACCATTAGAATGCATTTGTTGTCTACCTGAAACTCGAAAGATAGATAAGCGCTAGAGCACTAGAATATAGGGAACATGTTTGTTTTATAATTTACTAAGGTAATTCGTGTATGGAATGTTCGTGACACATACTTATATACCTTGTTTGGTTATTAGACAGGATAATATGATTAATGTACTTTTATTGGTTCATGCTTATCTTCGCTCAATGCTATAGTTAGGTTGTCAACAAAGTAGGAAATTAGAGGTTGGAAGACCATGATTGCAATATTAACATTGTAAATCAGTAGTTAGAAGACCCATTGGATACCAAAGTAGAGAGTATTAGGCCTAAAATTAAAACGTACTACAACCCTGGAATTCATTCATAATTTGATGAAACTCTTAGTAATTATTGAATCACTTTAAATTATATTTTTCAATAGGTTAAAATTAGACATAGGAAATCTCAACTTTTTACAACACACATGAGTAATTTAGTACTTTGAGAAGCTAGAAAGTGCCTAAATAAAGTCCTTTGGATTCAAGAATTCGGCTCTGAAAAAAGTCACTTTACTACTTGTGAGACCATGTACACTTTTGTGTACTTTGGTAGAAATAAATGTTTGGCGCCATTACCGGGGACTTTAAATTTGACAATTGTTTCTTTTCGAAGTTTCTTTATTATTTATATTGGTGTTAATAACTTGATCTTAGTTGTGATTTCTTGTAGGTATCCTTAAATAAGCACACTGGAAAGGAGTGGAGAAATTATGGAGTCGTTAGTTGAGCCTGAAATATTTTTACATCAACAAAGAAGGAAAGTGGCTGCTACAAATATGGCAACAAGAACGGTTAGGGATGTGGCAATTCCTCAAACTACAAATGTTACTAATAGCATCCAGAAACTACATACTGGAGCTATATTTGAACTAAAGTAAAATATGGTGTAACTCTTGCACACTAATGGCCAGTTCACTGGATTACAACATTAGGATACCCAAGTTTATTTGAAGAATTTTCTGGAGATCAATGACACCTATACACCAATTGGAGTGTCACCGGACTATGTAAGACTAACTTTGCCTCCATTTTCTTTGTTGGGGGAAGCAAGGAGGTTGCTGAAGACTGATCCACCAAACTCAATCACTGCTTGGAATAATTTATCCTGCAATTTCTAATTAGAATCTTTTCATCAGGGAAGACAGCTAAGCTAAGGAGTGAAATCTTGAGTTTGAAACAATATTGGAGAGAATTTATTCCAAGCCTGGGATAGGTTTAAATCTTTACTTATTAGTTTTCCTTACCATAATCAAGCTAATGAGGTGTTGGTCCATTCCTTTATTGAAAGGTTAGAACCCAAAACTAAAATTCTTCTTGACTTTGTTATAGGTGGGCAGGCTTTGGAAAAGACCTATGATGAGCTATATATCCTTCTCAATCGCATATCTCAGGGAAATCCTGAGTGGAATGGAGGGAGATCTGGACTCGTGGTCCAAAAATAGGTAGGGAGGCTTAAAGTTGATGCAGTGATAGTCTTACCAATTTAGATTGCAGCAATGCATAATATGATGAACACGCCATTGAACAACTTAGCATTGGGGCAGCAACAAGCTCCAGTAAATATAGTACAACAACATACATCTTGGTGCAGGGTGTGTGGTGGAAGTGAGCATATGTTAAAATATTGTGGATCAAATCCAGAATCGGTCAATTTTGTAGGTAATGCACATAGGGGTGGAGGCCAGCAAAAGTATGGCAACAGTTATAACCCATTTAGAGGAACCATCCAAACCTCTCTTAGGGTGGAAACCATCAAAATCAGCATAAAGTACAAGCTCAATACAGATAGTAAGGAGGAGGACAACACTATAATCAAGAAGGCCAAAGCAGCTAGAAAGCAGGAAGTTCTGTAAAAGTAAGTGTGGAAGACATGTTTAAGAAACTCATGGCTGACCAAGCTAAGTTAGCCGCTGAGGTGGATAAATACCAGATCACAACTCAGAATATAGAGAAGTAGGTCGAACAATTATCCAGTGCTCAAAACACATGCCAGCAAGGTAGTTTGCAAGGTAACACTTACCTAAACCCAAAGAAGGTAAATGTTGTAAGTACCTGAAGTAGACACCCATTAGCTGAGTTTGGTCCATAAAGCAAAGTTAGTGATAGTAAAAGTAAAGAGATGAATGTTGAAGCTGGTGAGCCTAGCTTACGAAGAGTTATTGAGGAACCAAAGGCAAAAACACCTTTTCCATTTTCACAAAAGTTCAAAAAGATGAAGTAGGTGGAGTATTTTGACAAGTTCATAGACATGTTAAAATAGGTATAAATTAAATTACCTTTAATTGATCTTTTGCAGGGTATTCCAAAATATGCTAAGTATTTCAAAGACATAGTGGCCAACAAGAGCAAGTTGGCAGAATGTGAGACGGTGGCACTCACAAAAGATTGTAGTTCAAGAATTCTTAATAAAGTAAAGCTCCCGGCGAAGCAGAAATATCCAGGGAGTTTCACAATACAAGTAACTATTGGTATGTGCAGTAATGCGAGAGATCTTTCTGATTCAGGTGCAAGTATAAACTTGATGCCCATATTTATCCTTAAGAAATTAGGCCTGGGAGAACCTAAACCAACTACCCTTTTGTTGTAATTGACTGATCGTTATGTTTCTAGGATAGATGGTATCATTGAGGATGTTTTAGTCAAAGTGGAATCCCTTATTTTCCTTTTGGACTTTGTTGTTTTAGATTTTGAGTCTGATCCTAAGGTCTTTTTCATCTTGGGACATCCATTCGTACCAACAAGAGGAGAACTAATTTATGTAGCTGCAGGTAGATTAACCATGAGGGCACATGACAAGGTTAAGGTATTTGATGTATATCAAGAATTGGAACTGCTTATGGTTTATGAGAAATTATCTTCCAGAACTGTCATTGATGAGGAAGTGGTATTTATATTAGAGAAATACCCCTTGGAAAGAGTATTATTGGGTCAATATATTGAAGGTGACACCAAAGTGATTGAGCTAGCCAACATGTTAGATATTCCAAATGTGAATATGTGGAAGAAGAATGTGCAACCATTAGACAGAATATTGGGTCCTTCACCCAAACTGTCTTTAGAAAAATCTCCTAAGTTGGAGTTGAAGCCACTTCTAGCCCATCTCAGGTATGCTTTTCTTGTACCAATGATACTTTACCTGTAATTCTTTATCTTCTTTATCTGAAGTGCAGGTCACAGCAGCCCTAAAGGTGCTTAAAAGGTGAAAAAGGCAATAGGATGGCAAATAGTTGATCTACATGGTATTAGCCTAAGTTTGTGCATGCATAGGATCTTCATGAAAGAGAGGCATAAGTCAAGTGCACAACCACAACACAGACTAAATCCTGTCATAAAGGATGTAGTAAGAAAAAATATAGTCAAGTGGCTAGATGCAAGAATTATTTACCCTATTTCAAATAGTAAGTAGGTAAGCCCAGTCCAGTATATGCTAAAGAAGGATGGGATGACTGTAGTGAAGAATGAAAAAATGAGTTAATCCCTACCATAAAAGTCACTAGATAGTGCATATGCATGGACTATAAGAAATTGAATGATGCCATAAGAAAATACCACTACCCATGCCATTCATTGATCGAATATTAGCTAGGTTGGCTGGACCAAAGTACTATTATTTCCTAGATGTGTATTCAGTCTATAACTAGATCACCATTGGACCAGAGGAACAAGAAAAGAATAATTTTACATGCCCTTATGGGACATATGCCTTCAGGCGTATACTATTTGGACTATGAAATACTCTTTCCACCTTCTAGAGATGCATGATGACTATCTTCCATGATATGGTTGAGGATTTTATAGAAATCTTTATGGATGACTTCTCAGTCTTTAGGGAGTCTTTTGATCTTTGTTTGAAAAACTTAGACAAGGTATTAGCGAGAGATATGAGAAAACAAATCTTGTCCTAAAGTGGGGAAAAAGAAAAAATTGAAGTGATTGAAAAGCTACCACCTCCAAATTTGGTTAAGGGTGCTTGCAGCTTCTTGGGGCATGCCAGTTTTTATTAAAGGTTCATCAAAGACTTTTAAAATATTGCCAAGCCCATGTACATCTTGCTAGAAAAAGTGGTAAAATTTTTGTTTGATAAAAAGTGTTTACAATCGTTCGAGCTCATAAAGATGAGGGTAACTGAAGCCCCAATCTTGATTATTTCTGACTAGGAGTTACACTTTGAGCCCATGTATGATGCTAGTGATATAGTAGTGGGAGTTATTATAGGGTAAAGAAGGAAGAAGGTCTTTCACTCTATCTACTATGCCTAGAACGACTCTCGATTCAACCTAAGCAAACTAAACTATTATAGAAAAGGCGATGCTTGCACTAGTCTATGCATTTGACAAATTCTGGTCAAACCAGGTAGGTAGAAAAGTTATTGTTTATACTAACCATGCACTTTCTAGTACTTACTAAGCAAGAAGGATGCCAAGTCAAGGCTAATTAGATGGATCCTTCTATTTTAAGAGTTTGATATAGAAATCATGGATCAAAAAGGATGTGAGAATCAAATAGTAGATCATTTTTTCAAATTGCAGGACTCATAGCATATGGGTGAACAGATGTAGATAAAAGAAAAAATTTCAGATGAGCAGCTATTAGCTTTGGAAATGACTGAGATACCATGGTATATAGATATCGTCAACTACATCATGAGTAGAGTTTTTCCCAAAATCAACCTCCCAACAAAAGAAGAGGTTGATGTACGAGACAAAGTTCTACGTATGGGATGAACCTTACCTGTTCAAACAGTGTGCTGACAGAATGATTACAAGGTGTGTGTCTGAGACTAAGGTGAAACAAGTGCTATAAAGTTTCTGTTCATCTACTTATAGATTATATCATAGAGGGGAGCACACTGCTCACAAGGTACTACAATTTGGTTTCTTTTTTCCCACTTTATTTAAAGATGCTATAGGTTTTGTCTATAAATGCGGCCAATGCCAAAGGATGGGCACGATATTGAAAAGGCATGAAATTCCTTTAAATAATATCTTGGAAGTAGAGATCTTTGATGTGTAGGGTATGGATTTCATGGTTCCCTTCCTACTTTCATATGGAAATCAATATATCCTAGTGGCAGTAGAATACGTGTCCAAATGAGTTGAAGTCATCACCTTTCCAACCAATGATTCGAAAGTGGTAAGCGCTTTCTCTAGAAGCATATCTTCACAAGTTTTGACACTCTAAGAGCCATCATTAGCTATGGAGGTAAGCATTTCATTAATCATAATATAAAAAAATATTTTAGCTAAGTTCAGTATTAGGCACAAGGTGGCGACATCATATCACCCTCAAATAAGTGGGTAGGTCGAAGTATCTAATCGAGAAGTAAAGAAACTACTTCAGAATACTATAAATACCACTAGAAAAGATTGGTCCATCAAATTGGATGATGTGCTTTGGGCTTATAGGACTGCGTACAAGACACCCATTAGAAACTCTCCATATCATATGGTGTTTGAAAAAGCATGCCACCTGCCAGTTGAGCTAGAGCATCATTCCTACTATGCTATAAAAAAGTTAAATCTGGATTTGGAACTGGAAGAAAGGAAGTGCATGGATCAGCTCCACAAGTTAGCAGAATTTGGGCTCCAAACCTATGAAAACACCAAACTCTATAAGGAGACAAAAAAGAGATGGAATGATAAGCACATCGTTGCGCACATATTCGAGCCTGGACAAAAATAACTTCTCTCTAACTATTGTTTGCATCTCTTTCAAAGTAAGCTCATATCTAAGTAGAGCGGGCCTTTTGAAATGGTGAGAATTTCCTTGCATGGAGCCGTGGAATTATGGAATACTACAAAAATGACCACCTTTGTGGTAAACGGACAATGTGTGAAGCATTATTTTGGAAAAGATGTGGACCATGAAGAGAAAGAAATAGAGCTCGAGACTGAGTAATAAAGGAGATGAGTCATGCTGCTACAACAAATCAAGTGCTACATGGGAGGCAACCTGATGGTGTTAATTAACCCCACCCCTTCCCATTTTAACCCTAAATTGGCCCATAAATCCCACTTTTTCTTTACTTTGACTGATCAAAACCCTCCCCCACTCTCAAACTCTCTTCTTCTCTATCAAATCCATGACGCCCTTTGGGATTCAACTAGTTTTCATCCTAGTTTCTCTTCTACAATTTTGCCAAGGTATGTGTTCTTGAACTTTACTTTGATTAAAGAGATGAAATTGGTATGGGTGTACCTATGGGCTATGAATTTTGGTGTTCTTATTTTTTTGGCTTATTATGGGTAGTTAATTGTTGTAGGTAAGAAGAGTATGATATGAAATTTATTTTTGTGGGTTAATTCTATTAGGGGAAGTTATTGTATGAAACCCTAGGTTGAAAACTATGAAAAATGTTTTAAGTTGATGGTTTATTAATATGTTTTGTGAAATAGTGAGTAGCATGCATGTAGAATTCCAAAAATTTATGGAATTTTTCTTATATTGGAATTTTTTTGGTTGCATATATGTTTAAATTCGAGAGATTGATTATGATTGTGTTAATTTGAATAGCTATATGAATTCTTGTGTAGCATGCTAACATAGTTTGGGATTATTGAAACATGACATTTGTTTAAGCCTTGAAGTTAGGACTGTGGAATGCGTACACTAATTTATTGTGGTTGTTATTGAAGTTTGAGAATGCATATATGACCAAATTGTTAAAATAAGGGAAGTCTGAGCACCTTAATGCGATGTGTATTTGATGATAACGTTTAAGTGTGGGGTAGTTGTTTTGTGGTGGTTGCCCTATGTTTTAGGTTCAAATTTAAGGAGGCTTATGTGTTATTTTGTGTTTAATGTAGGTTATCATGTCGTCTATCATAGAAATGGAAAGGAAAAGGCCATAGGTAGCCATAAAAGAGAGAGAGATATGCCCTCTGTACCACCTGCCCCTGATGTCCCACGGGGACAAACCCGTAGGTACGGCCTAAAAGCAGTACTTTCGGTGGGGAAGAATTTTTATAAAAGATATGCTGAGTCCAAGTACTTCCCATACATTTTGATTGACAACGAGAGCTTAGCCAAGGAATTCCCTCGGATCATAAGGAGGTTGATGGAGCTCAACATGAGCTTCCTATTTGCGTACTTACAGCCGTGCAATCCGTACATGGTGAGGGAATTTTATGCTAACTTCCTACCAAATACACGCACCTACAATCTCATTATACGGGGTGTAGATATACCTTTATATCCTACAACACTCAACAAGATCTTGGGGATCCCGAAGATGCCTCTTGCTATTTTAACAAAGCTGAGCATCCATCTTCCATATAGGATATATGGCACACTTTAGGAGGGCCCAGATCAGATGTGAAATAGGTTATTCATGGCCATAGAGATTTTCACCTATCCTACCCATATGCACATGTGAACAGTGAGGCTCGCGTCTGGGTGAAAATTATTATGCACAGCCTTATACCTTGTCTACATTATACTGAGGTCACGTGGGATAGGGTCTGCTCGGTTTACACCCTTATGAAGGTCTTGGAGATTAATGTGTGTGTGGTTATAAAGTTCATTATTTGGAAGTCTAGGGTTCATAGGGGCAGGGACTATGCCTTTGAAGACTTGATCTCACAACTGTGCCGACGAGTTGGCATACCTAAGGAGCCCCTAGATTATATCTGAGCCTTTTGACATCACTAAGACCAAGGGGCCTGACACCAATTTGGGGCCTATCGTTGCCTCATTGGAGCAGGCAAAGCGGGATAAGATGATCATGGCTAGCATGCATGGACTAGAGATTTTGCTACACTGGACAGGTGGTAGACCATATATATTGCGTCTAAATGCACACGCAAGTGTATGTGGTCTCAAAAGTAATATAGTGACCCTTTTTCAGAGCCGGATATCAAACCCACAGGGAAATGCAATTAGGTGTGAGTTAGATTTTCAATAAATCAAATTATTCATCTGTGTTTTCAAAGAGTTTAGTTCATTTATATCTATAAAAATAATTATAACAATACGATACGAGAAATGAATCAAAGATATTTGAGAAATGGTATCAATGTAAAGACGAGTCCCTGGGTAGTAGCACTCAAAGATTTCCAGTCTAAAATTCTTTACTTTGGTATCCAATGGGTTTTTCTATTACTGATTTACAGTGTTGATTATACAATTCTGATCTTCCAACCTTTAATTGCCTACTTTTGTTGACAGCTTAACTAGATCATTGAGTGGGGGTAAGCATGAACCAACAAAAATGCATAGATCCTATTATCCTATTTAATAACCAAACATGGTGTATAGATATATGTCATGGTCATTCTATACATGAATTATTCTAGATAATTGTAGAAAAAACATGCTCCTTATATTCTAGTGTTCTATCCCCATTCCGTCTTCCAAGTTCCAGGTGCACAACATATTTGTTCTAATGGTGATCAAGCATTAAAACAATCAAAATAAGAATATAAGAGTAATCACATACAAAAACCCATTTTTAACCAAAGCAAACAAGTTCAAATCTTCATCTTTTGGCTACGACCCAAGAACTAAGGAATTTAGCCACTCATAATGTATAAGATGTTTACATAAATCATTAATGCCATCCAACTTGAATGCAAAGTAAAAATAAAGAAGAAAATATCACCAAAAGTAGTTCTTCCTTCATCTTTTTCAACTCTAAACCCGACAATCTGATATACTTTTTAATAAAATATGTAAAGGTGTTATTTATAGAACCAAAAATGTGAAATTAAAGTAGGTGCACTAAAGTGCGCGATGTGGACTTGGTTCAGTTTAGTGCATTTTTTCATTTCCTATGTTGGCAAGAATTTGTGCTATCCAGAGCCAGGTCCGCATCGCAGACCTGGCGCACACCACACTATTTCATCAAATAAATTCCAAGTTTTGGAATTAAATCTCAGAAGCCAAGTGTGCGATGCGGACACGCTTTTTTATAGTGTATTTTCTTCATATTGTGTTCCCAACTTCTCATTTGAGCTCCACTTTATATCCGATCGTGTTTTGAATGTTTATTCTTTCCCAATCAGCCCTGAAAGTGTCTAATCACATTGGTTGGTTACAACAATACAAAAATGCAACAGTATGAACTAAATTCTAGGAATTTAATATCAACTTGATCAATGAATTATGGGTTTTATTTGTTATTGGGAACATAAATGTACCAAAGATCACCACCCCACACTTATAACTTTTTTAGTCCTCGAACAAACTCCAATTTTTATTCTTAAAATAACAAATCCATGATATACAAAGCAATTCTACCAAACCACAGTGATTGCACAATTAGCTTATCTTACAAACACATGTCACATTTCTATTTTAAGCAACTGACTCCTCAACACCGCATAGATTCGAGAGTTGACTCTGTAATGAAATAACTCACATGGTTTGTTAAATTAAATTTTTTGCATAATTACCATTTCTTCATTAAACATGTGCCCTCACTAAGAAAGAATTTGCCCATACTCTCATAGTTACATTAATGGGTATTTAGATAAAGTTTTGCTCGCTCTCTCAAATAAAATCATAAGTTGCTCAAGATGAACCATAGGCTTTCCCTTAGTGTATCAAAAAGCTCTTTTACGCAGCTAAGACTTAAGGATCACTTAGGACTTTTTCAAGTTGTAATGTGGGCTAGGGGATGGGTAGGTAGAAATCTGGACATGTATAGTGACTTGGTTCCCAAGCGCTTTCAACACATTACATTCTTTAATTCCTTTCAAGTACTTCATAACCTTATTCTTACCACTTTGTTATTTCTCTAGCTTAACCTTTCACTTCATTACTTATATAGAGGAATTTTGTATTTTCTTTTCTAACTTCAACCAAAATGTGGTTGGCATTCTTTTTAATTTTTCCACCAATGGTTTTATTCTTAGTAACCTTAGGTTGTTAACCCCCCATTTCTCTGCTTTTTCTGTTCCAAAGCACTTGGCTTCTTGGATCAAAGATATGGTCTCAGAAAGAAAAATAAGAATAGGCTATCAAACTAGGCTGCAAAAGAATCAAGTCAAAGGCTCAAAAGGGCTAACTATGGATTACATTAATGTGGGTACAACAAGTGGTTTTAGAAAGGGGTTACCAAAATATTGCCTAGATCCTTTTCCTAAATTCTAAACTTCTTTTATTTTCACTACTAATACACACAGGGAAAGTTTTATCAATCAAAAGCAACCAGAATTATATAATTAACCTTACTCAAACTTCACATGTTTAATTTCAGAACGACAATTCTTCAAAAATTTCAATCACAATCACATGAATTCAACATTATCCAAAATCTCCCAGAGTCTTAGGTGTCTCAAGTTTGTCAACATTTTTTATGTCTGTCAATCATTTCATTTGCTACCTATGGAATCTGATAGTTTGGAAAAACACTTTATATACATTATATTTTATTCTATACAGTTCAAAGGGACTATCCATAGCCGAAGAACCAAAAACAAATGCCATGAAACCCAAAGTCAGAAAAATAAAAATTTAAACGACATCAAGCAATTAAGATTAAAAAAACAACATTCAAAATAAACAAGTACCAATCCAAATAAACCACAATATCAATCTAAGAAAAGTAACCACAATTAGCAATCTAGATAAAACAAAATACCAAGATTAACAAAACTAAACATATATGGTTTAATTAAACAGACTCTACCCCATACTTAGTTGGGACTGTCTCAGTAGCATAAGTTAGTATACTTCCCTTTCTACTCATCCATTTGTCCACCAGTATCAGGATCTTCCACCACTAGGGTGTCCAACTCTAAGACCTATAAATATAACTCTACATCTGAGTTGGTCCTCCTTCTATTCTTATCTATGGGGATGTCGTCTTCAGTAGGCTCATATAAATCAGTTCCCAGTCTGAGGAAATCCATCGCATGCTCGTTTAGTGGATACTGTCTCTCTACCTCATGGAGTTCCCCTTCAGTTGAAGCTCGCCCTCCGTGCGATATCAAAGCACTTCCAAGCCAAACATGCGGGCTGTGATCATATCATCACACTTCACGCGCTTCTAGGTAGTGAGTACTTGTCCATGAGTGTAGTCAGGCCCCTTGATATTTGTAATGTCATAAGAATCTGAGGGAAGGGATGCCATATAATCATGTTATTCTTTCGGGACCCCAACCCTTATACATATCTTTTTGATGAGTCCTCTGAATGTTAATCCCCTACCTCGATGAACTCTACACTTTTGGATAGTGGATTTGATAACAGCACTAACATTCATATTTATCCCATTCATAAGTGCATAGACCAAGCACACTCTATCCTGCGTTAATTCAGTATAGGGAGGCCTGGAATAAGGTTGTACATGACAAGTTTTACCCACAGATATGCTTCTTTGTTGAGATGAGCGTATGGGAATGTGTTGTGGTAGCCCCAAAGCCCATGGTGTACCCACTTTTCAATTGACCTAGGCCAACACAAAGTGTGTCGGACATCCCTATATGGTGGTTGAATTTCAAATTTGTCAAGGCGGTGATTGGCATTCTTAATATCTCATTTATTACCATAAGAGATAGAACATCAACCCCTCGAACTATGATGTAATCTGTGTGTTGATCAGGTTGATAGTTTGCATAGAATTCCCTTACCATGTGCAAATTGCACTACTTTGGATCAGCAAATAAGAAATGCATATTTAGTTCCTCTATTCTCCACATTATTTGGGGGTAATCTCTGGCCAATTTCTACTCATCTATTGGCATATTGGGGAGATAACGAGACTCAGTGTGTTACTTGTACCAATTTTCCCAAGTGGATGTACCGTTTTTATGCCAAATCAACAAAATTAGCCTTTAGGCATGGGTGGGGCAGGTGGTATAGAGGGTGGCCCCTCTTTATCTTTTCATGATTCCAGGAGCTACTAGTTCCTTTCCTGGCCTTCTACTGGATGACATTTTTTTGCTGCAAATAAGTCACCCAAAAACAACAACATTCGAACTTAAGGCCCATACCCCACACTTAAGCATTTCATTTGCATGCAAGTAATATGAAGGTGCTTAGACTTCCCTTCATTTGATTAATATGCACATATAAGCTAACAACCCAACCCACACTTAAAATAATCCACATGGTGTGTCCAATACTACACGAATTCAAAATAGCCTCCTTTAGCATATCCCCCAAAAATCAACATGCATGATTCAATACTGCAAGCCATTTCAACCCCTTCTTCAGAGCATACAGTTAAACTTATAATTAACTCAACATAGTATTCAAGTTCAAGCAGAAATGTACATACATAATCACCCCTACTATAAGAATGTTTTCAACCCAAGATTTGGAACAATAGAAAATTTCACCCCCCTCCCCCTTTTTTAAAAATGAAACCAACTTCAACACATTACTTTTTTTTGTTTACTCAAGAATTCAACACACATTATCCATAACAATCACAACATCCAATTTCTTCTAATCATCAATGGTAGGGTTAGATTTCAAGAACTTAACACATAATAATTTAACCACAATAACCAATTCTCAAGCAATTTCACACACCCATAAGTATTTCAATTTAAGAGCAATGAAAATCAATTATATTGAGCTAAAACTCAAGGCCCAAGAACTTACTTATTTATATTTCAACTATTTATAGCATAACACTAGTTCAAGAATACATACGTTGTTGTTATTTAGAAATTCAACAAACTATTTTGCTTGAATTGGAAGAGTGCATCGCGGATTTGGTTTAGAAGAGAGGAGTTGTGAGTGTAGAAGAGAGAAAAAATAGTTCAATGTTGAAAAAGATGAAGTTGTAAAGGGTCAATTTTGGGGTTTAAAGACTGATTTTGTCGGGTATACCCATTAAAATGGGTTAAACCCGTCTTTTTAATGAAAAATCCAAAAACTTATCCTAGGGCTGCAATGCAGAATTGTAGCGGACCTTACTATTTTTAAGGCCAAAGTTCCAAGTTTCATTTTGTACTGAAATAAGCTAGGTCCGTGACACAGACCTAACACACACTTTACTTGGAACTTATTTCACCAAATATTTGTTCGAAAACATACATGGTGAAATTAGCTGAAATAGAATAGGTCTGCGACACGAACTTGTCGCAGACCTTTCTGTACAAGCTTCGTCCAAATTTTCTTTTTATTTTATTTTATTTTATAAACTAACTTATACATTGGAACAAAATGAAATTTTAGCAAACCCAAATAAAATCCATTATAATTTTGAATTAAAAACATGTTATATTACCTCACGGGTTGCCTCCCGCACAGTGCCTTATTTACCTTCGTGGCATGACTTAGTGCCTTCATCTTTCGTCCTCAAGCTCTACAGCTTTCTCTTCATGGTCCACATCATTACCAAAGTAGTGTTTCACCCTTTGCTCATTAACTAGAAACGTGGACATTTTTGAGGAATTACATAGCTCCATAAGGTGTCATACCTAACTTCAAAAGGGCCACTCCACTTGGATCTTAACTTCCCTGGAAAAAGTTTTAGTCTAGAGTTAAAAAGAAGTACCTTTTTCCCTAGTTCGAAAGTGCAAGTGATGATGTGCTTATCCTGCCATCGCTTTATTTTCTCCTTGTAAAGCTTGGCATTTTCATAGGCCCAGAGCCTAAACTCCTCCAACTCATACAATTGGTCCAACTTCTTTCTCCCTGCTAAATCTAGATTAAGATTCAGCTTCTTGATTTCCCAATAGGCTTGGTGCTCTAACTCAACCGGCAAGTGACATGTTTTACCAAATACCATATGATATGGAGAGGTCCCAATGGGTATTTTGCATGTCGTTTGATATGCCCAAAGTGCTTCATCTAACTTATCTAACCAATCTTTCCTTTGTGCATTCACAATCTTTTGTACTATCTGCTTCACCTCTCTATTGGATACCTCGACCTGTCCGCTGGTTTATGGATGAAATGTTATAGCTACTTTATGCCTCACCCTATAATTAGCCAAGAGATTCTTCACTTTTTGATTTATGAAGTGTGATCCTCCATCACTGATAATTGCTCTAGGAGTGCCAAATCAAGTGAAGATGTGCTTCTTGAGAAACTTGGTCACCACCTTCAAGTCATTAGTGGGAAGAGCTACTGCCTCAACCCACTTGGACACGTAATCTACTGCCACTAAGATATATTGGTTTCCATAAGATGATGGAAATTGAACCATGAATTCCATGCCTCATACAACAAAAATTTTAATTCCCAAGATGTATCTCAATGGCATTTTCTGTCTTCTTGAGATAGTGTACGTTCGTTGACATTGGTCACAGTTCTTCATATACCCTACAACATTTTTAAATAATGTAGGCCAAAAGAAACCAGATTGAAATACCAGTATGCTTTCCTCCATGATAACCACTATATGGTGATGAGTGGAAACTATCTAACACTTGGCTCACCTCAATTTATAACAAACACCTTCTTACCATTTGGTCTAATCTCTACTTGAATAAGTAAGGCTCTTCCCATATGTAGAATCGAGCCACATGCATCATCTTTTTCTTCTTTTGTGAGGTTGCATCTAGGGGAAACACCCCACTCACTAGGTTATTGACTATATCAGCGTACCATGGAACTTTAGTCAACTCGAAACCTAAAAGTTGATCATCAGGGAATTCTTCTTTGATCTGCATCTGCTACCTAATATATGTCGAACTCTCTATCCTAGAAAAGTGATCGACAACTTGATTTTCACAACCCTTACGATCTTTGATCTCGATGTCAAATTCTTAGAGCAACAGGATCCATCTTATGAGTCATGGATTTGCATCTTTCTTGTTGAATAGGTACCTAAGACCTTCATGGTTAGTGTAAACAATTACTTTAGTACCTACTAGATAGGATCTGAACTTGTCGAATGCATAAACCAGCGCTACCATCTCCTTCTTGGTGACTGTGTAGTTTGCCTGTGCAGATTCAAGAGTCTTACTTGCATAATAAATGGAGTGTAAGATCTTCTCTTTTCTCTATCCAAGAACTGCTCCCATTGTTGTGTCACTTGCATCGCACATCAGCACAAAAGGTAGCTCCCAATCAGGAGCTACTAGGATAGGGGCTTCGATCAACTTCTTCTTTAAGAGTTCAAAGGCATGCAAACATTTATCATTAAAAATAAATTTTTCTGCCTTTTCAAACAAGTTGCACATGGGTCTTGCAATCTTTTAAAAATCTGTAATGAATTGCCGATAGAATCCAGCATGACTTAGAAAACTACAGATACCTTTCACTGAAATTGGTGGTGAAAGGTTCTCAAGCACTTCAATTTTAGCTTTTTCAACCACCAAACCATCTTTTGAAAGTTTGTGCCCCAACACAATACCCTCCTTTACTAAGAAATGACATTTCTCCCAATTTAAGACAATATTTGTTTCTCCACACCTTGCTAGTACTTTCTCTAGATTTTGCAAATAAAGATCAAAAGACTCTCTAAAGAATGACAAGTCATCCATAACAATCTCTACAAACTCTTCTACCATATCATAAAATATAGCAACCATGCACCTCTGAAAAGTGGTGGTAGCATTGCAAAGACCAAATGGTATACGCTTAAATGCATATGTCCTAATTGAGCATGTGAAAATTATCTTTTCCTAATCCTCTAGAGAAATAATAATCTTATTGTACCCTGAATACTCGTCGAAGGAACAATAATACTCTTGGCCTGCTAACTTTTCAAGCATTTGGTTAATAAATGGTACAGGATAGTGATCCTTCCTTGTGGCATCATTCAAGGACTATCTGTTCAACCGAGATTGTGTGAAATTATAGATAAAGAGAATGGTGAGATTTTTTGGAGTTCCCATAGCAATTGTCTCGGATGAAGGATCCTGATTTATAGCTAACTACTAAAGATCAGCCCACAAAGAGATTAGGAACGCACACAGGTCTTCATACACTATTGTACCCTCAGACCAATGGAAGAACTAAGCTTACTAGCTAAATCCTAGGAGATATGTTGTGGGCCTATACGGTTAACTCTAAAGGTAGCTTGGACAATTGTCTACTACCTATCAAGATTACTTCCGATATTAACTATCATTCCAGTCTCCGGATGGCCCCGTATAAGACTTTGTATGACAGAAAGTGTAGGTCGTTATTGGTTAGTCTGATGTTGGCAAAACATAACTAATAGGCCCAGACATGGTCTAATAGGTTATGGAGAAGGTAAAGCCTACTCAGGAGATATTATTAGTTGCCCAAAGTCGACAAAAGCTATATGCAGACAATCGATGTCGATCTTTGAAATTTCAAGTGAGCGATTGGGTGTTTTTGAAGGTGTCTCCCATGAAAGGAGTAATGAGGTTTAGCAAGAAAGGGAAGATGAGTCTGAGATTTATGGACCCTTACCAGATCCTGCGCCGAATAGGCAAGGTTGCCTACGAGCTAGACCTACCGGCGGATTTGGAAGCAGTACATCTAGCCTTCCATGTATCAATGCATCGCAAGTGCGTTGATGATCTATCCCGGGTACATCCCATAGATAATATCCAAGTCACAAAGGAGTTATCCTATGAGGAGCAACTTATCAACATCCTGGATCAGCAGATTAGAAGATTGTGGACTAAGGATGTAGCTTCTGTCAAGGTGTTATGGCAAAATGAGAATCGCGAAGAAATGACCTAGGAAGCTGAAGAGGAAATACAACACAAGTATACATACCTATTCCCTATGTCTACAGGCAATTCTAACTTCTGAAACCCTCAAGGTGATGAAAGTATGTGTTATTGCAATAGAAAGGAATTTTCCCTATAGTCTGCGTAGGATTTAGAAGAAGGTTTTTTTAACATTCGAGGAAGAATGTTCTAAAGGGGGGAAGGATGTTATACCCCATACTTTTGTACCTTGGAAGGTTCTCAAATTTCTTAATCTTAAGCTTCTCAAGCTTCTTAAGTTCTTGAAAGGTTCTTAAGCTTCTTAGAAGTTACCATGTAAGCCGGATAATGTATAACTCTATCAAGTAACTTTAAGGAAGGGAGAATGAGATACCCTATAATAGAGAAGATTGGAAATAGGGTCGTAAGAATCCAGAAGAAGTTGGAGACAAAACAATGAGTCATAGAACTCGACTTACCTACTTAAGCTACCAACTTGGAAATCTTACATTCTTAAGTTACTTGAGTTCATACCAAGCTTACGTAGCAAGGATTATATAGGTTCATAAAATAAAATGAGATTATGAACCCACGAGGAGGAAAAGAAAGAAATACGTGGCATCGCATGAGAGAGTGACACATGGAAGCATGAGGGAGTGCCACGTGATAGAAACTGCAGCAAAGGGGTGGGCCCCCACATGCCATGTGGCAGCCCCTAAGTGGAGGAGGTGTTGTGTTGGCCCTATGAGGGCTTGACACATGTCACCCTCTTAAAGTGGCATATATACACATATTTTATGACTTTTAAGCTTCATTCTTATCCTTCAATTTCATCTTCATCCAAAAACTTCTAGAAAAGAAGAGAAGAGAAACTCTAGAGAGAAAGGGAGAGAAAGCTTCAGATTTGGGGAGAAAAAAAGGTGACTTCTCCGATTTCATTCTGTGAATTAATTATCTACGGTATACTAAAAAGGTATGAAGGTGTTAGTAATATAAATTTATAGTTTGGAGCAGCCCCAAAATATTAGCAAACAGCCACGAAGTTTCACTCGCGCTAGAAGAACTTTCGAGGCAAGTTTCGACGAGTTTGATAAGTTCCGGGCAAGGTAAGGGTTTCTTTTTTCAAATTGGAAACTATGATGTGGTTGTGAGGTATATTACATGTCTTAAATAGGGTTGGAAGTGGAAAAATTGCATAAGAATATTTGACGTTAGGAACAAACTAAATTGAAGTCATAGTATGTAAATCAGAGTCGAGTAGTGCATTGTTGTTGTGGTGCTGCAGGTTGGGGGTGGTTTAATTGCATGTTACAGGGCTGTAAAGTACTCAAAAAGGGGTATGGGTGCTGATGGTTTCAGCCACACGACCCTCCATTTCTTATGGTAAAAGATTTTATGAAAGAAAGGCTAAAAACTTTATTTTGGTATCGTAGTTTCGAGCTAGTTGGATAGGGCAAGTTATAGGGGAGATGCTGCCCGATTTTTGATAACTTCGGAACTAGTAATAAACTAG
Organism: Solanum dulcamara; assembly: GCF_947179165.1. Lineage (NCBI taxonomy): Eukaryota > Viridiplantae > Streptophyta > Magnoliopsida > Solanales > Solanaceae > Solanum > Solanum dulcamara. The sequence goes on from NC_077242.1 coordinate 24,424,746, forward strand.
TCAAGGGAAAGGGATAAGGGAATGATTCTTATGAATACGTGGGTGTAGAGTTGGAAATTGGAAAATGAAAGGTTATTAATCTTAGTATTACTTTCATGTTAAATAGGTTAAGGAGATATCGAGGCAAGCTAGGTTAAGATTAATCCCTAAAGAGGTATGTGAAGCCCTTCTTTCTCTTGGCATGTTTTTTTGGCATAAGTATGTGAAGCTTCTTCTTGGCATGTTTTTGGCACATGTAAAACTACTCTTCTTCCCTCTTGATGTATCTTTGGCATAAGTATGATATTGTAATGCTATGATTACTCACCGAGTCCTATCATGGGTTGGGTACATTAAATGATGGTAGGGTAAAGCAATGAGAAAGTTATGATACCGAGCTCATGACGGGCCGGGTAAGGTATATGTATATAATGACGCTATGAGGGAAAGTAGAGGGTATGTAAAGCTTATTCTCTTCCTTCTTTTGGCATGACCCATAGAAAGTCAACAGACAAAGAATGCACGAAGTCTACAAAAAGTTCTTATTCTTAAGTACACTACGACGGCTAACGTTTTAATTTCCTAGAACTTATGTCCTTTTGCCTCAATTCATGTGAAAGTTTCCAACCATCCTAAGTTGGTATAATTTATGTTTTGGTATAAATCATGACTCTTATTCACTCCTTTAAGCTAGAACTCTTCCAATAATGGAACTATGGCTTCTCAAGTTTTTCTATACCTTGGGAAGTAGTAAGTAGGTAAAGTTAATCTTCTTCTTTTTTTGGCATGAACTTTATAAAATGAATAGACGAAGTATATGTGATCCCAAGGAAGTCCCCATTCTCAAAGCCACTAAGATGGCCATTTTCTTTACTTTCAAAAGATATTTTAGTACACCTTGATACGAGTAGATAGTTCCAAGAGAGCTACTTTGATGCAAACAATAATGACACTCCAAAGGTTCTTGTTATGGCTATTGTCTTAATTTTTGAATGATAGTTCACTTTGATTATTTCCACAAGTCTCCAATGATGGTTTAAATTGCATATGGTTACTCACTACTCTACTCGTGTATACCGTAACCCTTCTTTCACCGAGTCTCAGGCTGGGAACGTAATTGTGCGCAGTTCACTACATTATCCACCGAGTTCCTCACTAAAGGGCAGGGTACGCTATATGAGGAAATGATAATGAAATGACATGAACAACTCACTGAGTCCCTCACTAGAGGGCCAGGAATGTATGTATATATATGTGATGATGTGATGTGATGTGATGTGATATTATGATGATGGTGCTGGTCCCTATGATGGTCCTATAGATATATATTTCACCGAGTCCCTGAAGAGGCCGGCTATATTGTATAATATGAGCATGCATGTTTTTATGATTCACAAAGTACAGTTACAGTGTTTTCTTAAGTAACGTATTTATCCCCTGACTCTCTTTATTTCAGATATGTTTTCAGTTATGCTTTGTATACTCAGTACATATGTCGTACTAACCCCCTTCTCTTCGAGGGGCTGTGTTTCATGTGCGCAGGTATAGATACATACTTTAGGGATTCGCCAGCATAGGAGTCCCACTCAGCAGTTCATAAGCACTCCATTATGCCAGAGCCTAGATTTTGGGTACTAACCCTCGATATATATATTTATCTATTTATGGGTACGGCGGGGGCTCATCCCGCCTTATGTTATTGTTCTTACTCTTAGAGGTCGGTGAACATGTATATGGGTGGTATGTGTATATGTATACAGTTGTTCCTATATGTTACGATAGCCTAGTCGGCTTATATGTTATCATGCCTATTGTTGCATTATAACTTAAACAAGAGGCAGGTTTACTTATAGTTTGCAGAGGTATATGCGAGTGTCCAGTTCGGTCACCCATCACGGCCTATGGGGTTGGGTAGTGACAAGATACTTACAATGGCATTTTATTCTATTTTGATTAAGGATGAGACAGAGACTTGTCTTAGCCCTTACTAAATCTAAAAGTTAGAGGTATTGTTAGGCATATATAAGTTGAAGATTTACTATTATGGTTTTCCCTTGTTTATTTATTTCCATTACCTATGAAAGACTAAATAAATGCTAAGAGTCTTGCTTGAGTTACTTTTGGGTTCCTCATTCATCGTGTCACGTCTAGGCCCTAGGCTTGGGTCGTGACAAAATTAGTATTAGAGCCCGAGGTTTTGAATGATCCTCGGAGTCCAAAATACTGCATCCAATAAGGTCTTGTTCATTGTTGTAAAGCACGCCACAATTATGAATAGGAGACTATGAGGTTTTTAGGAAAGTTTTCCTTCTTTCATGATCTATGTCGTGCGATAGAGCATACTCTAGGTCTCTTTCCCCCTAACAATTGTTCTTTGCGACTTTCAGAAGATGCCTTCAAGAAGAGCTCTAATCCAAAGAGGGATTGGTATTAATGAGGGTGGTATTCTTGTTCAAAATATTTCAAAATCATCATTTCTAGAGGATGTAAAAAGCAAGGCAAGACATGGTTCCAACCTTAGTTAAATTAAAGAAATTGATGGTTGATAAGAAGATTGAAGTTCTCTCACAAGGGGGAGATGGAGTACCTAGTTATCATGGATGGTTGTGTGTTCTAAAGTTAATGCTATTAGATGAGTCAGAGAGAGAGTGGGTATTCTGTATCTTAATGATGGTGGCATGCTTATTCCATTTAAGGTTATATACATGGAAAAAGAGCTAGATGGATCTTGTTGTGTGCATTAGATAGGTAAGAGTATATTGGTGTGCCCTTGGTAGAAGTTAATGCAAATGTGGATATATAGAGGCTAAGGTAGGAATGAAAATTCTTAAGTGATGTTGACTTCAATGGAACCATAAAGTGGTTAAAATGGTAGGTTTGAATGAGTTGTTGTAGATATTTGAGTGATTTTAGTAGGCTATTGATGACTTCTTGTTAAGGGTTTCAAATGAGTGTATTAGAATGGTTATAGAACTAGGCTTGAATGTGGTATTGATGGCATGTGGGTGAATGTACGATGTATTGGGTGTTTCTTTATTAGGTCTCGTCGTTTGTTGAATATGGTAGTAAGGGGTATTACTTTTGGAACAAAGTTTTGTATAGATGTATAGGGCCCTAAGGCCTTTTGGTAAGGTGGCCTATGAACATAATTTGTCATTGGAGTTAGACTCGGTTCATCCAGTATTTCATGGGTCTAAGGGTTGGTGATCTAAGTTTCATTGTGCCTTTAGAAGTAGTGAATGTTGAATAAAACTTGACTTATGAGAAGGTCTCCGGTTGAGATTTTGGACCGACAAGTCAAGAGTTTGAGGAACAAGGAAGTTGCATCCGTCAAAGCCCTTGGGAGGGATAAACAAGTCTAAAGTACTACATAGGAAGCGGATATGATGAAGCGATACCCTCATCTTTTTTCCTGTACTCAATCCTAAGGTATTAAGTTGTCCTTGCTCAATTACTTGAAATCTTTGCATTTCAACATTTCTTGTCATATACATGCATAATTATAAAATATATTTTGAATGATGTTTTAAATTGCACTATTGAATTAACGATGGGTTGTTGGTTTACTCTCTATTCAACTCAAGCTAAGTCTTGTCTCACTCGAGAACGAATGTTCCCAAGGGATAGATATTGTAACACCCCCTAAAAAACGTTGTATGTGGTATTCCAATTCTCGATGAAAATGATACCGCTATGATAGTTTGGGCATAACACTTCCTAGGATAGACTAAATTAGGTGCTTCAAGTTGCTAAAGAACCCAGACATCATTATCTACAACTTTTGTAGACCATAGCTTAAGATTCGGAGGCTAAGTAGGTCAAATAAATTAATTTTTGCGAGACCTGGTGTTGTGACAAAATTGAGTATTTGTAGAAGAAAATTCATATCTCACTGTAGATTAATCCAATTCGGTTGATTCTTGAACGACATAAAAGGATACTTCTATATCTAAAATTCATATGAGACACCAAATCCTAAATAGGAAGTTATCTTGTTCAAACGTAGCTCTAAAAAGGGGTATTTCATAAAAAGAAGATTTATCTCACCAACCATGGAAGATCTTGACCCATGACATCAAAATCCTTCATTTGACATCACCCAAGAAATTATAATTCACCATTGACATCATCTATAACATCACAATCCTCCATTGAATTTTTAAGATCATTCTTTGTAATTATTTTATTTATTGTTAGGTCCCTCCTTCACATCTATTAATACCCACCTTAGTTCCTCATTTTGTTCATCAAGCTTTCTCAAACAACTCCTCTCTTTATACACTTGTTTACTCATTCTCAAATATATTTTGTTTTTAGTAGTGTATAAATATTATTTCGGTGATTCATATACTCCGGGTAGTACATAAAACGCTCCGGCGAGGAGAAAAGGCTAAGGTTCAAGAGTGTTCATTGAGTTCTTTGATTTTCAGTAAAGCTTCGGATTCCAGGTATGTAAGACTTCAATGAGAGTATTCCTTCCACTCTCATGCATAAAGTATTTTGATTATATGATAAATTGCGTTTATTTATCCAATTCTCTTCAAACTTTACTCTAAGGTATGTGGGTGTTTATCTATAGATTCTTCCACCCATAGAGTCCAAAATTCTTTCAACTAAATCTTTTGATTTCAAGTAAGATTTTTTAATTGGTAATTCTTATTTCTATTTAATAGCATGATTCATGGTTAAACTAATGATTGTAGGTCTATTTTGATGCAAAATTATTTCATATGTATGGATTGATAGTGTGCATGTATTTTCTCTACTTAGCACTTTAAATGTTTTTGAAATTCATGATGGATTATTTAAAGCATGATTTTTAAATTGATGAATTTCAAAATATTTATACTTTAAAATAAAATAATTACAAAGAATGATCAAACTATTTAAATTGATGATTCAAATAGTTTTTGATGAGAAAGAAAGGATTAACAACTCCCTTACCTGTAACATAATAATTCTCCAGTGTTAGTGGGTAAGATCAGAAGAAAATGTGATGGTGGTGAAAAGGGAAACCTTGCATCATTCCATGGGAACATCACACACCACCAAAACGTCCTATTGAAATAACAAATTTTATTTATATTTAGCCATATTTACCTTAAATTGTCAAAATAGTACTTGAGAGGATAGTATCAACCAATAGCACCTATTCTTAAAGTTACGTGTTTAATTTAATTATATTAGAGGGTAAAATTACTAGGAAAAACACGTTTTAATTTAAAACAAGTACTGATTTTAGCGATACTTTTTATTTATTACCATTTGTAATAATATATAGCAATATTATGATATATCTACTATGTATTAAAAGTGAATTATGCATGCAATATAAATGTATTATAAATATTTTAAAATATATTATACTTGTTTGGTAAGAAATTGACACAATATATTCTAAGTGTATTAAAGTATGTGATAAATATATTATCCATGAATAAAATTTATATTATATGAGTTTTATAAATTATTCTCGCTAATATATATTAAAATTGTATTATAATGATATTATAAGTGTTCAGTGAAAAAAAATATTATTACTATAAATGATAAATATTTTCTTAATATAGTACATTTATGTAAATTTCCCATTAAATAATATTCATTGTCACTTGTTGTAATAGTTAAAGAATGTAAAAACTTGCTCTGAAACAATTAGGAGATTCTCTAGAAGAAATACGGGGTTCTGCTTCTGGCGGCAATATGCTATAACTACCTGAGCTGAACATTCCAGCTTTATTCTTAGGAATACAGCTCGCTAATAGACATAGTGAATAAGAAACTCGACGAAAAATAGCTTAAACCATCAAACATACTTGACAAATTTATAAGCACGATAATGATATAATAAAATCAATAATTAAGATCAGCTGATATCCCAATGTCTTTCACAAGAGTCTTCCTAACAACAGAATAGTAAAAATGACTTATTCAATAATTTAAAATTTTTAAAATTCGTGCAATATAAAAAAGAGAATTTCACCTTAACATACCTCGCTTTTAATCCGTTCACGTATTACTAAGAACAAATCTACAAAATAAGATAACAACACAAAAAATTGCCCAACGTGCAATTTCTACGAGGCTCAAAGAATAACTATTTTGAATATTGTTAGTATTTTCTTATTTCCAAAAATGAAGATGAACAATAGAGGTAGGAATGTATATATATATGTTTATTGGTCTATGTGGTGGCGGTGGAGGCGATGATAACTGAATAGGAGAAGTTACTACATATTTTCTACCACATTAATTAGATCCTCCACTATATTTAATGCAACTCAAGGATAATTATATATATAAATAATATAAATAATATTATGTCTATTCTTTCAATTCTTATTCTCATATATAAAATAATATATATTAGTTGTTATGTATTTATTGAAAGAATTAATGGAATCCATTTTGGATAAACATTATCCAATATATAATAATATTTTTGGCATAAGAAAATTTTATATGCGTTAAAATATTAATAACTTATAAAACTTTTATAAAAATAAATACATACACCATTATGTTGTAACTAACTAATTTTAATAAATATTAAAGACGTTTTAGAAATAAACTTAAAAATATATTCTTAGCAAATTTAAATTTAAAAATCGTTGTTTTCGAACACAAGCAATGTTACAATAACAAATCTCAAATTTTAATTCTTAAGCCTTTAATATAATACAAAGGACAACTGTAAACACTCGGAGTGTTACATTTATGATGCTGAGTTGACATAATATCATTTGGCAGCCATTATCGTTGCAGATACAAGGTCTGGCCATGCTGCTCTTTTATCCTCTACGGAGTCGATACATTTTGGCTACGATCGGTTTCCCCTTTGAAACTCATCCCCGATTCGAGGTACAGGCTTTGTAATTCTTAGTTGGGCTGCTACTGTTGGTTACTTGGAGACTAACATTGACTACTTTGAGATTCTTCCGCGGTTTGATGTACAGGCTTTGTGCTTATTTGCTAGTTGGCATTCATTGGCTACTTGGAGGCTATCAGTGGTTTGATATCCGGTCTATGCTCTTTCCACTCTGGACTCACTGTTATGTATTCCTAGTAGTTTTAGTTATTCTGTGCACCCGTCGGGCTTATGGGGTCCGCTCAGATTTTTATTTAAATTTGGGCACGAGTGTACCTTCTTGACTTATGGGGGTTCAGTTAGTTTTAGTTAGCTATACTTAGTTTTCTTCTAAATCTTAGTATACTCATGTGCATCTCCTTTACATTCCTTTTGGTTTCTACTGTTGCTAGATTCTTTCTTTTCATATTGCTTTTACTTTTCAAGTTAAGTCGGTCTATGATGTCTACTGTGTACTTGTTGTTTTGGTACTAATACTACACTCTGCATCTATTTTCATGATGCAAGTCTGACTACCAGTTACCAATGCTGATTGGAGCCAATCCCAGTCTACACGAAGGCGAGGGTGAGCATATGGTGTTCTAAATTTACTTATCTTCATTTATATATAGCTAACTAGTCTTTTGCTTTTTAAAACAACTCTGTGTTTTCTTGGTCCACTTTTGGGACTTGTATCTATTTTATAGCAGTTTTGTACTTGTGACTTTCATATGAGGAATTTTTTGTTATGTACATTTTTGGTTTCCTTCCGCTTATTCTACTAAAATTATTGTTATTGTTTAATTTCTAGTTTAGTTTTTACCCTTAATCCCATTATGTACAGTTCTGAGATATGGGTCAGCTTACCTACTAGTGGGTTATAGTAGGTGTCATCATGGCTTGAGAAATTGGGTTGAAAAAAGTATATATCAGACCCTAGGTTCACCGTGCTCACTTGTATAGAGATAACATCTTTTAGAGTCCTGTGGATCGGTGCGGAGACATCCGTAACCTATCTTTAGGAGGTTACAATATGTCGTTAGGAAGATTTCCTCTTTTGTATCGCTTTCGTGTACTGTGTGTCTTATCCATTTCATGAAATCTCACTTGGTTTAATCTTTTACAGGATGTCTCCTACGCGTGGTACCATAGTGAGTGGTGATCCACCCGAGCTTGCAGATAGAGCCCCAGCTAGGGGTAAAGGCCAACCTCGAGGTTGCACGAGTGCTGCAGCACCATCCTGTGATAGAGAGATAACTCCGGAGCTAGTAGAAGAGCCTCAGGTAGCTCTAGTTCATCCTCAGCCAGTTGGCCAGCGGCTAGCCCATCCACCACCCACACCAGTTACGCACTGATACGTCCAAATTACACCTCCCTAATGAAGTATAAAGTGGTTGTTGATCAAATATACAACCTAACAGAGGTTAGGGTCGACCACGAAGAATATGGTTTAGACTTAGGTTAATCGCTTATTATTTATTTTGGTAATCATATTATTTCTGTAAAGAAAGGGGTTTTTTAAGTAAAAGTAATTAACAGATTGAATAGCAAGTATCCAGTAACAAATCAACTATTTAATACGGTTTTAAATCAATATGAAATGAAACTAGGGTGTACGTGTTCCCCACGAATCCTTAACTATGTAGACCTTTTTTATTAGTAATTCTTTTATAGTGTGTTACATGTTGAATCGGTAAATTAAGTTCACTTAAGTCCTTAATCTAGAAAATAAGTGAATATAACCATGCAACTTGATCAGTCTACGGGTGTATGCTTTACTAACCCTTGCCAATGATCTCAAATTTAGCTATTCCTTGATCCGCTCAAGCTAATTAGATGAGTATGATTAGTCCTAAATCTCATTGTTTAATCCCTTTTACTATTTGTTCTTGATCCAGAAAGTAAGAATAAGGCGAGTTCTAACGTTGGCCATCGTTAAAAAGCAATCAAAGCAAAGAAAAAAAAATACATGTATGCACACTATTCAAGCATTACTTTTTATTAAGTCTACGTCATTAATTCTTCATGGTTTCCACAACCCTAGTTTTTTAATTAGCTACTCACAACTAGGTGATCACAATCAATAATATTTAGAATGTGAGAATCCAAAATCGTCAAATAAAATCCAAACGTAATCGTTCATAACAAAAACCGAGAATTCAAGAATTAAAGTCCAAAAGTAGTTCAAGCTTTATTCTCAAACTCAAAACGCGCATAATGCAAAATAAACCAAAGGAATGTATTTATAGACAACTAATCCTATTTAAATATGAACACGAAAAAAACAAGAAACTTTAAGTTGGTTGGGTTCTATGACCCGTTTCTACGGGTCATCTTCAGGTTGATGAGTCGTAGACCCAAATCGTAACACATCCCTTAGCACTGATGAACTTTTCTTCTCCACAGACGACTTCTATGACTCTTAATCTTCACAATGAATCATGTATTTTATTCTTAGATCAAGTCCTGGCTTTTAACTATTGTGGTCTCTTCTACGAATGTCTTTACGAGTCATAAATATTTGGAAAGTCGTAGACTTGAATCATAACTCCAACTTTTCCTTTATTCCTCAATATTATTTTGATTACAACCACCTATGACTCGTAGAAGTTACTAAGACTCGTAGGTTGGCCTCATAGACTCCAAAATAACTACAATCAGTACTATGTTTCTTTGTTTAATACTCTGACTTAACTTCCTTCAAAACAAACACAAACGACATCAAATTTACTAACAAATACGTAAAAGACATGAAATATCTCATGCTTAAAGTATTAAAAGTACCATAAACCCATGATACATCAGGCACCAGAGCTACAAGCGGCCATTATGCAGCTTTTGACAGTGCTAGAGGGTATGCAATAGGCCCCAGCTCCAGTTGTGCCTCTAGTGTCATGACAAAAGCTAGGCCCTAGATGTGACATGATGATTAGAATCTCAAGGGACTCAAACCAATCCTCTTAGCATACATCGCATATATAAGATAAGTAAAGACATCGACAAGATCATAGTGCGGAAGATAAGTCTCAAAAAGAAAAATCTCAAAATAAGGAGAGAACATTCTCATGACCGTATAATCATGCCTCTACTTTGACTAGATAGGGATTAGGACAAATTCTTGGCTAACCAAAATAAAAAGAATAAAAGTAATGGAAACATAGGAAAAATCATAAGTGTTGCGTCCTCGAAACATGAGGACTCACCAACAATAAAATAGTAACTCAATAGCTAGCTACGAGTAGGGTGAGTGTGATGATCATCGAGCCTTACATTATGATACAATGTAGGCAAAAAATATGTGTTAGTACGTGGAATGTACTAAGTATGTAAAAAATATGCATAATGTATCCATGATACCATGATGAGCATAAAACATGTGATGCAATACCAATAATCATTTAAAAGCATGAGATTTGAAATCATAAGTCAAAACATGTGTCAATATATCATTTGAGATCATCATAAGGACACATAAGAAGAAAACAAAGTTCATTTATGGGATATAGAGCCCGTTTGGATTGGCTTTAAGTTGGTCAAAACCAACTTAAAGCCCCTTTTCAGCTTTTGGACGTGTTTGTCTAATGCTAACTTTAAGCCAGAAAGTTCTTAAAGTCAGTCAAAAATGAAAAGTTAGGATTTCTAACTTTTTTTTTCTAAGTGCTTAAAGTCATTTTCTTTGACCATGGAAATTACTTTTATATCCCTTATATTTTAACTAAATTCCCAAACTACCCCTTTTATTCTTTTAACCCTAAAATTCACGTATTTTTTCTCATTTAAGCACTTTTATCCAAACTCTCAACTGCTTATTTATAAAAATAACTTTCAGCACTTTAAAGTTCTAAAAGCACTTCATACATAAAAGTTACTTTTTTAAGCCCATCCAAATGGGCTCATAGCCTTTAACCGTCATTTAAGACCATGCAAGCTATAAAATGGAATTCAATGTTACTCCAACACCAAAAAGAGAGGGCTATTTGCCAAGGTAGACTCCGTGAAAATATCATTTAACATTGAACTATTTGTGGATCCACTAGTTATGCCAATTAAGGCAAACCTATGGGGCCACGTAGTTAGGGACTAGAGGCTGCTACTAGAGTTTCCTTAGGTTGCTACTTGAGCTTCCTGACTGCAACTCCACCTCAAAGTTCTCTCGGTACTTAGTTAATATCCAAACAAAATTCATAAATTATAGTAATTAATAATATTAGAAAAGGAAAGAATACATACCAATCCACATCATAAAATAGTTACAAGAGTAGCTCATTAACATCATGATTCATACTAGTATGAGAAAACCTTTCATCTTTATAAATCTGTGTAGGTGAGGCAAACTTTCACCTTTGCATGAATGTGTGAGAAATACATTTACAACCATTTATACTTACTTGAAACATCCTTGGAAGCACCATTCATTACTTTCATGAATCATTTGTGAATCATTCGTAAACCTTTTATCAATTCATGATCAACTTTCACAAATTCATACTCTGAAAAATAGCATAATGCATGGGTCCATGAAAACTCTATCGAAAACATACAATTAAACTTGAATTATGCATAATTAATTCATTGAAATAAATCATAATTAAATTGACCCAATGTAAATTAATCAAAACCCTAGAATCATTGAATTGAAATTTATGGGAAATAGGGAGAACTCTTTGGGACTCCGTGGTTGAAAAGAATCCATAGATGAATTCCTACATACTCGATTAATCAAATCCCTAGATATTGAAATTAGGAGACTTGAACTTGACCTTGAGAATCCTTAGCTTGAAAGAGAAGAAATTTCTTGGGAGGGGGTTTTAGTGAGAGAATTATTGCATAGAGTGATTGGAGAGGGAATGAGGGGATTTCAAAGGTTTTGGATAGTAATAGATTTAGAAATATGTCCAAAACGACAAAGCTTAGGAATTAAATGAGTCAGAAAGGATAAAATTGCCCTCATTGAATGACTGACGGAGTCTATTTCGCGAGATTGATCGAGCTCACCATCCTGGTCAGCGAGTCGCCGATCTCCTAGATTACTCGCCAACTTGCCTTGAGTTTTGACAAAAAAGTCTCTAAATCATTGGCAAATTCGTGCTTGCTCACCGAAGTGGCAATTCCCATTCCAAACTCTCCTCATTCCTTCCAAATACATTGAACCTTTTGGCGAGGATACTCAGCTCGCCAATCACATTTTCTGAATCACTAAACCATTTCCTTTTCTCCATCTTTCTTACTTTTTGAGCAATACTTCCAGTACCTTTTGGTGAGGTCCCCTTGCTCTCCTATCCAACTTGGTGAGACGCTACTTTTCCTCTCTTCTTGCCAAAGTCCTTGTCTATTGAGCCAAATTTTTCGAATAATTGGACGAGCTCTTGAGCCCTTAGGTGAATCTCCCAACCCTCTCAGCGAGTCAGTGAGTACATTTTGGCAAGCATCAGTCTTATTTTTCTAAGTTTTTCCCTCTTTAATTTTAAAATTCCAACTTTCCAACTTTCCAACTTTCAGGGCCTCACAATATCTCCCCTTTGGTAATATTTGTCCTTAAATGGGACTCAACTAGCATGAACAGGGTAAGAAGAGAGACATAGCAGTCCAACATGAATGAAATAACATAGTCAAATGCAAAAAACATGGAATATTCAATCCCAAGCTAAAACATGACTTAGAAATCAATTTCATGAACCTACAAGCATATAAAAGACAAGGAAAAGCTAATACTTAGGAATTCGCGATAGTGAGTCATGAATAAACTTAATATGTCAACTTGTAATAGAAGGAAAGAGAGGAGGATATCGAGACATCATATTGTCTTCGGCCTCTCATGTAGCACCTTCAATTTCTAGTTTCCTCCACAACACTTTAACGAATGCAACTTCTTTGTTCGTTAACTTTCAAACTTGCCGGTCTAGAATCTCAACTTGAACTTCATAATAGGATAAACTCTCCTTCATACCAATGCTCACTAGAGGCACAATTGATCTAGGATCACCCACACACTTCTTACACAATGAAATATGAAACACCAGATATATCGATGCCAACACCGAAGGTAAGTCCAACTCATATGTCACCTTGTCAAACCGCCTCAAAATTTGGAATGGGCCTACGTATCGGGGACTAGGCTTCCCCTTCTTGCAAACAGGCATCACATCATTCATGCGTGAGATTTTCAAGTAAACCCAATCATAGACCTCAAACTCAAGTTCCCTTCTCCTCACATCCAAAAGGACATTTGTCGACTTTGGGTAGTTTTTAGTCCTTCCTTAATTTGTCTAACCTTCTCCATAGACTCATGCACCAACTCAGATCCTATCAAGGCAACTTCACCAACTTTAAACCAACCAATAGGAGATCCACATCTCCTACCATATAAGGCCTGAAATTAAGCTATTTGAATACTTGAATGCTAGTTACTGTTATAAGAAAACTCGATCAATACAAAGTGCTAATCCTAATAGACTTTAAAGTCAATTACATAAGCTCTCAACATATCTTACAAAGTCTGAATAGTACACTCGGCTTAGCCGTTAGTTTGAGGGTGAAAAGTTGTGCTCAACTTAACTTGAGTACCAAGACCTTTTTAATATGACCTTCAAAACTAAGATGTAAATTGAGTACCTCGGTCCGAAATGATAGATAACAGAAAACCATGAAGCTTAACCAACTCACAAATGTAAAGTCTATTATAATCCTCTACCGAATAGAAAGTCTTAACGGGAAGGAAATGTGTTGACTTAGTCGTTCAATCAACAACCACCCAAATTGAATCATGTTGACTTTGACTACAAGGCAAACTTCTAATAAAGTTCATATTTAAGTCTTTCCATTTCCAAGTAGGAATCACAATGTCTTGAGATAAACCTATTGTTTTTTATTCTCAAGCTTTACTTGTTGACAATTAGGACATTTAACCACGAACTCCGCAATATTCTTCTTCATGTCATTCCACCAATACACTTCCCTCAAATCTCAATACATTTTTTTGTAACCTGGATGAATAGAATACCGCAAACTATAAGGTTTGGAAAGTATTATTCCCCTCAATCCATAAACATTAAGAACACACAATTGACCTTGATATATAAGCACATCATCTCCCTCTTGGGAGAAAGTGTCAATGGCTTTTTTGAAAACCACTTTCTTTAACTCAACCAGACTTGGCTTCATTATCTTGCTTTGCCTTCACATCCATTACAAAAGACAATTTAGAACCATTTTGGACAACAATTCCACCATCCTATGGATCAACCAAGTGAACACCTAAACGAGCTAGTCTATGAGCACAGATCAACTCCTTCTTTTCATCCTCAACATGGATAATACTATTCATGGAAAATCTATCAAAAGCATCGGCAACCATATTTGCTTTACCCAGATGGTATAACACACTCATATCATAGTCCTTCAACAACTCAAGCCATCTCCGAAGGCTCTGGTCCTTTTGATTGAACACATATTGCAAACTCTTATGATTGGTGTCTCCAAATCTTCAAAGGAAACACAACTGCTGCTAACTCCAAGTCATGAGTCGGATAGTTCTTTTCATTCATCTTAAGTTGCCTAGAAGCATAGGCTATTACTTTACCATTTTTCAACAAAACACAACCAAGACCAACCCTTGAAGCATCATAATACACAACAAATTCGTTGAACCCTTTTGACAGAGTCAACACTGAAGTGGAAATGAGTCTATCTTTCAACTCTTGGAAGCTTTTCTCATATATCTTGGACCATTGAAATTTCACTTTTTTCTTAGTCAAAGTAGTCAAGGGAGATGAAATGGAAGATAATCTTTTAATAAACTTTCTATAATAACCAGTTAGGCCCAAGAAACTTCGAATATCATAAGAAGACAAAGGTCTAGGCCTATTCTTTGCTACTTTAGTTTTCTTAGGATCAACCATAATCCCTTCATCGGACATAATATGTCCAAGAAAAGCAACCGACCTCAACCAAAACTCATATTTTTTAATAGCAAATAATTGATGGTCTTTGAGCATTTGTAAGACAATCCTCAAATGATCAGCATGCTCGTCCTCACTCCTAGAATAAATCAATATATTATCAAAGAATACAACAACAAACGCATCCAAGTATTGCTTGAACACTATATTTATCAAATCCATAAAAGTTGCAGGGTCATTCGTTAGTCCAAAAGAACTAACCAAAAATTCAAAGTGACTATACTGAGGTCTAAAAGCTGTCTTTGGAATGTCACATTCCCTTACTCAAAGTTGATGATAACCCGAGCGAAAATCAATCTTTGAAAAGTAGCTTGCACCTTAAAGTTAATCAAAAAAGTCATCAATTCTTGAATGGGGTACTTATTATTAATTGTGACCTTGTTCAATTATTGTTAGTCAATACACATATGGAGAGAAACATCCTTCTTTCTAACAAAGAAAATCGGAGCACCCATGGAGAGATACTCGGTATAGTGAAGCCTTTATCCAACAAATCTTTTAACTAATTTTTTAACTCCTTCAGTTTTGTCGGAGCCATTCGGTAAGGAGAAATAGAAATAGATTGGGTATTGAGGAGAAAATCTATACCTAAGTCTATCTCTCTTTTCAGAGGGATACTTGGAAGATCATCAGAAAATACTTATGGAAACTCATTAACAATCGAAATTGACTCAAGAGTAGGAGTTTCAGAATTTGTATTCCTAACCTACTAGATGATAAATGCAACCTTTAGAAATAATTTTCCTAGCTTTAAGGCACGAGATAAACTTACCTTAAATCATGGAATTATTACCCTTCCATTCTAGGACTGGCTTATTAGAAAACTAAAACCTTTCCATATAGGTTCTACAACATATGGAAGCATAACATGCATGAAGCCAATTCAGACTAAGGATAACATCAAAATCAATCATATCAAGCTCTATTAGATAACATGAAGTAACTCTGTGAAAAACTGATACTACACAATTTCTATAGACTATTTTATCCAAAATTGACTCACCAATAGAGGTATAGACTGAAAAAGGTTCTAGCAAGATCTCAGGGCTAACATCAAATTTCATAGGAGGATAAGGAGTAAAAAAGACAAATTTTCTCTGGGATCAAGCAATGCATAAACATCAAAGTGAAAGACCCACAACATACTAGTAACCACATCGGGAGACTTCTTTAAATCCTACCTAGTTCGAAGAGCATAGAATCCAGTTTGGTGTTGACCGCCACTGGAACATATAGTAGTATTCTATTGAACTGGTCGGCCTGTGGTCTGAGTCTGAGTTTGGGGTCAACCATCTCTACACTCCCCTGCATGGGGACCCATATTTCCATACTCATAACATGCTCCAGATCCAACCAAGCATTCCTCGATATGGTTCTTTTCATACCTTTTACATGCAGAAATGGCTTGACCACTCAGAACTTCTCCTTGAACCTTAGGGTTGGACATCCTATCCTTGTTTAACTTTGAAGTGGGAGTGTTAGAAGAATTTTGATGAGAGAATTTTTGGCAAAATTAAGGATGACCATATTTTTGGACCTAGAGTGTGAAAAGTCACCACCATCAGTCCTTGCCGTCTTGGACTCCCTTGCCTTCTCCCTAAGATTTTCCTCCTCAATTTGCTCGTCGTGAGTCATAAGCCTTGAGATATCAATTCCTTAATTAGCATGGCAGTTTTTCACTCTATGTACACCAAGTCTGAAACACCCTATATGAACTTGCTCATGTGAGCTCTGGAGTCGGATACCATGGATGGGGCGTACTTTGACAATTGTGTGAACTTGAGGGCATACTCTCTCACACTTATGTTTCTTTGCTTCAAGTTGATGAAATCTTTAATTTTAGCCTCTCTTAAATCAAGGGGGATGAAATGGTTAAAAAACACCTTTGAACTCTTTCCAAGAAATAGGACCTGTTTCTCTAACTCGCTCACCTTTCCATTGATCAAACCAATTTCTCTACCGGGCTAAATCATATAATCTTTATGATTTTGTGTAGGCTTTCTACAAATCTTACGGATCCTTGTCCACTTTTGACCCATGAAACTCTGGTGGACTCATTCTCATGAAATAACAAACTCTTGTTTCCATTGTACCCACATTTAGGTTCACAGGAGCAACAACTTCCCTATTAGCTTGTGCGGACACAACTTTAGCAAGCACTTGGAAAGCCACCCTAAACTTGGCATGTGACACTTGCTTGGCCAATGGGTCATTTAGAGCTTGTTTCTCCTCTTCAACTTTTCTTCTCACGGGGGCTCTTCATGGAGTCATGGTTCTATAATCACAAAGAGAGTAAGAGGGAAAAGCCTTAGATTTCAGCTCTATCGCATGACATAGGAATGAGGAAAGAAGTGAAGTTTCCTAAACACCTTGTATCCTTTTATTCATAGATGTAGTGCGTTTCACACCTATAAACAAGAATCTACTTGACGCAGAATGTTAGACTCTCTAGTAAACCTTAAACCTTAGGCTATGATAGTAAGTTTTTCACAACCCAAGCTAAGCACTAGGTGTGACACGGAGATTAAAATCCCGAGAAACTCCAACCAATCCTCTTAACATACATCGCATACATAAGGTAAGTAAAGTCATCGATAAGATCGTAGTGCAGAAGATAAGTCTCAAAAAGTAAAATCTCAAAATTAAGGGGAGTACATTCTCATTAATGTCTAAACATACCTACACTTCTATTAGATAGGGCTTAGGACAAGTTCCTATCTCACTAAAACAAAAAGAATAAAAGTCATGGAAATATAGAGAAAAGCACAAGTGTTGCTTGCTCAAAACATAAGGACTCAGCAACAATGAAATAGTAACTCAATAGCTACCCACAAGTGGGGTGAGCGTGATGATCATCGAGCCCTACATTATAATACAATGTAGGCAAAAGTAAGTGTTAGTACATGAACTGTACTAAGTATGTGAGAAATATATATAATGTAGACATGAAAGTATGATGAGCATAAAACATGTGATGCAAGACTAACAATTATTTAAAAGCATGAGATTTGAAATCATAAGTCGGAACATGTGGCCAATGCATCATTTGAAATCATCATAAGGGCTCATCAAAAGAAAACATAGTTCATTTGTGGGATATAACCTTTAACCGGCATTTAAGATCATGCGAGCTATAACATGAAATCCAGTGTTACTCCCACATCAAAAAGACAAAGGTTACTTACCAAGGTAGATTCCGTGAGAACATCATTTAATATTGAACTATTTATGGATCCACTAGTTATGCGAATTAAGGCAAACCTACGGGGGCATGTAGTTAGGGACTAGAGGCTGCTACTAGAGTTCCCTTGGGTTGTTACTTGAGCTTTCTGACTGCAATTCCACCTCAAAGTCCTCTCGGTTCTTAGTTAATATCCAAACGAAATTCATAAATTATAGTCATTAATAAAATTAGGAAAGGCCAGAATACGTACCAATCCACATCATAAAATAGTTACAAGAGTAGCTCATTAACATCATGATTCACACTAGTATGAGAAAACCTTTCATCTTTATAAATCTGTGTTGCAACCTTTCACCCTTGCATGAATGTGTGAGAAATCCATTTACAACCATTTATACTTACTTGAAACATCCTTGGAAACATCATTCATTACTTTCATGAATCATTTGTGAATCATTCGTAAACCTTTCAACAATTCATGATCAACTTTCATAAATTCATACTTTGAAAATAGCATAATGCATGGGTCCATGAAAAATCTATCGAAAACATGCAATTAAACTTGAATCATGCATAATTAATTCAAAGAAAGAAATCATAATTAAATCGACCCAATGCAAATTAATCAAAACCCTAGAATCATTGAATTAAAATTGATGGAAAATAGGGAGAAATATTTGGGACTCCATGGATGGAAAGAATCCATGGATGAATTACCACATACCTCGATTAATCAAAGACCTAGATTCACTTAAAATTAGGAGACTTGAACTTAACCTTGAGAATCCTTAGCTTGGAAAAGAAGAAATTTCTTGGGAGAGGGTTCTAGTGAGAAAATTATTTCATAGAGTGGTTGGAGAGGGAATGAGGAAATTTCAAAGGGTTTGGGTAGTTATAGGTTTAGAAATAGGTTCAAAATGACATAGCTTAGGGACTAAATGAGTCAGAAAGGATGAAATTACCCTCATTAAATGACTGGCAGAGTCTATTTGGTGAGATCGATCGAGCATGCTGTCCTGATCGGCGAGTCACCGATGTCATGACTTACTCGCCAACTTTCCTTGAGTTTTGATGGAAAAATATTTGAAACATTTGGCGAGTTCATATTAGCTTGTTGACCCTATCGGCGAGTCGCCAAAATGGCTATTCCTTCGCCCAAACTCTCCCCATTCCTATCAATTTCTTTGAACCTTTTAATGAGAATACTTAGCTCTCTAATCACATTTGGTGAATATCCAAACCATTTCATTCTCGCCCATCTTTCCTACTTTATGAGCAATACTTTCAGGACCTTTTGGTGAGGTCTCCTTGCTTTCCTAGCCGACTTGGCGAGTCACCAAATTTTCTCTCTTCTCGCCAAAGTCCTTGTCTACTGAGCCAAATTTTCAAAACAGTCGGGCGAGCTCTTGAGCCCTTAGGCGAGCGCCCAACCCACTCGGCGAATTGCCAAGTCTATTTTGGCGAGCATCAGCCTTATTTTTCTAAGTTTTTCCTTCTTTAATTTCTACATTCCAACTTTTAAATTTTTGGGGCCTCACATCAGCCCCAGCCATGCCGGTACCGCAGGGTCAGCCTGCAGTAGTGGCTCTAAATGTTCAATCGCAACCAGCCCCCATTTTTAATCAGCCAGATATAGCAGATAGGACCATGCCTCTACGGTAGCAGAAGATGCTCGGGTGTTTCAAAGAGAGTTGCCATCGAGATTTTTTGGAGTGATTGGGGAGGATACCATGAGTTTCTTATAACCTACCGAGAGTAGTTTTAGTCAAGTCTTGTGAGTTTAAAGGAGCCGACTTCACCACTCATCGGTTTTTTAGGCCGACCAGGCAGTAGTGGTGCTCATATTTAAAGACCAGGCAAGTTTGTAGCCTCCAGTGTCATGGAATGAGTTTTCATATGCTTTCTTATCCAATTATATTATGCGGAGCGTCAGGGATAGGATTTGTACCCAGTTTTCAAAGTTATAGTCAGGATCCATGACTGTTTCAGAGTACAAAATAAGGTTTCATGAGCTCTTCCGCCATGCCACTATGATATTGCCCACTGAGGATGAGAGAGTTAGTTATTTTATGTGTTAGTTGAGGTTCCAATTGAGGATTGAGACGGAGCCCATAGCTTCAGCAGACCACTCGTTTCTTAACGTAGTTGATCATGCCCGTACACGGACCACATATATAGCAAAGCCCAAGGGGTCAGCAATAAGCGGTCTCGATATCAAGGCAGCTACAACAGGTCCTGCTCTAAGGGTATGGACTATTATGGTAGGTCCCACCCTCAGTTTCAACCGGGCCAATCTAACCGGCCTGTTTTGGCAGCCTTGCATGCTTAAGTCTGAAATTAAAAAAAGAACATAACAGGTTCACATTGGTTGATTCTTGAACGACATGAAACTAGACTTCCATATCTACAATTCTTATGAAGACACCAAATCCTAATAAGAAATTTATCTTATTCAAACGCAGCTCCCAAAAAGAGTATTCTGTCAAAGATAACTCATTTCACCTACCATAGAAAGATCTAGATACATTTGACATCACTCATGACATAAATTGTCCTTCATTTAACATCATCCATGACATCAATATATTCCACTAAATTTTCAGATTTTTATTTATAATTATTTTATTTATTGTTAGGTCATCTTTCCCACCTATAAATACCCACCTTATTTCCTCATTTTATTCATCAAGCTTTCTCAAGCAAATCTTCTCTCTATACACTTCTTTACACATTCTCAAATATAGTTTTAGTTCTTAGTAGTGAAGAAATACTATTCCGGTAATTCATATATTCCGGGTAGTACACAAAACGTTCTGGCAAGGAGAGAAGCTAGGACTCAAGAGTGGTCATTAAGTCTTCCGGTACCAACTAAAGCTTCGGTTTCCAGGTATGTAAGATTTCAATGAGAGTATTCATTTCACTCTCATGTCTAAATTATTTTGATTATATGATAAATTATATTTATTTTCTTTAAGCTTTACTCTATGTTATGTGGGTGTTTATCCATGGGTTCTTCCACCCATGTAGTCCAAAAACTCTTTCAATTAAATATCTTGATTTCAAGTAATATTTTCTTATGTTAATTCTTAATTTTACTTAATAGTATGAATCATGGTTAAACTAATGATTATTGCTCTATTTTGATGCAACATAATTTCATATGTATTAATTGATGGTTTACAAGTAATTCTTTTATTTAAAGGTTCTTGAAATTCATGGTGGGTTGTTTAAATCATGATTTTTAATTAATGGATTTCAAAGTATTTATGTATATTTATTTACATATATATTTGCAAGTTGAAATGATTTTAACCCACCTAGTTTTACTATATTTTTAACAAAGTTTGACTTGAAAGCTTTGACTCCAAATAAATATTTATGAAAGCAATATCTATGATCAAAAAGGGAGTCTTATGAAATGAAAGAATGATGAAATGATATGAATCATGGATTCTTTATGCAATAAGGACAATTCTTGCATATTTGAATTATCAAATGTTTTAATGAGCTATTCTACCGAATATGATGTTTGAATTCTCAAGTTATATGCTATGAATATTTTGAAGTATTAAACTATTCTGTGGGATTGACTTAGCACCGAATGAGGCATTGAGGTGGGATTCGGTAAGAGAATCCTAGTAGCAACCCCTTGTCTCATTAACTATGTGCCAACATAGGAGCCCTTGTAGGCTTAGGCTAATGGATCCATAAATAGCCCTAAAAGTTAAAGTTAAAGAAACGAATGAAGTTGACGGAGTTCTACCCGGCAAGTAGTCTCCCCGGCCAACGTAGGGGGTTATGTTGGATTCCATGTAATAGCTCGCATGGTCTTAAATGTCGGTTATGGTTAATTTCCCACAAAATGAATGTTTTAAAGGATATCTATATGATTTATTATGCATACATTAAATTATGTTCCATATTACATAAATGTTTTAATGTTTCCTTAATGTTCATGCATCCTTACATACTTAGTACATTCAAAGTACTAACGCATACTCTTTTGCCTACATGATATCACCATGTAGGGATCGGTGCTCCTCCTCGTTCTCCTCCACGTGGCTAGTTGATATTCCATTGAAGACTACTTTTGGTGAGTTCCCATGTTCCAGGAACAATACTCCTTTATCTTTCTAGCTTATGATATGTTAAGATATTTTATTATGGCATTTCTTCTATTATGATTGAGGGTGAGCTAGGAACTTGTCTTAGCCCCATTAAATCTAATAGTTAGAGGTATTGTTGGACATATGTAAGTTGAAGATTTATTATGATTTCCGCTTGTTTATTTATCATCATTACCTATGAAAGGCTAAAAGAATGCTAAGAGGCTTGTTTGAGGTACTTTCGGGTTCCTCATTCGCCATGTCACGTCTAGGCCCTAGGCTTGGGTCGTGACAATTATGGTAGGTCCCACCCTCAGTTTCAACCGAGCCAATCTAACCGGCCTGTTTTGGCAGCCTTGCATGCTTAAGTCTGAAATTAAAGAAAGAACATAACAGGTTCACCCTCGAATTATGGAAACTCACCAAAAATAATAAACTTTGAGTAGGACCGGTATTAGCCATGATAATGGGTGGGAGTGTCGTGACCTATATTATGAAAAAATATAGGCAAAAGTATGCATTAGTACGTGGAATATACAAAGTATGTCAAAAATATGCATAACGTGAACAGAGTACATAATAAGCATCCACATGAGATTCATGACCACAATTTCTTGAAAAATGTGAAGTAAATCATAAAATCATGAGATAAGGTCAATGCATCATTAAAAGCTTGTAAGAAAATATAGTCATTTTTGTGGGATATGGACCGTAACCAACAATAAAACTATGTGAGCTATAACATGGAGTCTAATGTAACTCCTACACCAAAAAATGAGAGGCTACTTACCAAGGTATACTTTGTATCATTATCATGAACTATTTATGGATTCACTAGCTAAGTCAATTAAGACAATCCTACAAGGGCGCATAGTTTGGGACTAGAGGTTGCTACTAGAGCCTCTCTTATCAAGCCTCCACCTCAAACCCTCTCGGTGCTAAGTCAAATCCTAATGGAATAGATAAAAATCAATTATCAACATAACATTAGGAAAGGCAATAATCATATACCAATCTGCATCATAAAAATCATACAAGAGTATCTCCTTTCAAATCATGATTCATAACATAATTCATATAGACACTTACCTTTCTAAGCATATAAATCATGATTTTATTTATTGTGTGAGAAAACCATTCACAATTCATTGATATGTACTTGAAAATATCCTTGAAACATAATTCATCATCTTTGTAAAACATGCATAATTCTTTCATCAATTTCATGATCATAATTCATAGTTCATATTGAAAATTATAGAGATAATGCATGGGTCCATGTGAAATCAATTGGAACTCATGTATCTTAGTAATTCATGCATAATAAACTAGAATATCACGAATTGAATAATAGAAAGGACCCGTGAAGAATTGACATGAAACCCTCATTGAATTAGATGAAATTAAATTTGAAGAGCTGAGATCTTTTGGGACCTAATGGATGAAAGGAATTCATTGGTGAATTCTCACATACTTGGATAATCAAGATCCTAAAAGCAATGCAGATCGGAGGACTTGAAGCTTGAAACCCTAGCTTTATTTGGAGGAGAAACCTTGGGAGAAAATCCTTGATGCCTTAGGTGATTTTAGGAGATTAGGAGAGAATGAGGAGTATTTGAAGGGTTTGGAGGACTTGAAGTTTGAAACCCTAGCTTGATTTGGATGAGAAACCTTAGGAGAAAATCCTTGATGCCTTAGGTGATTTAAGGAGATTAGGAGGGAATGGGGAGTATTTGAAGGGTTTGGATAGTTATAGGACCCCCAAAATAGTTCAAAACAACATAGTTTAGGAGCTAAACGAAAGAAAATTGTCCAAAATAATCCTGACTTAAAACTACCGAAGTGACCTACGAATGGGACCTAAGGGTCATACATCTTTAAACGAGCCATCAAAAGGGTTTGTAGAACCCATGCCCAAAAACTAACCCAACTCCTACGACTATTGTCCTATGGGTCATAGTTGTTCTACGAGTTGTAGGACTCTCCTTTAGAAACCGTACACCCAAAATAGTAGCTACTGGAAATTGAACTTGACCTTATGACTACGGATCTTAGAAATCCTTACGGGTCGTCAAAGGGGTTCGTCCTGCCAACTTCCAAAATCCCCAAAAATCATCTCTGAATTTGAGTTTTTGCCCTGACTTTTGTAGTATAATTGGGTTTTCTTTTTCCTAAAGGAAAATATAAAGTCTCTATATTTGGCTAGTCATTTTTCTTGTAGGAAAAAGTTTATGACTCTATAAATAGAGGTTCATTCCTTCTAACATAGTAGAATTCACAATGTAGTTCTAGGGGGATTTGAGAGTTCTATGTAGGGGAAAATCAGTGAGACACAAGTGTTACATTAACACTTGTGTGAACCTCTTTGTACTCCAAGTGAATTGTGTGAGGTTATTTCTCTCGATACTTTGTACTATCATATTTATAGTGGATTGCTCATCTTCTTTTATGGATGTAGGTCGGTTGACCGAACCACATTAAATGTTTGTTCTCTTTTTGATATATTTCTCGTTTGTCTTCTTACTCATGGTCATTCAATGTTTGCTTTGTTAGCTTTCGCATGACACCTGATTATTTCTGCCCTAACACGTGTAACCTCTACCTATAGATTGTAGGATCATCACGGACTATCCTGTTGGTTCGTAGGAACTATTCTGAGCCATTATAATTAGCCTACCTTGAGGACCCACTTACAAGTGTCATCTACGGTCCATAGGTCCTTATACGGACCGTACATAAAGCTCGTCCAATTTTTCCCAACTTCCCATTTCCTTCCAAGTGCCAGGGTCAACTTGTGACTGCCTTCTTACGGCTCATAGGTCCATCTACGGCCCGTAAGTCAACTTGTAGGAACCTGCACCAGCAAGTTTTTGCAACATTTTCCTTTCTATTTCGACTTTCCAACTTCTGGGGTCTTACACCGATTATCTGACATCTTTGACTAATGTTGTGGCCTGGGTAAGGCCTACTTCAGACAGTTTTTACTGAAGATATAGCCTATCAAGTTCTACTTCAGACTTTTATTTTTAATTGAAATTGCAGACTTAACAAGACCAAACTTCGAACAAATTTTAATGAAGTTGCGACCTAGCATGACCTAAAAATCAAAAGTAAACCTACACTATCTCATTGATAGGTAAGACAACTCTTTACCCAAATAAAATATATATCAAACATTCATGCAGAAATTGTAAGAAAAGCGTAATAAGTCTCAAATGTTTATGTTTATGATATCCAATATAATAAAAGTTTGATCAGATGCTTAGATTCAGATTTTATCAAATATTTTATCAGTTAAAGTTCAAACTTAGTTATTTATTTCTATCATGGGAAGGAGCAGTGTTGTGGTAATATTAAATAAACTGTCATATTATCGAATATGAAACTGAAAATTATGACATTATATTTGATCACTATTCAAGTGTTGTGACTACAGAATTTTGTCTGAGAACTTGAGTCAAGGTCATTACCAAGTCGTTGAAATTTTTGGTGGTTATTTTACAGTACTAGTCAAGGATACGTGCTTTATATCTGTGTATCGCGTTAATTAATAATAAATATATATAAAAAAAATATTGTATATACGTTATATTATTAAGTACAAAACTTTCAAAATTAACAAAAATTTATCAAATAAAGACTTTAATCAATTTCAAAGTCCTAAATAATGTACAATATTGACTTCTTTTATAAAAGTGTTTAACTCCTTTGACTGAAATTATTTTAGTTTTAAAAATTCCACATAAGTAACATTAATTGGTAAAAATAATTCCGAAATCATCTTTCATAAGGAAAAAAAATCCAAATCTCTACGAACAAAAGTCTTTACACCACAAATAGTACAATACTAATTTTTATATTCGACACTTTTCAATAACCAAATTCTAGAAGATAAGCACTATTTATATTGACTATTGGACATTTGATTATATATCATACGACAATAGACCATAAGATATTTCACCAATCAATCATGTAAAAGAGATGCCTTACTCAGCACTCCGATGGTATACATTAGTATCCATAAAACAATTAACTTATATATCATTTGGTTAAAGAGTAATAACTACCCAATCAACTTAATATTAATTAAAGGAAATTATCCCTTAGATAAATCATGAAATATTGAGATTTATCCTTGGCTCAAAGAAAAGTATATTAAAATTGATGAAAAAGAAATAATGATAAAATACTATAAAAAATGACAAAACATCCTAAAAAAGAACAATATTTACAGTAAAATAGTGCAATACTC
Source organism: Solanum dulcamara (assembly GCF_947179165.1). Taxonomy (NCBI): domain Eukaryota; kingdom Viridiplantae; phylum Streptophyta; class Magnoliopsida; order Solanales; family Solanaceae; genus Solanum; species Solanum dulcamara. The sequence goes on from NC_077242.1 coordinate 24,451,075, forward strand.
AAAGTACATGAGATACTAATAGAATTTGAAGGACAAGAAACTAACTGAGAAATATTACAACTATTAATATGAAAGGACAAGCAAGACAATCCTCTAATACATATTCCCTATTATAATTTTTGTCCTCCATAACCTTATATCTGTCTTATCTAATCTCCTTCTAAAAATTTAATCCACCTTCAAAAATATGTTACATGTTTCCATCTTTATTGATCATCAAGATCCTTATACAATCAATACACATTCAAGAAAATTAAATATCATCATAAATTTTTTTTCTAAATTTAACAATAAAGAACAATATATCTAAAAGAAACAAACAAATAAATTATATCTTTAGAAGTAGAGTTGTTTGTACCCGGTTAGGACTTCTTAGTTGATTGTTGGTAGTTGGTACCCGTTAGGACTTCTTAATTAGTTGAAATATCGTAGCTAAAAACTTCAAGTACTAAGAATATGTAATTTTTGCTCTTACCACTTTTCATATATTTTAATATATAATATATAAAGAAAAATTAAATAATAATTTGAGAGAAAAAGTGAAAAGACAATTTTATTTAAAACGGGGTCTTTTAATAAAAGGCAAAAAGATCACTCAACATTTCTTAGGACCTTTATGTTTTTAATATAGTATAGATAGATAGATAGATATATAAAACTATGAACTTCTATAATAAATTATATGTTATAAAAAAAAATTAAAAAAAAATAAATATTGATATAAAAAGTAGAAAATTTTACATCAAGAATACTAATACTAATAGCAATTATAGGTTAAAAAAAGTCATAATACATAAATATGACTTTTAACTTGGCTTTAGCGGACAATTATGACCTCTAACTTTTCTAGTACACAAGTAGGCACTTTAACTATTTAAAACTTGAACAAAATAGACATATTCGTCCTACATGACAACTTTGTGTCCTACATGGCGTTCTACGTGTATTGTGCCACGTAGGACATGTGTGTCTACTTGTTCAATTTTATACAAGTTTAAGTGTCTACTTATGCACATCCAAAGTTGAAGGGCATAAATGTGAAATGAGATCAAGTTAAAAGGACATATTTATTTATTCTACCTTAAAAAAGTAACAAAATATTTACAATTGTTAAATCAAAAATCCGCAAATAAATTATCATGCGTCTCTAGTTAAGAAAAACAATGAGACAGAAAAAGATGAAGAGAGAGAACTAACCCTTGCTAGATGGAAGACTAAGAACTAAACAATAGGCGTACCTTTTTTGTGTGCTGATTCTCTTATCTTTGCCTTCCAATCTTCTTTTCTGCAACAAGAACAACATTAGAAAAGGTTTTATAACAAATCAAAAGTATTGAAAAAGAAGAATAATACAATGTCGATCCCCTAAATCACTTAAAGAAAGCAATAAAATATATAGAAACTATTGTTTTCTTCTTTCAACTAATTGTTTAGACTAAATGTTGTCACATGTGAAAGAGAGAGAAATTGGACGATAATAGGTTTTCATAATTGAACAACTATTTGACTCCTAATAGGATTAATTATCTGACTCTTTTTTAATTTTTCTTTACCAACTAATTAAACAAAGAATTAATATAAATAAAAAAATTCTTAAATAATTTAAGGACAATAGTAAATGACAGTTTCGTCTATTGCAGAAATCTTTTAATAATGGATAAAAAGTTCATTCAAGATTTTAAAAGTCTTCATGCTTTTAATATAGTATAGATAGATTACTTTTCTAAGAATGATAAATACTTTAAAGGTACCAAACTTATAAAACAAAATATTTTGTCAACAAAAAAAAGATTCAAAAATAAAGGGTGCCAATTAAAATGATTTCATGATTGTAGATTTATTCATGAAAGCTGCAACCAACGACATTTAAAGAATAAGTACATATAATGAATCTTGATTGTACTTATGATTAGTGTGCTTATGATATTTTCACACTCTAAGCTCGATTATGTGTTTCTAATAACATTAATGGATTCTATTTATCATAAGGGTGTACACATTATAGTATAAGTCTCAATGAGAGTATGGACCATAATGTTAAACGTTTTAATAGCTAACTTGGTATGTAAGTTGCTAATGTTATAGTATATGAAAGAGAATATGTAGTGCAAAAATGTGTATAACCTCCATAACTCGCATTAATGATTTGTCATAATATGATAAGTATGATGGACTTTATAGAAGAGATTTGTTTTATGCGCAACTAATGAATATATTAAATATTAGTGTTACGTGGCTATTGATCCAAGTGTGAAAATGTTAGACTTCTTATTATTTTATGTGTGGTCCAATTATTAAAATATTCATAACTAATATTTTATGAAGAACAAATCTTAATTGTTAGATCGATTACTTGTTGGACGTATCGGGTAAAGTCTCAACCTCTATAAATTGGTCCTTCCTTCGTTCATTAGGGTTACAACATATTTTCGATAAAATTCCTTCACTGACGATTGTGGTAACATAAGATTAAGACACAAAGGTAGAAACTAATTTAAATTAATGCATCGTGATAGTATTTTCTGCTTTTAAGTATACTTTTTACGACGATTTTTATATGAGATTATCATTATTCAAGATTCTAATATTATTATTGTCCTATAACATCTCATGATTGTATATGCATTAAATCTTATGTTTACATTTGGTTCATCAAGTTAAAACAATCTCTTTTAGAACTGCCCCCAACCCTATTCCACTCCACCCTCACCTTGATTTTTTTAAGGGGGTTTTAGAAGAGACGGACTGTTTGCATTACGAATAGACATTATTCAGCTATAGAATATTTCTTTTAGTGGATTCCTCTATGAATAGAAATGAAAATTCAAGCAATATTACCTAATGGTCATTGTTCAACAAAAAAAATTTACTACACAAATAACAGGGATTTTCGAACAACCATGCATACAGGACGTCAGGATAACAGATAAGGAATCGGTTTTTTTAATAAGGTTAAAAAAAATTGTTTGCGTTTCTCAGTGTTATTAGGAGTGGGCATTTGATATTTGGTTCGGAAATTTCATATTATAAATTCGATAATTCAATAATAGGTAGTTAAAATAAAGGGATAATTACAGAAGATGGTCATTCGGTCATTTTAATTAACAAAAAAATGGTCATTCGGTGTATATTCGATGTATATTCATATATACTCAGCGTATATTTCATTTATAGAATGTATGATAATGTGTATTCAGTGTATAGCTCATGTATAAGTAATTTATATTATATAGTCAGTGTATACTTTCTATGACTTTTGGCACGCTATATTGTATATGTCATTGTATATTTCCTATGATTGTTTGCTATTTTTTATGTAAATAAAACATGGCTATATTTGTTGTAAACTAATTAGTTTATTGTATATATTTGAACTTGTCCCTAAAATAAATATGAAATATTAATTTTTAAAGTTTTATTCGCTAATTCAATAATCAGTAAATCAAATTTCGATTGGGTATGATATTCAGTAATATCGTATTAAAATTGGAGTCGACTGTACTATAAAGTTAATACCGTTGCTTCAATTATTTTTGTTTTATCATGTGGAGATACGATATAGTAAAAGATCAACAACTAGGAAGACATCGAAAACATTTGTACATTTTATGCATGTTGTTTTTTAAAGGCGCATACTTTATCAAATTTTATTAGAGGTTCAAACATATAAATCTATGCAGCAAATTTTAGAGATGTCTGCACACCAGTTTACACTTGTGGCCTCGTGACACACAGCATATTCTGCTCTTACGCTATGCATTATGATTATTCTTTGCCATGCTTGATCTAATCTCTACAAGTATGGTAGGCATAAATGTGGCTAATGAATGAATTAAACTGAATTTGAATGGGTAAAAATAGATTGAGTTAATAAATAATTGAGTTATTAATCTATTCAAAAGTTATTTGGGTTGAAATAAGTTTAAAATGGAAAAATATCAAATTCGCCCAATTTTACTAAGTTTTAATTACTTGATTTGTTCTTTTATTATTTTTTTTAGTGCCTATTATGTCTATACATAACAAATCAAATAAGAAAAATATTTTTTAAAATTATTTTAACAAGATTTCTCATAAATCAATTTGAGTTATATATCAACTCAAATATTGATGGGGCTAAATGAATTGGACAAATATATGAAAAAATTATGCAGAATGTCAGCTCATAAATTTTGCTTACCATCTATTTAGCTCAACTTATACAAATTAGAAAAAATGATTTGCTCGATCATACTATTTACCCAAAAAATTGGCCTGACATAGCGTTTCTCTTCTTCTTCTCCCCCTCCTCCTCCTCAAGATTTCTCATAAACCAATTTGAGTTATATATCAACTCAAGTATTGATGGGCCGAAATGGATTGGGTAGATAAATGAAAAAATTATATAGAACGTCAACCCATAAACTTTACTTGCCATCTATGTAGTCACAAATTAGGAAAAATAATCGTTCCATCATATTATTTATCAAAAAAATAATCAACGCAACATTTCTCCTCTTCCTCCTCCTCCTCTTCTGCATCTATGTTGCCTCTTTTTATAAAAAAAATTGACATACCACAAGTATGAATCATTTTGAGCAAAGTATATATCAAAATATTGAAAGGATTTCATATCAAAAATTTAAAATTGTTTAGAGGAGATTTTGAATTGGTCAGGATTGAATAGTCAGTGTATACTTCATATATAGTTAAACTATATTCAGCTTTTTAAGTGCATCATAATGTATAGTCAGTGTATAGCTCATGTATAGATAAGCTATATTTAGTTTTTTGAGTGTATCATAATATATAATTAGTGTATATTTTTTATGACTTCTAACTATTTTTTATGTAAATAAAAATGACTATATTTGTTGTAAACTAATTACTTTATTGTATATATTTGAAACTTTGACTATTTTTTATTATTTTTTATGTAAATAAAAATGACTATATTTGTTGTAAACAAATTATCTTATTGTATATATTTGAAACTATCTCCACATAAGTTGGTCGGTCAATAATGGATAACCTACCTAATTACACAACCGTTCCTATCATATTTACTAATTCTATAGTATGAAAAAATTGCATATTGTCTCGCTGATTAATAATTTCATATCAGATTCCAAGTCAGATACACCTATATACATGCAATTTTGCTACCAGATACACTCTGAAATACATATTTAAAAGAAGAGAGGCGAGCGAGAGAATTTGTGTATCCCATACACATTTGAATCGCATTAGAAATTTATATCTGAGATACCAGGTATATTTCGAATACATTCTAAAATACGGATGCAAAGGAATACATTCTAAAATACGGATGCAAAGAAAAAAGACAAGCGAGAAAGGGCGAGAGGCATGCGAGAGAATCGGATGCATGTAAATCCACTTAGATATAGTGTATCTAGAGCAAATTACACATAATTTTGACATCATGTATCTAGATATGGACGCACTAGATACATGTATCCGAAATACAAATTTTGATGAGATTTGCAATATTGAAAACTCGCGTGAAGAAAAATAATTTGCTCCTAAACTCTTGAAATTTATTTTGTTTGCCCTCGAACAATCAACTCAAACATAAACGAGGTATGATTTTATGAGCTAATTTTATCAGCTCAATGGTTGCACACAACCACAAAAGGGTAGCCCTATTGAAATTTGGTTTTGATCAATAAGAAATCTCATATCTTCGTCTATCAATGTTTTATTCATTTGTTTAGTCTGCTCAAGTGAAAAGTTACTAAGCCAACAACAGGAAACCAGCTTTTCCATGGATGACGATCTGTTGGCATGCTCCACAGGTTTAGGCTTAAACCTTTGAACGTCTAAAGCTGGCAATCCAATGGTCTACTCGCCAAGACGCCAACCACAACATGATGCCACAAATTAACCCACTCTAACCGACAAGTGAATGATCAAAGAACAATAATTGGACCTCATCATAATACATATGCAGATCACAAAAGGTGTAAATTGAGGAATACACCTAAAACATAATATTAGGCAAACACCACAATTGAAATATACAACAGGATACAGAGGAAGCCCAAAGGTTCAGAAGTAAGCAGAGGCAATTACATTCTAAAGATGCCAAAGACCTTGGTATTATGCCTTGAGGAATATATACAGAAGCAGGGCGAGAACCTGAACCCTATAACTTCTAAAATAAGCCAACCGCCATTGAAACCTATCTGATGTTAGGTTCATAGGGTGACGCAAAATTAAGTTATCATCAAGATATTCTATTCCTTTATGCCCATTAGGCTGGAAGTTCCAGTAGCAGCCCCTTGCAGATCTGATAAGGAGAAAGACCTCCATGGACTAAGCTTCTGTTCAGGAGGTGATGATGAGGGCTCAATGCTATATCTTCTTGATTGTGGAGGTAGAGGAGGAAGAGAGAAATGAGGTGACGATGCATTTGAGTTCAAGGACTCGGAACTATTATTGCTCTCAGAGCAGCTCGAGGTTGCACCAAGAGCTAATGAGCTTCTAGAGTTTATTGGTCTCTTGTATAACCCACCGCTATTATTTCTTGGGAAGTGATTCCGGTTCTTGTCAAAGAAATTGCTATGAGCAAGCAGGTTCTTGCGTTTTCTAGTGTATGCATTCTCCGGCTTGACCATATCTTTAAGCGAGGAACATGATGCTGCATCTGCTAGACTAGTATAAGATTTCGATTTACCAGCATAGAAACTTGATATGCCCCTCCTGAAACATGGCAGCCAAGCAAAATTAGAACATTGAGAAGAATAAGACTAACAGACTGCTCATTAAACATCTATAAGAAGAAGCTATAAATCTGTCTAATTTGACTCCTGCACTACTCAATTCGTTCTCCAAAAGATCCATGTTCTTAGAGACTTGATTAAAACTAAACTATTAACAAAACTAAACAAAGTTTTGCATTTCTTTATCTACAACTTCCATTCAGTCCCAAAAAAAAATACTTTTCAACTTCAGCAATAACTAATATACACTTTTATTTACTGATTATCTTTCTTCTTCTTTTTTTGAAATGCTAACACACCCAATGGTGGGTGACTTATAAACTCAAAACACTCAACTGTTTTTTTCATAGCCAATACATACATCCATGTTGGTTGAGCTTCTTTCAGGATACCACATTAGTGGTCCTTTTTTGAAAATAAAAATAAAAATAAAATGGTCAGTATTGAATATGCTGAATTGATGTTTCAGGCTTCAAGAAGCATCAGGCTGCTTTACTTTTGGTATAGTGGTCCCACAAACTCTATCCAAACAAAGTATTTTATCCATACTATGGATACACATGCCCCCATGATGGAACAATGATTCCGGACAAACTAAAAGTCCGAACATTTCACTCAAAAGCCTTAGAAACCAATGTAATAAAAATGATTTTGACACCTCATCTTGTCCACCTGTTTAAAGCTTTCACAAAGAGAGGATTACTGAGACCCCGTATTAGCCCCAACTGTCAAAGGCACTACAAGAATGACAAATTCAGTAGAGGAACTTTAGGACATCCTTGGGTAATGGGGCAGGTGTTGTAGCCTATCAAGTAGCTCTAGTAGCATGTGAAAATTTGTAATGAAAGATATGATCTCACTCAAGAAGGTAATGAGATTATTCGCGAAGTCTTTCAAATTTGAACTCAATTTTGGTTCAATAAAAATTCATTGATTAAAGTTAAGAACTCGTCAATTTCTGTTAATAATGGTTTTTTTTATAACCATCGTGTCCGAACCAGCTTGCGTGCATCTTAACTTATTCCATGGAATACCTATCACCTCCCACCAACATCATGTATCACGTAACACTATCCACCAAGGCGAGAATAGATGGAAAAAAATCGCCCAAGTATTTTCCTTGTAGGAAATTGAACCCGAAACCTCATGGAGCTTAATCCACTTCATTGACTACTAGGCCAACACCCTGGGTGCATTGATAATGGTTTTCTTATCAACTGTATCCAATTTTTGAACAAATTCTTGGCAATCCAGAAGCAAGATAGGATGAAACATCAATCACATTCAAAGCAAATTCTCCAATAAGATTGCAAGTATAGGTCAGGCCACACACTGGAATTAGTTCCCAATTACTTTTCAGGTACAAAGTCTGCACCATGCTACTTGAAATAAAGCTAAATAACTGGAGGAACAAATACCTCAGTAAACTTTCAGATTTTTCTTTTACTGCTCAAATTAAACAAACAGATACAGATGAACAAATCCCACCCCAAGGTACCGGATCCATTATCTCAAAATGAAAAATGAAGCTTAGTTAAACAGCTCACTTCACAAGACAGAGACAAGCCCACGGAAACATGTAATCACTCCTTAGTTCTTTATACATAAAGATCACAAGCATGCAAAAAAGCCACACAGAGATGCACACATTACTAGCTACCTATAAAGTTCTATTGGATTGTTTGATTTGTGATCTTAGTTAGTCAAGTATTATAATGCATGGATTGTTTTAACGCTTCGAGTGGCTCAGATGTTTTGGCTTGGAACTTCCAGAATGGAGGTCTCAAGTTTGAAACCCGTTGCCTAGAGCAGCAGGGGGGTGGACTTTCTCAGTCGAGCTACCCAGGACTTGCTATGAGGAACCTAATCTGGAATACTAAGGAACTAAAGTTATCATCTTAATTTCAAAATATACGATGAAATTAAACAAATTAAGCTAAAACAAAGAGAGAAATTAAATAAAAGTAAAACCACATACTTTATTGGCAAAACCTCCTCCAAAGACTCCAAATTATCCAGAGCACCAGGTTTAAAAGGACTCTGAACCTCCTCTCCGTCACCATCCAATGAAGATCCTCCTGCCGGCGGCGAGTCATCACTATTCCTACCAATGGAAGAAGAAGAGGATGAAGAGGTCCGATCATCCTCATCTTCCTGCTTCACCTGAACCCGAAGGCCTAGATCCGGCGACTTATAGATCGTAACAAAAGGCATTCCGTGCACGAATCCTGGACGTTCGATCTGATGATCAGTTGTATTGTTCCTCTCAAACGCAATCGACATAGCTTTCGTTTACACTGGTGTTGAGAAAGCAGATACACATGGAGAAACCTAGAGAGTTTTTATATAAAATAACGTAGAAAGAAGAGTCTAGAGAGAGAAAGGGAATATACCAAAGGAAGATGAAAGCCTTATCTTTATCCAGACAGAGTATTATTTTTATATTATCTTTTTTTATTCATTCATTCTGTAAAATTCGTTTTTATTCTATCTTTTGAGATCTTCAATATGAGATAGGAAACACGGTTGAATTTTCAATTTAAAATAAAAAATAAGAAAAAAAAAGGTTTCTTTTATTTTAGAATCAAAATTACCATACTTTCAATTGAATACTCATTCTCTTTAGTCATCCATTTTTTCATTGGGTAGTTTCCTTTACATAATAGAGGAAATGGCGTTTTAATTTCTAAAACTGTGTTATTTAATTATACACATTTAAATTTTAATTATTTGTAGTATACAATTTTGATCCTTGGAGTTAACAAATGATTATTTTGAAATATATAAAATAAAATGAATTGAAGGATCGGTGTTTTTAAATGCTTGAAGAATTATATGGATAAAAAAATTAAATTTAATAAAAATAAAATGTTAAATGTTTTATAGAGTGAAAGTTGTTAGGACAACATTGATAGCCTTAAGGAATCTGTCCACCTGCTAAACCCTCAAATGTAATCGTATTTGACCTTAATTAATAACCATTGAAAAAGAGATGAAGAAGGAGACGCTAAGGAATAAAAAATAGAGCATAAAGCATTTGAACAAAATGGAGCTAATGAATAAATTCAAACATATAAAATCACCAACCCTTTATTTTATTTTATATATTATCAAATAATTATTTTGTTAAATAGTTAACTTTCGTTATCCTCAAAGACTAAAATCGCACACTTCAAATAAATGAAGGTTAAATGCACATAGTCAAATAACACATGAACTAAAAATGAAAGTATGCAATAACACATAGACTAAAATCACTATTTCCTCTACAAAATATAAAATATAAAAAACAAAACAAAAGTTAAAAATATTTTTAAATTATGTGAAATTGAATAAAATGTTTTTAATGTCTTTTTTAGTCCCAAAATACCGCTATTGTTATTTAATGTGTCATAATGTCTTTTTTCAAATAATTTGTTTTTCTTTCTTAAACACATTCTTATCTAATGATGATTTTTTAAAATTAGAAAATGTGTATTCTACTTTAATTCGGAAAAAATTAAGAAATAAAAATATTTTTAAATTTATTAGAAATTTGTTTTGTCATTATCTAAATAAAAATTAATAATGCGATTATTTTGATCATATATATAACCTATATTATTAGTTAAAAAGGTATATGAAGTTATTCTCTTTTAATTGTTAAAATGAGATATGTAGAAAAATAAATTTTATTTTGTACTTATTTATTAATTAAATTGATTTTAAAAGAAAAAAATAAGAATTGGGTTCTTTAATAATAATATTTAAATTACAAATAGAATATGTTTAAAAGAAAAAATAATTAATATATTTATTAGAAAATGGATCAAATTATTAACAGTATGATATTTTTGACCATTTTCGTAAATAAAATACTAATTTTATTAGATCAATCATTTAATATACTCTCCTCGTCTCATTTTATGTGGCATTATTTGACTTGAAACGATGTGTAAAAAAAGATAGACCTTTAAACTTATAGAATAAGACAAACATTAGATATTTATGTATCTGTAAATCATTTCATTAAGGATAAAAAGGAGAATTTGAAGTTATATTGTTTCTAATTATAATAAGATAACATCCTTCTTAAGACAAATTAAAAATAAAAAGGTATCACATAAAATTAAACAGATGAAGTAAATTTAATACTTTGGATATGTATTAGATAATAACTATGATATATAAGTGATAAATTATCTCTTGATTTTTCAACTGAACAAATAAAAGTGAACATTTATTTTTACTATAGTTGACAACTAAAAATAGACGGAAGAAGTACAAACAACTTATATTTGACTGTGCACATTCCTTAAAGAATAATAATAAATAAAATGACAATTTTAGGATATTACCTATTACATATAATAAATTTAATATTTTTAAAATATATTAAAAATTACTGTAATTAATAAATAATAAATTATTTCCTTCTCTTTTAATCTAAACAAGTAAATGTGAACATTTTTTACTATCAATACATCAACAAAAGTGGATGGATGAAAGACAGCTTAGATCTAAAATTGTGTTTGTTTAAAAGACTTTTGAGAAGTTAGTTGGGAATTTTAATTAAGGGTGATAAAAAAAATTAAAATTAAAAAAAAGTGACTCAAGTCTAAATTATTGAGTACAACAACAACAACAACAACCCAGTGAAATCCCACATCGTGGGATCTGGGAGGGTAAAGTGTATGCAGACCTGACTCCTACCAATGTAGGAAGTCTAAATTATTGAGTAGAAGTAACAATTTTAAGATTAATCCAACTGACAATAATTTTAAAACAGACAAATGTTATTATTTGCACAAAAGTCATATCTTTCCCATCTTACCCCTCCCCCTTTCCACCCTATCCTTTTGTCGCCTCCATCCCTTCCCCTTCTTCCACCATCACCGTCGTCATCGCCACCTTCATCACCACCAATTCTTCCTCTATCACCACCACCTCCTTGTCTTTCACCACCACCACTTTCTCCTCCACCACCACCGTTGCACTTCATTCTCATCCATCGTCGCCGCCATAACAACCACCACCTCCACCTTCATTGTTACCACCTATATCAATATTTTTTTGCCGTCATAGCCACCTTCTCCTTGACCTCACAACTACTAAATTTGTTACAATAACTAAGTCATATGTTGCAACATGTGTCCTATCTATTACGACATAAGTCATTGGTTGCAACAAATAGATTTACGTTGCAACAGATGGGACATATTGCTAACATGTTATAACAGGTTGTAAAAATAAGGACCAAAAAGAGAGCAATGAAAATCGATGAACGGCGACAACAAACACCATAAAAAAGAAGAAGAAGAAAATAGAGGAAGAGAGAGAAAGAAGAAGAAGAGAGAAAGAGAAAAATATAGATAGGAGAGAGAAATCTGAAAAAAGAAAGAAGAAGAGAGAAAGACAGATTAAAAATATAATGAAGAGGGAAATTTTAAAATTTGAAATTTAAAAAGAAAGGAAAGACTTTTCAGAATTTTTAAAATATTATTATACCCCCAAAGTTTTTAATTGCTCTAATTGAGTTTACTTTTCATTTAATTTCATTTGACCAAGTCAAAATCACCAATATTAAAAATAAGACTTGAAAGACACCTTATGTTAAATCTTCACAAGTGGGATAGTTTCACATTCCGTTTTATATAATTTGTACACATTATTAAAAATATTTAGTTCAAATTACTAATAACTAGTAAAATTGTCCGCGCTTCACGAGGCTCTTTCTCTCTCTCTCTCTCTCTCTATTTATATATAAAATTATTTTAATAAAAAAGTATATAATATTTATATTCAGATTGGTGTTGGATATATAAAATAATATTAATATTTTTCTTCATCTGCGAAATGATATATTTTTTTTTATCTTTTTTCAATATACAAAATAGATTTTTTTTGCATCTTTTTAAGTGCAAACTATTCATATGTATATAGTAAAATAAAATATTTATTGTGGTAAAGTAAATGATATAAGAGGTCATATTTTGAAATAACAATCTACTATTCTACGTTAAAATATTTTTATATTTTAATTTTCTCTACCTTTTTTAAGAGTACTTAATTATATATACAAATTTTGATTTCGTAAAAAAATAAAAAAAAATCATTGTGTTTTTATTATTACATTAGTTTATAATAATTTTCTAAACATTAATTAAATATTTTTAAATACTATGAAAATAGAACAAACAAAAGTTATAAAAAATATTTAAGAGAGGAAGTTACAAGTAATATAAAGAGATACGAGTCATTAAATATATTACCAATTATGCATTGATTTTTTTTGTAATAATAAATTAATTAATGTGAAAATAAGAGGGGGGGTAAAAATGAAAAACATATTAATAAATAATTGGTGTGTCATGACCCAAGCCTAGGGCCTTGACGTGATACGAGAATGAAGCACCTGGAGGCGCCGTACCCAAGCCTCTTAGCATTCCTTGAGCAATTTATCGGTCATGATAAGCAACAAGCGATAAACATAAGGGGTAATCAGCTCATATTAAATAAGAGTCAAAGCTCAACATATGTCATTTACTTTGTCCAACAACACCTTCTACATTTAGACTTGGCGGGGGCTAAGACATGTCCCTAACTCACCCTCAAGATTTAGTCAAGGAATACCAAAATGAGAGTCAAACGTCTAAACATATAATGAACTAGAAAGGTAGGAATATCATTTTCGGATCATGTGAACTCACCACTAGTAGTAGCCTTCAACGAACAACCTAGCCACAGGGAGAAGAGTGCTAAGCAACGCCAGTTCCTACATGGTGATATCATATAGGCAAAAGTATGCGTTTGTACTTTAAAAGTACTAAGTATGAGAGCATGCTAAAATAAAGAACAACAAGTCAAATATATATATATATATATATATATATATATATATATATATATATATATATATATATATATATATATATATATATATAAGCAATGTGCATAATGAATGCATGCATGAAAAAAATCATATGAATCCTTAAAACATTCATTTTTGGAGAAAATGACATTAATCGACATTTAAGACCATGCGAGCTATTACATGGAATCCAACATAACCCCCTACGTTGGCACGGGGAGACTACTTGCCGAATAGAACTTCGTCAACTTTAAACATTCTTTAACTTTAACTTTAATGGTTAATCATGGATCCACTAGCCTAAAATAGCCGACAAGGGCTCCTATGTTGGCTTATGGTTAATGCAGCATGAGACTTTACGTAAGGACCCCTTAGGTCGAGTCCCCATCTACATGCTACATTTGGTGCTTGGTCGATCCCACGGAATACATTTAAAAATCATAACAGCAT